>NC_141223.1:15855000-16515000 GCF_054856515.1 Filicampus tigris
GCCACCTGTTGCTAGGCAGAATATGTGGGGCACAGCCACATTCCATTTAAATGCAAATCTGATTGCATCATCTTAACGGTACGAGGGAGGTGAACTGGATCCAGACAGCCACAAGGGTAGATGGACGGCGGTGGGATGAGCAACCCGAGAGCTACTGGATCCGTCATTATTTCAATAACCTTTGACTGTGGGGGGACGCCAGTGGGGGCTTTGACAATCATGGCCGTATCACTCGTAGAGATAACCCTTGATATAACCCGTGTGATTTGTCTTCAGAGTTTTCCTCTGAGTAACACAAGTGATTTTGATTGACAGGTTGTTAACTTCATAGCCTCTTTTCACACCGTGATGGTAATATCATGCTTAACTGAGTTCTAAATAAATTGTGCATCTCACTGAGGCACCAATTTAGCAGAAATTCCTGCAGGAAAGCGGCTATAACCTAATAAAGATGGACATTTCATGGACATCACGCTGCATTGAACGCATCATCCGGAAGGTGGCACAAAATTAAAGGAAAAGAGAATTAATATTTATAGAGTTTTATATTGCAAGAAAACAAGTCATTTTTTTTAGACAAAAAAGTTGCAGTGGAAATTAATATGGGAGCGGAAGATACCTTTTAAACACATTAATTAATCTATTAATCCATTGAGGGAAATTAGGTGTAGAGTATCTCCCTGTCTATTTATGTTTTACTACTCTTATCATTATTCACCTTTCTCCCAAAGACACCATAAGATGGCACCATAGGCCTGTATAAAGGACCTAAAATGCAACAAAACGGTGCCAAAAAAACTGATCAAGCGACATACTGTACTTCGAGTGAGAGACAAGGCATCAGTTACTCACGATTTTTTTACTTTTCACAGCAGGTCTTGGTTCCGATTATCTGCTATTCATTTTTGGATTTCTAAATTATAAGAACAGTGTTTTTTATTAAAAAAAAATTTTCCAATACTTTTTTTTCTAAATATCTACAAGATATTACCTGTTCCCTAAAAAAAATTCCAGTTATTCTCGTATTGTCTTGAAAATATATTTTTTTAATTTGTCCGAAATATGACAATCTCATTTGATTACGACAGTATTGTCTCTTTTTTTCCCCCTTTCTCTGTGGTCCTAATCCTACTTCATACCATTGTAAATGTAAATTAGAAAAGTGGTAGCTAGACCTCAATTGATGTGTGTCCACTTCTCGTCCGGAGGACACAAAAAATGTGCATGCTCAGTGTTTGGCTGCTACCATTGGCTCTCAATGGCCCGTGCATGTGTAACGAATGTTATCTGTATGCGCTGCATCGACTGAATGTAAAACCTTATTGATCGGCACGTTTACTCCCTGCAAAGTAATTGAATGTCGGGATTTTCAATCTAAATGAAGCTAAGACGCTTTTCTTGTAGCCATAATTAAGTGTGGACGTCTTTATGAAGATGTTCACATTTAACATGTAGCCACCCACATTTCCCCAATTTCTTTTTCCACATCAGTGGCTATGTTTACATGGACACATTTATTCGGATTAAAAACCTATCGAAATTAAAATGCTTCATGTACACAGCCCTTTCTGAATATTCTGACCCAATCAAGCCCATTCCAATCAAGATTTTATTCCAAGTGAGAGGGATGGTTTATGTCGGTTGATAATGAAAACACTTATTCCGAAATTTCGTAACAAACCATCTTTACCGCGCATGACTGTGACGTCAGTATATGAATTTCTGTTATTCCCGGAAGCTAGCACAAGCAGAGCGAGTTTTATATTGTTTGTTGTTTGAGTCAATAACGTTTGAAAAAAAAGAAGCAGAGTGAGCTAAAGACATGCCGGGCGCTAGACTGAACTGGTGCATGTGCAGCTCCATTAGGAAGTGTTAACTTGACGTAACAGCGTAAACGGGAAAAATATGCAAAATAACGCTAACGTTTTAAGTAGAAATAGATGGAGCGATGTTTTGTTGACACGGAAGTCACTACGGCTTCTTCTTCTACTACTACTATTTCTTGTATATGCGGTCAATCTGCTCATGTCAAAATAATCGTAATAATTTGTTGCGAGTGAAAGTGTGATGCATGAGCATGCAAATCTTAATCTGATCAATACTTTTAGTGTTCATGAAATCAGTGCATCCGATCATAATTTTAAAACGAACTCTGATCTGATTAATGACATTTTGTGAAATGTAAAAGTAGCCAGTGATTAAACCCACTTGTGGTGCCCCCCAAAGAGAGCAAAAGTGCAGTTTAACATGGAGGTCACACAAACATGATGACAGGGTACACGGGTGTCACGTACGCCCGCATCAACCATTTAAACTGAATGAGTTGTGAACACGTGTTCATGAACCCGGTGTGGGCCAACGTACATGCTCTTTGCCGGTTCCCCTCCGACAAAGCCGATGGCATGACCACATTCCAGGCCCTGAGCCAATCATTGGAGCTTTCTGAAACTTGAGACATCAGGAAATAAAAGAAATCAGAAATGATCCCCCTTTTCAGACTATCCTTTAACAACACTTTCTCTAAAGCTGTCTGAGTAGGTTTAATCAACTGATTGTTTTGGTTCAGTCTTATAAAATTTCTAATCTTAAGATATTGAACAAAGTTATTGTTACCCAAGTGAAATTTAAATTGTAGCTCCTGGAAATTCATAAGTTTCTCAGAATCAGATGGATAGAGATTTTGGACTGTTTCTATTCCGCTATTGTACCACAGTTTAAAGGCAGCATCCACGTTAACAGGCTTAAATTGTTGGTTACCCCAAATTGGACTGAATATAGATCAATTGTTTGGATCATGCAAAAATCCCTTAACCTTTCTCATATTTTTAAGAAGTGGATTTTTTGTACTTCTTAACGATCTTCTATTCGAATCTGAATATAAGTATGAAGGGAGTGTTCATTTCAGACCTTGAGATTCCATTTCGCCCAATGTGGTAGATTTGCCCCTGCACAGTAGTAAAACATCATGGATGTTAGTTGCACAGCCCAATAGTAAAAATGTCAATCAAACCACCACAGTCATATGGCAAATACAATAAGGATAATCGAAGTCTAGATTTTCTATTCCTCCATATGAACTGTATCAACACCTTTCCGAACTGCAGGAAAACAACAATGGCGAGAGTGGGCATCCTTGTCTACAACCTCTTTTAATTTAATATCAATGGGATATGACACATTTCTATTTGTTCTTACTTCAGCAGTAGGGTTAATATATCAAATTTTGATCCACTTCATAACGTTTTGGTTACATCCCGATTCCTTCAAAACCTCAAAAAATACTTTTTGTAGTAGGAAAGTGATTTTTTGAAAATTTTTATCACTCCAACATGTTTTACTGAGCAAGTTTTGATGATTTGACTTATGACTTGCTTGAGCCAAGCAATGACTTGACTTGTTTGATTTTTTTTTCCACAGTGACTTAGGACTTGCTTGAGACTTGGTTACGACTCGAGACTTACTTGTGACTTGCATATATGTGACTCACTCCCACCTCTGGTAAAACTTTTAACTTTAACTTGTTAACTCACATACATCCTAGTAAACTGTTGGACTCAGCAAAATACAAACATACTATTTACTCACCCATCGCATTCAAAAACCTCGAGAAAAAAAAATAAAGACAAATTATTTTCAATGAGCACACAGTGCCATAGGAAGGATCAATCCCACTCGCCTTCCGGTGAGACAATATTTCTTTTGACGTATGTCATCGTTGTATCCGCGTCGGTAAAAGTCGTGCTGGAAACATGATGCCATAGCAGACTCCCTCTTGGCCACGGAGAAGTTGTCTGACCTCGTTGAAGGCAGCCCTTGCTTTGGCGACACTTGAAGTGTAGTCAGGGAATATTTTGACGTCCATCTCGTACTGGAGCCGATCCTGGAGGCGTGCACGACTAAATATCTCGACTCAGTCTCGGTAACAGTGGAGGCCAGCGGCGATGGCTCGCGGCTTGCCGTCTTTCCTCGCAGGTCCAGGGATTCTGTGTGATTGATCCACAAGCACGTCTCTATCCAGTTGCAACACTTCTTTCAAAAGCCCTGCTACTTTGTCTGTAGTACTCGTGCCATTCGCCTCCGCCACTCCTAAAATTTGGATGTTACATCTCCATATTCCCCCCTCCATCTTTTCGCATTTATTCTTTATTCCGGACATCTCCGCTGCCAATGTTTTCACTGTAGCTTGTAGAGCACGCAGTTCATCTGACACGTCGACAAGCCACTCTCCATTTCTTTCATCCTAGCCTGCACTTGTTCAATATCAGAGCGCAGTGAGGCCACACCGCTGTGTATTTCTTCTTTCACTGCTGCACTTAGCTCGTAGAATTGAAGTCAGCAGTGAGAGCCGTGAGCGGACGCAAGGGCAGAACCGCTTTAAAAGGACGGGGTTGGTGGCCCATCATTTTTATGAATAAGGACGGATGACGGGATGATGCCGGAAGGCTACCTGGGTAGCGGGCGGAGGACGGACCAGCAAAAAAATCGTCAAGTGCCCAGCTCTGTTTTCATGGGAATTTTGTCACTTTTTGTCCTACCTGTCGTACATTCGGTTAAAACGGTGAGTACTTACTATTTGCGTTTTTATTGAGTCTTATTTGACTTTTTCATTGCCTCAAAAATACTTTTGGCGTCTGATTTCCGTCATAGCTTTTCAGCATCATAGCTTTTGAGTATAGTGACCACATTCATCACCCAGTGTACCCTCAATTGTCAGGACATACTACTTGCTTTCACCTCTGTGTACGTATTTTCTTAATGGATTTTTTTTTTTTAATTCTACCTGCCATTCTACATCTAACATAAGAGAGAAAGCAAAACAAATGAAACGGTAGTATTTTGGCTGTCAAATTAGCCTTCGGTAAGAGGTTTTGCAAAGGGTAGGACATTTTGGCAGAGCAGGCTGTCAAATCAGCCTTTGGTAAGAAGTTTTCGACAGGGTAGGACAATTTGGCAGAACACCGGGCCGCAATCCATTGGAGTCGTTGCCGCTAGCATCAAAGCTATGCTAGGTTGTAGCTTAGCCGCTTCGGCGATTTCGTTTTTACGTTGTTTCGAAGCTATTTGCAGGTCACCACTCATGTATTCAACCCACACCCGTATAGCCGAAGTAGGTTCACTGAAATTTGTTCAGCTAAATATGAATTTTAAGATGAAAATTCGCAGGTTTGACCGGAGCCCAAAAACCCACAAAATCACCTGCTCAACAGCTCCCCCCGAGTATGATGCATTTTATTTCATTTTTAAAACGTCATGTCATGTCATGTCATCTTCCAAACCGCTTATCCTATATAGGGTCGCGGGGAGTTGCTGGAGCCTATCCCAGCCGTCAATGGGCGAAGGCAGACTACACCCCGAACTGGTCGCCAGCCAGTCGCAGGGCACACATAGACACTGTCACTGAGCGGGAATCGATCCCACGCTGCCCGCACACAACTCAGGCGTGTGTACCACTACACTATCAGCGGACATTTTTAAAACGTGTTTTTTTCATGTCATTAACACAAGCATTGATTTGGGACTGCTCCAGATGATGTACAAAGTACATGGCACAATTGTATGCTTTTATATTGCGTTTTAGTGTAATATTGATGATTTCTATCATGATAGCGCTGGTATTAAAAACTGAGGATTACGTCAGGTAATTCCCCACTGAAGAACCAGAGACCAAACCAGGCCACTGCCAAAGAGCAAGGAGAGGGAGCATAACAAAGAAGAGCAGAGGAAAATGTCAGCCAACGACATAAACGTGGAGTAATTAGGAGTGTTTGAAGCCGATTAGAGTTGAATACAATTAGCAACAAATGAGAGGGGGTTTGTTCTGAAAAGGAAGACATCACTGCCGGCTTTATGTAACTGGCTGAGCGTGAAGCAGCTACAGAAGGACACGTCTTCCTCATCCTCCTCGTCCTCATTATTGAGACTGTGGGAACAGATAGATTGAACAACAACTTCTGAAAAAGCTGTTGGAAACGTACTTCTAACCACTTGACTCCTGAAGTCGGATATGGCGAATGTAAATGCTTTAATGCACGTTCAAGACGGGAAGATACTCTCACTCGTTTGAGGTGGACAATGACCTGACAATTTGCATTGTAGAAATAATAGAAAGAGTCCTCAGCCACACAATGTCACAAGCAGTGTGTGACATAAAATAAATACCGTCACATCCCTCACCAGTTATTTATGATAACTGGCACTTTGCACAATAGAAATAAAATGACTGCTAGAAAGTCATGAATCATGAAAAAAAAAAAACCACGACAAAAGGTGCATGCCATTTACCTGTGTCAATTACTATAATGCCTTGCTAGTTATTCATGATAACCACAACCTTGCACAATAGAAATACACTAGGAATAATCCACAGAATTGAAAAAGGTACTCGAAATAAAACAGAGAGTCAAACAATAGTTGTCCACATGCACAACCAAAATGTACGATACATGTCAAGTGATTAATGCCATCGCTTCGCTTAGCTAGTCTTGATGACCGCCACCTTGCACAATAGAACTCAAGTGGACCACTAGAAATATCTCAAATAAATTATTTTACTAATTGAGTAATATGAAGACTTTTATCCAAGAACAAAAACTTGTTTTTTCAAAATAATCCAGCTGTTTTTCTTAAAAACACACAGCGTAATGCTCACCTGACTCCATCTTTTGTTTTAAGTTAGAAAATACTTTTTTTAGTCTGAAAAATAAAATGTTTTCTAAAAAAATACAAATTTATTTCAAAAATAGAATTTTTTTGTGTAAAAAAACAACAAACCCTTTTTCCATAAAAAAAATATAACCATACAAACTCAATTTACATATGAAAATTCAGTAACATGAAGACTTTTATCCAAGAAAAATACAACTTGCTTTCTTAAAGTTCTACAACATTTTATCTAAAACAATATTTTTTCTGATAAACACCGACTTTAGAGAACAAATAATTTCTTAAAAATTATCGTTTTCTCCCAAAAATACAATGCTATAAGACTTTACATTTTATTTTTTTATTATTATTTTTTAAAACATGGATTTAAAAAATTTGAATAATGCTACTGTCTCTTGGACTTTTTTTTTCAGACAAAGAAACAAGATTGCGACATTTTCTTCCCTCTAATTGATCTCACTTGATGCCAAAAATATACAACATAGCTTTATTATTGGAATATGATTTGATGGTGCGTGAACACAACATCCTAATGAAGGAGCGCATCTGTCCTTGAACATGCATGTTTTGAAGCAGCCTTTAAACAAGTTGAAGCGGAGCATCTCACAGCCCATCAAGGCGCTTTTTTTACGAGGACACGGCTGAGTGCAAAGCATTTACTCAGCTTTGGCTCCCATCCGAGCGGCGGCAGAATGAGGTGCCGGAGCAGCCGAGCGTTACAGGGACTGACGTCAGCTGGGAAAAAATATTTATTGGTGGCGGCGATGTATGGATTGCACTCTTCCATCAGAAGATGAGATGAGATTGGAACATGTTACTGGAAGAAACAATCTCCTGTGTCTCTCTGAAACAGCGGCAAGCATTTTGGCTCTATTTTTTCTGTATAACACTACAACATGGGCAAACTTTTGTGAGGCGCATTCGATTTTTAACATCTGTAAAATAGTTCATTTTAATCGTACACTGTATATTTATCAAATTAACAGTGATGACATAATACATTAGAATATAAAGAATTAAACCATTTTTGGTACATTTTTTGTTACCATTCAATGGGCATTGCGCATCTCCTTCTGGTGGGCGTGTCTGTGCCACCTTAGGGCAGTATAATACAGACATATGGTTACAAATAAGGGAGCGTGGTGTAATTTGTGCTGAGGGGCAAGTACAGCCACCCCTGTTATTTAGACAACCATAGAAGAAGTTGGTCATGTGACCACATATTTTTTAAGAGGCATCCATTTCGCTCACAAAAAAAAAAAATTGGCACTACTTACCCCACTCTCCCCTATATGGAGCCGGTCAAAACTTCTCAGTAACCTGCAGTTTAGGTGAATGTAAACTTCAAATAGGAGTATCAATAAACAGCTTGAATCCTCTTTTTTTGAAGAATTATTCATCTGCCAAGCCGCTGCTTATTGTGAAGTTCACTGCCACCATATTAGTGCTCGTATCTTGAATTCTCAAAGCAAGAAATCGGCCAAACTATGACTCAAAGTGAGGTCACTCGTATCTCAAGACACCACTGTATCTTTTTGTTTCAGCTCATGTAAAATGGGAGCCAAAAAGAGAGTGTTGCATTTATATTTTCGTTCAGTATAATAAATTCATTTTATATTTTTATTATGTATTATTTTAAAAACATCTCATGAATTAATTACTTTTATTTAACCTTTTATTTCATAAAAAAACAAATGTGGTTTTTACGCAAATGAAAAATGTTTTTGTGAATAAAAAGAAAATTCAAATATAAAAAAAATACATTATAACTAACCAATTTTAGGAAATATAGGCTCAATTAAGGGATCAAACATCAGATGCTTGATTTTTTTTGGTTGTAATTTCCCATGTATGAAATAATGTAAACAGCAATGCTTTGATACTACTCAAACTGTTTCTGCTATACAAGTGTAAAAAGAAGTTAAACATTGTTTGACATAAAACAATAGCTAATTTTTTTGCATCTTAAGTGTAAAAAGAAGGTAACCACTGTAACAAAATTAAAAAGGAAAGCCAATAAGCATCAAATTTAGCTTTGATAACAAAGCAGCGTCTTGGGATTTCAGAAATGCCATTTTTGCATCGGGAGAGAAAAAACACACAGAATAGAACATCCTCAGATCTCAACTGAGCTTTGATCTGAATCAAAACTAGATGGGAAAGGGATCTCTGCCAGTGTAAACAAAGTGAATTAGAGCACCGCAGTGTAAATGATGGAAATGCTCTTTTATTTTGCGTCCCTCCTGTTGTGCCAGCGTCATTCTTTCACCCCCACCTCCCTATGGTAGCTCTGTAAACTTTATTTAGTGTGTGCGTGGGTGTGTGTGTCTAGCCATTCATCTCCCGCCAGCCGCCCTCAGTAATTACAATGGTCCCATTTTTCTCTCTGCCCTCATTAGATTCCAGAACAAATACGAAAGCTCTGTGTGTGTGTGCGTGGGTGTGTACGTGTGCGGGTGTGTGGGTGTGTGTGGGGGTGTGTGTGTCCTCATCACTGTGCTTGATACATGTTTGTGTGTGGCAATCAGCCTGCAGTCATTCGCATTTAGATGAGATTAGATAACCTGATTGGGGGATTTGCACTCATGGAAGCATCTCTTTTACACACAGATTCACACACACGCATACGCATGCACGCACACACACACAACAGAGAGACACTGGAGTCCTTCTGATGCAAGAGAACAACATAATCATGGGAAAGTGGAGAAGGAGAGGATCAAGGAAGGGAGAGGAAAGAGTGTATGTCGTTAAATAGAGCACAGAGGACAGAGAAATATCGGTTGCCTTATTTAGTCACACAAGACAGACAACCGAAAGTGGGCAAAGTGACCCGACAATGGCTGCTTCAAACCAAGATGCCAGATTGTGTTTTTTGTTTTGTTTTTGTGGGTCTTATCATGATAGACACACGTACCAAATGTAATTTGGCTAAATGAAACTGGCTTAGGGGGGACATTTTTCCCCCAAATCCGAATGAACAGAATGACTTACCAGTTGTCACCAAAGTTCATCACTATGTTCTGCCCACGAGCAATGGCCAAACTCAAACTCGCTGTTCATTAGTCAAGTTTAAGCGGTTAACATTTGGAAGCAATGGGAAAAAATCTCTTGAATCCCTTGTTTTGGAAGATCCCTGGAAATTGCCAAAATGACCTGAAAACAGCCACTTCAAACCAAAAAGGCAGGCTTCATTTATCGACCCCCGATAGACACATCTACCAAATCTGATGCTGGTACGTCAAACTGCCTTTTGGGGGTTGAATCTTTAAAAATATATATATAATCGATGAATTATTAAAAATTTGTTGCTGTATGGTGAGTCGTCATAGTTCCCCACTCTACCCACAGGCAATCACCAAAACTCTCGCAATTTTGAGCTGTTCATATGGATCAAATTTGTTGGGAATCAAACCGAACCTCTCATAGTAGTTTTTGAAGAATCCCTAGGAAAGGCCCAAAGTGGATGCTTCATACCAAAATGGCGGACTTCCGGAGAGTTTCTCAGAATAGCTTTTTGAGACTTTTTTGTTGGTCTATCCAATATACAGTAGACATCCATCCACCCATCCATTCATTTTCTACCGCTTAGCTGATGTTCGGATTGTGGAGGCAGAAGCTTCAGCAGGGAAGCCCTGACTTCTCCCTCCCCAGCCACTTCTTCCAACTCTTCCCTGGGGATCCCAATGCATTCCCAAGAAGCCGGGAAACAAGTCTCTCCAGCATGTCCTGGGTCGTCCCCGGGGCCTCCGGCCAGATGGACATGCCCGGCACACCTCACCGGGGAGGCATCCTAACCAAATTCCCAAACCGCCTCATCTGGTTCCTCTCAACTTGGAGGAGCAACGGCTGGATTCTGAGTCCGTGCCAGATGACAGAGCTTCTCACCATATCTCTCAGGGACACCCTGCGGAGGAAACTCATTTCGGCCACTTGTATTCAGGATCTCGTTCTTTCAGGCACAACCCACAGCTCGTAAACATAGGTAAGTGTAGGAATGTAGCTCAACCGATAAATTGAGACCTTTAACCTTTCGTCCGAGCTCCTTCTTCACCATGACAGACTGACACAGAATCCGCACCACAGCAGACGCTGCACCGAGCGCCTCCATCCTGCCCTCACTCGTGAACAAGAACACAACATACTTGAACTCCTGCACTTGGGGCAGGATCTCATCCCCAACCTTGAGTGGACCTGTGACAAAGGCCAGCCTCTGCGGAATCAAACTCTCACTGGAAACGAACCTGACTTACTACTGGCGATGCAGACCAAACTCTGACATCGGTGGTGTAGGGACCAAACACCAGTATCAGGGGATACTCGCCAAAACACATGTAGACTGTTTGGGTGAACTGCCATGCACTCTCGAGGATCCTGTCGAGGGTGTGGAGTTAGTTCACTGTTCCATAGCCAGGACAAAAAACACACTTCTCCTCCTGAATCCGAGATTTGACTTCCAGACAGACCCTCCTCTGCAGTACGTCTAAATAAACCTTACCCTATGGAGGCTGAGGAGTGTGATCCCTCTGTAATTAGAACACACCCTCTGGCCCCTCTTCTTAAAAAGGGGGGCCGGCACCCTGGTCTGCCATTCCAGATACACTGTCCCTGAGGCCCACATGATATTGTAGAGGAGTGCCAACCAGGATAGCCCCACAACATCCAGTGCCTTCAGGATCTCTGGTTGGATTTCATCCACCCAAAGGCTTTGCCACTGAGGAGCTTTTAAACCACCTCAGTGACTTCAACCCCAGAGGTAGGAGAGTCCCCAGGCTCTGCTTCCTCAATGGATGGCATGTCAGTGGAATTGAGGAGGTCTTCGAAGTATTCTGCCTCACAGCGTCCCAAGTAAAGGTCAGCAGCGCTGTCGCCACTATACACATTGCTAATGGCGTACTGCTTCCTCCCCCTGAGACGCCAGATGGTGGACCACAATTTTCCTTGAAGCCGTACGGAAGTCATTTTCCGCGGCCTCGCCGAACTCCTTCCACGCCTGAATTTTTGCTTTGGCAAATGCCGAAGCTGCATTCCGTTTGGCTAGCCCCATTGACCAAAAAGGCAAGTTAAGACTTTTTAGAGCCAACAAAATGCAGGATTCTTGTATCGGATCGTATTAGCAAATAGTGTACCGAATAAATTGTCTGCTGCTGTATACTAGTGTGTGTGTGTGTGTGTGTGTGTGTGCGCACGTGCGTGGGTGTGTGTGTGCTGTATCATAATAAATGCGTGATTAGACAGGTTACAGGGCTAATTGGAGATAAAGACAAATATCTCCTACCATCTCTGCTCTTTATGACCTCATTAGAGGGTGTGCGTGGGTGTCCGTGCGCGCGTGTGTGGGTGCATGTGTGCGCAGGGCCCAAAACATCTTAAACTCACTCAGACTGCACATACAAGAATGCGCATGCATGTGCGCGAGCTATGTGCACGTGAGACAATGGCCGCCAATTATATTCTAGTTATGAGTAACAGTGTCTTCCTGTGTGTGCGCATATGGACATGTGTGTACATGTGCGTGCATGTGTGCACAGACAACTCCCCGCTGGCCTTCTCCGGGGAAGCCAATTAGGAGGCAGCAGCTCACACTCCGCCCATCACTGTATCTGGGCAGAGATCATCAGAGACATAATGTTTAAGCATCATTGTCGCCGTGACGACGCCAGGGTAGAGCATCCAGGATGTATTGATGAGGAATATTAACAACTAAAGAGCTGCTTACACTCAAATGTCTAGAGCACCGCTTGCGCGCCTTGCCACCAACTCGCTCCTCTTGAAGTAAGCGACTTTACTAACATGACGTTATCTGGTGACTCTGGAATGTCCTACACACCGCTTGGCTGCCTCACAGACACCTGCTCGCTCAACTAAAAAAAAAAGATTCTGAATATAAGCGTCCCTTTGTGTTTATATTGATATTTCTTCCAAACCACTTGTCTGCCTCACATCCAGACCTCCGCGCTCCACTTGCAATAAACTTTTTGACTCACACAACATTATGTGTTTACGCTGTCTTCATCATCACCGCTTGCCCACCTTGCCCCTGCTCTGCTTCCCTTGCAGCGAACCAGTTGTCCGGCACGTTTCATCTGGTTTTCTCAGTTCATTATCTGGTTATGCTCAACAGTCTTCCGCACCACTTGTCTGCCTCGCGCATACCCACTTGTTCCACATGTAGCTGGAAAATAACATTGGATAGAGATAACATCATCTGTTTGGACTAGATAGTCTATGACCTCATCCGTCCTTTGCGATGCAGAAATCCCAACATGACATATTGATTCCCGGCACTTTCACTCACGGGAGTGATGTTAGAGCACCCTGAAGGAGAATTATTGATCAAACTTCAACTGTTCCAGAGAAGCGGCGTTATTGACGCGCATGACGCTGTGCTGCTAGCTAACGCTAGAATCAGCCATAACATGACTTGACGCCGGCACTCAGGATGATGTCATGGTTTCATCTAAGCGGCAAACGAGGTATGGGATGTAGTCGCACTGGGAAATAAGCAGAAACACTGCGACCAATTGGACGTGATTGATGAGATTGATGTGTGTGCGTAAGGGTGCGCGTGCATGCGTGCGTGTGTTGTGTTTGTGCAGGGAAGCTGGACAATGTTGACAGGAAGCAGATGTCTGTCCATTCAAATACACACCCAATGTAAATAGTTATATTTTTCTTTACATGTACGGAAAATCTGCTTATCCACTCACATATACGTAGCAACTTGAGTCACTTGAGTCGAAGCTTGTTGCTTGCTCTGTGGTGTGGCATAAATAGCATCGAGTTTGCGTCAACCTCCGACTACCCCCGCGTATGTGACATGAGTGCGTCCAGCCCGGCTCAGCATATAGTAGATTGTAAACTTCTATCTGCCCATATGCACAAAAAGAAGACATTGGTCTATTATTCCATTTATCCATAAAATGTCAGCATCTGTGTGCCCTTTCACATATCCACAAAATGTAAACATCTGTCAATACACTATTCATTGACAATTAAAACGTCTATCCATCCACATAAACACAAAACGTCTCAGCTGTACTGCTTTTCTGTTTACATTCACACACAAACATGTGTTTGTCAATTCACATATTCACCAAACATGACTGTGTGTGTGTAATTCAAATATCTAAAGATCTCTCAATCAAGACACATAAACACAATAATTGGTTTGCGTGGATCCATTCACATACTCAAATAAAGAAAACACAGAAAATAGATATGCAAATTGTCAAAAGCAAGCTATCCACATATACTCAAAATGTCAAGTCAGACAAACGCGACACAAAATGTACACAGAATTACATTTTGTATCCAAAACCATATACCCTAAACGCATGTTTGTCCATTCACACATTGGAGAAGACTGACTTACCCGACTCAAACACATAGGGGGCACGAGGCTTCTGCTGCCCTGAAACCAAAATACAGAAATCCAATTTTAATCATGTTTCAACTCCTTCAAGAGCGCCCAAACATGATTAGTTCACCTTATCTCATCACGCTGACATGTGACAGGACACAGCCTCCCTGCGGGAACATGATTAGGACTGTGTGAGTGTGATCGTTTGCTTTGGTCTGGCTTCATCTAGTCATCCTTCAACACACTTCGCACTGCATTGATTCTCATTTGAAATTCACCGACCCTAATGTGTATTACAACTTGGCACGCGTGATAGCGCATGGGCGAGTCCCCAGAGAGGCAGACCGGAACAATAGATGAAAGATTGCTCAAAATGGAGAAGAGGTCGACGTATGTAGAATAGCATTGCATGCTGCCTTTGGACTAAATAACGTGTGTTGTTATACGAGCAACAACATGATTTTAAATGAAACTCAAATTAAATTAATTAGGCCGGTGAGACAGAAAATGTTGCGCTTTGCTGTGAGCACAAACACACACATTATCCACTCACTCTAACCCTAGAACACAACTGACCACTAAACATTCCGAACCCTACGCTGACCCTAAAGCTGAAAGACAAACTCTGAAGCCCAAAACCAACCATATTCCGAACCCTAACCCTTAAAACGGTCCCCATGAGGGAGGTCAACATTCAGCTTCTCTGTGGCAACGTGTGAGAATTCATTCTCGACTCTGAGAATTGTGTTTTCAGTTAACAGGTGCAAAATGCTCCATAAAAGAAAGACCCGGGTGGTTTGAGAGATAGGAGCGGAAGGACATCGCCGCTTATAGAATAGCGCCCCAACTTGGTTCCAACCTTACTTAAGCTAACAATGCCTGCTATGTCATACCTGTTTCTAATGATTAACGGTGATTGTGTTAGAGAGACAGAGACATTTATCAAGCAGCAGTGCTTGAAAAGACATTTTGGACAACTGCATGTGCCAGACTTGGTGCAAACACTTACAGGTACAGGGCGTTCGTGAGTTTGGTAGGGAAGAGCAACGCAGAACAAGAATGTGTCCCATTCATTTTGTTCGCAAGGCCTCTGAGCTCTTGTGTAAAGTGTTTAGGATGCAGCAGCTTGTCGTTGGGGCGAGCTGAGCAGTGGCGGACAGAGGTGCCTTGTTAAAGGGACGATTATAGCGACAGAGCAATCAAAGAAGCTCTGATAGGAGAAAGAATGAGCTGTCAGGCGCCATTACGGCTTGCTTGCCGTGCTCGAGTAGCCGCAGAAAGGGAGAGCGTAAACGCATAAAATAATTGAAAGCTTCAGCTCGTTATAGTTGTTGTTGTAAAGTCGTAATGTTATGGTATAAACGAGGCAGTGGGCCGTGCTGGTTGTAGGCTGCAAGGAATTATCGGAAGATGATTAATGAAGACTCTACAGCCAATCAAAAGGCTCCTTACAGGTACAACTCTGCTCTCAACTTTATTGTTTCTCTGCCTTCATCCATCGATCCACCAAACAGTCTTGCTATCATCCATCTCTTCATCATTGATTGGCCATCCATTTGTCCAACAATCCTTCAATTACCCACCCAATTACCTGCCCACTAAAGCACCATTCATTCATCTTGATATCCATCCTCGCATCGCTCTACCTTCATTCATCCATTCAGAAATCCGTACGTCATCCAGCCATCGTTTCTCTGCCATCGTCCATCCATCAGTCTGTCATCCAACCAACAATTTATCCATTATTTATCCTTCCATTCTTCAGTCCAAGCATCTGATATCACTCGATCATTGCCCTTCTATCATCATCCAACCATCCACTGTCTCAACACAATCTTCAGTCCATCATCCATCCATTGTCACTAGACCATCCGTCATCAATCACCAGCAATCTGACCGCCATTAATCCATCCACTATCGATCCATCTACCACCCATTCAGTACTCTGTTCATCATGCATCCATTATTTATCTGCCATCATTCCTCCAGACATTAAGTCAACCATACTTCTATTTATTCTCCACCCAACACTTTGTCCACCATTCATCCATCCATTACTAATGTCCATCTACAGTCATATGAAAACGTTTGGGTACGCCTGATCATTTTCAAGATTTTCCTGTATAAATCAATGTTTTTTGGGATCAGCAATTTCAGTTAAATACATCATATAGTAGACGCACACAGATACATTTGAGAAATAAAATGACATGAAGTGGAATTACTTAAACAAAAGAAGGCAGGTGCATAAATGTAGGCACTCTTGTTGTTTTATTGATTTGAATACCTTTACTAACTATTAGAAAATGTGTTTGGCAAGCTCATTGACCCTTGACCTACATACACAGATGAAACCACCCGTGACAAAGGGTATTTATTGCAATTGCAAGTTTTTCTCCTCTTTGCGGCTTCTCTGAAGAGTGACAACATGGGAGCCTCAAAACAACTCTCAAATGACCTTTAATCAAAGATTGTTCAACATCGTGGTTTAGGGGAATGATACAAAAAGCTCGCTCAGAGATTTCAGTGGTGAGTTTCCACCGTGGGGAACATAGTGAGTAATTGGAAGACCACAGTCACAGTTCTAGTTGAAGCCCGAAGTGGCAGGCCAATAAAAATCTCGGATAAGCAGAGGCGAAGGATGGTGAAGAACAGTCAAACTCAACACCACAGACAAGCTGGGTGGCATGGCTCAGTGGTAGAGTGGTTGTTTCCCAACCCGCAGTTTGTGGGTTAGATCCCCGGCCATTGTGACCATGTTGAAGTATCCTTGAGCAAGATACTGAACCCCGAGTTGCTCCTGATGTGCGTCATCAGAAGGTAGATGAGGTACAGTGTGAAGCGCTTTGACTACTGAAGGTAGAAAAGCGCTATACAGGGACAGACCATTTACAAGCTCCAAAGACCACAACATGGCCTTGCTGCTGATGGTGTCACTTGAGCGTCGTTGAACTATTCAGCGCACTTTGCAAAAGGACATGCTGGAAGGGAGAGTAATGCAGAAGTATTGCAGAAGCATTCCAAGACAAATACTTGGTAGCCACAGTCAAATTTGGTGATGGTTCCTTCATGCTATGGGGCTGTGTGGCCAGTGCAGGTACTGGCAACCTTGTTGAAGTTGAAGGTTGCGTGGATTCCATTCTGTATCAGCAGATTCTTGAAAAAAATGTTCAAGAATGAGTGACAAAGTTGAACTTGTGCCAGGGCTGGACACTTCAACAAGACAATGACCCTCAACACTGCGCATATTCTACTAAGGCATTCATGCAGAAGAACAAGCACAATGACTACTATATTATTTACAGTACTTGAGTGAAATTGCTGATCCAAACAACCAATGGTTTATAAAGGAAAATCCTGAAAATGATCGGGGGTGCCCACACTTTTTCATATGGCTATCATCAATTGCCAGGAGAAAGAAAACGATGACTTCCACGTCAGCTTCTTTTCTAGCGCCATTGATTGCATGCTGATTGGCTCTACAATTGAGGCCACAGCGCCGACTTTCACGAAGATTGATCTTAACGAGCGTCTGAAATCAGCCATGACCATGTGAGAGACATCATGTTAGCGGCGTGTGAGTAACACTGATTTACTAATGCTTCCTCTTAGCAGAGACAATTACACTGGATGCCATCAAAGTGCACTGAGATGACTCATTTGCATAACAATGGTGTCATTGACAGATGAAATCAGGAGCAAAACCATCTATGAAAACGATACTGTGTTATACTATAGCAGTATTTCTCTAATTGTTTTCCCCTAAGACTGAAATTTGACATCAAAATTCATCTCCCAAGAAACACAAATTATATTTATACATACCTAAATGCAACTACTATCTTAATCTTATCCTAAGAGTTGGAGTCAGGGTTTGACTGGAGGTTCCGGCCACACCATAATTCGACCTCCAGTACCAGATTTTAAATAAATGCAAACTTCCTCATTTTGTACCACATGGGGAGATGGAATTTAGAATCCGGCCCAAAATTTGGATTCTGAATTCCAAGTTCCTGAGCTCTAAGTTTAAATTCCAATTCATGGGGGTCTGGCCAGGGAGGGGTCCTCGTCAACCTCCAGCATCTGACCTTGAAGCACTATTTTCAGGAAAGTCCCGGCCCTCACCGGGGGCCTGAAGGTCTGGGGTCGGGTCCTGTTGGTATGTTGGTACAACTGCCCTGCATCAATTCCCTACACCGCAATCCTCCCCGCCAACCCCCATTCTATGGCACTCGGGGGTCACGCCGATCATCTCTATACCTGACATGGTGGGTGTTTGACGTGAGGGTTAGTGTCGTTGGGGTTAGGAGAGCTCCTAAACATAGTTAGGCTCAGTTTAGTGATAGGCCAATGCTTGAGGGAGATTTAGAGAAAATGATTTAGGTTTATCATAGGTCTATTAATCCCTTAACTGAACCATAAACCGAAACTTAACCCTTAATCCTTAACCCTAACCCAAACCATAATGCTAAAGCCTAATCCAAACATTCACAAGATGACTGCAGCCTGAACCAGGACAACCCTTATGGATGCTAAGCAAAGATTCAGCGACTTGATGAAAAAAAGTAAGTAAAAGTAATTGAAGTCTTGAGTGACAGACCAGAAGGCGCTTGTTTTGGCGGCTGCCCCACAAGGGAGAAATGTCCTGAAGCAGACGGATGACTTCCCAAAGTACAAATCAAAGCACGTTCCCCTCCAAGACCTGCCACCGTGTTTACAAGTGTCTGAAGCAGTCCATCACCTGGTGACCTGAAGCCGCTGGAGGGGAAAAAAAACATGAGGATGAAGAGCAGGATTGAGCATCAGAGATCCCGGGGTGACAGGAGCAACATGCACACGCACGCGGAAGTACACACACAAAGATAGACAGATGATGTCTGTTGTGAAGGCCTGATGAGAAAGTGATGGACGATAAACGTAGGCTTCAATAAATCGTTTAGTTTGACATACATGACGAAGTGAAATGACTTGGAAATTACACTCTAAAAACAGTTGGGTTAAAAATAACACAATTTTGGGTCAAAAATAGACCGATACACAAATTTGGTCAATTTGACCCACTTTCTTGCATTGTTTTGTACAAAACAGACCATTTTTGGGTTGTTTTCTTCAAAGACAACTAAGAAAGTTGGGTCAAATTGACCTAAGTTGTGGATCGGTCCATTTTTGACCCCAAATTGTGTTATTTTTAACCCAGCTGTTTTTAGAGTGTATGCTGGTGAAATTCCGTCCATTGTGAGCCGAACAGCAAACCCAGAGTCAAACCCATGAAAATCATCTGTGGCCCAGTCAGGGGAATGTCCTCGTGGTCTGACACATTTGGAGTGCTTTAGTGATTCAAGTAAAAACGTTTTTTTTTTTTTTTTCCTGGTGGCACGGTGCGGCCATGTTGTTAGCATGTGTGTCTCCCAATCAAAGGTTCTGTCTTTGAATCTCAGCTGGCTCTTTTCTGTGTGGAGTTTGCATGTTCTCCCCGTTGACAGGCAACACAGCACGCGTTGTTCGCTGTCCTTGAACACAGCAGGGGGGCGACGTGTGTGTGCATATGTTTGTGTGTCTGTGTGCATGTGTGTGGGTGTGTGTGTGTGTAGATTGTTGTTTAGCACAGGTGGTCTCACAGCAGGTGCACACTTCGTCAGACTGTTCTCACTCATTGCGTCATTCACCCTTACAGATTTACAGGTGGCAGCATATACACACACTTGCACACACACACACTCACACAAACTTGCAATCCATTTGTTTGCGAAGCTCATTCAGCATTTCATTGACTTTTAAACACAGCCAACGAACTGCCATACTACTGTGGGTCAATAAAAATCCTGATGAATCCATGTGGAAAACAAGTGAGTGGATGTTTAAATAATTAATTCATTGATTCTTTTTGGGCTTATGTTCCTATCACACACACAAGAAGTTTGGGCCAAGCTCTGACCTTGTGGAGTTGACTTAGGCGGGCTCTGTGTTTTATTGCGAGTCAACAAACTCCGCGGCCATGCTCCGTCCACACACAATGACCAAGCATTTTCACAATTTATTGTTGTAATCTTTATTGTAGCCATCGAACAAAATTCCAGCAGAAGCTTGATTTAGAAAGACACTTTGAAATGCCCCAAATGACCCTATAATGGCTGCTTCCAAACAACATGGCAGACTGTCTCTCTTTTTGTGCATGTCTTCTTGAGACTTTTTGTGGGTCTTCTCATGACAGTCATTTCTATAAAATTTCATTGTTGCTTAGTCAAACTAATTTTGAGGGCTGAGTTTTGAAAAAAAAAAATCATGATCAAAGTTATTAGAGTTTTGTGTTTTATGACGAGACATTAAATTTCACTGCAATGCTTCAACCACACACAATGATGATCAAAATTTAGCGCTGCCCGTCTGTCCAGCAGAGGTGTTTCAAATTCGGAAGCAAGTGGCAGAGGTGAAGGACTCCAGTCACATGACTTGTACCCGAGTCGACTCAAGTCACTGATTTTATGCCTTGCTTGACAAAAACTGGCTTCTTGAGTGTTTTTTTTTTTTTTGTGGGTCTACTTATAATGGAAGGGATGGTTTTTTTTGTTTATTTATTTATTTATTTATGCACATTGCAGAGGATGCTACCCAGCTCACAAGTCTGTCTTCGAGGAACACCTGGAAAGGACCAAATGAGCTAAAATGGCTGCCGCTTCAAACCGCTTAAAAGTGTGCCTTTCGGTTCGGTTCGGCCTACTATTTTTGTAGGTCTACGAATGATAAACACCCCTAGCAGATTTCATGTTGCCAAATCAAACAAGCTCCGAGGGCTGAATTTACAACAGTTTGTCCAGCCTGCAGTAAAAGTACAGTGCGGCGTTAAATGACAGTCATGTCGTCCTGTTGGGCGAATGCAATCAGCCGTAAACGTGGACGGGAGGCGAGAGGCAAACATTAGGGGGCGAGTGCAGCGGGTCTCAGAGGGAGCCGCAGGATGCTCATCGCCCGGGTGACTGCCGTCCTCGGAGGATGATGCGGAGTGATGCAAGACGATGTGTCACACGCTTACGGACAGACACCGAAGCTGCACTGTTACCACTTGAATGGCACGATGCTGGCTAACGTTATGGAAGCGAGCAGACACTGCAGGTAGACAGCTGGGAACACACTTTACAAATCCTAATGTGGCAAAGAGAAGATAAAATAATCTGATTCTATTGCGCACGGTGATGGTTATCATGAATAATTGACATGTGACGTATTGTACTATGCTGTGGTCTGTTTGTTAGAATTTGTGGATTATTTTGAGGCATTCTGTGTATTTCTAGGTAGTCACACGGATTATCATGGATAAATGGTCAGAAGAGCTTTGGTGCATATCGGCGCTGTCCTGTCAAAAACACTTATGTCCATTTTTTTATAATTTTTACATGAATGGGGTTTCTGCGTTACAGACATGCCATCCAACGTGAAAATTAAAAAAAAAAAAAAAGACACATTTGGACACATGTTTTTCACAGGACAGCGACGATATGTTGCCTTGCATTACAGACTGTTTGGTGAACTTTTTTTTTTACTTTATCTATTATTTCTAGCTGTTCTGTGTATTTCTATTGTACAAGGTGGTAATTATCGTGGGAGAAAGAGACTGCACTAATGAGTTTATATCGCGCAATCTTAAGCACACACATTCTTTGAAAGTGCAAAGCTGTTGTGGCAAAATATCCAGGGGTGCCTCTTCCACTAACACTGCCAATTCCATCATTTCAAACTTAGTTTGGCGCTTGTGATGCTCTCCCAAATTTCCCATTGTGCAAGCACAAAAATTAGGACGCGTCTCCCCCAATTCATGCCACTTTCTTAGGTTCAGCCGAACGCGGCTGAATGACTGAACATCAAAGAATGTGGCTATCATTGCCAATCCTATCTGTAGTCTCGCCTTCATTTATCGGCTGTTTCTTTTTATTATTATAGGTAATAGAGCTACATCATCCAGGGTAATCTGCTTCTTCCTTAACAATCACTCTACGTTGTTCGTGAAGGAATATAAAAAATAATACATCACCGCATACACCGAGCTTCAAAATGTTTCCAGATAAAAACAGCAGGGGCCTGTGTTAGACCAGGTGCAACATCCAACAATTTAGCCATTTAGTTCCCGCTTTTTGGGACCTTAGTAAATTAGGCCCCTTGTGCCAAGTGGTGCCAAGAACAGCACATATGGTCTTGTGTGGCTCCACCCTAAGAGAGGTCCTAATTAGCGGCCCTTGTGTGATCTCGGCTCACCACAGCTCACGGGTCGAGACTGATGGCAAAATTGCTCGTCTTAATTGACCAGGTTTTCCTTTTATTCCAGTGTGACTCACTGGCCCCCAGCTGATTGACTCATGAATAACACCTTCGACACCACCACCTCTCTTTTTTTGGGTCTTTCTCCTTCTGTCATCCTCACAAAGGACGCTCCAAATTTACTCTGACAGAGAATAACGACCAATTTAAAATAGCGGCCGGAACTCAGCGTTGTGACACATCGACAGGTCGACTGGATGAGGAAGAGAGAGCGAGACGACCCGAACCTGGAGGGCTGACACACGCACTAAAAAGAGCTTCACCACACACACACACACACACACATAAACACACACATGCGCACTGTTGCATATTTTTAGAAGCCTTCCCTCCAAAGGTTTTCCAGCAACAAACTAACTCTTCACTCCAAGAAAACCAAGCTAACGTACTGCAAATAATACCTGGATGCCCATTATTTATGTAACTGCTGATGGGGTAGGCCTTTTATTAAACACACTAAAATGCTGGGTTGTTTTCCAAACCCACTCGCTGGGTAACTGTGAATTTTAAGCAGGTTGTGTTACTTTTACCCAAGGTTGGGATAATTACTGTATTTTGACGCAGCAGATTGGGTTGAAGATTGGATTTGGGCGGGCTGAAGAGCTGAAGCTGGTCGCCATTTTGTATCGTTTTGTGTACTAAAGTTGAAGTCAGAGTCTGCTGGTCATTACTGATGCCATTGCCACAAAATATAAGATCTACTTTAACACTCTACACTTTGATTAATCTAAGAGAGTGTTTGCATGCTTCTGTAGATGCTGCTGTTTTGGTTAGCAACAGAGTTCAAACAGGCTAACTTTGTCCATATATCAATTATCTTTAGAACACTGCTTATAACAAGTGCTAAAACGCCACACGTTCATTCATCTGACAGACTGTTTGCGTGCTTTAGTACATGCTGCTTTTTTGGTTAGCAACATCTTTCCAATGGGCTCAGCAGTTTATGGGCGTATATTAATTTGATGGAACTAATAGGGGTTTGTCACCTATTAAAGGGACTTCTGTTTTGGTTAAAAACAGAACCCAACTCCAAATAGGCCTGGCAGTTTACTCTTTGTCTTCAAACTGATTAGTTTTTTTTTTCTTTAATGGAAAAAGTGAGTCATCTCTCCCGCTTTTCCAATTAATTGGAAAGCAGGACGGCTACAAGGCTGCAGAGATAACAATTCACGCGTCATTATGGGATGTAAGTGGAGTGTTACACGTGGAGATGAATTCAATCAGCACGCATACACGCATACAACCACACACACACACACACGCATACACACATACACACATTGCCACATTAATCCTTGGCTTTAAATAAAGCCCGCAATTTGCTGGGTAAGAACCATCTTGGCGGTTATCTGAAGTGGTGGTGGAATTACACAATCCACTTTACCACAATGACTTCTCGGGCTCCATTTATTTTATAATTTTTTTAAATTGTTTTTGTTGTAGCTCAGCTCGATCCCAAGGGCACTAACCTGCAAACCACAACATGACTTTGCTCATTCAAAAAATAAGAAAATGAGGAAAGCAATGTTGACATGGCACTTGGTTTACAATGTCGGATGTATGAGCCATAGTAGCATAGAGGTAGCATTGTGGCTAACCAGCCAAGAGCATTATTTTACAGATCATGCAATTAAAGTACATTGTTTACATTAATTTTTTTTTGGGCAATAACATACCAGTAAGTGAAAGAGAAACAAATAAATCATGAAAATGTATTTTAAGGAATAGTTATATAATGTATATAGAGTGGAAAAAAATTAATGAAATACTCAGAGCTGGGCGGTCCGGCATTCTGGCCCTCCAGCCCGGCTGGACGCCCATTTTTGGGGTGGGGTGTTTGGGGTTCACAAGTTTTGAAAAAGGGCTGGACTAAGCAAGGCCAGGGGTGGATTTTAGTCCGGCCCACTAATCAGCCCTCGTGTACTACTACTGCCTACGCCTACTGCCCGAAGACAGCTGGGATAGGCTTGCAAATAGGTTTGCATGTAAAAATGACATCAGTACTAAAGTGCCCCCCCCAAAAGACTCTGTCGTGATTTAAGGTATTGTTTTGTGATTAGATTTACGACAAATTGCCCCACCCCCTTTTGGGGCGTGGCTTATGTTATGTTTTCGGTCTCAGCGGTCTACGTCACGGGAGGGAGGCAAGCGTGGTAATATTGTCAGTTCTGTTGTCTAACGGCAACAGATCGCCACCAAAATGCAAATGCACATTACTACTCTTGTCCACTTCAACCTGTGAAAGTATTAACGTGTTCTGCACAATAGTTTGGATTTATTGACATAAAACGTGATCTCATCATGATCACCTCCACAAAATCCAAAATACCGTGGCGATTGCTCCTCCACTTCCACAAGCTAAAGCGGGCAAGAGCATGAATGTGCACACGAACCCCGACTGGTTATATTTTGGACATTTAGCTACGCTAAACTAGTGTCAACTCTCAGCGAGGAGATGGCGGCTTGCAGCGAGCAGCAGGGCAGGCAGACTGGATCTTTATACCCCATCCCCTTCCCTCCCCGGTCGGCTAAAGGTAGGATAACGGGACGGCTAATAGCAACAACTAGCTTCAGGCCGTTAAAACAAAAGGCGTTGGCACAACAAGATTAGCTCCTTACTGTCTGCGCAGCGTTTGGAGGTGAATATGAGCCTGCGTCTTCATGTCGCGGGGTTACCTCCCAAGCAGTCACGTACGGTGTCCGACATTGCTTGCAGCCGCCACCTTCTGCCTGAGTGAAGCGGCGTGAGAGTGAGGTAAGCCCTCATCGAACAAGCGCCAATGTTCAGCGAACAAAAAGTTCTAGCGAGGCTGACTGCACAGCCGAATGTGGCCCCATCGGAACGTGCCATTTCGGCTGTCACGTTCCAAATTGGACGGCGTGTGGATCGAAAAACTGGGGCCATTCCTCATCCAAATAAATGTGCACGTCCACTCATTCCCACTTCAGTCTCTGTAAATATCCTGACGGGTGTTTAATGCCTCGCCCGTCCTAACTATGACAGCAAAGAAGCAGTGTTATTTTTTTTAAGCAAAGAAGCAGCGTGCGCTCGTCCCAGCATAAATCTATGTAGCTCTGCTCACTTCCACATTTCCTCAATCTCATAAATCAGCCATGGAGAGGTTGATCCTTTTGATATGTAGGGATGTTTACATACATTTTGGTGCCAATTGATCGCCGTTTTTTTCCGTTATAAGCAATGAAAGTACAATGATTTCCAATGAAGAGTTTGTAATCGGTTCCTCCCGTGACTTCGGCCAAACAAGGATAGAACGGTAGGAGGCGCGGCCATTAGCCTAATTAACGAGAGGCGTTATTCATGGAGTTATTTATTTCCTAATTTCTCCAAAATTAATGGATAAAATAGAAAATGGCAACTCTTTTCATTTTCCTGATCAAAAATATATAAAATGAACTTGTTAGTGAAAACATGGCCAACTGTCTCTTTAAGCAGCTGACCAGTGGGGTTGTGTTTATAAACAGGTGAACTGACATCAAAGAAGCCTTTTCTTTTTTGACTTCAATAATTTCATTGTTTTTTTCTTTTTTGATTGTTGTTGGTGTAGTTTATGGAGATGTGTATTGTATTGCCTTTAGTGACGGACAAACAAAATGCCAAACACGGTCTCTAAAGCTCCATTTCAGTTGAGCGAGGCACATTATCAGCAGCCGTAAAAAGTCCATCTGGCCCTCACTCGACGGACTTCACCGACTCATGATCAGGTTCAAATCTGAATCCGCTACCACAAAGCCACACTGAATGCTTTTCTCCCAGCTGGATTCAAGTCTTGCCAAATGTTCGGGACGGCACGTGTGATCGGATATGCAAATGAGCACATAGGCAGCAAAACTGCACATTCACCATTATATTGGACACAGCTATTTAAAGAGGAAGTCAACCCAAACGTAGTTTTCTTTAAGGCTATGTTCTGGTAAAGGCATTCTGATAAATATTGCGTTTGTGAATAAGAGTTGATCCACCTATTTTTAGCCATCTCAGGGGGAGGCCGTTTTGTCACTTTTGTCAACTCAAAATGACATCATGGTTTCTCAGGGCTCAGGTAACGACCAATCACGGCTGACCTCCTTTTCTGAAGTTGAGCCATGATTGGCTGTTATCTGAGCCCTGAGACACTGTAAAGTAATTTCCAGTTGACAAAAGTGACAAAATGGCCATCCCCTGAGATGGCTAAAAGCAGGTGGATTTTGCTGCTTAACTCATATTCCACAAATGCAATATTTATCAGAATTCCTTGTTTCAACTAGTGGGACTGCAAAGAACATATTCTGGAAAAAAATATATTTGGGTTGACTTCCCCTCTAAAATATATTCTCTTATATATGCATGAGTCTTGGTATATTGATGTGCAACCTTAATATCAAGACCCATACATGTAAGAAGAAAAATGGATTTTGAATAGCTGTACACTGTCGTGACAAATGTCATGGTTGCTTTTTTTTTTTAGACATGCTAATGACTTCCTGTTGTTGTTTACGACCCTTTGGTGGCGAGCAAACAAAGACGTCTCTCTTTTTTTCCTCCCTCCTTCCATCTCTGTCACTGACTTTCACCTTCACAGCGGCGGCTGAGGTTGCTGATAGCATGCTGTTGCTAACAAGCGTTATCAGCGAGCAACAGACACACGCTCGCCAAGTAAACGCAATACATCGACTCAGCGTCTTCTGTAGTGCACATCTCCGGCCGGCTTTTCAATCAATTGTCGTCTTTTCACACGGACATCGTGTCATCTGTGACAAACCGTAGCAGGACCTGTAGGCCAAGGCACAGCAGTCGGCAATCGCTCACTAGATCAGCACTGATGCTTTACACTTTCATCTTTCATCGTGGAGCCACATGATGATTGAACAAGCTCATTATTACGTAATAATCGCCAGCGGCTCCCAGTGTGCGGCAATTTCCGACAACTTGACAAGACAATGACACACACCCACACGCACGCACACACACAATGTCAACAACGATTGCATGGATGGAGCCTAAAGGCGTCTTATATAAGTCACTTATACTTGTATCCACTGTAAGCCCCTCATACAATAGTTTGCCATGACCATATGGCAACACAATAACACTCACGTGCATCATCTGGGGCAGGACTAGGGTGACCATATGTCCCGATTTGTGCGGGACTGTTTAACGATTTTTGATGCATCCCGCAAATTGACTCGCTGTGCCGCATGTCTGATGGGCAGGCACCAATTTTCAAACGTGCGTCTAAAATCTTGTTTTTTATTAAACGCCTGTGTGCTGAGAGCAGGCAACACACAGTGTAGGTTATTATGGGGGGCGGGTCTCAGGCTGTGTGTGTGTGTTGTTGTGTTTTTTTATTGTATTGAATATTAAGAATGGCATAATTGTGGTTGTTTAAGGAGGATCCGAACTTCATATTATTCAGTTTGTCATTTTATTTGAATATACGATGTGTTGGGATAGGAGGATTGTGCTCAGTGAGAGAAATATTCAGGCCCACCCTGATTTTTCATTCGCCACGTTCTGCCTCCGCCCCTGTCCTATTGATATTAATGTCTCAGAGATTTACCTTTTTACTCGCAGTTTGTGTTGTATTTTTGTAACTGCAGATAATTTCAACTGCAATTCTGTGTTCTGTGTTTTTATTTGTAGATCTATAATTGTTATTTTGTTACAGTTTATTATATTATATGTTACTTAACAGTTGACAAGCTGTCGTGACATTTGGTCACTCTGCTTGGCTGTTAGCTAGCAAATCAGCGCTCGGAGCACCAACGGGAAGTGACAAATGCGGAAAAACAGTGAGCACGCCTCCGCTGCCTTAATCGTCTTACAAGCACAAGAGCGAGGGTCGACAATGGAAGTATTTCACAATACCGTGTCAAGAACGTGATGTTTTACTTTGTGTGGGAGTTCATCGTGAGCAAAGAATACAGCCGAATGCATTGTTTACGTTGTTATAATCAGCCCCCCGCCAACAGCTTTCCAGTTGGACGGAAAATGGACGGAAAATTTGTGACCATTCTGAGCCCCCTGTTGCCTATTTCCCCAAAAGGTAACTAGCAACAAATCCAGTAGCTCAATGGTGTTATTGGAGACTCCCAATGAATGGTGCTTGTGAAAAGCCTATTCAGCCCCAATATAACAAGAGCCCACAGAGATTTGATTATATCCTCACTCATACAGGCAGCACTTCATCACCAAGTCACTAATTACACCTTGCTAGTTAGAGTGGTGGATCACTGCATCTGGCGCACACAACCCCTTGTGTGTCAACAACTTCACCGAGCAATCAACTATGTGCCACTTATCAGAAGCTAACACAGCTCATGCTAATCTGTGCAGCCTTATTTAATTAAATATTTGTTTGTATTAAATGTTTCATTTTATTAATTAGAAATGATGCCACTTAATAATCAGAATAATTAATTTCATTTTAGTATCCATTCATTAATTCTGAATGCTTTTTAAATTGTTTCATTAATTTAAAAAATATTTTAAATTTATTTTAAAAATAAAATGTTTCTTTTGTTTGTCAATATTTTTTAAATTCATAGTATCTTAATATAATAAGGGCTCCACACTTTAATAAGATGCGCAGCCTTAAATGTGCCACAGAAGAGCAGATGAAGGTGGATAGTGTTCCTGCTCTTTGGCACAGTGTCGGAACATCTCGTTAGAGAGCAATTTAGTGCATACTGCAAAAAGCCAATATTCTCATTTTCCAATTCATTAAAAAGACACAGCTGCTGATGATGATGCGCAGTTGCCCAGGGCTAAATTAATGAAGGTCAGGGGGTGTAATGTGTGAGTAAGCGCGTGTAACAACACACAAACACACACAGATAGAGGAGGCAAAGTCACCATCAAAGTCAGAGGTGAGAAAGATGATGCGTTGCGCTAACGTGCACTGAACTGACACAGAAAACATTCGCTGGCTTCTTCTTGGATGTAGGGGTGTAACGGTACGCTAGATCACGTTTCGGTTCGGTTCGGTTGTTTGGAAACTTCGGTTCGGTATATTTTCGGTACAAAAAAATAGATTTTTTTTTTAAAAATATGTTTATTTTGAAAAGATGACAAGTAAACTGTACTTTTTTTCAAAAAAATAAATAAAAGCGAACCATTGGGGTGATACTCTAAGAAATTACACCAGAATAAAAAAACACACACTAAGATAAAGATCTCTTAATTTTGTAAATTATGAAGAAACTGAAATCTTTAAACACTCAGCAGCAATAGCCAATGACACATCTAAGTATGCAAGTTAAAGCCAAGTTGTCATTACATTACAGTACACATATACACTTTTTGTGATGAAAAAAATACATACAATAGCAGTTACAATTATTGCTAACTATATTAAAACTATTTTTATAATGAAAAAAATGCAGTAACTTTAAAAAGTCTTTATGAAATTGTATACACTTTACGGTACGATATCCATTGTTGTCGCTGTCTTTTTGAAGCGACGCCCCCCGACTGTTTCAGTCTGTTTCAAAACAACTTGTGTCAGCACTCAAGGATGACGCTGGCACATCAAGGTGGAGTTCATGCACTTCTTCTTGCGTCTTCCCTACTTCCGGAAATACGCCGTAGCAAACCTGCTGTGTAGTGGATCGTTGGTATGCTTTTATTTTGAAGGCCGGGGAGTGTCAAGGAGGGGAAGTGTGGAAAATAAATAAGTAACTTTTTGACTGCGACTTCATGCTGTCTGTTGGACCCAATTAATTATACAATACCACAAAACCAACCCCGGGGCTCGCAATGGAAGTAATAGTGGCGCGTTTGAAGCGCGTCTACCGCGGGTTTGAATAGTAAATTAGCCAGCTAATTATCTTTAAATAAACCTCTGCCGTTAACATCCCTCCCGCGGCGGTGTCATGCACGTTTTTGTTTTTTTGGGGGGGCTTGGGTGATAATTTTTATGAATAAGGGCGGGGGATCGAGGCCAGAAGCGTACCCTGGTCAAGGGTGCAGGGTCGCGGCCGGACTGGCAAAAAAGGGTCGAGTGCCCAGCTCTGACGTTTCAGAAAGAAATGATTCATGTCAGCACTCATCCTGGCGGCTCAGTACAATATGGCTAAGTGGACACTAACAACAACGGGCTTTTTGCATATAACGGCATGATGTCAGAACCGTGAACAGATCGTTTCCCCTCCCTATGACCGCAGTGTATTTATAGGCTCGCGTAAACAGCTGAGTATGAGATTCAAAAGGGATAGATTTTTTTTGTCCGGGGATAGCACGGTTGGTGCCGTTGGCAGCGTACAAGTCGTTATCCAAATTTAACAGCGCTTTAAGCGGAGGTTAGTAGTGAGCATTCATCACAACACACAGCAGTCTGCACTTTGCCCCGGAGCAGATTATTCAGCCGGAAACCCTTGAGGGAAAACAGAGACGAGAGAAAGGTTCTGTCCCGGTATTGTCCCAGTGGTATGATTACTTCATTCAACTGCCAAGGCTGGATGTTTGGGAGCGAGCAACCAGACCTGATAAGCCGGAGATGAGCAGTTCATGGAAAGCACTCCTGCCGCTTTTGATGATAATCGCTCTTTAGATAAGTCAGTACTCGGACACAGATGTTCAAGAAATAAAGTAGAAGTTATATAAGTTAAGAAGGGAGCGACAAATGAAAAAAAAAATGGCTGGACCAAGCATGGCTGGAAGTGGATTTTAGTCCGGCCCACTAATCGGCCAAATTTCATCTCAGCCTACTCGGTGAAAGGCTTCTTTTTAGGCTTCTTTCTACTCCCGCAACGGCGAGAGCGACAACTGCTGTTATAGGGATTGTGGTATTGCCCCCCGCCCCCTCTTGTAATGGTATGCCCCAGTTGCAGGTGGGAGGCGCGGGTTACGTGATGTGACGATAAGGAAACACAAACACACTTGAACGCATGTTGCTGTCTCACGTTTCTTCTTACACAGAGAACTGCCGCATTGATTCACATGACTGACACATTGCGCTGTTGGCGACAGGTCTGCGACACATGCCACGCACACATCAGGAATTGTTGCTCTGATCGGTCCATTATGTCACATGTTGCGATGACATACAGTTTACCAACCGGAGAAGGATGCACCACGCAGCTCGTTGCTGCTGCTGCAAAGCAAACTAGTTTGGCAGCGGCGTGGGTGTCATGTCAAAAAGCAACTCACTCACGTTCCCCCTTAGCAAAGCGTTTTCGCAATAAAATTAAATGCATAGTCTAGTCATCTCGCTCCCTTTATGGTTGTCGAAGGCACATTATCCATTGTTGTCGCTGTCTTTTTGAAGCGACGCCCCCTGACATAGAACGTAACTGTTTCAAAACAACTTGTGTCCGTGAGTATAGTCAAGCTGCGTGCAGCACTCAAGCATGCCGTCTTCCCTACTTCCGGAAATACGCCATAGCAAACCTGCTGTGTATAGTGATTTGCTGGCACACTTTTATTTTGAAGGTGAAGGAGGGGAAGGGTGGAAAATAAATAAGTAACTTGTTGACTGCGAGTTCTGGCAGTCTGTTGGACCCAAATAATTATACAATACGACAAATCCAAATTTGGTCAATGGAAGCGCGTTTAAAATGATAGATGGACCAGACAATAGGTGATTACTCTTTCATCCGGCTTGACAAAAAGGTAGAAAGACGGATGTCGGAAGGGTACTGACTGATGGTGATAAACGGACTGGAAAATGTTTGTAAAATGCCCACCTCTGCTCAATTGTTTGCTATGATAAACACATTGAAGTTGCATTGAATGTAAAGTGGAACAAGTCACAATCATGTTTTTGTCTGCACGTTATTTCCTGGATGTTGTGGTAATACGCAGCGCTGTGGTATGACCCACTCTACACAGACTACCTGCCCCGCTGTTTGGTTTCCTAGTTGCATGTTAATAGGTTTTGTGCCGGCGGTGTTGGCGCACTGACTTTAATCTGCTGCCCACACACTCAAGTCTCAGGACACCAGGAGAGGAAGACGTGGGCGGGGTGCAACAACACACACACACACACACACGCACACGCACGCATACATGATGAGGCAAGAGCCAACAGGGACAGGTGGTATTACGGTTTTTGGGAACATGGAATTGGACCTTGGTGTGTGTATGTGTGTGTTGCATTAGAAGCATTAAATGTGAGGCTAAATGTTTTCATGCCAGTCACAATATGCTAAAGTTCCTGGGTGGTGCAATAAAAAATGAAATGAAACACAATTATGTTCTATTTTTTCTTCCCTCTATGAGTGCTTCCTTTCTTCCTCCAGTCCCTCCTTTCTTCACATACTGCTTTTCTATCAATCCTCCTTTCCTTCATCATTTACTTCCCCCCCATTCACCTTCAAGCCTTCTCTTATTGCGACTGTGATACTGTGAAATTTCTTTCCATAGTAACCATAATTAGATGCAATGCTCATATTTTGCAGATGTGCCTGTCACACTTTTCTTTAGTTATTTACTGACATCAAATCAAGGGAGCGTGAACAGATGTAGCTGGCTACCTTTGAACGGTTGCAAGGAGGGGTGGGGCTAGCTCGGCTGCTGTCCATCTTTTTTCACATGCAACTGGGATAGGCCCCGGCACACATGCGACCCTCATGAGGATAAGCGGTTCGGTTAACGGATGGATGGATGGAATAACAGAAGAATTGAAGAATGAGGGAAGCTATGAAGGACAAAATGAAGGATGAAAGGTAGGGGGAAGGACAGAAGAAAGGAAGGCAGGAAGGCAGGAACACAACAGGAAAAGAAGAAATACCAAAAGGATGAACGGGGAAGGGAGGAAGGAATAAGAGAAGAAGGTATAGGAAAAGATGGATGGAAAAGAAACGGGAAAGGAAAAAGTAGGAAAGGAAAGAAGGCTGGGAGGAAGCATGGGGATTAATGAAGGTCAGAAGGAAGGATCCAAAGAAATGAAGGCAGAAAAAAACTGTGGAAAGGAATGGAGTATTGAAGAAAGGAAGAAAGGCTGGAAAAGGGGGAAGAGTAAAGGAGAGGCCAGGTGGAAGAAGGAGGCAAATGAATGACAGAATGAGGGAAGGAATGGAAAAAGAAGGAAGAGGTGAGAAGGAATGAAGGACCAAGGAAGGAAGGACGGTCTAAGTGACGGAAGGAGATATGTAAAGAATGACAGAAGAAATAAAGAGAAGACTGAAGGATGCTTGAAGGAATAAGGGAAGAAAGGAATGGGAGAAAGACAAGAAGAGGGAGGAAAAGAAGGCAGGTATAAGCATGACAGGATCAATGAATGTCAGAGGGAAGGAAGGAAGTACAGATGAGACAAAGGCAGGAACGACAGATTGAAGTACAGATGAAGGGAGGAGGAAAATACGGAATGAAGGATTTAACTATGGAAGGAAGCATGGAGGGAAGAAAAAGGAATGAAGAGAGAAGCAAAGAAAGAAAAGGGAAAGAAAAATCAGACGTAGGCAGGAAGAAGTGAGGCGTGGATGCTCTATTAGGCAGTGAGCACGAGAGCCTTCAATACAACACTCCAGGGGCGGAGCCATGGGTGGGCCTGGGTGTGCGCAGGCCCACCCAGATTGACAGACTGCCCACCTAGTGAGATTCATGAAAAAATGTATACTTTTAAATATTTAGTCATTTATTATTACATTATTTTTTAATTTGTGTTTTGTTGTGTTATATGATTTGATCGAATTTTAAGAATGGCATAATTGTGGTTGCCTAAGGAAGATCTGAACTTGATATTATTCAGTTTGTCATTTTATTTGAACGTACGATGCGTCGGGAAAAGGAGGATTGTGCTCAGTGAGAGAAATATTCAGGCCCACCCATTGGCCACATTCTGCGACACTCCCGTGTAAGCGGAATCCCGTGTAAGTATCGAGCGCCGTTCGGTCAAGGAATGAGCGAGAACTAGACAGGGAGTGAAGATCCTCATTTATATTCACCACCGGCTGCCAAGCTTGCACAAGTGACAGAGTAGAGACTGGTCAAAGGGCGTGCATGCAAATTCAATAAGTGAAGAAATAAAAGCGGGAGCCAGGTGCCGGTCATAAAGGAGAAAAAGAAGAGAATGGACCGCAATGTCACACACGCACACGCCAATTCTCACGAGTCCTCAGCTCAGAGAGCGACAGAACACTCCACATGGCAGGTTTGCTTTGTTCTTTGGCTTTGAAAAAGCTCCAATGGAAAAGCAGTTAAATGTGATGGAAGGGGGCAAAAAGGTTACGAGAAGAGGAGGAGGAGGAGGGAGGAAAGTGTTGAAAGGAGAGGAGGAGGCAATGAGGTGAAGGTATGGGAGAGAAGGGGGCGGAGACATGGAGGTGTTGTTAGGAAAGTAGGAGTGAGGAGGCAAGGAGATATTTTTAGGAGGTGAGGATGAGGAGGCAAGGAGTGCATTTAGGAGGAAGAGGGCAAGAAGGCTGGCTGGGAAGTTAGAAAAGGGAAGATGCGGAGTAAATTGGTCTAGTTAGGAGAAGAGGAGGCAAGTGGGTATAGAAATGAAAGAGCAATGATGAGGAAGCCAAGAGGTTAGCAAAATCATTTGGCTTCGAAATGCCCCTTGTGGCATAGCTGCTCAAAAACACTTGAACAGGCCGTTTTCTCATGAATATTCAATATCGCTAGCATCAGCAAACCTCATAAGTCACAATTTGGATGATTTCATCTTTTTCAAAAATCTATACTATTGGTCAGTCCACATGCGTGGGTCTTATTAGTGCGAATTAGTGACCAATGTAAAGTGTTGAAAATGGCATGCCCTCTTTGGTGACGCAATGCTAATGCTTGCACAAACAGGCCATGTTCGGCCTCTCTTGAAAAGTGATGATTTTGGAGGTTGAGGATCCCGCCCGATGCCAGCGAAATGTAAATCATCTTTTCTCTGATTCCATCGCTGTTCCTCTCAAATTGAATAAGGAAAACCGCTTTCTTCTCATTAGTAGGTGGTGATACTTCAGCATCATTGGCCCCCTGCACATTGGGAGTTTACCAAGCGATGTCAACATACAGTTACATCTCTGGTCTATAGGGGAACCCAAAACATAACCGACGCGAGTCTCCCCAGTCCCGTGGAATGCCAGTAGCCACAAAATTTAGATTTACATTTACATTTAAAGGCTTCCAAGTGAGAAATAGGCCAAAACAACAACAACAACAACAAAAAGATGGAGAGCACCCCTACTCTCTGAGTGTTGTTCCTCTGGCAAATCCCATGGTAGCAATCATGCTGGGCCAGCAAATCAGCAGGTTTCACCTGCTCACAATTTCCAAAGAGGATCGACAACAAACCGCCGTGGAAAAACAATGACCCAGTATCATGAGCGACATGTATGCCCGGAACGGTGAACCTTTATCAGCTTTTGTGGCTGCAAATACATCATTCAGTTCTTTATCACAATTAATGAATCGTCAAAAGATCGCGTAACAACAACCCAACAAGAAACCCAACACAGACTCAGTTTGACCTCAATTATGCATAAAACAGTGGGTGAATTAGCATTTTAATGGCATGTAGCCTTTAAGTATACCCTTTCCTCGCCCAATTTATCCTTCTCATCCTGCCATCCTGACTGTACCTTCACGCTTACTCCTCACCTCCAAATTACACCTCATTCTCTCCACCACCCTTTCATCACTCCTTAATATCCTCTTCCTAACCTGACCTCCATTCTTCTTTGAGTCAACTGCGAACAACCCTTCTTCACACCCTCCCCTCTTTACCGCATCTCCTTGCCTCCTCGCTGTATCGCACATTCCTCCTTCATGCATATTACTTTCTCCTTTTTTCAAGGCAGTCATCACCTTTTCTGCACGGAGGCCTCAACTCTAGCGTGTCCGCACCCATCTGCCAGAATGAATCAATCCCCAGGGCTGCGATTATGTGAGCAGCAGTGGTGATTTTTGCATCGCTACAATCACAGCGTTCATTAGCCTAATTAAAAAGTGTGACGAGCGGCAGCGGGTGAGTGGCGGCGAGTGGAAACTGTCTGCCAGGAATCTCCCCGGGAGCCATCTGAGGAGGCAGGAGGGTGTCGTTATTGGACGGGAGGAGGTAGAGATGGGAGAGGGAGGGATGAAGAGGATGCTCCGAGTGTGTAATTACAAGGAAAGGAGGGAAAGAGGTGTTAGGATAAGGAGGTGCAGTAAGGAGAAGGAGGACGAGGACACTTGGATTGTGTCCAATTACAAAGGGTGTCAAAGGTATGGTTATTACAGGATGGGCAGGAAAGGAGGTGTGGTTGGATGTTGTAGAAGAGTTGAGGAGGCAAGGAGGTGTAGTTAAGGTGAGGAAGCAATGACTTGTTAAAAGAGGAGGAGCAGAAAGGAAGATGTAGTTCAGACTCAGAGAGCAGGACGAGGAGGCATGAAGGGGGTAGTTCGAGGGGAGCAGGAGGAGGAGGTGTAGTTAGAAGAGGAGCTCTAATTAGGAAGGAGGAGGAAAAATTCAAGAGGAAGAAAGGTAAAGATAGGAGGAGGTGGAAGGCTGAGGTAGAGGGATGAGAAAATTAAGAGAGGAGGAGAAGCTTGTGAGGAGGTATAGTGGAGACGGAATCAAGAGAATAACGGGATAGGAAGGCGTAAGAAAGAGGAGGGGGAGTTAGGATGAGGAGGTCATAAGTTGAATTAAAGAGAGGCAAGGAAGTGTACCGGTAGTTAAAAGAGGAGGAGGAAAAAGGGAGGAGGAGGGAGGCTTGGACCCGGTGTCCAAGAAATGAGGCGTAGTTAGGAGGAGGAGCAAAAAAGGAGTTGAATTAAGAGAGGAGGAAGAGGCAAGGAAGTGTAGATAGACGAGGAGGAAGCAAAAAGGAGAAGGAGGAAGGTTTAGACCCGGTGTCGAAGAAATTAGGTGTAGTTAGGAGGAGGCGGAAACAAGGAGTTGAATTAAGAGAGGACGAAGAGGCAAGGAGAGGAGGAGGCAAGAAGGAGAAGGGAGAAAGGTTTAGGCCTGGCGTCAAGAAAATAAGGTGTCGTTAGGAGGAGGCGAGGAGGAGTAGATCAGAAAAGAGCATGACGCGGTGGGATTAATCATGTAAAGAAGTGTTAGGAAAGGGGGAGGAGGAGGAATAGTTAGGAGTGAAGGTGCAAAAGGAGGCATGAACACAGCAGCCATGTTTTGGCGGCGTAAAATGTGTGTCAGCCGCAGAAGGGAAAATGATGCAGGATGCAGGGTGGAGGGCGAGAGGAGGGAAGGATTGAAGGAGTACTAGACGAGGAAGTGGGAAAGATGAGGGAGGAGGCAAGCATTTAAAGGAGGAGAGGCGGATGAGGAAGAAGGGGAGGAGTAATGAATAAGTGGCACAAAAAGCTGCATAAGCACGTTTGACAACTCATCACTCACTACAGCAAACAAGCGGCGCGTTACATTAATACGCAGCTTTCTGCTTTACGGTGAACCGTCAAGGAAGGAAGGAAGGAAGGAGGGGAGCGACATCATGGATGAAACATCACAAGGACGAAATAAGGGAAGCCCCGGAAAGCTGCAGAGAGAAAGGAAGGGGGAGGGAAAAGCTGCGCAGGGAAGCCCTGCTGCAAGTAACTCCTCTTCCTCGTGCTCTTCATCTCCTACATGGACGCTTCACTTGCACAGCAGTGACCAAATAAAGGCCGCACATTAGCCAGCAAAGCCACTAAATTATAGATTTACGCACACACAAAGTATTTCATTCGAAATGGGCTATTTTAGCACTAGAGTATTTGCGTGCTACCAGCTGCACTGCTCCATGCTTGCACCAGAAACAGTATTGAGACTTTTTGACCCATTCGAACCGCCGTAGTTTAAACCCATGCTCCGCAAATTTGTTTGTGACATGGCTCGGTCAAGTCACACAAAGACTGCAATTCTGTTTGTTCCAATTATTTATGAGCACAACAACTACTTCTGCTGGTATGAGCACATCTCGTCAAATACCGCAACAGTCATCCTCCAATAAACTGCTCCCTCTGGGACTGCTGAGCCGATTTAAATGCTGAGCATACCTCCAATCGATGTACTGACACGATTAGAGTATTCGCCAGGTGCATGATGCACGCTTCCTCAAATATCCCATCAATTTTGACCATGAAAACCTCTAATGCTTCACTCTAACACTTCCTCAAATATGAAATACCCAAATGCTGTGTCCACAACTAGTCGAGGGTGCATAATGCACTTGAGAAAAAAAGAATCCCTCCCTCAATCAGCCACTTTAAATCAAGACAACAAAAACGTCTACACCTCCACTGTCACCTTTCTTCAACTGTCAAATACCCATTCTCTGTACCCCAGCTAGTCGAAGGTGCATAAAAAATAAACACATCCGTTTTTGGTACCACAAAAATTCAAGTAACAAGTGCAGCAATTATGTAATTTCGTAGACACTGTCATTCTCAAACAGAAATGAAAACGTTAACTGAGGAGACTGTCGTGGTTTGCTTCTATTGTGCTGGTCCTACTCCCCCCCCTCTCACTCTCCCTCTCCCTCTCCCTCTCTCTAGTGGGGTGCGTTCCCTTCAGATGCACGCACCTGTGGCGGATGATGATCAGCGGGGCTTAAAAGGACGCCGTTCTCCCGACTGTCGGATTGTTGACTTTGCTCACTTCACAGCCCAAGCTCACTTCTAGAAGTCTCGTTCTCGCTCATAGCCTCATTTTGCTTTGTTGTAGTTTTGTTTGTTTAATTACTTGTTGTAATATTCTCATCACTTTGGCTGCTCGTTTTGTGTTTCGTGTAATTGGATTTTGTCCATCTCGTTTGTACTTTTCGGCTATGCTATCTCCTTTGCTTGATTTGCATTTTCTGTTAATACTTTGTCGGTCTTCCTTGATTGTAATAAAGGCCTCTTTTGTACTCAACGCCTTTTGTCCGTTTCTGCTCTTTAGGGATCCAAACATGATTGTCCGCTTAAGACAGACCTTTCGGAGACCCTATGCTAACTCTATTACTAACAAAAACAACAGCACCTAAAAGGGCACACAAACAGTCCCTTTTACTACTTCTCTTCTCCTACTCCCACTTTTCCTCAAAAACTGGCCATATACCTCTAATAAATCTTGTGACTGCATTATTTGTGGGGTGTGTAATCACTTAAAAATGAATGGCTCCCGTAATTAGTCCCTTTTAATTAGGACCACAAAAAGCTACATTTTCTCAAATAATCGCCATTCATGGGGTATGGCCCCGGATTCATTGGCAGGTGTCATCCAATTGAGAAAAATTAACACATCCCGTAAATAAAGTCCTCAATTTTACAACAGGATAAAAATGGGTAATGTCTCCGTGTATAGAAGCTATTTATTATACAGTACATATAGATGAGATGTAAGGTCATAAACTGCATTTGTTCTGTTGTTACTCAAAACACCAGCAGATAGAGCAACATGCACTGTAGACCATGAATTGCAGACAGCATACTCCATCACTCCCTTGATTCCAAATTTTTTTTTAAAGATATGGGCCGGGGGAGGTCAGAGAGTTGGGGTAGTAATTTTTGTGATTGCGAGTAAATCAATGAACTATTTGTCAGCTCTGCTGCTAACCAAACCAGCAGCACCTATAGTGAGCCAAGTTAGCTTTCTCTCTCAGTGTCCATGATAGCCCCTAAACATTGTTCTAAACACCTCTTCCGCTTGACTATTGTAATCATACCGCTAACATTCCTAAAAAAATGTGCCTCCGCCTATCTGCAGGTGAGTCAATCAACTTCTCCTTATATGTGCGGTTATTTTCCAACATTTAAACTGTTTTGTATTACAGTATTGAACTATCATAAGTATATTTTACTGTACTGTACTATTGTAAATTGTTGTAAAATTGTATTATTGTAATGTGATGTTGATGTTTTTTTCACAGAGAGCAAATTGCAGGCTCATGCACGTCTGCAACGCGCATGCGCACAGCTGTCCGTTGTCTAAAGATTTATTGAAAGTGTTTGTCAGTGCAGCTGTTGATTCATTTCAATATGAATCACGAAAAAAAAATATTTTATCCTGTATTTGATTTATTACGCCACTCCCGTTGTCAATATGCAAATCGGCTGGCGTCTCATCAACTTTTACGGCTTCCTTATGAATAAAAAGGCGGCGCGGTGCTACTGCTGGAGCGTGCGCGCTCCCGCCGGGGAAAGTGCGTGCGTGACGCCGCTCCCGGGGACAACTTTGGGAACGCATGCATGTCGTCATGCGCGGAGCGATGGACGGACGCGTAGCTTCTGGAAGCTTCGTTTTGCTGACGCGCTTCGTCTGACATTGTGGGCACGAGTCCACGAGCCCGCGCGGCACACACACGCACGTACGCGGGTGCACGTGCACCACACGCAGACACACGCGCACACACGAGCGACGAGCAACACAAGTGGGAAAACCAAACACGTTCCTCTTACCTTGTGTTCTCCAGGTGAAGGTGATGATGATGATGATGGTGGTGGGGGTGATGAAGAAAGCGCAGAAGGATGTGCACCCGACGACATGTGCACCACCACTGAGGAAGGGCAGCAGCAGCATCACCAGCACGTCCCGCCTCGGCCGCCCGGCACTCCCCGCCCCTCTCTTTTTCTCCCCCTCTCTCTCTCTTCTCCCGCACACGCATGCAGACACTGTGTGCGTGTGTCCTCGTGGGGATGAATGCAGGAGAAGGATGAAGGGATGCAGGATGGGGCTCTGTTTACAACAAGCAAGGGCAACCGCTGAGCAGGCAAGGCGGGAGGAGAGGAAAAAGTGGAAGAAAAGGAGATAGGGAACAAGAAAGGTGACAATATGTGGAAGGAAGGCGGGATGAAGTTGAAGGGAGGGAAGACTATCATCACTAAGGACAGGAGGAGAGAAGGAAAGAAAAAGGAGATGGGGTATAAGGTAAGAAGAGGCGAAGGGTGAAGTTAAATGAGGAGAGGAACGAGATCAAGAGTGGAAGACAAGGGGAGGATGATGTGGAAAGATAGGGAAGGCGACAAGGTGCAAGGAAAAGAAGGAGACAAGAAAAGGAAATGGAGAGGGATGAAGTTAAAGAGGCATTGGGGGTTGTCCTTTCCTATGTTGGAAAGGAAGCACCTTTTCATCTCTCCTTGATCTGATGACGTGATCCAACAAAGGTGAAGGACAGGTGGCTTAAAGGTTAGGAGATTGGATTTTCCGAACAGGCCCTTTGGTGTGTATGCACACAGCCTTTATCTTCTGGGTCGAATTGTGTCAAGTTTGCAGAGCTGGGCATCGCCTATAAGCGCCACCGAACACACGTCTGCATATTTAAAGGTCCCACGTGGTACCAGTCCGTCCCTCGCCGGCGACAGCTAATCGGCGTCGAGAACGTAATCTCCATGTCACACGCAGACACGCCGCCAAACAAATAAAAAATATCAAACAAAAACAACCGACACACACACACGCACACAGACACAGCGCGGTGATCGGTGAAGTAAAAACAATACGATGCACTTGTCATTGAGGCTGTGGGACCGCAAAATACACAACACTGTTTTGTTTTTTCCTTACTCGGCCGCGTATCAGTAGTGCGGCACCTGCGCGTGACGTGCTATAGGTTAAGTCCGTTCTCGACGCCGATTGGCTGACTCGGCCCGACTGGGACCACGCGGGTTGTTTAAAATATGCAGACGGGAACCCGGTGGTGGTTAGGCGATGCCCACCTCTGCAAGTTTGCTCCTTTATTTTGGCAAATCCAGTTCCTTTGGCTTTCTGGTTACCTGTTGCTTTCAATTTTCATGCTGGGCGGGGTCATTTCTGGGCTGTGCTCGCACACCTGAAACTGATCAGCAACTAACTCCTGTAAATTAAATCCCTGTTGATTTACATACAGATGTCATTTGATTCTCCCATTATGAGTGGTACTTTGGCCATTATTGTGCATACGTTTACAATTTTGATCTTTCTCTGCGCCTACCTTTTTGTGTCATCCTACCGGCGCCTCCCTGCCCAGCCTCGCTCCACGTTTCCTCAAAGGACCTCTTGTTTCGCCACTGATCCATTGAGCCATTCCTTCACCTCATCGTCAGCTCTCCAGCATTTAGACAGAATCTCACCTTCTTGAAAGCAAAGCCTGTTCCGATTTTGGTCACCGGACTCTTCCTCATGAAACGATCCCTTAAACCTCTACCAACCGTCTCTCATTTGCGTTGCTGCTAACGTTACTTTTGTGAGCCATAACGGCGACAAGGGACCCTATTTTCATGGACAGCGCACCGGCGCTGTGGTACAAATGCCGGCATATGATTTTCAGCGGCTCGCTGCGTGTTTGCTAATTTGGCAGACCACTCTGCACATAGCTGCCAGCTGTGGCATAGCGAGGCCTATTCTTGGAAGTGCGCTTGACGGGTGACAATTTTGGTGGCAGAAAGTTGGTCTAAACTCACCTGTTCAGACCACATCTAAATACTGGCACAGCTGATCTAATGCAATTTGGGTGAATTTGCTTGGAGCACAGGCAGACAGATCCTGAGCTCCGTGGACATGTGGTTGTTTTCAATTAAATAAGTGAACAGAGGACATCAAACCCTCTCAACGTATTATATCCAGAGGTGGGCATTCAGTCGAGCCGACGGACCGGTCCGTCTATCCGCTTATGACGGACGCCCATTTTGCAGGCGATAAATGATAAATGGGAAATGAAAAAAAGACAGATTAAGCATAATCTGTGGATTTTCACCCATCTATGTAATAGTCTATAACCCGACGTTGATGATTATTGTTTCATTTGATGCAAGTCAATTCGCTGCTTGATAAATGTATTTTACATCAGGCATGTTTTTGGTCTGCCAATGGGTCCTAGTAGCATGCCGCGTGACGTCACATTGAGTGGGTCACACCATAGACTGTAGACAAGTCTAGACGCACGCTCGCAGACGACTCCTGTTAGCGCTGCTTGCTTGTATTCTGCCCGTTTATCTCAAAAAGAAACATGCCGAGTAAACGCTGCTGCTGTGGAACTTGCAGAAACGACTCCAGATGCTACGACCGTGCACATATGAAGAGAATGTTTTCTTTATTTGTTTCCCAAAGCCAAAATCTCAGAGGGATAAATGTGAACGACGGGTCAACGTGTCGTCCGAAAGACCAGTTTAAGGCCAGCAAGGTGAAACCTTTTACCTTCATATCTAGGAAACATTTAGTTGGGGGCCATATGGTGTTTAGAAATGACAATCCGGCCGATCCCTTGCCGAACACCGCTTGCTTCGAAGCCATTTCGATCATTTTCTTTCTTTTTGGCTTGGCGTTTGGCCCTACTCCTCTTGCCTGATGTCAATGAATGACAAGGAAAAATGTAAAGCCAGACTCTTTCTGTTTTGTACGACTCAGGTGCTCCAGTGAACTCCCCAAAATTCCTCTACAGTCGCAGCTCTCCGCAACAGTGCACAATCTCTCCGACTATGGCATTTTTGTTTTTGTTTTTTGGGCGGTAGACAGAAGTGCTGATGGGAGCGCGTGTAAAATGATGGATGGACCGACCGCTAGGCGATTACTATTTGGTCCGCCCGGACAATATGGCGGATAAACGGACGGCGGAAGGGCACCCCGGCTGTGGGCGGGAGCCGATAAACGGATCGCAAATTTTTAGTGAAATGCGCAGCTCTGATTTATATCTTAAATCATCCCACTTGCAAGTGTCCACTTCAGTGCGCAAATGTATTTCTTGCCATGTCAAAACTCGGGCACTGCATTGAAATGCAGAAAGGAGCCTTTTTGATCGGCAATGATTGAAGTCGGCTGTGACTACTCCCGTACTGGCACAACCTGGGCCGCCTTTACCTACTCACAGGCCCCCGGGGCTAACCATTGTCTATTTTCACTTTCTTAATTTTTTTTTTTTTTTTTACAGCTGTTGAACTTTACCAAGACGGCGATATTGTTTGCATTCCCGCGGTCAAACGCCAGCGAATAAAGCGAAGCGGAACGCTCATCCGCAAGTCATGCCATCCCGCACTAGATTTATGCCGGTCGTGGAAAATGGAACCCAAAGTGATAAGGAAATGAAGGAACCAAGGAAATGAGACAAAGGATACATGGGAATAAGCAAATGAAAGAAAGAAGGAAATGAAATAGACGAGGAAAGAAGGGAGATGGGACAAAAAGGACATTTGGAAATGGGAAGGTAGGTGACAATGGGAACAAGGAAAGGAGATAAAGTAGGAGAAAAGAAAGGAGAAGGTGACAGAGAAATAAAGGAAGCAAGGAAAGTAAGCAGAAAACAAGGAATAGAATTATGAAAAAGACGAGGTGAAACGAGGGAGGTCAAAGGCCAAAGCATGATGGGAAGGAACTTATTGGCTCCCAACTTGAGCATGCCGTGGAGCACAGAGAGGACACAAAGAAACGCGGCCAACAAACATCACAAAGGTTCTGTGGTCAAGAAGTAAAAAACACGTCCAAGGTTCTGTTCTCTGTCTAGTGTCTCTTTAGCAAACATGTCAGCGTCCACTTCCTGCTGCATCCAAATATAGACATAAATGTTCTACAGAGAGGATAAACACAAGACTAGATGGAAATAAACTTCTTTCCCACTGCACGGCGGCGGGACTTTCTGTCAATGTCAATACACTTGGGAGAACGAAAAATGTCACTCAGTGGAGCGCAGAGGAACCTCGGCAAGGCTCACCAACAGCACCAAATTGTTCTTTTAATCATCATGAATAGAACACAAGATAGAAGGAATAAGACAACTTACCAAAAGATCTGCTGGACGTTTTTGGAAACTTTGAGGACAGTGGTAGGTTACTAAAGGGCCCAACTCCACACAGTCCCTGCCAGGGTACTAAGGCTACTGCACGGGTGTCAAACTGAAGTCCTGGGGCCAGATCTGGCCCGCGACATCATTTTACGTGGCCCGCGAAGACAAATCATGTGTTGACTTGACATGTTTTTTTGAAATTGTCTTCACTGTTGACACAACATATTCAATATTTCAAACATTTGTTACCAATCCTTCCTTTAAAATACATTGAAAATGGTTGAACAAATAATTTACTGGCTTCTGATTTCAAACCTAGTGATCCATCAATTAGTTGTGTATAAGGCGATCATACATTTAGACGGGTTAACAGTCGTAACGGCCCTCCGTGAAATCAGAACTACTCAACTATGTGGCCCACGACAAAAATGAGTTTGACACCCCTGCCTGGGTATAACGCTTTTGCGATAGAAAATCGCATTAAATTTTGGGATAGTATTCCTGAAATTTTTTTTATAGCTGTCATTTACGGATATTATTATTTAAAAAAATAAAAACCCAAAAAGAAATGTCTTTCATTTTGTAATTTGAAATACAAACGTGCAGTGGGTGTGTATTTAAAAATGAATTGACATATGAAGTTTTATGCTGTCGATTCCCATACGGATCATCCATGAGTGACACCAGCCCATACCGTTCAAATGGATTAGCTATGCATTTTTAAAGTTTAGAGCTGCTCACAACATTATTTCAATAATTGATTAATCCGTCAATTATTTTGTCGATTTATTGATAAATCAGATTTTTTTAAAAAAATCCAAATTTCCATCCCTTTATTGTAGAAAAACAGGGCATTATTTCAAATTGACAGTGTGGAAAACACACAAACATTATGATTCAGCTACTGGTTTGCTCTGGAACATGCAGCGTGAAGGAATGGGGGCGGGGATGCCACACTGTTCACAGGATGGTCCCTAGTTGGCTGCAGGCTGCAAAGCACGGGGCGCCGGTGATTGGTTTTTGTGATCCGCAATGAACGGCGTTGATTGATCTAGGCCGATCATGTGCTTTCCAAAGGATATCTGCTGATCACAATCGATGGCCAGTCAATCGGAGCGCCGCTTGTACAGATGATTGCATTGTCATAATGAGCTATTTTGTGTGAAAAATGTTCTAAATCCAAGTCATTAGGGGACATCTCGAGGGATGGAGAGCAAGAGGAGAGGAAATGCTCTGTATGAATTATAGATCAATTCCAGAATGCAATTGCTTTATTTACAACGCCATACATCCAAACACTCATCTATAATTCATGTCAATATAATTTTAAAGAATCTATATCAGGCCCACACCAGTGTGCACCTTATCAATGCTTGGGAGAGTTATTAGGAAAGCGAGAAATGCTTTTGGACAATCTGCTTTGAGAGGGCTGAAATGGACTATGTGGGGGGCAGGGTGTGTGTGTGTGTGTGTGTGTGTGTGTGTGTGTGTGTTGGGGGGGCTGTTGCAGGTTGTGAAAGTGGGAGGTGTTGTGGGGTCACATGTGGGCAGGCCTGACTGCAGCATCCATTCAGGGGAAGATGATAAGATGCTAATTAATACTTGCACCATGGTCCTAAAAAATATGTATTACAAATTAAAAATCAATGTTGACTCTTTAATGTGTGTTTCTCATTATTATTTCACATTATTCTAATGTAAACAAATGAAGTTGGATTTAATTTTCAGAAGATATAATGGGTAGGGTTTTATTCTTTTTCCCTTGATTTTCTTAACGGGTCGATATTAACTCACAACATAACAGGGGCGTTAAAAAAGTTTTTGACCTTTGTTTAGTTAGAAAATACTTAAAATACTAATAATCAGTCCAATAATAATGCAATCATTTTTCTTACTTATGTTTGAATTTTGACCATATTTAAAGATGAGAGAAATGTGAGAAAATGTTAATGGTGAGGTTTACAGCCTTAAAATATACAGTATAATTGTAGTAAAAAAAAAAAAAAAGTTTCCTACTTCGCGGATTTCAACTATCGCGGGTTATTTTTGGAATGTAAGCCCCGTGATATACGGACAGTACATATATGTACATATACAGTACTTTATAATAGTAGGATACTATAATAGTAAAATACATGTATTACAGTTTAATGACTCTGCATCAAATCTTGTACAATCCAAACAAAATGACACTGAATTGTATCGAATATTTTTAGTTCCAAGAAGGACCTGGAACTTTTAGGTCGAAAGGCGGTTTTTGTTTTGGGGCACGTACTTGAAGTATTTAATAGGAAGCAATGAAGCATGAAGCATACACATTGTACAAGAAACTGATAACTAAATGGAAGCTATTTATCAAAAGGTCACACAGGATGTGTGTGAGAGTGTGTGCATGTGTATTGTCAATAAAAAAAATTAGAATGAAATGAAATCCAGATGCATTTTTCGTAAGGAAACTTTTTATGTGTGCTTGGTGAGCGTCACTCATCATCATCAACATCATCATGGTTAGACAGAAAAAAATGCCTTTTTGCAGTTTCCAGTACAGCAGATAAGGTTCCTTATTATTAAAGAGTACAAAAAAATGAAAAAAAAAAAAAATTCGCAATTTCCAGAGTTCATTTCTCTCCTGCCAGGTGGAGAAAAAGAAAGAAAAAAAAAGCAAGAGAGAGAGAAGCTTTTGGTCCTGGAGTCTTTTTGTACGTGACATCCTGTCTTTCCACTCCCCTAATATGTGCCCCCCTTTTGGAAAAAACGAACAAGCAAAAAAAAAAAAAAAAAAAAAAACCCAACAACAACAAAAATCTGTCCTCAATTTAGACTTTTTTCCCCCTCAAATCATCTCATTAGTATTGCATAGATTTCTTTTTCATTTACTTTTGGTCAATTTTTGTTGTTGTTGAAGATGGGGTGAGAATGGAGGGAAGAGGAATTGGAAAGAGAGAAAAAGAGAAGACGGTGCTGAGGACACAGACCAGGAAGAAACGGCAACATTTTGCTCGTATTGGTTAAAACGGATGACGGCAATTACTGATTGGCAAAAAACTATTTATTTTTTTTGTTCTCTTTTTGCCATTAGTCATTTACAGTGTCCTGACAGCACCCTCCACTCCGGGAAATCAAGAAAAGCAAAGGAAAAAGGATTGGTCACCTTATCCAGCAACAAAGGGCATTGTGGGTAAATATGTGGTTTCATTTCAGGTTGATCAACACCCCCCTAAATTCCGTCGCTCCCCTCCCATCCAATTCGGACGCCTCAGCATATAACTCTATGATCTAATACACAAACATCGGCAGTCGTGTGACAATCCCCCCCCACCCCCCCCCCCGCCCCCCACCCCACCCCTTCCTTTGGAACCCTTGGACCCCCAACCCAAAATGATAATAAAATAAATTTAGCATAAGTATCAAGATTAGCTCGCCCTTCCCTGTTTCTTTGCCCCCCACCCCTCAAAAAGGCAGAGAGGGTGAAGTTAAGCGCCTCCCCTTCACTCCCACAACATCAAGGAAGTAAGTCTAACTACAATGGGAAGCCGTTGTAGCATTTATTGCATATCCTTGATAGCCAGCTGAAGGTGCAAGTACCAGCTCTTTGTCCTCACTAGTAAAACAATTCAGCGCACTAGTAGAATGACTCTTGCGGGTAGCGTTTTCCTTCAACCAGGACTAAACCTTGCGCTATAGTTCAAAGATATCAAATAAATGCTCGGCTTTCAAGGGCCATGTACTAGTATGCACATTGTCCAGACTAGTAAGACGAGAATGCGCACTAGTAGAACTTGAGTTCCTCTACTCTGACACATCTGCACACAAGTAAGCAAGTAACATACTAGTGCAGCAACATGTTGTCAACTGATGCTATGTTTTGGACTCACAAGTAACATTTGATGGTACAACCAGTGCTTTGAAGTGTTATACTAGACCACAGACATTAAGCTAGATCTCCAGCTATCGAATAAACACTAACAATTTTCCATTGCTTACTAGTAAGTACTGTAGGTCAAACGTGGCTCTCGTAGTGTGCATATTGTAGGCCAAAATTGTCTCTATTAGTTGAGAAAAAAAAAAAGAGATGATACTTATAAGACAAAGTTTGACTAACTAGTGTGCCCAGTCCTACGAGTGCACTTATTTGTTTTAATAATGAGGGCAAATAGCATACTAGTAAATGGACCTTAAGATAGACAAAGGATACTGAAGAAAAGCTTAAACATAATTTATTTGTAAGGTGTAATTGAGTATTAGTAGGGTACTAAAGTTACTAGAACAACACATTCATTCTACCAGTGCGCTGAAGTCTTACTAGAGTCAAGTCTTAGTAGGGAGGACAAAGAGCGTACTAGTAAATGGACCTTCAGCTGGATATCAAGGATATTGAATAAACAGCTTTCCATAAACTACACATCACTCGACACACTCAAACACTTTCAAACCGGCACACGAGGGGGTGGCACCTCGCAGTCGACTTACTTCCTGACATCCGCTCCCCCCTCCCCTGACACCGGCCCCCTTGCAATCCATCGCCCTTACAGGTCACTCTCGCCGTACAGGGCGGTGGAGAAGGACATGTAGTCGAGGGCGCCGGGGACGGCATCGGGCCCCGAGTAGGGCGCCATCCTGGCGATGCAGTACTCAGCCTGGTCGGGCGGCAGCTCCCGCCTTAGCTCGTCGGCAGTGATGAAGTTCTGACGGAAACGGAAATAGTAAGGATGAAAACGGAGAGCGGATCTGCGCAGTGCATCGGCGCCCATCTGTCTAATGGGTGCAGTTCAAATTTGGGAGCAATCAAACTAAACCTCTGGGAGGACTCGGTCTTGAATGACCACTTGAAATGTTCAAAATGAGCCTAAAATGGCCGCTTAAAACCAAAACAGAGTTGTCCATTTCTGGCGGTGGTTTCGACCCAGTTTTGTCTCCAATTCCTTGTCGGTGTTGGTGCTGGGCTACATCAAATGAGCTAACGACGTTGACCATATCCATGCAGTAGTGTAAGCCAGCTCGGCCAGTTTCACCCTCACCTTATCCGCAGCCAGTATCTTGAAGGAGGCGATGACCTGGTCTGCGGTGTCCGTGTCCGTGGTCTCCCGAGACATGAAGTCGATGAAGGCCTGGAAGGTGACGGTGCCCGTGTTGTTGGGGTCCACGATGCCCATGATGCGGGCAAACTCGGCGTCGCCCTGATGGACCACAAAAAAAGGCAAACAAAAAAAGAGGTTAACCTGGAAGACACTCAAACAACACAAATCAAACACCACAAACGCGCAGGAGATGAACATTTCTGGGGAAACACAGCGTGAGGACGCAACAACAACACACATGCAACATTTGCTAGCTCATACAAGACAAATGCTTTAACGTTCAACTGTGCTAGAAAGAGAAAATGACAGGCAGGGTGAGGAAAGCCAGCAAGGTGCCTGCAGGTGAACGCATCCAATAAACTGCATTTATACCTCGTGTACATGACTGAAATTGGGGCTCACCTGTTTTCTGAAGCTGAGCCACGATTGGTCACTAGCTCAGCCCTGAGCAGTTGTGATATCATTTTCAGTCGACAGAATTGACAAAATGACCGCCCCATGAAATGGCTAAAATACGAGTGGATTTTTGCTGCTTAATTCACATTCCACAAATGCATTATTAATCAAAATGCCTTGATCTTATTTCGGAACGCACCCACGATTTTGGAACGAGGATTTTGGCTTCCGTGTCAGAGCTCTACTGTTATTGATGTGGCTTTTTGTAAAATCTATTTCCCCAGGAAACACTACTTAGACTCTGGAGAGATGTATACATGTTTTTTCCTGTATGATGCATTTTTTGACCATTGTAACTTATACTCCAGAGCAATTTATAGTCTGAAAAAAAACTGTACTTATAGCCAAATTTTCCACCAATCAATGAAACAGTTAAGCATCATAATGGAATGCTGTTTTAGTGCCCCAATTATTGGACCTGCAGACACCCCGATGAGAGGAGCGCTAAAGCCAGCATTGGCATCAGTACCAGGCTGTTTCCTGTAGAAATGAGCAGAGCCCGGTAATCCTCTGCCACCATCTGTCCCGATCGCTTCTGTAGGGGGGCCAGCAGGGCGGGAAATTTATAATAGAAAAGCGACACGAGTGGTAAGACAGATATAGAAAAAGAGGACATGTTTGGGGAAGCGAGGGAAGAGGAAAAAACAGGTAAAAAGCATCAAGAGTCAAAGTTGAGAGCAAAGTAAAGACTGACTGGAGCGACCCCAAGACAACACCTGTACAAAGCAACAGAGACCCCTGGAGGACACACGGGGACGCAACGTCCTCAAGCTCGTGATGACCTTCATCCTGAGGAGCCTTGGAAGCAGGAAAACCAACCAGGCACTGACCAGTCGGACACTCGTTCCAATATAATCTCTTTGGGCACGATTTCTATGAGGCATTTGTATTTTGTAACTTTATTGACACGGTTAAAATTGGTATCGGTGCATTTATATCGGCATTGACGTTCTAATACCTGGTATCAACAAGTTTACACCTGGTACCCGTTTTGCATCTGCAGCACGTTAACTGAATGCGTACAGGCCTATCTTTTTTCTTCTATTTATAAATCTACATATGGTATCAACAAGTCTGCACCTGGTATCAAAGCATTTACATCTAGTATCAATGCATTTTCATGTGATATCAACTCGTGCCCACTTACTTCACGAGTGGTATCAAAGTTGCTTTTTTGGTGAGGCAAATTTAAAAAACAGGTCAAACTAAAACCACGTCTGACTGGCAGTGATGTCAGCTTTCCTGACTTCCGTGTGGCCTCCCCTCGGACTCTTTCCCCCTCCGGTACAGGGGTTCCTACCTGCTTGTCGTTCTCCACGTCGTAGCCCAAACTGATCAAACAGGCCTTGAACTCCTCGGCCATGAGGGCCCCGCTGTGGTCCTGGGGCGGGCCAATGACAGCCAATGACAAAGCACCACGTCACACACCAACCCGACCGAATCGCAACCACGGGGTGAGAGGAGATGGGCGGCGGGATGGACCATGCGGAGGGGACGATGGGACAAATGGCAAAGAGACAAGGATGGTTGTTTAAACAAATGTTCACACCGCATCAAATACGGTGCTGAAATGCATGTTGGGACATCAGATTTGTTTTTACCACCAAAAGGACTAAACAGCAACATGCTAAGAGACAAGTGACACAAAAGACAGACATTGTGGATGTATGAGTGACACCCCGTGTGCGTCATTTACAGTCAAACAGTGACCACTAGTGGTGATTCCTCATCCCTTGGTGGGCTAAATAATCAATTCCAGCCATAAAAACCTCCAAACGTCTCCAAAAGTGTGGGATTATTTATAGTCAAACATTCACTGTCCTTCTGAGTGACAGAAATGAACAAGTGATACTGACTCGCTCGGCTCCTCTTTCAGCCCCTCCGATGGTCTGAACATGATCATGCGCATGAATATCACCCAACTTGCCTTGACAGCCTTTACTATTACTCACTTTATTTCAACTGTACAAGGTGTGTGTCATCGTGAACTAAGTGGGGAAACTCTGGCGCAGTCAGTCGCTGCACTTGTGTTGTGTCAGCGTGTCCCATGGATTACTTGCGTTTACTTCTACATTATCATAAATAACTACCAGGGGCGTCTTAATTAAAGGACACAAATTGTGCGCATGCCTGTGCCCTTACATTTGTGTATTGACTACTATTTATTTCAAAGACGCAAGATGGCCGTTTACAACACAAATAACGCAGGCACAAACTGATTTTGAGGGATGTTACGCCCTGAAAAGTGTAGTAAAAATATTAAGTGCAGCAAGGCATGCCTGACCTTGTCAAAGTGGTTGAAGGAGGCGCGGTACTCGTACAGCTCCTCCTGGCTGATGCCCTTGGCGTCACGCGTCAGGATCTGGTTCTCGATCTCGTTGATGGTCCTGGCGATGGTGGTGAGCAGCTGCTCCCAGCCCACGCGGATGTGCTGCAGAAGGACGCACGCGTCAACAAACGTCTTACAGGGTTTCGGACCCACGCAAGGGTGTGTTACTACCTCCATGGAGTAGGGCGTGTACGTGTTGTCAAAGATGAGGGCCTCCTGGATGAGCTTGTGGACGCCCTCCAGCTGGTCGATGTTGGGCTTGTAGTCAACGATGCTGCGCTCGTACTCCTTCAGGTTGGTCAGCTGGTCCTCCAGGGTGCCGATCATCTCGATGGATATCGTGCCAATTTCCTGTCCGCGCGACATTTCCATTCATTCAATCAGGAAACGCTATCTGGCGACCATTCCGGCTTATGAGCCAACGCGTTTAAGTACCTCCATCTTGTTTTGTATCCAGGGTCCGACCACGTTAGCTTGCTCGGCAAAGTTGCGCCTCAGGTTGTCGTTGGACTGCTGCTTGCGAAGCTCTTCCTGCAGGGCCCGGTCACGCTGAGGCACCAGCTTCTCTGCCTGCGCGCGCACACATTAATAAACCCTTGAGCATGACTTCATAAGATTTCTCATCTTCACATGGGGTAGGATTAAAGGTAGCAGAAGACTCTGATTTACAGTTTTACCCCTTTTTAAAACGGACATCACATTTTTTTTCAAGAATATGCTCCCAGCAGGCCCAATGGTTGGAACACGGCATTCTGATTAATATTGCGTTTGTGGAATATGAGTTAAGCTTTAGAAAACAGGTCAGCTGTGATTGGTTGTTACCAGAACAGTTGTGATGTCATTTTCAGTTGACAGAGGTGACAAAATGGCCGCCCCGAGAGATGGCTAAAAACGGGTGGATTAACTCTTATTCCGCAAACATCCTCACACTCAAATAGCCACATGCCAGGTGCAACAACATAGAATAAGTCCCTCCTACTTACTCTTGTTGGGGAGGTGAAAACTAGCGTTCTCAAGGTGCCAATTATAGTGACACACCCACTTAACCACTGGCTAACTTAAGTCAGCCAATCACAGCGGTTCTTCATCTACCGGATGACATCATTCACGGAACACACACTCTACCTGATCCCACTTGCTGTCAATGCTCTGTGGCGTGATGGTGGTGTACTGGTTGGTTCCACTCAGCTTGATGCCATTGTGCTGGGCGATCTTCTGCACCTCACTGTGGATGGCCTGGATCGCCTCACGCTCCTTGTTGGCATCAGGCAGGGTGGACTTGAACTGCTCGTGGGCACGGATCAGGCTCTGAAGGAGCAAAAGGTCCATTATTTTATCATCCGCTGTGCGTTTTGTCCTCTCGGTCGAGTTCCTGACGCGTACCTGGATCTCTTCAATGTTGTGGACGATAAACATGTCCTGTAGGTCCTCCATGGCCCCCTCCATCCAGTTGTTGAAGGGCGCTGCGCGTTTGGCGTACTCCAGGTAAAGCTCATCGATGGACTCCAGCAGTTTCTCCGTTTTCTGAAAAATAATAATTAAAAAAAAAAAAGACGACTAAACGTGAGTCCAAGAGGGTCTTCAAGTTCTGTTGATTCTGGTGAGCACGTTGTAGGTCTCCAACCTGAAGTGAGTCCCTGCGCCTCTGGGTGAGTTCCCCAAGGCTGTCCCACTGCATGCAAATTTTCTGGCAGCGAGCGTTGACGTTGGGGGCGTCGTAGTAGTCCAGCTCACTGCAAGACAACATGAGATGCTTAACATGAAACAAAAATAGAAACATATATTAGATAGCAGTGCTGAGTGCTATGGCCTTAAGATAAAATCCCAAACTTTTTTCCACAATTTGGTTTTCATTTGAATTTGTATAATTTTATTGCTTGTAGGTTAAGTGAAAACCTCAAATTCACCATCTCAAGAATGACAAAAGAATCAAAATGATTTCTACTACAGAAATTAAGTAGCAGCAGGCCTTCTTCAAAGTATTTTCCGACAATATGTGTTTAAGGAATTTGAATATAGAATACCAGTTGCATTTTTCGAATTGACCAACTCAAGCAAAATTAACTATGCTAGCACACCACAAAGCAAATTATTGTAATCATTTTTTGGGATTGTATTAAAAACCACTGGGCATCTTCAAACAAGTTTTAAACGTAGTTTTATCTTCTAATATTTTACAATATGCATATTTATAATGAACCTTTTTTTGCCCATGTATTCAGGGATTGTTGATCAATTGACAATTTATTGGTTCTTCACGCACTTGAGTTCCTGCGCGATGGCAGCAATCTGCTCCACTCGGTCCTGATGGGCGGCCAAGTCGCTGTCGAAGGCCTCGTGTTTACGGAGCAGCGCCTTTACCTCGGACAGCGAGGCTGTCTCATAGTCTCTCTGGGTCAGCATGGCCTCCTTCCCTGTAAATCACATAGAACAGAACTCAAAAACTACAGTAAAAGTACGTTGTTGACTAGCACATCCAATAATTTATAATACTGTACACCAAATGCCCGATATTGAAAATGTAACTAGCTATACACCATTTCACATATCAAAAAGGAATTAAGTATACGTCTGTCATAATTAAAGCCGCAAAAAAAAGTCTTGAGAAGCCATGCCTGCAAAGACACACAAAGTCATCTATTGTGATTGAAAGTGGCCATATTAGAGTCCTTTTGGCCATTTTGAGGGGTCCTTTAGAAATGAATTTACCCTTGAGATTTTTTTTTCAACTGCTATGAAATTGAAAGCACGTGCACTAGAAGGCTGAGGGACACTTTATAAACATTTGAGTTTTGGTCATCATGCGCACAAGGAGCCATGCCTGAAGAAACACAGCAAGTTTTGCATTTTGGTTCCTAACCAGCCATTTTTGAGCGGCAAAGTCGGATGAAATGCCATGAAATTCTAATAGGTCCCATATCCCAAACATCATCAACTACTAACCGTTCTACTAATTGGTAGCCATGTCTATCAAGAGTAGACTACTCAAAATGAAGAAGGGAAGCTGCAATTTTGGTTTGAAAGGACCATTTTCAGGGCATCTTCAAAACCAAACTACTCAACTTGACGTCTGGTTTCCAGTTGGTTAAATTTGCGGCAAATATGGAGATTACAATGCCAATTGTTGCGTTGGCAAAGAATGGATGGGTATCGTTTTGCTTTGGTCCTTTGTTATAGTAGGAGTGGGGAGTCTTTCGATTTACCGTCGGTCCAGGATTCGTGGATGGAAGCCTTCTGGCGGAACTTCTCAGCCAGGTGGTCCAATCTTTCCAGACGTCGTATCTCGTTGAGGAGCCACTCCTCGTAGCCCTTCTCTGCACCCTCCAGAGTGTGCCACGCCCTGTTGATATCCTAAATAGCGAATGTGCGGGACAGAGACGTGATCATCAAAAATTCACAGTACACTACACCAAGGTTTTGTGATTTGAAAGTGTGTACTTACAGCCACCATGTGTCCCTCTGAAGGCATGAAGGCAGGTCTGCCACCCAATCTCAGTTTGGTCTGCAGCGTGTTGAAGTTGATCTCCAGCTGACATTTCTCCTGGACCTGTGGGACCAACATTGCTACTTCTTAGAGGGAACACAACAAATTTGAACCAGTTAAGTGGTAGCACTAAAGTAAAGAGGCGTACTAGCAGAATCCAAAATCACACTTAAAGCACATTAATGAACCACACAAAGCATCAAAGCATGAAACTGTTCCATGGATGGCTATGATATAACATCAGCAGGCTACATAATGTATAGATTGGGTAATATTTGGTGAAGATATGTGAAATTAAAGGTCAGGCATTAAGTTGCTAGAGAATGGCGAAAATCATAATCAAAGTTGGTGAAATATACTTCTTAGCAACGCATACTAGCACTATCCATCCATTATCCAATTCGCTTCTCCTCACAAGGTTCGCGGGCATGCTGGAGCCTATCCCAGCTGTTTTCGGGCAGTAGACAGGGTACAACCTGAACTGGCTGCCAGTTAATCGCACTTACCAGAAATTTATGAAATTGAAACTGCTTATTTCACATAACATTAACTTTATGATCCCAAATTTTCATACAGATATCCCAACAGAAACTTGTATTGAAAAAAAGGTACAATTTTAAGAAGATTATTATTTTATTTTGAAATTCATTTTGACCCTTGAAGTGTCGCATGGATTTTGAAGTAATTCTGACCAATCAGAAGCGGACTTTCAGGATTTGCCTAGCAACAAGGATGTTTGGTTTGCACCACAAGGGATTGTATTGCAGCCTCTTGTCTTGTAATGTAGATTTAAATTAAATCTGAGACTAGAGAGAACGCCAAGTTGTTGATACCGGACATGATATGGTTTCAGAGTGGCAGATTTGGTGGGTAGGTGTGTTTAAAAATTCCAGTGCGATTATCGAGTGGTGTGATGTGTGTTTAGATCGCTTATGTTGTGGTAAGGGGTGTGTTGATTAATAGGTCGCAGTGGTTCCATGTAGTCGAGAAAAGACGAGGGTAGCTGTAAAATTTAAACAATGAGGTCCACGTGGACGTGGATAAGAACCTTTGGTGGCTTGTGGACGCGACGGTAGTCACGGAAGTCCTCCAGCTTCTGCTGCATCTCAGACATTGTCTTCTCTGGATTTCTGTTCTCCAGCCAGGGAATGGTGCGACGAATCCACTCCAGGAGCTATGTGAGAGGAGGATGGAATCATCAATAGGAATAATGTAGGACAGGCGAGTCATGTCTGGTTTGTACTCACATCACTGGCCAGTTTCTCATACTCCTGCATCAAGTGCTCATTCTCCTGGTTGACTGCCAGTACTTTGCAGATGCGATTGGCTGCGGTCTCAGCCTATGGGGAGGACACACATGCTGGTGAGAGATGCTAGCAATACCTAGACATGCATTATTATTATTAGCTGATTCCCCCCCCCCCCACCACTACAATTGGTGAATTCAGTTTTTTTTAATTCATGCATTTTTTTTATTCATTCATCTAATTAAAGTTATTGTGAATACAATTGTAAAATGTCTAATTTAACTCATTCACTACCAGATATTTTCAGACCCTCTTTTACCCTAACGTTTGAAAAAAATTTGAATTAAAAAAAAACAAAAAACAAAAAAAACTCCTGGTATTGAATGGCTGGACTGTAATAAGACATGTAAATATGTCTTTGTTAAAAACATTTTAAATCAATTTAATTATAAGAAATTTCCTCAAAAATACTACTACTAATTTAAAGTTACAAATCCATTTAATATTTTTTCACAATTTATTATTACCCCAAAATATTAGTAAAACAAACTATTTTACATGATAAATAAAATCAATGTTAAACATGCATGTTCAATTTAACACATGCATTAAGCATTTACGCATTTTACTAAATCATATTACATTTTCTTGTTAAAGTGTTTATTTTACCATTTGTTTGGCCAACTAGTTATAATAAAGCTAAAACATTTGATTAAATACAATAATTACACTTTAAATGTATATGTAAAATTCCTTATTTCAGTAATTTAGTTAGCGTTATAAGAAATGGATTGGAATGTTAATGTTAAATGTTGCCAAATTGTTTATTCTGCAATTATTTTCAAGTATAATACATTAGAAAAAGATTTTAAAATGAGAATGATTTTATCATCACAATAAACGATTTTATAAAGCTTAAACTTTTTTTTATTTTTATTTTTTACCTCAGCTAAAAATTCCGTTTTAAAAAATAAAACGTGCTCAGAAGTGTGTTAGAGTCTACTCTTCAAGTTCAAGTCATTGGCGTGAACACACACAAGCAATGATTAGGTGCAAAATTTCATTGCCAAAAAAAAAAAAAGAAAAAAGAAAAAAATTGCACGTGTTTTACGGGGGAAAAAATTTAAATAAACTACCGTAAAAAAAAAAAAAAAAAAACAACAACCCAGCAGCCTCACTTGAATGGTTACAACATGCAGGAAGCTGCTGGCTGTTAGTTTCATGTGCCTCAATCACACACACTGTGTTTGAAAAAAACAACACCATGCGTCTCAAGCGGATCCATACATCGAGTACATCTGGTTCAAGTGGTGCTGAAGTCCAGTGGATCCTACGACATTAACTACTGGACTGCAGGAATACAAAAACAGCATATTTGACAAGTAAATTCAATAATGATCTAGAGTAAATTGATTTTTGAATCAGTTTTGGGGTTCCAGTAACAAAACTATTTTGATAGAACAAAAAAAAAGATAATTCACAGACAATCTTAAAAAACATGGAATTGTGGAATTAAACAGCAACTGAAGCAAAGTGGAAAGATTGACTCACGTTTCTCAAAGAAATCAACACTTCCTAAAGTCACACAGTAAACTGAGAATCCCCAGTTACATATGCGTTATTTCTGACTCTTAAGAAAATAGAAAAGATTGTATATACAGTGCTAGGGGTGTAATGGTACATACATTCTGATTTTTCAACACAGTTCAGAAGGGTGCCAAGTTTCTTCAGGGAACATATTAAGTAATGGTAAGGAAGTTTTACAACCTGTGAATGGCGCATGCACTGCTTTTGGAAGTACGGCATAGTATTGCACCAAGTACCGGTACCAGTAGCATAGCGTACATTTTAGGGGGCAAAAATTACACGATACTGTAATTTCCAAATACTGGTACTTGGCGCGCTCCCACAGCGTGTCAGCTGTCAAGTTGCACAGAAGGCGGAAAACTGTCTGACGCGTATCAAGGTCAAGTCCTTGCCGTGTAAATGTATAGATAAATATCAGAGTCTGGATGTGTACTTTGCCACGTTCACGGCCATCTAACTTAACTAGCTTTTTTTGTTTTTATGAAGGACAGAGTGTGCATATTTTGAGCCGGCTTATTCAAAGAAGCAACGCAATGACTTAAATGCGTTGCGACCTGCTCGGTACATTTTGGCAACGAAGACTGCGCGCTTCTCTATTTCATTCAGTGGCACATGTGGAATTATAAATACTGTTAGGTAATAGGTACTGTTGGAAAATGCAATATGTATATGGCCGTTTGGGTCATGAACTATTAAGCGATGGCAAGCTTAACCCCCAGAAATGTATTTATTGTGTGTGTGAAATCAGGTGGGCCACTCTTGGATCACTTGTGCCATATAACAAGCAGATGTTTGTACTTAAATATTGATTTTATCGTTTGTAATACACTCAAACTCATAACGGGAATAAACACAAACATTGACGTCACTCGCGAACGGTACAAGACACGAGGTGCATTCAACAAAGAGAGGGGTGAAATCATTTTGCTATTTTACTTAATTCACCCCATCCTCCCATCCTCAATTCTAGTGATTGGGGGGTGAAATGTAAATTTTTCAATTAGATTTTATACTCCCCAAAGGCTAAAATGATAAACATTAAAACGATAAATCTTTTGGTGCCCAAAAAAACATTTGTGCAGTACTGGATATGCTGTACATTAAATTATTGTTAGTGTTTAATAATGTCCAAAGTGTTTTTCTTTAGTTGTTCAAAACAATCTAAAGTGTTTTATAAATGTTCAAAATGTATTTTTTTTCATTTGATCAAACTTATTCTAATTAGTGTCTTTATAGTAATCGTTTGAATTAAGTTGTTTAGATGTGTGCTATTATTTCAATGCTTTTACTGATGTTTTTTTTTTCTTTTGAAGTTTTTGCCATGGTACCGTTTCAGTACTGGTATCGAGGTACTTTATGTAGGTATGTTCAAAATTTCTTTGTGACAAGAAAAATTGTTTGCGACCATTCAAACTGTTAGCCAATGTCTGTCGAACGTCTTTGCAAACTTTATCGAACCCTGACGAAAAAACAACATTCACCACACAGTGAGATACCACCTTTAAAAATGACTTTAAAACCGTCGTACGTACCAAACCCTAATTTTTTGGCATACCAAGTTACACCCTTAGCATGTACAGGGCCTAAAGGGACAAGTCTCTGTGTCCTTTCAGGCTTCAATTCACAAAATCATTTTGCTATGACTGATTCACATCCTTGGAGGCTCAGAGTAAACAAATGACAATTGTGACAACGCTGTAAAATGACTTTAGGAAGGTGAGGGCGGACAAAGCACTTTTATTTTGGGAGAGAGAAATAGAGTCGGTATTTAAAGCACAGAAGCGTGTTTGGAGAGTTCCCATCAAGACACCGAAACTAGATGGTTCAGTTTAGCCGACATCAAAGAGAAAATGTATGTACCGGTACATAACTTGCTTTTCAACAAGATGCTATTCAGGAAATAGGAAAGTTCATGAGTAGCTTCATCCAGAGGGAAGCAGAAAACTACTTTCTTTGATCATGCACAAACGCAGATACCCCCCAACAAAAAAAAAAAAAAAAACACCCTATCAATCGATTGCCTATGACTATACGCGGATTCACTGTGCACTTATACTGCATATGATGGGAACTCTCAGTTTTAGGGCGTGTTGGATGCGCGTACCTTCTGCGCGCCAGAGAAGGCGTGATAGAAGCAGGACACATAGGTCATAATAGCCTTCTCGTCAGGCCTCAGCGTGCCCACGATGTCTGCCCGACAGCCGAAGCGAAGGATGAAAGAAAAAGAGAGAGAAGAAGAACAAAGAGTGAAGCCCAAGCAACCCAAAAGCAACTTCGGAGAGGATGTGGGGTACGTCTTCAACTCCACTTGAAAGCGACGCCAACCCACCGATGGAGCGTCAAAGCTCACCTTTGAACACAAATGCAACAATCTACCCATTCACTCATTAAACACATACTGGTGAAAGGTCTTACAAAATATATATATATTTTTTTTTCTTACATATACATCTGATCTAACATGCATTAATTAAAGCTATGATTTAATAACATTTTCCCTAATGCGATTATAATTGATTACAAAAATACTAGTAAAATAAACTAATACATTTACACATTCATTTTTATAAATGTTATTATAATTAAATTATTAGTAAACTTAATTTTACATTTACGATTAATATTTACATTAATAACATTGTAATCAGTTATAATCAATTTAACCAAAGCATTAAGAAAATAAACAATTTTAAATAAGCATTTATTTATTTAACATCATGACATTATATTTATTTTACTAATACATTTTCAGTGATCAAATTTACATATAAATTTAAAATGTATTTCACAACATAATAACTCAACACAAAACAGTAAAGAACTATTTTACAGAAATGTAAAATTGTTAATTTTACCGTTTGTTGTAATTAACTGACCAACAATTTGTCAAATAAGGAAAGATGTTAATTTTTTAAACTTTGTTGGTTGGTTATAGTTAAATAAGATAGCATCGGCCTTCAATTCCTCATGCATAACGAGGCGGGGATATAATTAAGGGAACAAAACGTGTCCACAAGATTCAGACAGAAAGAAACATATCGACCAGTCGGGTCAAATTAACTTCCCTAAAAATGAAACAAAATCCTCTTATCTTATTCACTCTTATAACTATCATTTTACAGCAATCATATTGGGACTCAATATGATTACCAGGCTGAGTTACAGCTATGGAACATGCGAGAAAGACTTCACACTTGACCTCCTCTAGGTTATTTTATTTTATTTGCTCTCAAAGTTGAAGTAAACCCAAACATATTTTTTTTTCAAGAATATGTTCTATGCAAGCCCACTAGTTGAAACATGGCATTCAGATAAATATTGCGTTTGTGGAATAAGAGTTAATGCACCTGTTTGTATTCATCTCAGGGGGCGGCCATTTTGTCACTTCTGTCGAATGAAAATAAAAACACAACTGCTCAGGGCTCAGGTAACGACCAATCACGGCTCAGCTTCAGAAAACAGGTCAGCCTTGATTGGTTGTTACCTGAGCCCTGAGTAGTTGTGTTTTTATTTTCAGTCGACAGAAGTGACAATATGTTTGGGTTGATTTCCACTTTAAGAATCTTAAAAAAATATATTTTTAATTGTTAATGCACTTTCACCAGCTGAGTGCCTTTGACTGTATGATGTAGATTACTGGGTAGTTGTATCCCAACACATCCTTTTGCTGTGCAGAGCCGGAGCGGAGAGAGCTGTGAAAGAGGGCGAGGCCATGCTGGACGGAGGGGCGCTTGTTAGTATAAAAGGGAAAAAAAAGGTGGTGGTTGGGGTGGAGTGGGGTTGGGGGTTGACAAAGGGGGCTGACATGGGGTACCTTCTGAGCTCCAGAGAAGGCATGGTAGAAACTGGACACATAAGTCATTATGGCTTTCTCATCTGGACGAGCAGTGTTCACAATGTCTATTGAGGGGGAGGTTATGAAGACGTGATTAAACACGGATGCACATGTATGACACACATACGCACACACGGGAAACCCAAGTGACAACATAATGCACAGTCAGCAAAACAGATATGATAATGACAAATAATGGACACTCAAAAGGCATGCCAGTAATGGCTGCTGCTGCCAAAGCTCTTTATCGACACCACTTGCTTGAAACCCTACTTTGAAACCTTAACCCTAGCCTGAAACATTAACCCTAGTTTGAACCCCCAAACTAAGCCCCAACTCAGGCTTGAAAAACTACATTCAAAATTCAACTAAATTGAAACCCTAATGCTCATTTGAAACCCTATTCTGAAAGGTCAACCGGGCCTGAAATACAGGTACTACTTTGAAAGCCCAATCCTTGTTTGGGACCCTAACCCTTGCTTGAAATCCTCCTTCGAAAATATAAACCTAAGTCCAACCCTGTTTCCAAACCTTCAAGGGACGGATGGCCATGTTTTCACTAACAAGTTCATGCTATATATTTTTTGATCAGGAAAATGAAAAGAGAGTTTTATCAATACATTTGGGAGAAATTAGGAAATAAGTGACTCCATGAATAACACCTCTTGTTAAAGAGGAGAATGGCCGCGCCCCCTATCGTTCTATCTATATATTTTAGAACTGATGTCATTTTTACATGCAAACCTATTATTTAAGTGCCAATGTTAAGCTCACCCAAGTGTAGCTTTAACACTGGCTTGAAGCACATCATTTGAAACCCCAACTTCACAGCCTAGTCTGAAACCGCAACCCAACTTGATCCACTGACATAGATCCCAAAAAAAGACTCGGAAACCCTACTACGAAACCCTAATCCTTATGTGAAATCCTAACCTAGGCTGAAAACCATCATTTGAAACCCCAACCCTGGCTTGAAACCTTAATTTGAAAGGCTAAGCCTCACTTCCGTGTCAAATCACCCTAAAAGTCAACCCAAAAATGTGTTTTACAAGACTATGTTCTGTGTAGGCCGACTAGTCGAAACACAGCATTCTGATTAATATTGCGTTTGTGGAATATGAGTTAAGCAGTAAAATACACAAGTTTATTCCATCTCAGGGGGCGGCCATTTTGCCACTTGCTGTCGACTGAAAATGACATCACAGTTGCTCAGGGCAAAGGTAACGACCACTCATGGCTCAGCTTCAGAAAACAGGTGAGCCGTGATTGGTCATTACCTCAGCCCTCAGGAACTTTGAGGCGCATAGAACATATTATTGCAAAGAATTTTTTTCTGGGCTGACTTTGTCTTTAAGTGACACATTTTTCATTAGTATAGAAAAACAAAGCAATAAAAAAATAAAAGAAAATTAAAGAATAAAAGAAAAGAAAACATGAATCTGTACAGGAATTGCAAACACAAACAACTATCACATAGTTAGACACAAATGAGGTGTACCTTCTGCATCCAACATTTTGGGGATGTCCAAGTACTTCTCGGCCACCTCAAAGGCATTGTTCAGATTGGTCACCGCGTCATCCTGCGTGATCAGTCACAGACAGACAGACAAAGCAAAAAGCTCGAGTCAGAGCTGAGCAATGCGTTTGCACACCTGCTGAATGCACTTCAAGACAATATTTATTACTAGTTAGCAGAGATGGGCACTTGACCCTATTTTGCCGGTCCGCCCTCAGTCTGTGACCAGGGTACTCTTCCGTCCTCGTCCCTCCGTCCTTACTAATAAAAATAATCGTCCACCGACTCCATCCGTCCTCGTTCTTTAAAAGCACTTCCATCCTTACATTCCGTCAGTCCGCCCCCACCCGCCGCCCATATAAAAACAAAACAAAACAAAAATGGACCTCACTATTGTGAGCCTGCGTGCGCAAGCACACTAAGCATTGGTGGGACATCACGACCGACAGGACACCTGAGCACGCCAGGGGATATCACTCTTCTTTTATAATCATTTTTTTATTTGATTTGATTTTCATACCCAGTGTAACCTCCCTGTCGTGTTTTGTGAATGCTATGAAGTTGTATACTATTTCCCATTTAATGTCCCGCATGTTCTGTATACTTGATTTGATTTCTATCAGTAATAGTCTTTTTGTCCTGAATAGTTCAATAAAGGTTGTTGAGAACAAAAAAAAGCCAGGGGACATCACAATATTTAAGATTGCTTCATGACGCAATACTATTGCGTTTTATTGCAAAATATTTGCCTTATAACGCAATAATTTTCCGTTTTTATTGCGTAATTTCGCAATAAATTATTGTAAAATAACGCAAGGTTATTTGTAGAAGGGGAAGTCTTTCGTTTCCTCCTAAAATAACACAAGGTTAGGCTAACCCTAACCCTAACAAAAGGTTATTTTAGGAGGAAACGAAAGACTTCCACTTCTGTGTCGTTTCAGTGTACCTAGGCGTTGCAGAGATTTTTACGGTCTAAAGATGTCCCACACAAGGACATACTTCGTACTACTTCATAATTATGTACAAATCTTAACATTAAGTTAACAAACCCAAATTGTTATCCACCTTTTTCCTACGCCCAATACATACCATATCCCGGTTGACATACACAAGGCAGGGTGGGTGTGTTTCTGTCAGTCAGTGAAATGGCATCCTGACTCCTGTGGCATAATCCATGGTATTACATGTATTGAACCACTAGAGGGCAGACTACTATCATGTGCAAGTTGATCAAGGCAGCTCTGTGGCATCATAGAAAAGAAGAGTGGTCTTGCTTTTTAAAAGAACCCAACACAACACGTAACAGACCAGTACTTGACCCGGTTAGGGATGAATTGAGGGACGGACGAAACCCACTTCAGTCCTTGCTTAGTTTGTCCTTTTTAAAAGACTTCTTGTCTTCTGTCCGTACACGAAATGAGCATGCGTCCGGGCCGTTCCGTCCCTGGGGCGGAATGCCCATCTCTGCTAGTTAGTCTATACTAGACATCTGGGACAGATGCTTCACATTGAGTGTCAGTCACCTTTCTGAGCTTGTCGTAGTCGATGAGTTCCGGTCTGTGTCTGTGGATCAGAGCGTTGAAGGCGAGGCCGTCCTTCCAGCTGCCAGAACACACGCACGCCAGTTACACCAGCACCACAATGTGTATCACTTTAGTACTGATGTCATTTTTACATGCAAACCTATTACTGTATATTAGTGCCAATGTTAAGTTCACCCAAGTGTCCCTTTAAGTGTTTTGCGGGAAATTATCCAATTGGTACAAAATGTATTTATTTACTTAAATGTATCTTTGGCCAATCCACCCCCGTTCTTGGGGAAAATGCTTATTGGCTGCATCTACCCAACCCGTTTATTCAATAATTTTTGGGGTTATTTCCCCACTCCCCTGTTCATGTATCCTAGCATTAAACTAAGGGACTATAAGGTTTGTTTGAATGTTTTGATTTTGAAATATACACATATTTAATCCTCTTTTATGTGTCAATTTTACAGGAAAATGCAACTGGGAGCGCCACACAGCTTGAAGTGAGCACACTTTGCCTTTATTTGTAGAACTGTGCAAGGCAGAAAGTTTTCTTTTTGTTTTTCCTTAAAGGGATGTTTTACAAAAGGCTGCCATTTCTGGACAGCACACAAAAAGAGTGAAAACAGGCGCCAAAAAATAATTTTTACATTTTGTATTTTAATATCCTCAAATGTTTTTTAAAGCATGCAATGGGGGCAAAACTATTAAAAACGCTTTAATTTTTGGTTGCTTGATATTATACATTTTCATCTATTATGGGAGGGTCTGCAATCTATCTCTGTAATAAGCAAGGTTCACTGTCTTACAGTGCAAACATTTCCACCAGAGGGAGCTCCTGCTACAGATTTGAATAAGAAAAAGAATGTGACATCAAGAGAAAAAAATACGCTACTTGAATACCAGCTGTGCTTGTGTGCTCAGTTTATTTAACAGTGTGTGTGTGCGCGTGCGTGTGTGTGTTACCTAATGTGGAAGTTTTGCACATTGACATTCTTGTAGGGAGCGGTCTTCCTCTGGCACCACAACAGAAGACCCTCCTTAGCCGACGTCTCTGTGAGGTTGACAAGACAGAAAAAGAAGCAGACGATGAAGAAGTCTCTCTGATGGGAACAAATATTTAGAAAGGTTTCATGTGACCTGAAACATTTTAACCAGCCATCAGAGAGAATAAACGTGTGATTTCATGTTGAAATTGTGCATGATCAAACATTTTCTCTCAGAAAGACTTATGAAATAAGATTATTATTATTATTTTTAAATAATATGTGAATAATAAATAGCGTCCGTTGTGAAAATGTTTCGAGAAAACCTTCAACAGAGATGTCCTGGATGGCGAAGCGGAGGATGATGGTCCAGATCATTCCCAGGGTCATCTTGGCGTTTCCATCCACGATTTCTGCAGTGGGAAAAAAGTACCACACAGTCATTTATTTGTTGGAATATAGTGGACTTCAAAGGTCATAAGACAGCAGCACAGAGTAATTTGTCTGAATATTTGTGTTCGAAACAGTAACTAGAAAAATACCAGATAAAAATCAATTTAAGTATGCAACAAATACATTTATAAAAATGTATAATTACAATGCTTTAAATAAATAAAACTATCTACATGTAAATGTATGTACATGTATTCATTATATACTGGTATATATAAACAGGATGTAATCTTCATTTATCAAAAATAAATAAATACAAGAATAATAACAGCCTGCTATGTGTCTGTTTATAAATAAATGTATTCAATTTTAAAATTAATTTTAAAAAATTCCAGTAAAATATGAAAAAAAAGTATTAAATCGTTAAATCGCAAAAATGAGAATCATCAAGCTGGTATGCCTAAACTACATCAACAGAAATGAAGAAAATGTCAAGAATGTGTCAAGGTGTAACAAACATTTCTGTTTGTTCACGTCATCTTTTGCAGTGTCAGATGTACGCATGTGGTCTGGCTGGAATTCCTCACATAGCTTAAATACACAAGATGACACACGCACTTTGGCCTTGACTCATCAACACACACCAGCAGGCTGTGATGTACTGGTGAAGCAGTATGTGGCTCATCACCTATGACAGGGGTGCCCATTACGTCGACCGCGATCGACCGGTCGATCGCAAAGGCATCGTGGGTAGAACACCAGCCTATCATCCGTCCTCACTTCTGTACTGCTACGTTCACACCAACTGCGTTGGGAGCGTTTCTGGCGGTGCGTTTCAATTGGAGTCAATGTAGTTCGCGCGGGGCGTGCGCGGTTGCGTGCGGGGTGGCGCGAATGATGTGTTTGAAGCGGTGGGACGTGGAGCGAAGCACCGGAAATCCGCCCATTTTGTATTTTTAGTAGGTGGTAGTAGAGCCTTGGCCGATAATTCAATATCGATATGTATCGCGATTGTCACGTGATCGATACCAATAGAAAATGCCTTCGATAGAAACGTTCGATAGAAAAAAAAAAAAAAAAGAACAACAAACCCCATCGCAGCATGGTGCGTGATGTAGGCAGCGTGCTTCCGCCTCCAAACATGAAGAAGCGTTTAAACCAAAGAAGAAGCAGCTTTTAAACCAACAAGGAAGAAGCATTTAAACCAACGAGAAGAAGCTGTTAACTCAACGGAGCATGCTCGCGGGCCCGGCGGCCGTGCACTATGCTCGCGGGCCCAGCGGCCGTGCGCTACGCTCGCGTCCAGCGAGCGAGCGCCGTAACTTTGCTCGAATAAATGACCACTTGGCTCAGTACAACTCTTACAATTACACTTTATTATGCATGATAAACCCTATTAAAAACCCGTGGATGGAGCCATGGTGTACAAGTAGAGGAGTTCCTGTCTTTGACATGCTAGTAGTAGTTATCCTTATCCGACACCTGCATCGCACTCAAGGTAAAAATCAAGCAAGTAAAATATGAATGGACTATGGCAATAATGAGTCCGCTAAAAAGATAAAGTAGTCCTAAGACGGTTGGTCAACGATGATGTATGCACTGCAAGAGAGTATTCGTTCACTTACATTGGATGAACATTGAATGAAGGGTAATGTGTCAACAACTGCTTTGGGTTAGACGTAATGCAATTAACCATTTACAATGCACTGATGGAGGACAAACTGCACATTACACTACATAGCCATGTACAAAAAACAGTTAACTGTTATTTAAAGAAAAGGTTCAATACGAAATCAATAATTATCAATATTGACTGATATGAAATACTTAGATTGTGACAGTTTTTCAAACATTTCTTAGCCCTTCTAAGCACATTATCTTTCAAATGGAGTTTATCTAATCTTTATATCGACCAGTTTATTTCACTCTTTCATTACATTGACCTCTTATTAAAGGTTAAGTATTATGTTAAAACAAAATAACCTAAATGTATATTTCTTCGGGTCATTCTTTTCAATAGTTTAAAAAAAAAAAAAAAATTCAATATATATCGATATCGAAAAAATATGAAACACTTATATGGTGACATACTTTTCAGTCATACCTCCCAGCCCTGGGTGGTAGATCATTTTGACTCAGTCATGTCATCAATAGCTCTCAAGCTGAAAAAGTGTGGGCACCCCCAACCTAAGGTCATTTTTGAACACCCTGATCCAAATTTGTATCTCCCATGTGTGTGTGCGCGTGTGTGCGTCTACTGACCCTCTGCGCCAATGGAGACCAGTTTGACTCCCTTGCTGGCGATGAAGTCCAGAGCTTTGTTGACATTGTTGATCTTGTGAACCCTCATCTTGCCTCGCTCTGGCTTGGGTAACCGTTCACCTAAACACACACCAGACAAATGATATAATATAAATATACACATACTGTTGTGTACATGCGCTAGGTAATATATCGCTGGCGTCGGGCCAAAAGTTTGAACTTCGAAATAGTCACTTTTCAGAGGAACCCAAAAATGGCAAGTTTGCTCAGCCGTTAGCATTGCATCGTAAAAGCGAGCAAGCCATTTTCAACACCTTAGATTGGTCAAAAATGTGTAAAAATAACACCCTGGTGTGTGGACTGACCAATAGTATAGATGTGACCAATGAAAATGTGACTTATGAGGTTTTGGCCCAACGGCAGCGATATGTACTGTACATATGTGCTGACTGAAACTCACTTGATGTTTTTGCTGCTAGTGTTTGGATTCCAAGCGAGTGTGGATGGTATGCAGTGCAGGCAATATGTTTGTGTTTCTGTACTATTTACAAGAGTTGTTAGACTGTAAGATGATGCCAAATAAAATCTGTCAAGCTGTGAGTCAGAGAGAAAAATGCATTCACTGGTTTCATACCTTCAACACCCTATCCCTTAAACGGCAGTCTGAAGCTTTAATCCTTTATTTCAAACCCTAATTCAGTTTTAAAGACCTAATTTGAACTCCTAACCCTGGCTTTGAAACCGTCACCGTGACAGCTCACGCGATACCACATGGCATCTTTGATTGGCTGTCGCATCTTCGAGGTCATTCACCAGCAATTCCAATTTGGAGTAGCAACAAAACTAGTGGAAGAACCCCAACTACTGTGTGGCAGTTCAATGCCATTTGGCCATACGGCCTGAGCCTTGCTGTTCTCCACAACACAAGTTTGGACTTCCTTCCGCCTTCCTTAGCGCTAAACCTTTGTATGCCTGACACATGGGAATAACATGAATCAATCTGGCATTACCTGAAATGACCTCCAGAAGCAGCATGAGTTTGAGCCCATCCCTGAAGTCCTCCTCGATGTTTTCAATCTGTGTGCCGGCCTTGCGCAGGTGGGAGTTGCACCACGCTGTGAACGTCTATGAGGACACAAAAACGTGCACAATCCAGGAATGAATCGTTTGCAGCTTTCACTTGCACATACTGTATTACCAACCCTCCTGGTCGACTAGGGGTGTAACGGTATGCTAAAATCACGGTTCGGTTCGGTTCTTGAAACTTTGGTTCAGTACAAAAAAACGGGGAAAAACAAGACAAGTTGTCATTACAGTACATACATACACTTTTTGTGATGAAAAAAATGCAGACACTGTAAGTTACAATTATTGCTAACTATATTAAAACTTTACAATGTAAAAAATACAGTAACTTTAAAGTCTATGAAATTATATACACTTTTTAGGCATTGAAAACTGTTCAACAGCATATGATAAATATCGCTATTTAAGTTTGAGGTTTTTGGCTAAAAAGACTGCTTTCTTCCTCTTCGAAGAAACATTCACTGTCGGATGATGCCGTTTTAAGTGCGTTATTACTTTAGACGTGCCACCTGCAACATAGCTGTCGATCTCCATGGAGCAATGTCGGCACACAACTTTGGGACTTATCCACGTACCTTTCCCCATCCGCGATTTTAACAGGAAAGCCAAAATGTTCCCAAACAGGAGACCCCAGTGCACGGGGGGACCTTCGCGCTCTGGCTTGTTTGCGTATGCCATAATAATGCCAGTTATCCATGATTTTATAAATGATCACGGCTTCTGTGCCCCCACTCTCCGATGTGCAACGCTCAACAGCGTCCGTGTGAAAACTCGCCTACAAGCCCACGCTAATAATAAAAACTGATCAAAAACGGTCTGCTTGCGTACCGAACCGAACATGCCGTACCGAAACGTATTAATACACTCACGTATACCGTTACACCCCTATGGTCGACCTGTATTATGAGAATTTACAAATTCAAATCAATCACCAGTTTGGGGCCCTGGGACCTTTCATTGTTGATGTACTCATTTGTGTTTTTTTCTTTTTTTTTGACTCATTGATGTTTTTATGTAGCAAAAACAGCAGCAACAAAAAACAAACAAACATAACAGGAGGGTTAAAAAAGCTATTGAGTAGACAGGAAGCAAGGTCAGGAACCACTCTGTTGTGACAGGAAGTGGATGTTGGAGCCGCAATATGGTGGCTCTCAAACATGCATTGTTTGGCTTCACATAAACATTTGTTTTTGGGGGTGGGGGGGACATTTTCATCTTTGCTTTTGTTTTCATCATTACTTTCTCACCGCAACGTGCAAGTGAAAACAACCACAATTCAGCTTGATTTTAGTACCTTATTGAAACTCTAACTTGAAAGGCTATTCCAGTCTGGAAACCCTCGCCCTATTTTGAAAACCTAAACCAGGTTTGAAACCCTAATTCTAAAACAGTGACATCTTGGAAACAAGTTGAGATTTATGGCCAGCTGATGTTTTTGTCATCATTTTCCACCACATTGTTGCTTTTGTGAATCCAGCCGAGTTTTGGAGTACATTCCCACACTCATGTCACATTAATCCCGACAGGAACACTGACTAAACATCTGTGATACTTGTAATGAATTCCATAACACAACACAATGACAAATCATGAACAGACGTGTCGTGTGAGGGGGAAAAAAATGCTCATGGCCTCGCTTTGGAATTTGCCATTCTTCGCTTCTGGGCTGCAGGCATTCCCTGGAAAAATGTGCTTTTGTTAATTTGTTTTACATAATCAATGGTGTCGGGCCAAAACTTTGCACCTCCAAATTAGTCACTTTTTAGAAGAGCCCAAAAATGGCAAGTTTGATCAACCATTTGCATTTCATCGTGAAAGAGAGCAAGCCATTTTCAACACTTTAGATTGGTCAGTAATGTGTAAAAATAACAACCACGCGTCTGGACTGAACAATAGTATCAATTTTTGAAAAATATTAAATTCACCAAAAATGGGACCTATGAGGTTTTGGCCCGATGCCAACAATATACATATAAATACATTATATATTATAAAGTATACTATATTTACAAAGTAGGTAAGCACCTTTTTTTAATTAACTCATTTAAAGGAGGAAGGAATCAAGGAAGGAATTGAGGAATAATGAAGGAATTAATGATTGGTTTTTAGAATCTCCACCAGAATCCCACCACTGGACTTTAAACTCAAATTTGAATGCTTAACCCTTGTTTAATATGAACACCGTCTTAAAAGAATAATGTATAATAAAATAATGTGCATGCCTAGTGCCTACTTTTTCCTCACCCAGAGTTGTCTCATTTTGACACACCCCATCAACGAAGACACGTAGTGAATGTTTAAAAAAGCGACATTTTGGCCCTCAATCATGCATCCAATTACCCCCACCTCACCGCTGAGTTGCAAAACATTATAATTGTGTGCTCCTGGTGGTCCCGCCCCCGATTTCAGTATCCCACCACAGTGGTCGGCACAAAGCGCGCATTGAGGCAGGCGGATAATGGCACCCTTCAGCCCCCCGCCAAATAAATGAGAGGGTAGATGGTGGTGGGGGGATACATTTCACATAAACAAACAGACAAATTGGGGGGGTAGGATCGGGACAACAATGCCCCCGTTCTAGCGCATGCACGCTTTAATGCAGCAGGAAGTGGTGCTGCAATGACAGGAAGTTGCCGCTTAGATAAGAATTTGAGCAACACCATTCAGATGTTGTCAACACACAGAAAGGGCACAATAAAATACAAAAGTGTATGATTTATAATTAGGGTTGGTTGTAAAAAATATATTAATCAAGAGAATAATTTTTAATTGAACAACACATATATATACATACATACATACATACACACCCCTACACACATATATACACACACACACACACATATATATATATATATATATACACACATACATACGTATATATGTATATATAACACTGTATCTAATCTCATTATTACACCTGCCAACAAAACAAAACGTACCAATCTGCTTTTAGTCGTGCTAGCAGGGAGGAAGTGTGCTTGTAGTTAGGCATAATAAGGTGTGGCACCACTTGTGCGCTGTTTGATTTACTTTAATGCACAACTTGAGAGCCGTTTAACCTGCCCCGGCGGCCTATCAACTCAAATTATTTTTTGTTTTGTTTTGAAGTATCACGTTCTAGTCATGGACGTGATGTTTTCTGATTCTTGGGATGAAAGGGTGTGAAAGAATACTGTTGCTGAGGAGTGGCTCGTTGTGCTTGCGACCATAAAAGCCTGTTAATTTGCAGACGGGTAATGCATTATTAGCACGACCTCATGCACGTCAGGATGATGTAAATGGCTGCCATTTAGCCGAAGAGTGGCTGCATAGCTAGCAAGGAGCTAACATCCACCTATCCATTCAAAATTTTATCAGCAGTTCAGAAAATGTAAACAAAAGGAACAAAATAAGTGACTAGGCTTGAAGTGCCCATAACTAGCAGTCATGCCACGGCGCCACCTATTGCTGGAATTGCAGCATGTACAGCACCAGATGGCCCTGGTGATTTGTCAGTGTTTTGCTCCTCTAGCAGGCGTCATTTTATCCAGAAGGCGTCTGCTTGGGTCTGGAAGTGTTTAAGTTGTCCAACATGTCTTCTTCTATATAGATTTAAACCACCCTGTCCTGCATGCTTCACTGGTGAAGGGTGGAGGGTTCTGCAATTGAAGCCGTCTGCTGTGGACCGCAAACATCTTTCAACTCCCTTCTTCCGAGCAGGCCCAGAGGTTGAAGGTAAAAGCTTAATAAGTAGGTTATTTGTCATTTACAAGAGGACACAAAAATACAAATGCCATGAAAAACAAGGCACCCCCGCAGTGTTAGGGAATGTTAGAACTGGTCACTGGTTTATCCAATTTACACAAGATCTGGCATGCATAGTCAACATGACAGGACGTACGTGAACCTAACAAGAACCTATGCTGTACAACGTACAGGTAGTCGGCCATTTTGGTTTCAAGGTGTCACTGTTGGGTGATTTGGACCATTTTCAGGGGTCGTACATAAATGAATAACTCTTTGGTAATTCATCTGATAGCCATAAAAATCGAACTGGGGACAATGTGCCCCTTCAATTCACATTTGAGCATTCAAATACACGTATTTGTGGATGTTTCTGGGACCCAATGCCCTATTTTTTGTAGAAACCAATCATTATTCCTTTTTTTTTTTTTTTTAAACCCGATCCCGCACTTATCAATTTTTTTCTCACACGATGCCCCATTCATTTATATATACAGTGTATTTTTTGGGTGGAAGGGGATTTAGTTTGTTTGAATGCCAAATCGTGTCCATTATTCATAGATGTTGCTATTCGTGGTTGGGCTCCTTCCCAAAAAATATAAATCATGTTCACAACGCTAATTTGCGAAGGTTGCGGGTTTTCACAATACAACGTGGGCAGAGATTGGTGGCAAAGTTTGATGAGCCACACCCTACTGTGAAATATAGTTGTGTCATTAGTATGTCACAATAACACAAAAGCATTGCATGTTCATCATGACAGGATGCAGAAAATTCTAATTAAAACCTATAATATGAAATGCAAAGGCAGTCATTTTAGTTTGAAGAGTTTTCCAGGCAAATTCATGGGTCGTACCAGAGCAAAATTCCTCCAACGGACTTCACCTGATTGCCACTAGAACTGGCCAACTTGACAGAGGTTGTGAATTGTGAAATTTCCAAATTTTCATCATAGGGTGTGGCCAGAGCTTGGTGGCACGTGAAATACAATAGATCCCCGGACTGGTAGAAAATACTATTGACCGCCATCAGGGCTTCTGATTAACATGGAATCCGACATGCACAAATTTAAATTAGAACACATGCTGTAAAACACATGAGTTTAACATTTTGGGTTGAAGTTGTCCATTTGGGTGGAATTTGGGCCATTTCCACTGGTCTGACCTCAATGCATTCCTACTAAGGAATTTACCTAATCGCCAAAAAAAAATATAGTACTACAGTAGGTGTATGAGACAGATGGTTGATGCTAAAAACATACAAAAAAAACCAACCATACCCGATGAGGTCAGTGTCAAAGATGGCTCTGACGGTTTTCTTATGAAGATGTTGGCCCACCATCATCACATCGGCCTTGAAGAACAGGCGATGTCACGTCTCTCAAGTAATTACATCATTGTGTTGTCGAGTGTTGAGTCGTGACACCCCTACGTGTCACTGCAGCATGTACTCTCACACATACACTGGATTTAAAAGCCTTAGACAGGCAGGGACGTGCCGACACCACAAACGAGATTCAGGTGGAGAGAAGCCAAGAGGACAAACACAAGCCATGAACAGCTTGTTAAACACAGACAGACACGCTGTGTTTTGTGTATTATTTGAAATACCACAAAAAGGAACTGGGGATAAAACAGAGAAGTTGGAACACTACACAACACGGCTCTATTTATGAAAAAGCTCTTTGAAGCAAAGTGCCATGAGGCTTGTAAACACTGACACTGGACAGGATCACGAAGGACCCAGGAGGACTAATACAGCCAACTGGGCCAGGCTGGCTTTGTGAATGAAGCTCAGTAATTGACTGGTCTGGTCCGACACAAGCACTTCAACACCCCTTTCCTTACAGGAAGGCCAGCAAAAGAACAACTTTGACCTGACACACACAAGCATGCTGGTTAACTTCAACATCACAGGACACAGGTGTTGCATTTCAGTAGCTTTCAGACATGAAAATAGCATCCATTGTACAGAATCATTACTACAACTTTGGGCCACCTTAATTCTCCACATTTGTCCAACAGCTGGCCATATGGAGCTGAGTAACTGGGTTATTAAGAGTTTTGTCATCCAACTTCATCGTCATGCTTCAACCATGCACAACAACGGAAACTCGTATTCTTCACAACTTAGTACTGAACAAAATCTGAGCTTCCTCTTAGAGAGATCCCTGGAAACTGCCAAAAACATTCAAAAATGGTTGCTGCCTCAACCAAAATGGCAGCAATCCTGTGTTTTCAGGGATGGCTTCTTCAGACTTTTTTGTGGGTGCACTCATGATGGACACCTCGAGCAAATTTCATGTTGCTTCATGACTGTGGCTTCAGTTCAGGGCCTGAACTCCCAAACAATTAATGATCAGATTTCACCAATCTTATCGATTTCGTTCTTGATGACTAGTCACCAAACTTTGCCACTATTGACTGTCAACATGCAATGACCTACATCCTCCACAATTTAGTGACATTTATCTGGCTAGTATCCGTGGTTGAAATTTGGTAGCCATCAGACAAAATCTTTAGGACACGTTTGTCTTTGAAGGATCCCCTGGAAATGGCTAAAATGGCTTGAAAATGGTCACTGCTGAAAACCAAAATGGCAGCCTTCATTTTGAGGTATGGCTTCTGGATACTATTGGTCTACTCATGATAGACATGCCTACTAGGGATGTAACGATTCACTCAAGATCCGATTTGATTCGATTTTCAGTTCCCAATTTTCGATTCCATTTTTTTTCGCTACCATGCTTGTCTCTGTGCGCTAGTGTGGTGCTGCAGCCATACATAAACGCAATACACAATGATGTTTGGTGCAAGCGTGTCAAGTAGTGCTGCCACAAAATATTATTCTGATTGTAATTTTGTTTTTATTCAACCAACCTGGGCTAAAAAAAAAGCTGAATAATTACCTTGATGGGCAAGTCATCAAAATCTGCTGCAAAACTGCAGCACAGGCCTGTAACATTTCAGGAATGCCTTTCAACTCTATATTGGGGTACATACATGCTGAGTTTGTTCTCCATTTTAAAAGCCACTCACCCACAACAAACATACAGGAGCTTCGAGGCAAAGGCCCAACAACTAACTGGCCTCAATTGACATTCCATATAGCTTTGCTCATACGGTACTGCTCTAAGTGGATACGCAGCCTCAGCTACTGTAGAGACGGCAAGAACTGAACACCATCCACACAACCTCTCAGTTCCACTCCCCAAACCGCCTTAACCCCCAGGACATGAGGAGAGCCGAGGGGTGAGGCCTACTGTGCAAGTGCAGCCAAGTCTGCTTGACAAGTGAAAGGCTTAAATGAAAGAAGCAGCCCGCGGCTACTCATCTGAACAGCTGCTTGGAGGTCAACGCTTGACAGTGAAGATGCTTAAAACACAAACGTTGAAACATACACGCAAACAAAATGAGATGAAGACAAAGCAGAGCCCTGCTGCAGGGGTTTTTCTGGTCTCATTAACCTCTCAAGTCTGGAAAGGTTATAATTAACATGTGTGGAATAACACACATTGGGCGCATTCACACACACAGCCAAGATCGGTCCAACCTTCTTGCTTCAAAAGCTGACAAGTTGTCGGGAAAAAAAAAACAGTAGTTCATCACAAGACATGGTTAAAATCTGACCTTGTGGAGCTGACTTATTAGGATTTCAAGAGTCATCAAACTTAGCCGTCAAGCTCTGCGCACACACAATGAGAAAATCTCGTTTTAACAATTTAGCGTCATCTGTCTAATATACTGTATGTGGTTTAAATGTGGGAGCAACTGGACAAAATCTTGACCACAAAATGGCAGACTGTTCCTGCCTCTGTTTGGGCTTGGCTTCTTGAGACTTTTTTGTGGGTCTACTCTATTCTATTATTGTCATCCCTGTTAAATTTCATGTTGTCAAGTGAAACCTGCTACAGGGCTGAAATTGCGGTAGGTGCTCCAAAGCCATTTTTTGTGATATACTGACTTGTGACGTGACATATTTTCCCCGCAGACCTCCACTGTTAGAGATGCCGCAACCCAAATCATCATTGGACACAGCAAACTAGAATAAATAAAAGGCCACACTTCAAAATGATACACCCAAGTAGGAATTTGTCAAAGCATGAGCCCTAGAATTCGCCCCAAATTACTGCTTTGAACCAAAATGACCGACCTTCAATTTCAATTTCATGAATGGATCTTTGTGACTTTTTTAATGTGACCTGTGTCATGATAGACATGTACACCCGAGGTTGTCTTCTTCTGGTAAACTGGTGTAGCTTCATCCACATTAGATGATAGAGACCAAACAAATGTAGCAAATTTAGCGTCGCAGATCTGCCAAGGATATCTGGTTCCAATAGGCACTCATTTGGCCCAATTCTTTAGTCAAAACTTTGACAATACTGTACACCCAAAATGGCCGCTCCAAACCAAAATGCCCAACATCCTGTACCAGGTCAGCGTGGGTCCTTGAGACTTTTTTTGTACTTTTTCCTGTTGTGATAGTTGTTCACCAGCTAATCTTTTTCAAACTTTCCAGATTCCTGATTAAAAAACAGCAATTACAAGAGCGATCCTAAAGATATACAGTGCATAACTATTTGGTACCCTAAGCTGCTTACATGACGGTGGCATGTGGGAGTCCCCCACAGGGGCACAACACAGCAGCCATCTTAATCCTGTTCGTGTCTGTGCAAGATGATCCCCCTGACCCAAAAAGTCACAACCAACTGGTTACACTATCAACCTGTCTTTGTCCAAACCAATAGGCTGTTTTTCCTGCTTTAATGACGGCCTTTTTTTATATAACTTTAAAATGTGTCGCAAGGCAGGAAATATGTGGGGAGGTGGGGGGGTGAATAGTGGGGGCTTTCAGACCAAAATGTCAAGCTCTGCGGTTATTTGTTCTTTTATGTATGTCGCTTCCTGTCTTTGTTTAGGGGACAGACAGACAGAAACATTTGCAGGTTGAGACCTTGCTCTTTCAACATTTACACTATACTAAACTTTTGCAGTTAAACTGTTGGCACGGTGTTGCACACAGTGTACATGGTCCCTGACCCAATACGTGTCGACACATTGCTGCAAAACTCTGAGGCTCATTGCACCACCAAACGGTTGTTCAGGTGGAGGTTTTGTAGAACTATATTTCGAAACTATAAACACTCCACATTTGTGTTGAAATGCACCGAGTTGACATGTTCGGTGTATTGTGTGTGAAAGCTGAGAGATGGTGACAAATTAACCTAGCGCAAGTTAAGTCTTTGAGAGATGCCTTGAAATGGTCAACATGACACAAAAACGGTAGTTACAGCATCTGTAAAGCTGAAATACAGGGCGGAGTTCAAAGTGGAGTCTTCCAAAATGCATTTGTACAAATAAATTCCTTTCAAAGTAGCCTCAGTGTTCAGCAGCATTTTTATGGCCAGGGAAGTGTTGGCGCACACAACAGGATGAAATCACAGGAGAATAATCAGCGACTGGACCGGTCCGACTCCTGGCGTGCACTTTGTCTGTTTCTCTCATATCACACCATCGCTTCGGAGTCCCTCCGCCCTGGCCAATCAGCAGCCAAACTAATCCACACTTCCTGTCTTGAGGCGCGCTACAGGAAACCGAGCGTGGGTGGAGGGAGGACGTCCAAGTTCATTGTCCAGGAATGTGCGGCAAAGGCATCCAGCGGAACGGGAAGTTAAATATTAACCCACCCGAGCGCGTCCGGTGAACCACCTGAGGACTAAAAGCCATCCAATCAAAATGTAATTTCTTCAGAAGCTGAATGGAAAGACCAAGTTCATTTTAGCATAGTTTGCCAGATGCCAACAGCTTCAGGCTTGTGAGTTCATGATGATGTCAGTTAGTTCCTGTCAGATGGATGATATCATTTGCTCAGAAGACTATAATACGCAATCAACGTAGCACAATTTGAATGAAAAATGTTGGGAGGTGCGCCAACCAGGACGATTGCATTTCTGTCAGTAGGAGGCACTTAAATGCTCAACAAACGTAAGACATTTGGTTACGCTCTTACGTTGTGGTGTTTAACTATAACAGAATGTCTTAACTCCAGACGTGTTGCTTTTTCCTTGACTTGTCTGTCTGTCTTGTTGATTTACTGTCGCTGTTTGAAGAAAGATTTTTAATTGCTGAAAATGCAACAAATGGTTGAAACTTTTGTCCTGTGTATTTTGTTTCCATCATTACAATTAAACACCCACTTGTGAATGTGAGTATGTGTGTTCCTGTCAGGAGAACTATTTTCCCACAGTTCCAATCGGGAGCTTGGCCGGCCCGTAGGGAGCTGCCAGCGCAAAGCATCAGCTGTTTGTGTTGGCCTTTTATCACTAAAAGCGACGGTGGAATGTTTCCAGAGAGCATGGTGTTGATTAGCTCACACGAAAATGGCCATACTGAAGCTGAGCAGCAGTGTTAAAAAAAAAGTGGGAAATCATCATGTTAAGTTAGACTGGAAAATATTTCCAACATTCAAAATGGGAAACTTTCCATGAGAACTAGGGGTGGGCGATCTGGCAAAAATATCATATCACGATTTTTTTCAAATAAAATCACGATCACGATTTTATCATGATTCTTTTTGTACGTCATTTTTTAAGACTAATTTGCTAATTTCTGACCATTTTCCTCATGTTAAACAGATAAAACATTTAAAATGTGTATAAAACTCAAAGAAAAAAATGACATTTTAAGTCAGCTAAGCTTTCTGAACAGATTTTAATTTGAATAATGACAATTTTTATCAAAATGTGCAGTGAATGTCAACATAAAAGCTAACTGTAAAAATAAAAACACAGCTCGTAACGCAGGTCTAGTACTGTGAAGAGTCTTTTAAACGTCCCATTTTCCACTGTTTTAATGGGAATCATGTCTTCAGCAAGGTAATAAGTCACTGCCTCAGTTACTTCTTTACACTGCTTGCTTGTTTTTTCATATGGAGTGCCCTTGTTAAATGACTGTGTTGCGTTAGCTTGGAGCTAGCGGCTGCCTCTGGCTGCCATGTGTCTGATCTCCGTTTGCTTTGGCTGTCGGCGCTGACGTCCGAACCGAGTCTCTGCAAACTTTGCAAATAACTGGTTTGCGCTTTCTCCTCCGAGCAAAAGCCAAACCAAATCGACATTGTGGATGTGGAGTTTCTTTTCGGGACTAACTCTGCTTCGTGGTGACTTTCCGCTAAAGCTCCCCGCAATACAAACAAACAGGGAGGCGGGGAATGTCACGTACGGTGCACTGTGAGTGCTGTGATTGGTCGGTCGGGTACACGCGTCAGCGGCTTTGCGCCGCCATACAGCTAAACTGTTTAGAATGTGCCATGTAGACGATCAAACGATCTTTCGGCTTTATGAGATTGCGAACACGTTAAACCGCTTAACGACCTAATATCGTCATATCGCCTACCCCTAATAGGAACTTATTTGAAGTATCTAGGAATTGATGGCAATTTAAAGGAACGATATCCTTTTAAAATCTTAAATGCGAACATAAGCAGACAACTATGCAAAATACTGTACTGTCCATGGCGCTGCTTGCCAAAATAGTTTGTTCCCATTAATTCCCATGGAAAGATTCCAACATTAACAGAGCCTGTAATTTTGTAACCTTGATGCTAACCAAGTATATCAAGATGACATGTGAAACTAGTTGGGGAAGTTGTTGTTCCAAAAAGGAGAAGTAATCATGCGGCGGATCAAAAGATCTTTTTAAACTTTATCACCACACACTGGCTGTGTGTCATTTTATTAACTGAGGTGTGGCCTTTTTCCTCAAACATGAGCAACTCTAAAGATGTGAGTTGTCACGAGTGTAAACGCCAACAAATTGAGGGTAGGTACTTCATTCGGGACTTTTGGAAAATATCAACACTTAGAGCTTATGACATCTGAACTCAGAGTATTCCAATTCAACATAACAGCTCAAGTTTTACAGTCTTCCACATAAAGACGTTAAAAAATAAAAAAAATAAAAAAAGAAGAGAAGAAGTGGGTGAGAACAAAAAACTGGTCAATTATTACTCGGCAGATTTTGCAGGGTTGATAATCGGACAGGAACAGGAAGTCAGACAAGTTTTACATTTCGAAATCATCTGTATTGGCCAAGGGAATTTCTCTCTGGTGGTTGGAGTCGCTCTCATACTACAGCAAACAAACCATAATAACAAAATACTGTGGTGCCTTGAGGTACGAGTGATTTTATGCTTTGACTTGCAAGCAGAGACTTGCGATACACGTATGGTGGCAGTGAAATCAACGCAAGTCACTTCACAATAAGCAGCAGTTTTTCACAAGCTGTCTCTCTCTCCCCCCCACACAGATTTTTTTTCTGAACGTTAACTTTTTTAAAAAAGTTCCTTGCGTGTGTATAGTTAATAAAAGCTTTGTGATGGCTATAGATAAAAATTGAGATTGGAAAAAAAATAGAAGCATGTTAAACATTTACAGTGCTGAGACACTAGGGTGTGCATGCCTGCTGCATGAACATGTGCTTGAGGTATGACAAGAAGGACGCTAAAGTAATGCGTCATGCCTAGAATGCAACGCTCAACGCCAGAGAAAGCGCCACGTAGCGGCTAAAGCACATAAAAACACAACAAGGGTGTGAAAATGCAGCTCGACGGGAGTTTCAGGCCAGCCTGGTCACCCGGGCTCTTCCTGTCCCGCCTCTTCCTCCTTGTCTCCACCCGCCTGGCCAGCTTTTACCTTATAAGGCAACGCACCCAAGCGCCTGTCACCGTGACGACAGTGATGTAACACAGCAGCAACCTCCCGCCGACACACCGCGATCAAGGTGACAGCGCAGTCCCCCCCCCGATTGTCCTTCTTTGTGGTGTGTAACACTACACCGCATACACACATGCAAGCACACACCAACAGAATCACAAACACACACTCATTGCTCTCACACATTCACTCTCTCTCACACACACGATGTTGGACAGACGGGAAGTGACAAAGCAAGTTAAAGCTAAACCAGGACTTCCTGGGAGTGTCCCCAAATGGCCTCCAGTTCAGTAGCCTCACAAAAGACACCATGAGTCAAATCATATAAGCGGCGTTCTGCTGACGTTACAAGTGAGTGACTGAGGGGAAAAAAAATGCCAAGAATGCTGCCACGAAGAACAGGAGGAGGAAGGGAGTCCTTGTAAAAAGTCCAGCAAGGGTCCAGAGTTTCTGCTTGTTGATGACCCGTACAAAAACACACACACTAGTTCCAGCTTGGTCACACATTCCAGAGAAGAGGCAGACATACATACACAAACGCACGCATCATTCTCTGGCCTTCTAATGTCTGAGCAACGTACAAAAAAAAAAATTAAGCGGATCCCAATGCAAATGTCCATGCAAAAAATGAATATCAAGCCTGAACGTTAAGCACTAGCAGCACAGTGAGAAGGTTAAGATGATTTTTTTTTTACTTGAATAATGTTGAAAGCCAGCTTAAGTAAGTACTATATGTTCTGTCCCCCAAAAATCAAAGCTGATCGAAAGTAAAATATTTATAAAGTTGCAATATTTGATTTTTTTTTTTTTTTTTTAAACAATGATTGTTACATTGATTGGTTGATTGATTGTTCATCCTTTTTTATGTGACCCTTAACATCAGCAACAACAGAAATTATGGTGTATTAGTATAACGTTCTGATATTGGATTACTAATTGTTGTAATATTGATTGACTGAAATGCTGATCCTGATTTAGTTAAATGCGATAAAGTATACAGTAATAACTTGTTTACAGTGTCTGGATGGATGTAGAGACGTTTACTGCAAGCAGAGGAGAGGCTGAGAGGGGCTTTGTGTCAGCCTACTGCAGAACTGCAAGACAGGAAGGAAGTTTCTGTGGTTTTTGTGGTTTTCTGCTTATTGCTGTCTCAAGCATGAAGTCACCGCACATGTAAAGTGTGAGAAGAGGCACTCCCCAACCAACATGATGGATGGAAAGCACAAGAATACCTGAACATCCACAAAAGACGCAATTCTTAGGGTAATGGTTCCAGCTGGCACATTTACTGAACAAATCAGCCATTTTCCAACACAAGCAAAAGCAAGAAATGTAATTGTACCTCACCTCCAGTCCAACAGGTGGCGGTAAAAATAACGCCAATCCTTATCTATAAGACCAATTGCTTATTCTCAAATTGGAATTACTGTGTTCTTCTTATAATTTTTGGACTTGGTGTTTATCTTTTTCTTATTCTTATCCTATAATTCTTTGTTTTAGACAGCCATAGCGTGATGAAAACGTTTTTAAAAAAAAATCTATCCAATAAGTCGACAAATCGCGACTGTTGGTGATTCAACTAGCAAAATAATCGTTTGTGGCCAACCTGCAGGAGAGCCCTCACAGCGACCCCGCTTGCAGTTCTACGTTTGGCTGCTGCTAAGTACGGACAGTGCGACAGTGGTAGGAGGGCCAGTCTTGTTCATGTTGATAAAAATATTTTATGCCTATTTTAAAATATTTGTCAGATTTTTGTCCGTGTGGTATCAAAATGGTATTGAGTACCGACTATTTTCCTGGGTATCGATATGGAGTTTGAAATTTTAGTATTGTGACAACTCTAATAAATATGTTTCTGAATGCTGTGAGTGGTCAGCCAATCAGAAATGTTCAACACTGCAGAGCCAGGAGTTCCTGAACCAAAGCTCAACCACATTGAGGACATTAACAAGTCCTTGACCAACAGAACGTACATTTTTGTAAACATTGAAACGTCCCAATTGTCTATTACAAACCTAAACATAAATAGTGCATTTTGTAAACTTTCTCCAACAAACCTAACTTACATCTTTTTATAAACAATTTAGAGTCGTAAAAGACAGTCACTGCTAGAGGTGGGCGATATATATCGTTATCGATATCATCGTCAATCTTGCTTTCACGATGTGTCATTTTACATTATCGAGTATTAATACTGCCTGTGACTCGAGTCAGAGGATGGCCGCTAATTATGAGGAAATGCTGAAAAATCAGTGTGCATTGACGGTAGAGAAGGAGGAAGTGATAATCATTTGCGGTATCAGCGGGCAGGACCCGATCACGTGACTCTGAGCTACGTTTCAAGTATAGAGGAGTGTCCAGCGGGGGATAATAGCAAGGCGCGGGTCCACGTCGTCCGTAGTCTGTAAATGGTTTGGGGTTGACAAGACTGACGTCGGTGGGAATAACATTGTTAGATGTGCCAAAACGGTCACCGCGAAGAGCAATTCTGTTGCACCATGAGCCATATGGATTACGAGCTAAACAAAAGCTTAAACACACACACTCAGAAACGAGTCGCTGAGTTGGACCAACAAATATAAACGCACGCACGCACATACACACTCAGTACTTTAGCGAGCAAGTCAAACGTGACATCCTGGATGATCGGTTAACATTCAGTTTACACGCTTGTAGTCCACATCATTCATAACTAGCCTGTATTCCCGAGGCATGTTGCACAAACTACGACTGTTTATTAGTGTGATGCCAGAATACACCCAAACATGAATAAAGTCACAAGTCTGCATATCACAGCGATGAATGAGTGGGGGAAATGCACTTTTCGGTAAATTGCAGCTTGGTTATTCAACTTTATTCTGAATACGTTGGGCAATTTATGAAAATGGGTGTTGTCATGACGACATCTCCCCCCCCCCCCCCCCCCCGGGTGACACATCGTCACACGTCACATATCAAATACATTTTTTCTCATTCTGATGGCTGTAGTTAACACCCTTTTCCTCATTCGTATTGCTCTAGTAGTTGAGAGTGGTACACCAGTTCAAATGTGTCACATCATTATGGAATAACAGCAGAGACATTTAAATGACATAAATATTCCCAAAAATCTATGTAACTCTATACATGATTTTTTAAATATTGTCATAGAATATCGTTATGTTTTGCAGAAGCTGTATTTAGCAATTTAAAAGAGATGTTCACAAACGCTGTCTATCCACAATTGGTCTGTGAAGCAAGTGCAGATTTAAAATATTTCTTGTAGAATATTGTCAAATTATCGTTATCGAGTTTTTGGAAAAAATAGAGGTATTTTTTTATGCCCATATCGCCCACACCTAGTCACTGCTTACTGAACGGAAGGAATTTCTCAATTCCATAAATCCCATAACACTGAACATTTATCAGTATATCAAATATTATTGTAGAAATTGACAACTGAGTCTTGGGAATTTTTGAAAAGATTGATTGTTGATTATTTAGTCTTCAATGATCTCAATGTACAGTACTGTTTTTGTTTTTTTTAAATAAATATCTAAGTTTTAACTTTTCACCCACCCCAACATCTTTCAAAAGCTCTCCCACTCTAATCAGGGATTTTTTTGTTGGGTCGATAAATTACCCCATCTAAACTAAATTTAGACCTCGTTCCCTACATTGAAAACACACAGCCTTTTAAAGACTCATAATTTCTACGGACAAAATACTCTCCACCTTAAAGAGGACGTTTTTTCCAGAATATGTTCTAAGCAGGCCCACTAGTTGAAACAAGGCATTCTGATTAATATCACATTTGTTAAGATGCAAAATCCACCCAGTTTTAGCCATCTCAGGGGGCGGCCATTTTGTCACTTCTGTTGACAAAAACATCAAAGTTGCTCAGGGCTCAGGTAACGACCAATCACAGCTCACCTGTTTGTTGAAGTTGAGCCATGACTGGTCGTAATCCAAGCCCTGAGCAACTGTGCTGTCGTTTTCAGTCGACAGAAGTGACAAAATGGCCGCCCCCTGAGATGGCTAAAAACGAGTGGATTTGTCATATTTCACAAGCACAATATTAATCAGAATGCCTTGTTTGAACTAGTGGACCTGCAGAGAACATATTCTGGAAAATATATGTTTAGGTTGACTTCCACTTTGAGTACATTTGTCCCTTTAGAAGCTCTTCTCTTACTGACGTGACACTCAGAAAGTGACACTCAGAAAGGCAGGAATCTGATGAGTCCCGATTGTGAGAGCACACCCATGATAACGGTCAGTGTGTTTTCTGTGGTGGAAAGTTGTCTGCCTTGTTTGGTCTTAATGTGGGTCAGTAAAGCCGCCCGCCGTGGGACGTGAGCCTCCCATCCCGTCTGATCCAATCAAAGCTGCCCCGTGGGGGATTATTACGTCCACAAAGACTCCTGTGTTGGCCCCCATCTGACTCGCAGCATTGTCATTTCCATGTTTTACGCCCTCCGCGCTACTCCGGCTACACTTGTGCTACTGATCACAGCTTTGTTGATGTTGAAGGATTTCTTTACCACTTTCCCTCACTTTGATTGTCTATTTTGGTCTCCTCGCATCAACACTGCAAGTGCTAGAAACATGTCAAGCCTATTTTTAAGATAACTGCTGCATCTGCTAACGATTTCCATTAATATGTTCCGTTTTCCAGAGTGATGATTAACGGTCCACGACCTGGCCATTGTGTGAAGCTGCAGAGATGCATCTAAAAATAAGATGCTGTAATATCAGGTTGCTTAGCAACAGCAACACAAGCAGTTGATAGCTGAAAAAGACAACTGCTGCTGCAATAGAATGCTTCAAGAATAACAATATTGGTGTTCAGAAAAGTTAGGCTTTGTTGGTGTTATTTCCCAATTATGATTAATTGTTCGGACTAAATATTTAACTTTAAATTGTTCACTATAAGTACAACCCTATAATCAATCTAAGTAAAGAAATAGACTTTGATTTGGTATTAAGGTATCAGCAGCCTCTTTCAGGCAGAGATCCCTTAAAATAAGCACCTTAGAGCACAAGATTTATCCGCCTTTGCCTTTTACACACAACCCACCAACGAGGAATTTTGTTACGCCCACCCTCTGTTACAGTTCCGATACTATCGCCAAAGAAGAAACTGCCAGGTCGACTTCTTCCCACCTTTTCTGTGTTGGTGCCTTTCACATACTACATACAGTATTACATTGACCATTACCTCCCACACACGCAAACATACTCTTATGGCTCTGAAACTGACTGCCAAGGTGAAATTTCACCAAGTTGAGTTCTTCGCCTTACTCTGTCAGCACCTTTCTGACAGAACAGCGTCATGTGAAAGGCTCTTGAACCCCAGGACTTAAGGTAACAATGGCATCTTCACTTGGGTGCTCAACCCAAACATATTTTTTTCAAGAAAATGTTCCCAGCAGGCCCACTAGTTGAAACATGGCATTCTGATTAATTTTGCGTTTCTAGAAAATAAAGTTAAGCAGCAAAATGCACTTATTTTTAGCCATCTCTGGAGGCGGCCATTTTGTCGTCTGTCAACTGAAAATGACATCACAACTGCCCAAAACGACCAATCACGGCTGACCTTTTTCTGAATCTGAGGCATAATTGGTCGTTGTAAGCAGTTGTGATGTCATTTTTAGTAGACAGAAGACAAAATGGCCATCCCGATAGACGGCTAAAAACGAGTGGATTAACACTTATTCCACAAACGCAATATTTATCAGAAAGCCATATTTTAACTAGTGGGCTTGCATAGAACATATTCTTGAAAAAAAAATGTTTGTGTTGACTTCCGCCTTAAATAAATCATATAAGCAATGCATCTTCATGCGAATATGAACCAATTTGCTTTGATGTAGTGGCAGGCCTTAATCGATTAGCACCTAACTACAGACAGTGCGTTTGATTTTTGATGCGTTGCAAAAAGGTTCTTGGTGTCAAACATTATGGCTTTGGTCTCACGTCATTCGTCACATAGTGGAGGTCGGCCGTGAGCTGCAAGTGAATGACGCGACAAACCTTTTAAAAGCGGATATCTGCACACATTTCGGATATAATTTGTGACCAAACTGGAAAACAACTGGATATGTCAAATGCTTTTGTGTAAAGCCTGTCACTCAATAATGAGTTGCTAACTACACCAGCCAAGGAAAACACAAAGCCAGCGCAGCCAAGACTTGATGCAAATCTGTCAACAATCCCATCCAACTGAGACAAAGGGAAGAAAATAACCCAGGCTGTGGAAGACTTTATAGGATTTTCACCATATTCTGTAGTGGATAATGCCAAGTTTCAACACTTGCTGAGAACACTGGAACTGCAATAGAAGGTCCTGTCGCATGGCCATTTAAAAAAAAAGAAAATACCTGGTCTTTCATGCCATCGTCAGATTTTTAAAAAAATTATTTCATACTAAAAAAGGAAGCTTATGCCTGACTGTTTGCATTCATAAATGAAAACAAATCCATAGAAATATAGAACCAAGTTATAGAGACAATTGATGTGAAGTATGTGAAGCTGTTGCTGGCATCTGTTTCACGTGAGCATCTTTTCTCAATCCTCAGCTGCGTGTTTCAGTGTATTAGTGTTTAATAAGCAAGTAGTCACAAAGAAGATTTTCTTCAAATTTTCAGGTGTGGTTGGAATTTCAAATGAAAGACCATCCATCCATCCATCCATTATTTATACTGCTTCTCCTCACAAGGGTCGTGGCCGTGCTGGTGCCTATCCCAGCTGTCTTTGGGCAGTAGGCGGGGGACACCCTGAACTGGTTGCCAGACAACCGCAGGCGCAGGTCACACAGAGACAAACAAACATCCGCCCTCAAATGAAAAGACCAAAACATAAAATACATGGGGTAAAAACAACCGTAAGGGTAAAAAAAAAAAAACCCATTCAACTAATTAAAGGTACCACTCAAATTCAAACGTCTATATCATGGAAACTACACAATAGAAGCGATTTTGATGTACAGTAACTTTAAAGCTGTTTCGTAGTCCTACAAACTGTTACAAATGTTCTAGTCATTCCTCATCTCCAAGTTTAAAAGTGGTTAAAAAGTATATTTGTTTTTATTTTTCCTCAAAAGTATAATGGTAGATACTTCAGGATGTGAAGAAGCTTCTTTGTAAATACTGTGATGGGAACTTTCTGGGAAAGTTTCTGAGGAATGACTAATCATGTATAGGGTGGCGGCTATTTAATATTTTAGAATTGATTATCCCATCAATTAGTTGGACAAAAAAAAATGTGTATTATTAAATGAATGAAATGTGCACGTTGGATGCAGGCATTATTGTTGTGCATTTGAGGTCGCCATCCTCATGTTCCACACTGTAATATCTGTGACTTTGAGTGTGTGTGGCTTTTAATGCGGCCTGGTCTGGTGGGTGGTGTGGAAGTCAGAGAATGAGTGCGTGTATGTGAGAATGAGAGTTGGCTGTCGTGAGCTCAAGTTGGTGGACGGCTCTTAACTGGATAACCATTCGCAATTAGTCTGCGTGCTGAGTGCCTTGGGCATTATTTGTGGCCGTAGCGGCTTGTGTATCAATGTACTTCTTACTATTTGTTCAATAAAGCAATTGGAAGTGCAGCTAGGCCGATCTTAAACCTCTTGTGAGGGCTTTACAATACATTTGAATGGTTGTAGGCTAAATTTAATGAGCCAACGTCGATCACTTGTGCTGTCGATCGCAGATATGCTGTTGCAGTACGTTGGTTAGGTTCTGCAGTTGATCTTAATCTTAAATGTGAAATTATCATTGAGAAAACTTTGGACATGAACTGTCTTTTACGCAGTCTTCCCACCTGGTTTGTCATCATCCTGCCAACTTATTTTTTACTAAGAGTGGTTGGCATTGTGGCGTGTGGCGGAAAAAAAAAAAAAAAAAAATCACTGCGCAACTTTAAGGCCAAGATTTTGCTTGGACTTTTTTGGTGTGAATTTAATTATTTTGGTTATTCAATTGTTTCAGCCCTAATCTCTGTACAACACGTCCATTCGTAAATCAGATATATATGTACAATATCACCAGAAGAAGACAAATACTACTGCACTGGCAGACATTATCATGTATTCATTTTTAGGACCATGTTAGTAAGTGGGAGAGTCTCTTTAATACGCAATGATAAAAGTTGATAATTCTGAATGATTTTTAGTTGATTTTACCTGCTTTAAACAATAGTGAGTACGTTTGGAAAATTCCATCCTTGGACAGAACGATGATTTTACATGAAATGATCCTAGAGCTCAGACATCCACTGACTCACCGTCTCTACTCACACTGCACACGACCGCGAGGAGGGGGTGTAAAATTAAAGTCATTTTAAAAGGTTTGTGTGGTGGAAGCTGCCATGATGGAGCCCTCCAACCCGGCCGGGGGCCCCGATGGTGGGGGTCGCATGCATGAATCTGGGGCACGAGGATCACTGCATTAAAACAACAGACGCGTTTAGGGTTAACCCATACGAGTTACAGTATATTGTTTTCCCACCAGGGGAACATCTTATGGTTCCATGTAATTTGTGTGGCTGTTGAATAAACGCATGAATAAAGAAACGTAATATAGAGATTAAGCGTTTTTGAGGGGTGGCCCGATGAGCCAAGTTGTGTTGGCCCTATTAGAACTGGTACAGCCAAAGCTGGTTGCCACCTACCTGGTTTGGTGCAAGTAGCAGAAACTTTCTCCGATAATGCCCAAACAGCAGAAAGCAGCAAGGATCGCAACATGGAGGCACAGTTTCTTTCTTTTCATTTTTTAAACAAGATGTGTTGATTTTGGGCGCCACGATATTGGAAAAACATGCGGTGTGCAATATTCGTGCTGAATATTGCGGTATTTAACATGTGCCTAAAGAAAAGTAAAAGAAAAGACTTATCTAGGGAAAAACATACTTTTTAAAAAATTTTAATGCTAATTTATTATACATATAGAGGATAAGTAGTTTGGATAATGGATGAATCTTTTTTTTAATTTATTTACAGTAGTGTTAATGGCCCTAGATACTGTTCTCCTACTGGATAGCGATACACATTTAAGGTTGAATCTGACTGGCCAAAGTCAAATAAAAGCATACAATTCCATTATAAAATGTATTGCGTGTCTTTGCGGCACAGGCAATTATCACGATGACCATATTTTTTAGTTATACTGTGCAGCCCTCATTGTTTTTATTCATGAAATTTGTACTGGCCCGAAGCGTTTTGGTGTTCCGACACCACCAAGTCTGGATATAAATTGACCCCAAAACAAAAAAAAAACAAAAAACAACATGCTTTTTCATCCATCATCCATCCATCCATCCATTATCCAAACCGCTTATCCTCACGAGGGTTGCGGGCGTGCTGGTGCCTATCCCAGCTGTCTCCGTGCAGTAGGCAAGGTACGCCCTGAACTGGTTGCCAGCCAACCGCAGGCGCAGGTCACACACACAAATGAACAACCCATCACTCCTCGGGGCAATTTGGGGTGTTTGATTAACCGACCATGTATGTTTTTGGAAAGTGGGAGAAAACCGGAGTACCCAGAGAAAACCCACGCAGGTACGGGGAGAACATGCCAACTCCACACAGAAAGGCCAGAGCCCGGATTCGAAATATGGACCTCTCCACTGTGAGGGCGATGTGCTAACTAGTTACCCATGCTTTTCCCCAATTATTTTTTTGTCTTAAATATCCTTCTTAAACGTCTTTCTGGTTGTCCGTGTTGATATTAACTTTTGGTTTTAGTGGCCACACAACCCATTTCGGGCACCTAACTATTGCAGTTGAGGTAAAAACTATAGAAACATTTTTTTTACACATTTAAACAAACTATATATAGAAAAAATACATGAATTAAACAATGGACTGAACTTCCAGAATATACCTTGTTTGCGTCATGTTTATTTTGGTGTTTCAGTGGTTGTTGTTCACGTCATGTTCACTTTCAGTTTCAGAGACAACCCGTCCAATCAGTTGGCATATATGCTGTGCGTGCTGCTATGTAAAAATGCATACGAGATTGCTACGAGATGTTGCAAATAATATTGTTGATGCAAACATTATATGAATTTTACAAAAAAGAAAAACAATTAAAATCATAATGCCACTCCCTGGCCACAGTTATGTCTTCGCAGATAGAAAAGCAGACAAGTTTCAAAGTTAAGAATTAAGATTCCAAACCATTCAAAGTAGTTATCTTTTAGAGATGACCACAAATTTAATAACTACTGCACGGTACACACAGGTCAGAAGCGACTTGACACTTCTTAAACTAGCATCAGCAGGCCAGAAACATTCAGACTCAGTATTTTGTGCTGCATTCAAGCCGTGACCCAGCTGAGAGCACATTTTTCCAAAGCCCTGATTAACTGTAGCGGAAACTGGGATGAGTGAACGCAGTGTGATGAACACACGTTGAACACAAACACACGAGTCAATCCTAAATCACATCAGGATATAATCCAGTCATCTGATCTGGGATATAATCTCTGTGAGGAGGGTGGGGGTTTGTGGGCTGGACAGATGCCACATGGAGCATTTGGAAAGCATCGTGGTGGAGCTCTGAAGTGGCGTTGCCAAAAATACAACGCAAAGAGAGAACGGCATCCACACCAACTAGGAATCCATGGAGACAAGATGATGCTGAGAGATAGAAGACAGAAGGAAAAGGCATGGCAAGAATAGGCTGCTTGTATGCTCTCCTTTGTGCTTTCCCACTGTCTGCGTTACAAAATCACCAAAGTTAGGTTCACTACAGAGTCAAAGTCATCTTTTTTGGTCAATTTTTATAAAAAGGTCATGTTAGGTTCACTCAAGGCTTCAATGTTTCCAAAAACATGTTGGGATTACTTAGGACTGAAATTCATCTACTCAGCAATTTTATTAAAGCATACGCAGAGCTGCCAACAGACAGAATTTCATTTCCATTATTTGTCAAAATTTCAATATATATATTTTTTTATTTTGTCAAGTACATAACGCATGGGAGTTATTGTAGCGTATAGAAATAGGATAAAAAGAATTACATATACTGTTCAGTTCAAACGCACAGCACAATCATTACTTTATAAAAGGGATGGATGGATTATCGGCCCGGCCCGGCTCCAAAGTAAAATAAAAATATGTATTATATTTCTATACTGTACTTTTAACTTTATAGGCCCGTCCTCTCGGCTGACGTACCAATCCATTTCCTGTCCTATGCAGCTGTGTTATTTCGCTGGTCAAAGTTGTTTACTCTACGTTATAACTCTATTCCAGCGACAGGTGTACTGCATCACCTAACCACTTCTTTTGGTGTTTCACGTCTGCATGTCCATCATAATAGCTTGGCAATTAGCATGGCTTCTCCGTCTTTCTCCGCATACTCGTTTCGTGTCAGAGTCAGAGGTGTATCTTATTCACTGACATGAAGACAATGAGTAGTGGCTTGTGACGTGTGCTACGTTGACGCCGGACGCTCAGTGAGCTTGCGGCTCTGCATCATGTTTGGACACGTTAGCTAGCCAGCTGTAGCTCGCAGGGAGCCGCTCACAGAGAGCCGCTGCAGCGCAAGTTGAGCCTGGAAATGCAGACTCATTGCTGTATCAGCGATTAAGTCTGGTGGGTAGGTGCACCAAGTTCATTTCTGACGGGAAAAAAACCAACATCTTTTTAAATAAATTCTTCCGGTGCAATCAGCTGCTGGGGTTTTAATAACTATGTGTTCCTGGTCATTTAAAACTGAGTTTACTGTTGAATTAAACAAATCTCTCCCACACGCCATTTTTAATGTTATGAAGATGGACTTCCGCCGCCGAAGAGTGACGTTGCTCACGAAGGATACGGCAGAGCAAGTAAACAAATTTGATTGGACGGTTCATTTGAACCGAAGCCAAGTCGCAGTGAAGGGCTTGGTCTACAGAGTAGACCCACTTTCTAAGCGCAAGCAATCATCAAGCATTCCCTGATCCGAACAGCGGACAGCGGCGAGGTTGGGCAACTGTGCAATGTGGATGCAAATTTTTTTTTCTTTTTTAATTTATAACAATATACTGTTAATTTCATCGCATTCATTCATGAAATGTGTACTGGCCAATGTCACACACAGCGACGTACTGGTGATAATGTTGGACGCTGGATTTCTTTTAAATAGCCGGAACTATCAGCATTACGACCGGAACGAGTTAGAATTCAGATATTTCCGAAACAAAATACGGACAGTCTGTAACAGTTGGCAGCTCTGCATACGGTAGGTTCATTGAAGACGCAATTATCTGAAATGCTTACAAAAGGATGTCATGTATGTTAGGTTCAATGAAGACTTTAAATTGTCTCTGTTTACAAAAAACGGTTACAAATTAAGAATTAACCTTAGGCCTGCCGCACACAGAGCTTTGTGGTGGTACCCAACCGAACTCTCACAGTGCGCGGTGTTTGGCAACTAGTATCAAGATAACCTGGCCAATGGTTTTGCTGAGATTCAAAATTTGAATTGTCGTTACATGATGTACCAACAGCGCAGATTGCAGCCAATCAAAATGCATAGACTTGCACATGCTAAAAATACATTTCCAGGTTTTAATAGCAGGATCCAGCCGCCAAGACGCGTATACCCGACCAACCAATCACAGCACGCACAGTGCACCGTACGTGACACTCCCCGCCTCCCTGTTTGTTTGTAAAGCGGGGAGCTATAGCGGAAAGTCACCACGAAGCAGAGTTGGTCCCGAAAAGAAACTCCACATCCACAGTGTCGATTTGTTTTGGCTTTTTCTCGGAGGAGAAAGCGCAAACCAGTTATTTACAAAGTTTGCAGAGACTCTGTTCGGACGTCAGATGGCAACACGACAAACCTGTTTACCGGTAATCACTTGCGGAGACAGCACCCAAAAAACTACCACGACAGCCAAAGTAAACGGAGCTCAGACACATGGTAGCCAGAGGCAGCCGCTAGCTCCAAGCTAACGCAACCCACGGTAACACAGTCATTTAACAAGGGCACTCCATATGAAAAAACAAGCAAGCAGTGTAAAGAAGTAACTGAGGCAGTGACTACCACTTTCGCCGCCACCTTCGTGACTGAGTTTGCAATACAATTAACTGCGTCGTCTCGTCATCTAGGTCCCTTCGTTGTTACAGGCACGTAAAAACATTGACAGGAAATTCCGCCCTGTGGTGTCCTCGTCAGTAGCCGTAGCGATGCCCCCCGACATGGAATGAAACGGCAACAAATTTTGAAAACAACGCGTGTGGGTTGTGCGCAAGTATAAAGGCAAACTGTACCCGGCATTGAAGCAGTGACGTGCTTTTCTGATGTCGCCCGTGGGAGTATAAAGAAGCCTTCAGTCACCATCAATGTTCGCACAAAAAGTTTGATATTAACAAAAATATGTCATCCCTGAAACCTTTGTCTACAAATATACTTGATTGTCTTTATGAAAAGATTATGTAAAGAATGATTCTAAAACATGTAAATTATAAAAGATGTAAATAAGGTTAGTTTTATACAATGTCGACTTTAATGTTCTGAAAAATGTACATTTCATTTAAGTTTCAGTTAAGACTTCAAATTGAAAGATGGGTTGACTGAAGACCGTCTTCATTTAAATAAACACACAGGTTAGGTTCAGTGAAGTCTTTAAATTGGCCTGAAACGTTAAATACAATTACTCTAAACTAGTGATCCTCAACAGGATGATTGCTAAATGAATCAGATACTACACGACAGTACATATTGTAACCTCTTATCTTTTATTTGTCTCTGACGCTAAAGCACATGAGCCCTACGCCAAGACCCAGTTGCAAATCTAAATAATATATTCAAAAATTTGATGGCTTATGCCGACCACTTCTGCAAAGCAAAGCCCAACTCTGTGTCTGTCTCGCTGTCTGTCTATTGGGGGGGAAAACATGACACCCCGCCCCCTTCCCAGAAAATAGCCACCCTCCCACCGGCCTAGCAGGCTACAATGAGGGACCAAAGGAATGTTGTAGCCCCCCTGACAAAAAACCCTCGGCCCGCCAGAGCTTCATCACGCCGTCCAATGGCTGCGCAGAGGTGAAAAGACCAAGAGGGGTGGGAGTGCGGCTCGCAGAGGAGAGGTGGTGGGGGGCTACATTCCTCACTGCTCTGTCCTCTGACTGTCTGTCTGCTGGATGGGGATTGTGGATGGCGGTCAGCTGAAGGGGGGGTTTGGGTTGGAGGGGGATAGGGGATATGGAGGGTTTACCCACAGCTGACCTGAAATCAGCTGGCTGGGTAGGAGGGGGGTGGATTTAGTGAGTCAAGGATGTTCACACTAACTGACAAAGAAGGACAAAAGCAGAGTGCAATGGACTGTTACGACTGTAGCTATCCCACTACCCAATGTCGAGGAGTTGCATGCTGCAAAAAGCAAGAAATGGGCAGACCAAATTCTCTGGCGTCACCCCATTCCAGGCACCACTTTTTCCACCTCTTTCCGCAAACTCAACGAGGCGGGATATTGCTGGATCTGCGCTTTTAAACAGCCAATGCAGCTTCCCATAATCAGATCTATTGCATAGGTGTATAAATAGTTGTCAAAAAGCAACACGTGGGCGGGAGAGGTGGAGGGCTGCCTGCCATTCCTGTATGCCCAGCCGCATTTAGAATTGTTCTGCCTTGGCTGAGGTCTGCACTATTTTGTTTCTACTGTCAAACGTTAGGATGTGTTGCAAAATAAATGATTTGTACCAGCGGCCTACTATTAAGAGTTTCACAGTGGTGGGGTTTGTGTTCGGTTTTAGTGGCAGCCCGTTTATGAAGCAAATTTGAGGCAAATTTAACGAGTAAGGTGTGTGGAAGAAAATTATTTAAATAACTAAAATGACAGTATGTTTTTTAACAACCAGAAAAAAACGGTCTAAATTTCACTGTTTGCTTCATGTTCACCGTGGCAACCCGTTTAGGCAGCAGGCGATACGCAGAAATGTAAACATAAGTACACGTTTCCCAAAAATATACGCAATACATTTAAAAATACATCCAAGAATCTACTTTTTGAAACAAAGATAGAAGCAAATTTCACTTCGTTAGCGTTGATTACGTTAAGCGGGAACACATTTAGGTAGCCAACTAAAAACGGTAAAAGTACCTAAGAAAGCATGAATTTTGCAAGTAGATATATTATAATATAATATACTTTGTTCGCTTGATTAATTTTGACAGGGTTTGATCGGGTTTTTATTTTTATTTTTTTGCTGCCATTACGATACCGATAAGATAATACCGATGAGATATGCCAATCCCAATTCCGATCACATGGATTAGCTGCCCAGTTTTCAATAAAAAATGCAGCCAATTTGCGAGTTGCCTTCATTTTTTTCGCTTGTGTCAACAAGAGTGACATGATGCCAACAGGTAAGAGTCAGGCCAGACTTGAAAGTGGAACAATTGCATGAAACCCACCTTTTGTTTCACACCTGTCACCTGACGCAGAGTAAACACACCAAACTACACACAGCCAATAACAGCCCGAGTATCACAAATGACATCCAAGGTCATGTCAGGTTACAATTATCTGACATCCTATTTACACAAGACTGAGATATCTGCCAGGATGGTGACCAAACCATCTGCTAATTGTTTGTTATATATAGGTCGGAAAGTGCTGGAATTCATCAATCAACTCAACCTACAGTATGTAATATCTAATGGAGCTTTTAAATGACTGCACTCCTGCAACAGCAACAAAGTCCAGCGCGTGCCCGCCTTGGCAGCTCCACAGGAAAAACATGTCTTGCTACCAGCTTGGAAAAATTTGGGAGTAATTCAACATTAAGACTATTAAAATGGCAGTGGGTGTCCCACCCTACAATCCCACCAGACAACCACAGACTGGAGCAAATGTTTGACGAACACACGCATGCGCAAATGTACACTCAGACACTTGCTCGCAACAAAACTGTGATTAATATCTAGACCTCACGTCATTGCCTTCATGACTACATTCCAATCTTATCTTTGCAGAAAATTAGACAAACGCCGGGGGGAGAGCATCAGTACTAATACTTATCACTAACGGCCTGCTTTGATTTTAAAGTCAGTCTTCGAGTCCCTTGGGCACAGAAAGGGAGCAAAAGGCAAAACCATAAAAACGCTTTTCTTTTATGTAAACAGGAACACATTCGACTATTAAACTTTCTACTGCAAGTGGTCCAAAATGGCCTCCATACAATAAAAAAAAATACAGTTTATAGGCCAAAAGCATAGTGCTCATCAGCGGCTGCATTTGTTTACTGAGTATAGACAGCTATGGCATATAGTAAGTCGCTTAACTACTATATTCTGTGTGGCTACTTGGGGCCCCTCTGTAAAAATTTGAACACGTGTAGCTTTACTTCCCTAATGACATTTTGAACCACTTCTCCGTGATTGCTGTGCCACCCCCGCGCCTTTCTCACACCCCCTACTCAACCGCTTCTGAAAATATGTAGAGGCTAACTGTCACCAGGAAGCTAGGCGTGTTGTAGACGGTGGCGTCAAGGGCGCAGCGAGGCGTGTTTCGACAAGCAACGATAAGATTTCAATGATGCATCTAGCACGCATGTGGAAGGGGGCTTGTAAACCTTACCAGGAAACAACCCCTATGAATTGTCATTGATGTTGGAGGACAATTGAGGAAGGGAGTCGGGGGTGTGGGGGAATGGTTTTAGGTCTTCAATACATGACACAATCCCAACTCAGGAAGGGGCAATAATTCATCAGTGGCGTCATTTACCGTTGCTGCTTGCCCAGTAAGATAATTAGATGCATGGCAACGTCAGAGGTAACTGTTTTCAACGCAAAAGGGTTGTGGCCAGCAGCTCTCTGGTGTCTGCCTCTGTTACTACCCCAGAAGGCGGACAACTCACAGGTCCACTTCAATCCCGAGCCACAATGGCTGCTACCTTACACACAATTGCTGCTTCCCGTTTTTATTATCCCAGTTGGCATAAAAGAACAATTGTTTGTGAACAAAGGACAATGATTTTGGATCTTCTGGACTAGCTTTACTACTGCATTCCCGCCTCATTTGCAAATTAGCGTTATAATGGTAGAGTGCGGATTTATTTGCCGTTGCTGCTTACCCCAAAAATATAATTGGATGTAGACTGCTACGTTAGCTTTTTGCACTAGCTCGCCCGTGATGAGAGTTTTTAGCATTTTAAAGTGCATTAGCGGTTGATTGCATTTAGTATTTATGTGATAGTTGATGTTAAAAATTGAATCATCCCCTGAGCAGTTTTATGATTGACTCTGAATAGTTTAGTGCAGATATAACTTATCTCAATGGCAACTTTGAGGGTCAAATCAGCATACTTGCGGTCAGCACGTTTGCCCATCAGTTCTGAGGTTCTAAGTTCGAATATCGTCTCATGCCGTCTGGCGCTGAGTACTTCATGTTCCCCCATGCTTGCGTACGCTGTCTTTATTAAAGACTAAATTGTCCATAGGTTTGAATGCTTGTTTGTCTATATGTGCTCTGTGATTGGCTGGCAACCAGTCCAGAGTGTACCCTGCTTCCCACGCATTGTCAGCTAGGCTAGGATCCAGCTCACTTTTGACCCTGATAAAGATAAGATGAGTAGAAAATGGATAAATGGCAACTTGTCTTGTGGTCCACCTTTGAGGTAACGCTCTTATTGTATACAGAATGAAAAGTGTGTGGGGATGTTTAGCATTTCATTCCAAGGTCTGACAAGAAATGTATCAAAACAAAACAAAACAAAAAACACACACAAATGAGACAAATCTCTTACATAGCACCTTTGCTGATGATACAACCCTACCACACATCTAATTTCCTGGTGCCCTCCCTTAGCAGCTGACCAGCTGTGCAGTTTACAACCCAATATATAGCGGCTAGGGAGTGACTACAAACACTGCAAGGTTCTACATTAACGGTGGCCAGGTTGGGGCCACTACGTGACTGTGTCAGGACATCCGAAGTTTACTGACGCTGGCCCGATTAGGCCAGTGCAAATTTCATAAATAAATATAATTAAAATCAACACATTGTTGCTTTTTTTAATATTCATTATTTTGAGTTCTTTTGAGGTCACTTCTGCTTTTCAAGCACTGCCATTGGCGGCCAGTCGGGACTCATAGATAGTAATTTAAATTTAAACTGTTCATATTATGTCATGAATTATAATATACAAGGGAAAGTGCCAGTTCTGGTAGGGCTACCGATAACATGGCCCATTGTCATGTCAGACCCTACACTAACTCACCTCCTATTCTTTCCGGACGACTTATTCAAAATAAGGTGTGAACCGCGCACCTTTTTTAATGCTTGCTTGCGCAACGACTGGCATGGCGAGCCAGGCCACGCCACAGGAATGTACCCTCGCTCGTCCCACGGTGTCACCGCCATGGCTGCCGTCGGGCCGGGGGAAATCGGTCAGCGTCCCCTGCGCTGGCGGTTCTCGTCCCCCTTGTCAATCAATCACCTAACCGAGCACTCGTGTTTGCGCAGGGAGTCAATGATTGGCCAGGTCAGCTCAGGACAAACTTTGGCCCCAGGAAAATGTCGGGAACGTATGCGTTTGAAGGCTAAAAGACACGCAGAGTGACCTAATAAAAACGCGCTATGAATGTTAGGCATGTTGCCACGCCGCTAGCATGTCAGTTATCTGACCAGTGAATAACACGCGCAGACAGACAAAAACACACACACAACCATTCCACACCGTTAAGCAATAGTTCCTCATTATTCCTTCAACACGCTTCCCGCTGAGGGCTGGAAACTGTCGAAGTCACCCTTTTCCATTCATTACTTGCAATGCCAAGACAAAATGCAATTGTGCTACTTTTATTGATATTTTATAGGTTTTGAGTACTTCCTGTTTCCCACTCTGCTATTATCTAATGAAACTACAGCAGCCAAAAGACAAGCCAGAACACCAAATCTGGGAATTAAAACGTACACTGTCCTGCACAATTGCTATTTAAACAAAATACCAGATTGTGACAGTGGTTTGGAATTTGTTTTGGGTATAATAGTAATGTATAATAGTATGACAGTATTTCACCAGTGTGAAGTACAAAACCTCAGAGCCACAACCACCTCAAACCCCCCACCCCCCCACATACACGCACACACAGAGGAAAAGAACTTTGCACACCACACAGTTGTCAGAGTTAAACTCAGGTAATGGTTAACTGCTTTAGTATAAAAGTTTTAAACACTTTAAACAATTAGACAAAGAATTCCTTTCATATAACTATTTCATCTGAATTTGTTGTATTTGAGTTACTTTACTAATTAATCATTCCCAACCAAGACAAACTTCAAACAACAACCAAAAAAGCCATTGACTACAAGACTGAGATACTAGACATTGCAGGTAACTGTATTGCGGCGATGTGTTGCATTCAGTGATACCCAGAATGTGAAAAATCAAGTTATCTAAACTTTAAAAATGCTGTGACTTTTTTTTTTTAATATGAAACGAAACCTAAAATCCTGTTCGACCAAATTAAGGTCCATTGGTCTAATTTTGTATTTACATCATATGAAACGGATAACGGAGTGTATAATAGTATGACCGTACACTTCTGTGATTACAGAGGTCCCACATATTTTGAACTTCACACTCAGTTGTCAAAATGCGGTGATGGGCGACTGCTTTTGGTGCAAAAGTTTTCTCTGAAAAGAAAAAAAGGTCCCATCGACAGTTACAGTATTTTATACTTTTAAAAATTATTACTTAATTCTATTTTATTTAACAAAGCCATTTACTAAAAGATTGGAAGCTACTGTTAGTCATTCCGTTGCGTTCACCGACATCCAGAACACGTAAAATCCTAAAATAACTTGCATGTATTGAAATAGTTCAAATTTCTGTGACTTAGTTTATCAAATGAAAGGCAGTATCTCAACCACTCCGAGAGCAGGACACCGTGGGCTAATTCGTCTATTTACAAATCAGGAATCGCATTACGTAGCGTAGAATGACGTTTCACTAGTGTGACTGCAGAACTTCAAAACTCCCACACACACGAAGGCGATGAATTGTACACTCCGCACAGTTGTCAAATAAGCTCAGGTAATGATTGACTCCTAAAAGTTTTTCAAACTACAGGTATTCGACAAAATTCTCCCCCGGCGGTCGGCGACTTTGCCAACCGAACCGACGAGCTGGCCACAAGCGCCGAGCAAGCGGGGCCATAAAAGCTCGAAGAGCTCCGCGTTCAGAGCGTAAAACTAAAAGCACACACGGATCAAGTTGGACTTTTTCCGGACAAGTGGCGCCTTGTTTCCATTCGGGTGGGCGGCTTCGGGGAGTGTAAAATGCCTTCAATAAAGTGGCAACAGCGTGACGAGAAACAAGAGCAAATCAAATTTTAATCGAATGGGCCGGGGGAGTTGAGGGGGGGGTGAAAGTGACCGAGCCCCGGGAGCCATAATGGAGAAAGTGGGCCAACCGAGGCCCGCATTCGCTCCCTGACCTCCTGTCCCTCCCCTACCATTTTCTTCCTCGTTCCCAGTCTCCAGCCTCCAGCTTCCTTCCTTCCCTCCCTCCCGGCCCGCCTGTCCCTGCCCGCCACAACACCACCACGGGCTCGGCTGCTTCTCCTTACCTTCCTCTGCTGTTTCTCCCATGCCGGGTCCAGCAGCAAGTCCCGGTCCCAGTCGTTCTCCTGCTCCATGTAGGTCTGCGGCCCGCCGGATGAGTATTGGTTGTTGGCGGCGTGATAGTCGACCATGTCGGCGACAAAAAATGTCAAGCGATCAGGGGGGGAAAAATGTCCAAACGAATCAAAAACGAGCCAGATGCCGGGTTAGGGACGGAAGCACCACGCAAGAAGGAGTCCTTCTCTCGCCGCTCTCGGCCGTCACCGTGCAGGGATCTCTTTTTTTTTTTTTTTTTTTTTTTTTTAAGGCTAGAGTATCCGGTGTTGGCAAGCAAGCGGGCGGGGAGGCTACTCGCTGGGAGAAGAAAAGCTTTCCCTGAGCGTGGTGCGAGGCTGCTGGGCGGAACCCGGCCGCCCCGACCAACCAGAAGGGGACGACACTTCCGACGGCCGCCTTCACAGTAAAGCCAACTGCCTCCATGTTGGGACTACAATACTGTACATGATTGCCCACTGACACCTTTACATTGATACAGAATATTTTATAAAAGCATTTTGTATTTTTTTATGTATTTGTGTAGGTATAATAAGAAAAAATGTTGCATCTGAAAGTATGTAAATCGTGGAGCATTCGCCTATTAGCATAATATTTAAAGTCTGTTGCAATAGCTATTTAAAAAATTCCAATGTGTACCAATGTGTTAAAAATGTGTTTTTGTCTTTTTGTTTGTGTAGATTCTCAGTCGTCCGCTCGTGTGTATGTTTGCATACAAATATAAAGTAATAATATTGCTCTATTTTATTTTGGGTTTGTGATTGTTTTTTCATTTTTTACGATACATTATTTTATGAATGATGAATATTATAATATTCCTTTAGATGATTAGAATAAATGTTTTAATATAGCAGCAATAATAGTACTTAAAAAAAAAGACCTTACCCAGACCATTCTCAACCAGTGTGCTGTGGCACACTAGTGTGCCATGAGAGATCATCAGATGTGATTTTTGACAAAAATATATTATCTTCTAATATTTTTTGTTAATTTGTTAATTTATGTATGCCAAGCACGTATAGCAACAGGCAAAACAATTACATGCTCTTTCACTCGAGGTAAAGGTACTACATATATCCAATTTTTGTGAAGCGGTGTGCCGTGAATTATTTTACAAGGTGAAATACAGTATGTGCCTTCGCTCAATAAAGGTTGAGGAACACTGCCCTAGACCACAAGTGTCAAACTTCTCTCCTGAAAGGTATACTACATGTTCTAGATGTTTCCCTCCTCGAACACACCTAATTCAAATGATCAGGATCATTATCAGGCTCCTGCAGTGCTTGCTGATGAGCTGATCAATTGAATCAGGTGTGTTGGAGAAGGGAAATACCTAAAACAGGATAGTGTGCAGAATAGTGGCCCTCGAGGACCGTAGTTTGACACCAGTGTCTAAAACGTCTTAGACCATTCAACGTTGGGAGACACATTGGGCTAAGTTTCTTTCAGATCAGTCCAGCACTACATTTTACATTTTATCCTACTTTATTTACATTCACTTCATTTTCTTTTTTTTCTTGAAAAATTAAACAACTGGATTCAATTTAGGGCAGCACGGTGGTCGACTGGTTAGCACGTCCGCCTCACAGTTCAGAGGTCGTGGGTTCGATCCCGGCTCCGGCCTCCCTGTGTGGAGTTTGCATGTTCTCCCCGTGCCTGCGTGGGTTTTCTCCGGGTACTCCGGTTTCCTCCAACATTCCAAAAACATGCATGGTAAGTTGATTGGACACTAAATTGCCCCTAGGTGTGATTGTGAGTGCGGATGTTTGTCTCTGTGTGCCCTGCGATTGGCTGGCAACCAATTCAGGGTGTCCCCCGCCCACTGCCCATAGACAGCTGGGATAGGCTCCAGCACGCCCCGCGACCCTTGTGAGGATAAGCGGTACAGATAATGGATGGATGGATGGATTCAATTTAATGTTATGTACATATAGCTCTATTTAGTGGACTATACACTGTGCATATTATCAGATGGAAGACATCTCTCTTTATCGATTCAAATGAAATAATGGTCACATTTAGTAAAAAAACCAAAAAAAACCCGATGAGCGTTAATAACTTACAAAAACAAAAAAATTACTTCGATTTTCTGTTTATCGCTTTTATTTTGAAGGCGAGCTCTCAACTTTGGAGCGTGTGTGCGCGTGTTTGTTGGTTTTGCGCAGACACCCTTACGACACACCTCTGTCTCCTCCACCGCGCATTCATATTCTTGTAACCTTTGAACCGCTGTGTCTTGAAACTGTGACGACGTTGATGGAAATATTTTTTTTCTAAATCTGACAAGTCTTCAACAACTTTGACGTCATCTGGCGCCCCCTGCTGGAGTTTTGTTCACTTGTCAACATTTGCTGTGCAGCCGCATTGCAGCCACTGCCTGCCATCGCTGAAGAACTACAATAGTGAATATTTGCGGTCATTTGAATTAAATGTGTTCTCACATAGAGTGCCGCTGACTATGTCTGCTTCGTGTATTAGTATGCGCAGTGTATGGATTATCACTCGACTCCAGTGCTGCTGAATATTCTTGCCCACTGTGTTTTATTAATGTAGTCACGCCACTCCTAATAGTTAAGACTGCTAATTTGATTTAATTCCAGACAATTTATTGATACATTTAGCTTTTTTGTGACATAAAATGCTACTAACTATTTTTACCGACTATTAACGTCTATTCATGATTTATTCAGTTTACAGTCACTCCACTGTAGACAAGGTTGTAATAGTTTTGGATTTGTCACTATAGTTAGTTTGTATTTTGCTGTGACTTTACTTTTTTAAATTCAGTTAGTTTTAATTCGGTTTTAAAACAATTTTGTTAATTTGGATTAGTTTTTATTCTTTAAAAACGGTTAGTTTTAGTTTAGTTTTTATTAATTTTAGTATTAGGTTTTGGATAAATATATGGAGTATTTGTCAAGTGCAAGACAAAAATAAACCTTCACTAAGTACTGTGTAATAAAGCCAACTACAATTCTCAGACAGCTGTAACCTTCTGTCTTCTGTAGCGACGGATGTACAGCAATACCAAATTAAATGCATTTTAAATGAACCCGAAAGCTCATGTATGATATTAATTGCCAAAAACGAAAGTGAAGGACATTTTTGCTATAATTAGAGTTAATTTTTGTTAATTATATAAATGCAATCTGCAGTTTCAGTTAATAGTTTTCAAATTTATAGAAGCATTTTTGTTTTTATTTTATTTGGGTTACAAAAATGCTTTTTCCATTATATCTTCAAACTTGATTACTTTTGCTTCATACAATGCTGCTGACTGTTCATTTCTGTACGTATGACTTTGTGGTGATCCTCAAGGGAGAGACTTTCACCAGAAACCTGTAGCTTTAAGTGAAGGGGGGGAGTTGTCATGCTTTTGAGTTCAAATGGATGGTTGACTTGTAAAGGTTGAAGGAGAGTAGCTTGCTGCTCTTTCTTGTAAACTATGATCAATTTAGCTGACGCTCAATGGCAGAGCATTCAGTGATATTTCTATTATGCTGCTGACTATTCTTGCTGACCAGTCACATCTGTTCTGTAGACTACATTATTATTTTTATGTATATCACTCCACAGATGAAAGTTAATACTCCTGGTGTTTATTTTGTTTTGTTTTGAAGTAATTATTGATACATTTATAGTCTTTTGCGCGTGTGTGTGTGTGCGTGCGTGCAGGGGTATGCGCGTGTAATGTGTGTGTGAGAGAGAGAGAGACCTCAACAAGTAGGTCATGTTCCAACTGCCTCAGACCATTAGCATCACAACTGAAGCGCTTGTTAGCACATAGAGGTTATGGTCGGAGCTGAAGCTGTGATCAGGCCACAAATACCAATGTCAAACTTACTGTATACTGGATGAGGTACCAAATATAATGAGATCCAATGAAAAAAAAAAAAACACCTTTCCATTAATAATAATGCTTGAATTTAAGAGGTATTCATGTAAAAATATGTTTATTATTGTGGTGGTAGTCATCCTGTGGGCTGTTTCTAATATTTTGACTCTCATGTCACTAAATAATGCATTTAAAGTATTAGAAACAGCTCAATAACAAGAAATGTGTGATAGATGCCAGCATTCTCCTGAAAACTTAATACACACACTTTGGCTTTGTCTGTCCTTCAAACAAATACCGGAGAGGATTTTTGACATTTTATCAGTGGTGGTTGGAGAAAAATAGTCCCGAATGCCTTGAGTGCACTACTTGGGGTTGCCCCCCCTATTTGCCTTCCTTGCCTAAATCCAAAAAGAATGTGCTAGCTTTTGCTACTCTGCAGAATTTGTTAAGAGGACCGATCTACAAGTCACATCTGACCGAGGTGGCTTGGAGGATTAGGAATTAATATATTTTTTGGGTATGATGCCACTACTTTGATTTTGGATGATTGTGGCTTTCTCTAATGTACTCAATTATGACCTGACCGATTTGCCTGTAGCTGTTTGTATTAGCATTCTATTGTTGTTTTATTTCATTTATTATTTTTATTTTGTTTCATGTGGTTGTTATTTTTTATACAGGTTACTTGATGTGCCACACTACTGTAATGAGCATGTTGTAATTTTTTATTTTATAAGTAAAAGTAAGTTGTACACATTGCATTGTATATGTTTTTGATACAACTGTATTCACTTGTAAATTCAATAAACACCGTTTGAAAAAAAAAAGATTTCAAATCATTGTATTCTAATTTTATTTATGTTTTACAACATGTCCCAACTTCATTGGAATTGGGGTATATATGTTGAAGTGAGATAGTTTAACAGAAAGACAAGCTTTGGATGTGGGGGCACAAGCTTATTTTAGCCTGGGTTGGTAGAGATGTGCATATACAATAAGCATTTAAAGTGTCTTTTTTTCCAAATTAGATTATTTTTCATCCATCATTTTCAATATTAATGTGAGATGACTCTTACGTGATATTAAACTGTTTTGGAGGAGTGTTTGTACTATCTTTACAGTTGCAGCTATCAATACAGTATCGGCAGTTACTGTACATCACAAAAATGGAATATATTTCAAAAGTGAGCCCCCCAAATTAACATAGTTTCACATAGCAACATGAAATTTTGTAGACGTGTTTATCATGAGTAGAAACAGGCTCATTTATTAAAAATAATCAGAGGTTTTCTAAGCAGGCACGTAGAAGAATAAGCAGCCATGTTTCAATCATGGCCTGAACAATAAAAACTGTGCTTCGTGCATCTTTCTGTCAAGATAGTTACAATTTACATTTATAACATAAAGGCCTCACACATGCAGAATAAACACCGGAGCATATCCTGCGACTCTTCTGTCTCAGTTGTAAATGGTCATGTGGAGCCACTGAAACACAACACAATTACAAGTTTTAAAAGCTTTCAATGGCAAACGTTGAATACGTTTGGAGGAGTGACGTACTTGTCTGTAGTTTAATGAAATGCAGCCCATTCCCACCAGGTCATAAGCGTGAAATTTGTCTGTTTGAGAGGCAAAAAAAAGTGAGCGCAGGCGTTTAATTAGCACTTGATCTAGATAACGTGCAAGAGAATACAAAAAGTATTGGACAAAAGTATTGGGCCACCTACAGGAAGAAAACTTTTTCTATGGTGTCATCCAGCCGCGCAATTGTACCCCAAAAAAATCGATTAATTAATTGATTAAGAGCTGTGTCCCAATACTTGTGTCCGTATTGCGTCCCGTATAGTTCCAGCGTCCTTACGGATCATGCTCTCCAGTTTCATGACAAGGTAGAGGAAGCCAGGGTAGCTGATGGTCATGTCCGGCTCTGTGTACCTCAGGCCCACCAGCTGCATCACTAGGTCATCCACCACGATGCCTACGGTCAACACAATGTACAGAAAAGGCAGATTTGAGGGTTGTTTGCCAGCCGAAATAAGATATTACGCAACTTTCTGGACTAGTATGTCATCAGGGCGAATTCTTCATCACACACAAGACGTTTGATCAAGGTCTGACTTTGTGGAGTTGACATATTTGCCGCCCCCTTTGTATACTTGATTCAAATTTGTTAGCAATCAGACTGACTTAGACTAAATTTGACAAAAAATGTTGACTTAAGTCTTCCATTAGCCTTCAAGTCATACCTGCGGCCTTCAGAGCAGGGGCCACTTCCTTGTACTCCAGACGTTGGGTCTTGTCCTTGTCGTATACCAGAAAGATGTCCTAAGAGGAGGTTGAAGACTGTGTGAGACACGCAATCCTGCATAGTCTTTAAATCCAACGTTAACTTACTGTCCACATTCGGATCTTGTCCCAGAGTGCTTGGAACTCCGACCATGTTAGCTGAGCGATCCCTTGACTCTGGAGGGAACATTGGTGTCAAGAAAATTCTCAGACAAAATGACATTTGGCCCGGAAAATAACCAGGAAGCGCAGTGGAAGCTCGAGTTACAAACGAACCATTTTACGAACTTTTCAAGTTACGTACGAAGTTTTTGTAGGAATTATGCCTCTAGCAACGTACATGTTTCGTTATGCGAGCCGTCTCAGCATGGATGAGTGGATGGATCTGCGCTGTGCTTCTCACGCTATTTAACCATCATTGGCTCTGTTCGTAACTCAATGCAATAGTTGTGCTGTGTTTTTTTTATCCTTCAACAGACCCCACAATGATTTAAAGGTTACGGTTGGCTGTAAACATCCCAACACTTTACATAAAGCTCAATGTTTCCTCAGTGTTATACATACTGCAATTAATGGCATTGAATTCATTATATTAAAATCATATCTAAAAATCAAAATGACTCTCATTTCTTCACACTTTATTTCCTGCTTTTTACTTTGGTGTTTTGGGTATATTTTGCATTTTATTTTTATAAAACCATGACAGTAAATTCATGTTGTGGTCCTGAAATTTGTAACGCGTTACCAGACTGAGTAACTGTAATAATATATTCTTAAAAAAGGAGGGTAACTCGTTATTTCAATGGGAAAATTTATTACGATTAACGACCGTTTCGAGTTGCAAACGGGGTCACGGAAACAAGTAAACTGAGGTACCGCTGCATTTAAAAGAGCCAGGGGTTGGGATTGAGGTTTGGGGTTTAGGATTTAGGTTCGGGTTTTGCCATACACAATTAATTGAAAATCCCTGCTTCCATAATCAGAGCCCAAATTTTAATCTTAAAAATTGTTTTGAATGAGGTTTGGGGATTTCTTTAAGGTTTGGATTAGGAGCCTAAAACTGATTCAACTTGTGTGTTTGCGAATGTGTCCGTGTCTTTAAGGATACATCCATGAGGACCACCAAGCTCTTGCAGTGTTCCAAGGCCAAATTCTTCTCACTGCCTGCCAATACTGAACAACACAAAACAAAAAAAAATACACATTATCTTAAGCACAAAACACAGGTGAACACAAAATGCACAGATTATGCCAACACACACACACACACACACGCGCACACACAAAACCACTCATACAATGAGGCCATGGTTTGCACAGGTGGGCACGGCCGTCAATCATCATTGTCATGATTTCAGACTGGCAATAGCCAATCGGCATCAACGTACGCACTATATCACAAGCACTCACGCGAAACTCACCCCCAACAACAACAGATGCACGCGCACACACACAGCGTGGTGACTGGTGACATAAAAACAATATTGGACGATTTCATTGAGGTCTGTGGGATAGAAGATAGATAGGTATACAAGATAGATGGATAGATAGATATACAACACTGCTTGTTTTGTTTTTTCTAACTCGAGTCTCCATGTGCTGCGCCTGTGTGTCACATAGAAAGTATATTTTCGATGCCAACGACGCAGGCGGGCCGGCCTGAAATAATGATGGAAGGACGACTGACAGACTGACGTGGCCATCTCTGATGGTTTGTATATAATGAACACCAATGGAGTGGACATGCCAAACTGTGACCATAATGCAGTATAAACAATGCCACCAGATGGTGCTGTTTCCATGTGCTGCGTGTCACATAGAAAGTATATTTTCGATGTCAATGACGCAGGCGGGCCGGCCTGAAATAATGATGGAAGGACGACTGACAGACTGACGTGGCCATCTCTCATGGTTTGTATATAATGAACACCAATGGAGTGGACATGCCAAACTGTGACCATAATGCAGTATAAACAATGCCACCAGATGGTGCTGTTTCTCTTTAACACATCCCTTCAAATTTCCATTCCTATTTAATAAGGATTACAAGTTCAATTCAGAAAATCAAGCGTAAAATGTTTCAGAACCTTTATATTTTTGGGGGGGATAATTGCCTTCACCTGTGTCTTCTTCTTCCTTCCATTGGCCCCTGTCCATTATGTGTACTAATATTGGTATATATCGTAATATATACGACCAAGAATTATGCAGATCAGAGATTCTCAAATTTTGGTACGAATACGAGTGGTGATGAAAGAAAGACTAAGTATAATATACAAACTGTCCATAATGTTTCAGGGGCTTGAACTTTTTTAAAAGTCCAGTACAGTACAGTACATTTGGTAAGTTCAGTTGTGTTAAACAATGATGTTCAATAAAATTAAAAAAAAAAAATCTCGTCTGTTTTGAAACATTTCTTTAGGCACATTTTTAACTTTTACATGCAATGCATTTAAATTGAATCATTAGTTAAAGTATTATATATTTATAAAGTTTTCCCTATACTTAAGCACAATGCTATTGTTAAAATGTTCCATAATGATTTTGAAAGTACCTAATTATGTGGGTTCTGCGAAAAAGGCAAAGGCTGGAAAATGTGTAATTGCGGCTCTAATTTTGCAATATCTCTGCGTGAATGGCACTGACCTCCTCCCTGGATAGCCTCAGTCAGTAGGCTGTGAAGGTGATGCGGTTTGCAGAATCCTCTCTGGTGACATAAAATACACCAAATATTGATGAAATATGAACTTGTTTAAAGATTTCTCAGTGACGACTGCTTTCCGAACCTTGTTGCAGTGCTTCTTAAAAAGCTGCATCATGACTTTAAGCGAAGGGAGAGCTGCCTGATGTGGATAGTGAGGCTGTCAGGAGAAAGTAATAAAGGCAGAAAGAATTTTCACAATTGTATTCAAATTGTTCGTTAATGCCATCGTGGCTAAAGCTTTTCACAATACAAAGTGCATGAATTACCGCATTTATTGCAGTGAGGTCACGTGTTGCCGGGCGTTGAGCTGGGCTGTAAACACACAACAGACTTATTTTAGATTTAAATACGTATAATTAAGTATTGTTTGGTTGCATTATTCAGCTACATGAGATGGTCATCATGATGAACAATAAAGCTCAACGGGCTTGGGCTCTATCCGCCACAAATAGCAAGCTACACTGTAAAATCTTCAGATATAAAGAAAAAGGATTCACGTGGCGCCGTGGCCTTGCTCGGTGAGCACGCGCAGCAGGAAGGCTCCCTGTTGATTGGGCTCGGCGGTGGATGGTATGATGACGTAGCGACCTGGCGGGAGTTGGCCGCGGAGAACCACCTCTCGCCGCGATGAGTAGTAGCTGCTGCTCATTGCTGGCTGGAGCTTGCTCAGGTCTTCAGGTGACAGGTGGGTGCTCTCGTGAGGCGCCTGGTAGAACCAAAACCAGTATCAGACATCTTAATGGTATTTATTAACTGCCTGAACTGCAGCGTGAACCCTGGACTCTCAAATTAAAAGTCTTATGCTATAGCGACAGAGGTATCCAGGATATGAAAAGAAGAGGGCGTGTGTGTGTGCTGTGAATTAGCAACATTATTATGAAATACGCGGCACGGTGGTCGACTGGTTAGCACGTCCGCCTCACAGTTCAGAGGTCGTGGGTTCGATCCCGGCTCCGGCCTCCCTGTGTGGAGTTTGCATGTTCTCCCCGTGCCTGCGTGGGTTTTCTCCGGGAACTCCGGTTTCCTCCCACATTCCAAAAAAACATGCATGGTAAGTTGATTGGATACTCTAAATTGCCCCTAGGTGTGATTGTGAGTGCGGATGTTTGTCTCTGTGTGCCCTGCGATTGGCTGGCAACCAGTTCAGGGTGTCCCCCGCCTACTGCCCAAAGACAGCTGGGATAGGCTCCAGCACGCCCCGCGACCCTTGTGAGGAGAAGCGGTACAGATAATGGATGGATGGATTATGAAATACCTAAAATAGACACCACCTCAACAGGGGCTTGAACCCTGGACAATCAGATTAAAAGTCTGATGCGCTACCATGTGAGACCATTATCAAGGAATGGTGAACAGGGCCTTGAATTCTGGACCCATAGATTAAAAATGTGACACACTACCAACTAAGCTAGTCACATTGTGTAAGGTTCCAGCGAGTGAGTGAGATTGAGCGAGTGTGTGTGTGAAGGTAATGTGATTAAGAACATTTTAAAATCCACAACGCCTGAGCAGGAACTTGAACACTGGACCCTCAGATTAAGAGTCTGACACTTTACCAAATGAGCTACCCAGGCTCTAGTAAAAAGTAGCGAGGGAGTGAATGTGAATGTGGAGTAGACCATTATGAAGGGGGGGTGGGGGGGGTGAACAGGGCCTTGAACTCTGGACCCATCGATTATCGATACCGCTTATCCTCACAAGGGTCGCGGGGAACTCTGGACCCGTAGATTAAAAACCTGATGCTCGACCATCGGAGACATTCGAGGTCGAGAATGATGAACTGAGTGAGTGGATGTGAGAGTGAGCAAGGAGTGGGAGAAGAGTAATAATGATTATCACTAGTGTTGTCCCGATACCGATACTGGTATCGAGTTGTTTCCCGATCCCGCATTAAAACGCTGGTATCGGATCGGGTGTGACCTAACAACTAAAACACAGATGCCGGTTATCGATACTGGTATCATTATTTGAACGCAGCGCGCATATTTGAGAGCCGCATGCGGAAGGAAAATATGAGAAGCCTTATTCATAATTGGCGTTATTGGTCATCAGTCGACTTATGTCTAGTTTGGTGAAAAAGGTCGCTAGAAGGTCAGACATCGTCACATTGGAGGGAGTTGCATGGGCGAGCTTTGACGCTATCAAGAGCCTGCAAATACTTTGGGGTCATGTCGGCTGGATGCTTGTCTCGCATGTTGCTTTTGTTTGGGGTCTCCATCTGAGCAGGGACTTGAACCCTTGACCCTCAAATTAAGAGGTCTAGAATGATGAACTGAGTGAGCGATTGTGTGTGAGGAGTTGGGGAAGGGATGCTCATCACGAACAATTTAAAATGGTACATTGCCTGAACAGGGACTTGATCCCTGGACCCTCAGATTAAAAGTCTGATGCTCTACCGACTGAGCTACCCAGGCTTTAGCACATAGTGGAGAGTGAGTGAATGTAAATGTGGAGTAGACCATTAGCAAGTACGAAATGTGAACAGAATTTCAGAAAACAGAATTTAGATCAAAAGCCTGATACTCGGCCATCAGAGACATTTGGGGTCTAGAATGATGAACTGAGTGAGCGATTGTGTGTGAGGAGTTGGGGAAGGGATGCTCATCACGAACAATTTAAAATTGTACATCGCCTGAAAAGGGACTTGAAACCTGGACCCTCAGATTAAAAGTCTGATGCTCTACCGACTGAGCTACCCAGGCTCCAAAAAATGTTAGAGAGTGAGTGAATGTAAATGTGGAGTAGACCATTAGCAAGTACAAAAGATGTGAACAGGGCCTTGAACTCTGGTCCCATAGATTAAAAGCCTGATACTCGGCCATCAGAGACATTTGGGGTCTAGAATGATGAACTGAGTGAGCGATTGTGTGTGAGGAGTTGGGGAAGGGATGCTCATCACGAACAATTTAAAATCGTACATCGCCTGAACAGGGACTTGAACCCTGGACCCTCAGATTAAAAGTCTGATGCTCTAACGACTGAGCTACCCAGGCTCTAGCAAATGCTAGAGAGTGAGTGAATGTAAATGTGGAGTAGACCATTAGCAAGTACGAAAGGTGAACAGGGCCTTGAACTCTGGACCTATAGATTAAAAGCCTGATACTCGGCCATCAGAGACATTTGGGGTCTAGAATGATGAACTGAGTGAGTAATTGTGTGTGAGGAGCTGGGGAAGGGATGCTCATCACGAACAATTTAAAATGGTACATCGCCTGAACAGGGACTTGAACCCTGGACCCTCAGATTAAAAGTCTGATGCTCTACCGACTGAGCTACCCAGGCTTTAGCAAATAGTGGAGAGTGAGTGAATGTAAATGTGGAGTAGACCATTAGCAAGTATGAAATGTGAACAGGGCCTTGAACTCTGGACCTATAGATCAAAAGCCTGATACTCGGCCATCAGAGACATTTGGGGTCTAGAATGATGAACTGAGTGAGCGATTGTGTGTGAGGAGTTGGGGAAGGGATGCTCATCACGAACAATTTAAAATTGTACATCGCCTGAAAAGGGACTTGAAACCTGGACCCTCAGATTAAAAGGCTGATGCTCTACCGACTGAGCTACCCAGGCTCCAAAAAATGTTAGAGAGTGAGTGAATGTAAATGTGGAGTAGACCATTAGCAAGTACAAAAGATGTGAACAGGGCCTTGAACTCTGGTCCCATAGATTAAAAGCCTGATACTCGGCCATCAGAGACATTTGGGGTCTAGAATGATGAACTGAGTGAGCGATTGTGTGTGAGGAGTTGGGGAAGGGATGCTCATCACGAACAATTTAAAATCGTACATCACCTGAACAGGGACTTGAACCCTGGACCCTCAGATTAAAAGTCTGATGCTCTACCGACTGAGCTACCCAGGCTCCAACAAATATTAGAGAGTGAGTGAATGTAAATGTGGAGTAGACCATTAGCAGGTACGAAATGTGAACAGGGCCTTGAACTCTGGACCTATAGATCAAAAGCCTGATACTCGGCCATCAGAAACATTTGGGGTCTAGAATGATGAATTGAGTGAGCGATTGTGTGTGAGGAGTTGGGGAAGCGATGCTCATCACGAACAATTTAGAATTGTACATCGCCTGAACAGGGACTTGAACCCTGGACCCTCAGATTAAAAGCCGGATGCTCTACCGACTGAGCTACCCAGGCTCCAAAAAATGTTAGAGAGTGAGTGAATGTAAATGTGGAGTAGACCATTAGCAGGTACGAAATGTGAACAGGGCCTTGAACTCTGGACCTATAGATCAAAAGCCTGATACTCGGCCATCAGAGACATTTGGGGTCTAGAATGATGAACTGAGTGAACGATTGTGTGTGAGGAGTTGGGGAAGCGATGCTCATCACGAACAATTTAAAATCGTACATCGCCTGAACAGGGACTTGAACCCTGGACCCTCAGATTAAAAGTCTGATGCTCTACCGACTGAGCTACCCAGGCTCCAACAAATAATAGAGAGTGAGTGAATGTAAATGTGGAGTAGACCATTAGCAGGTACGAAATGTGAACAGGGCCTTGAACTCTGGACCTATAGATCAAAAGCCTGATACTCGGCCATCAGAGACATTTGGGGTCTAGAATGATGAACTGAGTGAACGATTGTGTGTGAGGAGTTGGGGAAGCGATGCTCATCACGAACAATTTAAAATGGTACATCACCTGAACAGGGACTTGAACCCTGGACCCTCAGATTAAAAGTCTGATGCTCTACCGACTGAGCTACCCAGGCTTTAGCAAATAGTGGAGAGTGAGTGAATGTAAATGTGGAGTAGACCATTAGCAGGTACGAAATGTGAACAGGGCCTTGAACTCTGGACCTATAGATCAAAAGCCTGATACTCGGCCATCAGAGACATTTGGGGTCTAGAATGATGAACTGAGTGAACGATTGTGTGTGAGGAGTTGGGGAAGCGATGCTCATCACGAACAATTTAAAATCGTACATCGCCTGAACAGGGACTTGAACCCTGGACCCTCAGATTAAAAGTCTGATGCTCTACCGACTGAGCTACCCAGGCTCCAACAAATAATAGAGAGTGAGTGAATGTAAATGTGGAGTAGACCATTAGCAGGTACGAAATGTGAACAGGGCCTTGAACTCTGGTCCCATAGATCAAAAGCCTGATACTCGGCCATCAGAGACATTTGGGGTCTAGAATGATGAACTGAGTGAACGATTGTGTGTGAGGAGTTGGGGAAGCGATGCTCATCACGAACAATTTAAAATCATACATCGCCTGAACAGGGACTTGAACCCTGGACCCTCAGATTAAAAGTCTGATGCTCTACCGACTGAGCTACCCAGGCTCCAACAAATAATAGAGAGTGAGTGAATGTAAATGTGGAGTAGACCATTAGCAGGTACGAAATGTGAACAGGGCCTTGAACTCTGGACCTATAGATCAAAAGCCTGATACTCGGCCATCAGAGACATTTGGGGTCTAGAATGATGAACTGAGTGAACGATTGTGTGTGAGGAGTTGGGGAAGCGATGCTCATCACGAACAATTTAAAATGGTACATCGCCTGAACAGGGACTTGAACCCTGGACCCTCAGATTAAAAGTCTGATGCTCTACCGACTGAGCTACCCAGGCTTTAGCAAATAGTGGAGAGTGAGTGAATGTAAATGTGGAGTAGACCATTAGCAGGTACGAAATGTGAACAGGGCCTTGAACTCTGGACCTATAGATCAAAAGCCTGATACTCGGCCATCAGAGACATTTGGGGTCTAGAATGATGAACTGAGTGAATGATTGTGTGTGAGGAGTTGGGGAAGGGATGCTCATCACGAACAATTTAAAATCGTACATTGCCCGAACAGGGACTTGAACCCTGGACCCTCAGATTAAAAGTCTGATGCTCTACCGACTGAGCTACCCAGCCTCCAGTAAACATTAGAGAGTGAGTGAATGTAAATGTGGAGTAGACCATTATCAGGAAATTGAACAGCGCCTTGAACTCTGGACCCACGGATTAAAAGCTTGATGCTCTACCATCAGAGACATTTGAGGTCTAGAATGATGAACTGGGTGAGTGAGCGATTGTGTGTGAGGAGTCGGAGAACAGTGATGATTATCGCAAACAATTAAAAAATGTACAAAGCCTGAACAGGGACTTGACCCGTGGACCCTCAGATTGAAACTCTGACGCTCTACCAACTGAGATACATTGGCTCCAGTAAGTGGGAGTGAGTTTGTGAATGTGAATGTGGAGTAGACCATAAGAACGAAGGACGAACAGTGCCTTGAAGTGTGGACCCATAGATTAAAAACATGATGCTCTACCAATTCAGCTAGTCACATTGTTGAAGGTTCCAGTGAGTGAGTGAGTGAAGGTAATGTGATCAAAGACATTTTGAAATCCACAACACCTGAGCAGGGACTTGAACCCTGGACCATCAGATTAAGAGTCTGATGCTCTACCAACTGAGCTACCCAGGCTCTAGGAAAAGGTAGCCAGGGAGTGAATGTGAACGTGGAGTAGACCATTATCAAGGGAATGATCTGAACAGGGCCATGAAATCTGGACCCATTGATTAAAAGTCCGATACTCGACCATCAGAGAAATTTGGGGTCTCGAATGACAAACTCAGTGAGTGGATGTGAGAGTGAGCGATTGTGTGTGAGGAGTTGGGGAAGGGATGCTCATCACGAACAATTTAAAATTGTACATCGCCTGAAAAGGGACTTGAAACCTGGACCCTCAGATTAAAAGGCTGATGCTCTACCGACTGAGCTACCCAGGCTCCAAAAAATGTTAGAGAGTGAGTGAATGTAAATGTGGAGTAGACCATTAGCAAGTAGGAAAGGTGAACAGGGCCTTGAACTCTGGACCCATAGATTAAAAGCCTGATACTCGGCCATCAGAGACATTTGGGGTCTAGAATGATGAACTGAGTGAGTAATTGTGTGTGAGGAGCTGGGGAAGGGATGCTCATCACGAACAATTTAAAATGGTACATCGCCTGAACAGGGACTTGAACCCTGGACCCTCAGATTAAAAGTCTGATGCTCTACCGACTGAGCTACCCAGGCTCCAACAAATACTAGAGAGTGAGTGAATGTAAATGTGGAGTAGACCATTAGCAAGTACGAAAGGTGAACAGGGCCTTGAACTCTGGACCCATAGATTAAAAGACTGATACTCGGCCATCAGAGACATTTGGGGTCTAGAATAATGAACTGAGTGAGTAATTGTGTGTGAGGAGTTGGGGAAGGGATGCTCATCACGAACAATTTAAAATGGTACATCGCCTGAACAGGGACTTGAACCCTGGACCCTCAGATTAAAAGTCTGATGCTCTACCGACTGAGCTACCCAGGCTCTAGGAAAAGGTAGCCAGGGAGTGAATGTGAACGTGGAGTAGACCATTATCAAGGGAATGATCTGAACAGGGCCATGAAATCTGGACCCATTGATTAAAAGTCCGATACTCGACCATCAGAGAAATTTGGGGTCTCGAATGACAAACTCAGTGAGTGGATGTGAGAGTGAGCGATTGTGTGTGAAGAGTAGGAGAGCAGCGATAATGGTTATCACAAACAATGTAAAAGAAACAACGCCTAAATGGGGACTTCAGATTAAAAGTCTGATGCGCTACCAACTAAGATACCCAGGATCTAGCAAGAGATAGCGAGTGAGTGAATGTGAATGTGGAGAAACCATTATCAAGGAAAAATCTAATGAGGTTCTTGAACTCTGGACCCATAGATTAAAAACCTGATGCTTTACCATCTGAGACATCCGGGGTCTAGAACGATGAACTGAGTGAGTGGATGTGAGAGTGAGAGTGAAAGATCTGAACGGCCTTGAACTCTGGACTAGGGATAGACCAATTATCGGCCAGGCCGATTATCGGGGCCGATATTTGGCATTTTGGCAATTATCGGCATTTGCCTTTTTTTTTATTTTAAGGCCGATAAATTAAAAACTGCTTTATTCGTGCTTGCTGCAGTGTGCTTCTCTCTCTCTGTTTCCTGCACAACTGACCCTGCCTTCCTAGGCAGATTGGCCCGCCCAAAGCACCATCTGATTGGTTCCTTGTGCAGTGCGTAACAGTCAATCAGCGTAAAACTGCGTGTTTGCTCTCGTTGCTTGCTCTCTCTCGATCTGTCTCCTGGACGAGCCAGGTACGTACACGACGGGAGTCGGCGAGTGAGTAGTTCAAGGTAATGCAATAGACGTCGCCGAAATTTTAGTAAACATCAGTCTACTATAACTCACTTGTAACATTACTATGAACCCTTGTCATATAAACACAAGGGGCAATTCTGCTCGCCATAGTGAGATGCCTTGCGGTTCAAACTAACCACTCCCCCAATGTCACAACAGTTCATTTGCTTTGTGAATGACATGGCTCCTGAGAGAAGTTGCTGATAATATAGGGAAATGGTGATAAAAGTAAGACGTGAGTGCGTGTTTGTGTGTAAGCCACGTAATGAAAAGCTAAATTCATCTTTATTCATAGAGTACTGTAAAACAACCACCGTGGTGTACATGGAGCAAAAATTGACGGCAAAGTACTGCATGTGAAAGTCCAGTCTTGGAAACATGCTTATTTTTCTGGCTAGTAGCTGCGTTGAGGAATCACTTTTATGTTTTTGAACTTTAAAACAAAGATGTGTGAAAAATAAACATTTCAGTTACAGTGGATTTTTTAAAAACTATTTACTGTAAGGAGAAGCAAATTTGACTTCTCATGTGAACGCAATGCATCCGGGATGTGACACGCATGCGCACAAAGCATGACCTTGAGTGACTGAGCTATCCAGGCTCTTGAATGATACCATGAGTGTGTGTATGTCAGAGTGCCGAGTGTGTGTATGTGTGTACTGCACTTTATACACTGCATGAAAAAGTGTCTCGTATATGGGCAAAAAAAAATGGAATTGAGCTGCAGTGTGAACATAACATAAGTCTGTGCGCTTGTTTGAATATATGTGCACATGTGTGAGTTGGTGTGTGTGTGCAATTGTTGTGTTCCTGTGCATTCACGTGTGGCGTGTGTGTGGTGATTCTGGTGTGTGTCTGTGTCTCTGTGAGTGTGTGCGTGCAGTGTGGGTAGGTTTTGTGAGTGCATACCGGGTATATGTGTAGAGCAATGGACAGGTCGATGCCTCTGCGTCGTTGGTATTTCTGCATGAGAGCCAAAATAATGGCGCAGCGCGTGGGAGGTTCGGGTGATCCATGTTCCACTTGGGAGAGGATCAAGCCAAACTGTGGATTTTGCCAAAACCAACCTGAAGCACAAGCACACACAACGGTAAGTAAGTATTTAAGATTGATCAAGCAAAAACCCACTGAAGCAGTCCCTCGACTCTGCATTTGGGGTAACGATCCACCAGGTGGTACTCGTGCGTCTGTAGTCTGTATAATATGTCAAGCACAGCCAATAAAAGTTACTTAGTTTTTAAATTTTTTTTATATTGTAGACTGCATATTTTTAATTATTTCAACCTACATAAAGACATACAATTAAAATCAAGAAATGACATTTAAGTTAGCCAATGCCAAACAAATTCTGCCTAGAAAAAATGGCCATAAATCAAGGCTCGAAATAAACGGTTTGGCATCGCAGGTTGAGGGGAAAAATGAGGATTTTATGCCTCACTAAAAAGCATCATTTTTACTGGCACTAAAAAACTTTGAGGAGGATGGGAGCAACCTGGCACACCAAAAAAAATACAAATGTCTTGAATTGCTTTACGGCCTAGTCACTTCCTCCTTTCGCTATAAGGACGGAAGTCGATTTGAACATCTATGCGCTATTACTGATGTTATGGCAGAAGCCCCAAAACAAACAAAAAAAGAAAAGTATTGTTTGGACAAAATTAGATTCATCACCTCATCGCTATTCATCTTTCAGTCCAACTTGCAGGCCATCGAGAGCTCAGGGTTTCACGAAAGTACGCGCTGGAAAATGTGATTGACTTTTGTCAAAACACTACCGCTCTTGTCCACATGGCGCCGCCATAATCAACAAAATAGGACACGACAGTGTTGCTTTAACAATCAATGTTCTCAAATTACATTACAGTAGATCGTTTTTTTTTCTTCTTTTAAATCAATTTAGCTTTGCTTCTAGACAAGAATATACAGCTGTAATACAATTTGTGGATTCAAGAAAAATTCTTGATCATCCTAAAAAGAAGTCTGACTGTTCATTCGTTATATTGTCATATTCTTACCCCCTTTGGGAGAGCCCCCGGCGGAGAGACGTGGTACCCAAGTCCCATGATGCATCGCGCACGACCACGGCTGCACACTGGCATTGTTCTGAAGGTCGGCCAGGTGACACACTTCCATTGTCTCGAAGTTCTGCCGGAAGTCAGACACCGACATCCTGTAGAGAACACGGAGTTATTTCTCTGTCACTTGTTTGCTCTCTTGCTTTCCATCACGTTCTCATGCCTCTATCCTTGCTCTCTTACTTTTATATTGCTTTCGCTTTCATGATTTCTTAATCGCTTTATTTTTGTTGAATAAATCAGGTATCATCATACACCTTGTGAAGTCATATCATGTGAAAACTTGTTCAGCTTGCCAATGGAGCTAATCAAAACGTTTTGGTCTGCCCTGGATATTGTCTTGAGATTCATAACTTGTGTTTTTCTGCCGTTTGTCCTGAGGCTCTGCTTTCCTTTCTTTCACTTTCTTTCTTCATTCTTGCCTATTAACATTATTTGCTTTCTCTTCATCCCTTCATTTCGCCTTACCGTCTTAAGTCACTCCTTATTTCATCTCTCTTTTGTATTTCTTTTAAATGTTATTTCTTTTCGATCCATGTATACTTCCTCTCCTTCCTTCTTCCCGTTCTGTCTTAGCTTCTTCCTCTTTGCTTCATCTTTCTCTTGTCTTACTTCTGGGATTGAGAACTTGATATCATACAATGACAGTTAAGGATTTATTGTAATAATAACCTTAATCTTTTTTTTTTTTTTTTTTTTTTTAAACTCACCAGAACTCTCCGTCCTCCCGCCGGATTCGGTGAAGCCGCTTTTGCTCCTCAGCGCTCACAGTGTTCCACTCGGGCCTGCAAAAGCAGTTCATGTAAAAAAAATTAAAACATAAAAAAAAAAAAATTTAAATTAAAAAATTGAAAAATAAATTAGAGTGACTTCTTCACGAATGCATGTTTTTAATTGGTTGTCAACTGTTTGTAATACACAACACTGTAATTACCGGTAGGCATTTTAAAAGTCAGTGAAATTATGCAAACCCATCTCGGTCACTCCACGGGCCCAGCCACTCTGTGTTGCCCCACGGGTTGAGGATACGCACCAGGTCCACGGGTCCATATGTGGTCTGCACCTGCGGGTTTAAATGTGAGGTAAACAGCAACAGCAGCTAACAACCGTATAAACTTTTCATTAAAATAAGAGGTTGCTTCATTGACTATTAAACGGTACGTACTGCTGTCGTTTGGGTTAGTATTAGCTTCAGCAATGCCATCTTAACAGTTCTGGCCCGTCTGATAGGGCCGTTTTGTCTTGATTTCTAACAAGTCAGCCCCTAGTTTAACTAACTGCCTAGCGGGATTGTACATTTGTACAGGACAGGTATGGCTGTCTGCCTAGAAACAAGCAAGTATATTGTGTTTAGTTGCTAACTTGTTAAAATGTAATTTCACTCATTAAGTTTGTAATTGTTAATTCCTATCGTTTCCTTGCCATGTAAAAATGCTTTGTGCCAAACCAACCTGTATTTGTTTAAAGAGGAAGTGATGAGTGAGCCCTACATATTTTGCCTTGCAATAAGTGGTAGTGAAGTTTTACGTCAGATTAAGAAAGGCAGAGTAGGTGTGGCTGGGATTTGCCTTTTTTTTTTCTTTTACTTGGCCTATGGGGCAGTTTTGATTGAGCTCCACAAATTCTGCCAAGCAACATGTGGCCAAATGTTAAGTTTGATAATGTTGGTCAAAGGGCGAAGTTGGCGTCGCTGGCATTTCCTTATTTATTTTCTATGGCCTGTGGGGCAGTTGGACTTGAGCCCTCCCAATTCTGTTTTAGCAACAAATGGCTGTCAGTCAAAGTTTGTCGGTAAAACAGCAAGTTCGAGTGGCTGATATTTTCGATTTCTCAATGGCTAATGTGGCATTTAGGGTTAACCTTTAGGAATTCTTCCAAGCAACTAGGGGCCAATGTGGACATTGTTATAGTTCATAAGATCATACAAATTCTGCCTAGCAACAAGTGGCCAATAGTGACTTAATGTCATATGATTTACATCTAGGAACAAGTGACCAATACATACGGGAGTGAAATTTTCTACATTTTAGAATACCTTACAAATTTAGCCTGGCAACATGTGGTCAGTGGTGGGTACTTTTATGTTTTAAAATTCGTACCAGGTAGTTAAAATGTCACTTTAGTTAAGTTAGTAAATTACTAGTAATTTATAAAGAAGATGCGTAATCACATCATCATATTAGGCAAAGTGTAAAACGGCCTGTTTCACTCATTTGTATTTCTGTTCAAAGTTTTTTTTCCTGCTTTGAACAGCAAATGATTACAAACTGTTAGACTTCCCAGACATTTAGAGATGATTAATATAAACAGACATGAAGGGACAAGCATCAATTTACCTTCTCCACAGCAGTCAGCGAGTAAGCGTGTCTGAACATGATTCCCAGATCATTTCTGTACTCGACAGGACCCTGCAGGGGAAACACAGCCATTCAAAGCATTCATTTGAAAAAAAAAAAAAAAGTCATGCGTCACGTCAGATTAGTTTTGCGTCTTTGGGTGGAGCTTTGGAGAAAAGGTGGCAGGATTAAAATTAAGATGTGTCTTGACAAGCCTTGGTGCCCCTCACCTGCGTGTTGGCGCAGTTGATGAGCGCTCCCTTGGCTAGCAGCTTAGCCAGGAAGGCCGGAAGCTCCCTGGGAAGCACGGCCACACTCAGGACCTCGGCCACGCCGCCCGTCATGTCAACCATGGCCTCGTGAGGGAAGCCCATGTCCAGGGCGCGGTAGCCTCCTTTCAGCCTGATCACATGCAGGACACAGCAACTGTCAACTAGCTATTATCTACGATGAAAATGAAAGTGGCCCTCACACATCCTTTTTCATGGTGAATTCCCTAGTGGGATTTTGTCAGATTGCAAGCCCTGGAATGAACACAAAATGGGTGTTTCAAACCAAGATGTCCGCCTTACTGTTCACTTCTGAAAATGGGTCCTTGAGACTTTTTCCAGCTTCTAGTTTAGGTAGACACGTCCACCCAATCTCATCGTGATCAGTGGTCCTGGTTTCTAGGCAACTGAGGGAGTTTTTTCTTGGTGAATGCTCAAAATGGTTATGTAACCCTGATGCTAAGGGATCCGAAAATTCTGCTCCAAAAGCCAATTTGACTTAGCAACATGAAATTTGGTATGTCTATCATGAGTAGACCCACAATAAAACTTCAAGAAGCCATGCCCAAAAATAAACAGGAAGTCTGTCATTTTGATTAAAAGATGATAATTTAGGGTCATTATGCACACTGCACCAGATGTCCTTTAAAGGGAGAGATTTTATCCAATTGCTATGAAATTTGAACCAAGTATACTAGGCAAATGGATGATGTTGAATTTTAAAGTATTTGGAGACAGCGAGACAGGGATCCTCACTTGGCATAGGCCTTCTCAAGCAGCGAGCTCCAGAACTCTCGTTTTTCAGGTGAGCTGAGGTACATCAGACTGTTGCCATACGTCGGTAGCAGGTCGTCGATTCGGACCTCCTCCCATTTACCGTACTGCCAGAACTACAGAGAGTGAGGGGGGACATATAAAAACATGTCATTTTATGAGGTTTAACCTTTTTTTTCAAGAAAAAAGGTTGTATTCTTACAAGAATAAATGACTTTTTTTCTAGATGAAAAAGTCCGATTTTTTTAAAGAAATAAAAATAAAATAAAGACAGAATAAAGTCAGAATTTTATGATTGATTGATGAATATGATTTTTTTATTTTTTTTTAAGAAAAACGACCTACGTTTACAAGAAGGGATTTATTTTTTTAGGGGAAAAAAAATATCAAAATTTTCAAGAGAAATCGATTGTAATCTCACAGAATAAAGTTGCTGTTTTTGAGAATCGTATTTTCAAGGTAAAGTTGATTTTTACAATCATAATCTTATGAGAATAAAGTTATATTTTTCAGATTTTTTTTTATGAAGCAATATATTTTATTTAAAAAAAATCTAATCCTAAAGAAATTCAAAAAACAAATTTACAAGACTTAAAATAGTGTCATGTTCAAGATTTAAACTTTATTTCATGGAATTACTTTTGGTCCTTTATGGTTTCAAGCAGTGTACATTGAAACAGGTTACACTTGTGCTTAATGATCTCTCCCCCGGGCAACAGAATGTTGCCAATGACACCTTATAAGGTTCATGTGAACTTCAGCCAATCAAATGAACCCAAAGTTAATACCAATAACAACACAGAGATGTTTACCCTGAAGACAAAGCTGCCGTTGTATCCGTCTTGGAAGGTTTGCCCGGGAGGAACCACCTTGCGTAGTAGAGGTTGGTGCACGGCCAGAGATGCGATGGCGGAAAGCAACCAGCAGTCACCTGAGGAAGCGGGAAAAGTTGAAGAGGAATAGCAGGAAGTTTCAACTCACAGGTATGCAGTTAAAAATACTGCAGACTTGGCTCAACAGGCACTTTCGAAACATTTTGAAAATTCAGCCCCCGAAGCCAGTTACAGTAAGCAACATGAATTTAGGTATGTCTATTATGAGAACGACCACTCAAAAAAGCCATTTTGGTTTGAAAGAGACATTCGGATTATTTTGGCCATTCCCAGGGTTCCTCAAGAATGTTTGGTCGGACAAGTAGACACACAAAAAAGGCTAAAGAAGCACAGGAAGTCTGCCACTTTGTTTTGGAGTGACCATTTTATGGTCATTAATTTGTTCATAAATGTTTGGCAAATTCACCCCTCAAAGACAATTTAACTTCGCAACATGCACAGTATTTTGTTTGCAGGCACAACAGTACAACGAGCAAGCGGGAGCTAAAGCCCCGGCAGAAATCTAATATCCTCCAGGATTTTATTTTACATATTAAAATGTTTTATCTAATTTCATGTTTTAGAACATTAAGGTGTTCACAAGAAGTTATCTGTTAAAATAGAGTTCCCGCTTCCGTTTTTTTGCTGCACCTGTACCTTGTGTGTTTGAGAGGGGAAGGTGAAGGGCCAAGGGAGTCTTTCATTTACTTGGGTGTTGGTTAAAGATTTTGCCAATGTCCTTTGGTCACTTGTATTTTGCTTTTTTGTTGAATATTCTTTGGCCAAATTCAATTAAAACTATTTTTATATTGAACATTCTCATGCTGTGTATCATGCTTTTACTGAAAAAAACGAGGGCCGCTTCATAACTTAAGTGAAGTGATGAAAATCAATTCTTTTGGCGCCGTGCCTGTTTCGAAGGATTGTGTATCATAAGTATAGAACCACAAAAACGTCCCAAGAAGCCATGCATGAAAACATACAGGAAGTCTGCCATTTTGGTATGGAATGACTATTTTCTGGTTATTAACCATTTTCAGATTTTTTTGGGAAGATGCAGCCCCCAAAGCTAGTTTAATTTCATAACATGCACAGTCATGAGTAGTGGAATTACTACTTTTTGGTTATTAACCATTTCCTGATTTTTTTGGAAGATGCAGCCCCCAAAGCTAGTTTAATTTAACAACATACGGTATATCATGAGTAGACCCACAAAAAACTCTCAAGAAGCGATGTCTGAAAAGCCCCAGGAGTTCTGCCATTTTGGGTTGAAGCAGCCATTTTGGCCATTTCCACGTGTCATTAAAAGACAAACTTGTCCAAGACTTACAGATTTTGTCCATTTGCAACCAAATTTGGACCATATATACACTAGATGGATTGGCAACCCTATATTGATTTAGTCTGCTTGTCCACTCACTTAACTTTCCTTGACGGACGTCCAGGCGTGATGCTCCATCAACGGTGAACTGAGGGGACGAGCACAGCTCCTAGCAAAGAGGGAAAATGTGTCTTTAAAAAAATAAAAAAATAAAACATCTGCTGCTATAAGGCTTGCAGCTAGGTCCCACCTGTCCCAGTCGTGTGTGCTGTGTTCTTGCTATACAAGTCTTTCTGGTAGTATAGGGTACTATACAATAAACTACTTAAAGCGGCAGTCAACCCAAAATTCTTTTTTTCAAGAATATGTTCCCGGCAGGCCCACTAGTTGAAACACGGCATTTTGATTAATTTTGCGTTGGAATATAATTTAAACAGCAAAATGCACTGTTTTTAGCCATCTCCGGGGGCGGCCATTTTGTCTTCTGTCGACTGAAAATGACATCACAACTGCTCACGACGACCAATCACGGCTGACCTGTTTTCTGACTCTGAGCCGTGATTGGTCATTGTGAGCAGTTGTGATGTCATTTTCAGTCGACAGAAGAGAAAATGGCTACCCCCAGAGATGGCTAAAAACGAGTGGATTAACACTTATTCCACAAACGCAATATTTATCAGAATGATGTTTCAACTAGTGGGCTTGTATAGAATATGTTCTTGAAAAAAATATGTTTGGGTTGACTTCCACTTTAAAGTTATTGAATTGCTCCCTTAATTGCCCCACAGGGAAGGACAATGTTTTCAGAATCTTAGACATTCACACATCACATGTAACAATTACGTAATATTTTTTAGACGAAAGGGGTCATTTTGTCAGTAGAAGTGAAATAATGATATTTGAGGATGGTTCTTTTTTAAAATCTTGAACACGACACTATTCTAAGTCTTGTAAAATTGTTTTTTTTTTTTACTCATCTACTGTTTCATAGTTAACCTAGCTGGCATCTGTTTTACCAGCACACACAGCCTATATATTTGACACTGTATCGTATCGTTGTTAAATCTACCCAAATATTGCTGGAAAGCCATTGCTCAATCTTTTTTCTTTTTGAGAAATGTTGTGACCGTATTTCTCACATCTTGTTCATCTCTTGGCGGCTGAGCCCCTCTTTTCCATAAAACCCAGGGAATCCCCCGATTCAGAATTGATAACTGGACAGTTTTTTTTTTACTTTTAAATAAAAGCAACTGTTATTATAATAAATACTTATTCGGATTATTCTGATTGTATTCTAACTCTTATTCGAGTTAGTCGTAGAAGCGTGACAGTCCACGCATGTGCAGGTTGTAAAAGACATTATAATACGACTCGAGTGTGGTGGTTGACCTTAGGCCGCTTCCACTTGACGCCGGCCTTCATCTCGAGCTCTCCGAGGGGGAAATGGTAGTCGACGAAGAGCCCGTCGCGGCCTTTCGCCATCCTCTCTCCGTTGACGGCGGCGTCGCTGCCGGGCTCGCCCGGCTCGTCCGCCGCCATCAGTTCGGCGAGCCAGCGGCGCGACTGCGAGCCCAGCAGCTCGTCGGAGCACGCCGAGCTGGCGTCTGCGTCGTCGTCGTCCGGCAGCGGCGGCGGTAAGGAGCCATCCGACTCGGAGGACAAACTCGGCGTCTTCTCCATCTCCAGGTTACGGCACAGCGGGCGAGAGGAGACTCGAGTTGTCCAGATCAACTTGGGACTTGTTTAGGGTGTCGTGCAGATAACAACAACACGCCCTCATGCAGGTACTGCTCACCTGCGCGTGGGTGGATGACGTCACGGACTACCTTGCGGGCGCTTTGAAATGTGAACTCTTTCTAGTTTGCTTTCGCAACCCCAAATTAAAAATGGATATATATCATACAAGCCATAAAAATGAGGTATAAATAATTCAGTATTCTTCTAAGCCTTCCCCTCTATGACTTTTTCTTATGCTGCATGACTTGATTTATGTAAAATGATGAGTTCCCCCTCAATTATAATTTTATCTTCTGAGTATATTCTTGTACAATTATGGCTTACAACTTTTTTTTTTGCAAAAGACTGACTTTTTCCTCATACCTTTTTCATGTAAGTCATATTATACCCTCATACCATTTATGCTTGCAAAATGACAACTTTGCTATTGTACAACAAATGTGTTCTTGCAACACATTTCACAATTTGACATTTAATTTGCTTATAATTACAACTGAATAATTAAATGTGTCACACAGCGATACTCTTACTTTCATTCTTAGTCACATTGTTTGTATGGGTTAATAATTCACTTTAATATCGTGGACGTTACAAGTACCTGCATGTGTTTGTGTGTGCATGTGTGTGTGACAAGATGTCATAACAATATGGAAAAAGGACATACTAGACTGGAAATGATAATTTATTACTCTGTGTGTGTGTGTGTGTGTGTCACTGGGAGGTGGCCATGATGCTCGATACGCCTGTGCAAGAAGAGGAAGAAAGAGAGAGGAAAAAAAAGAGGATGTTTAGTGAACAAAACGGTGGACATCTCCTCATGTTGTGGTACTGACTCTCAAAGTCGATCTTCTCCACAATGTTCTTGGGCTTGACGCTCTCTTCCTGGTTGAAGACAAAGATCTGTCCGTCCTCTGTCTCTGTCCAGTTATACTTGTTCATCCACACCTTCACCTGTGTGTCTGCGGTGTGACATACACACGTGCTTCAATACTCGAGTGTTGATGTGGTACTCTGACTTACTAAAGTGGTTACTTGACCGAGTCAAGTGCCCCAACCTACAAGTTTTTGTTTTTTTTTAAGCTAAGAGTCATCCCTTGTTTTTTTGGGGGGAGGGCTTTAAAATGTATTTAAAATGCCTGCTCGGAACTTGAAAAACTCTTAAGTTGAGGCATTCTTAAGTCAAGATATAACGACTTGACTCACTCTTACTGAACTTACCCAGAGGGTCTCCCAGCATTTCAGCCAGCAGGCGGCGCTCTATCGTCTGGTAGGTGATGCCCACCACATGGCAGATGACTGTACAACAAACACACAGAATTTGCGTTGTCAAAACATCCCTTTTTTTGGCCCATTATTGAGACATCATTTGCACTGTAGTTTACGGTATTTCTAATTGCATTTCACCAAAAGTTATGACTTTTTTAACCGTGTAAAAATTAGGACTGGTCATTCTTTTTTTGTGTAGTATTCAGGTTTGAATTAGAATGACTTTATTCTGTTATTTATGACTTCATTCACATAAAATAATTTTCATGTGCTATTAAGACCTTTCTTGTTGTAATACAACTTCAAGTAAAATATTTTTTCCCACATAAGTTTAAAGCTTTAATATTGAGCAATTACAACTTTTCTTCATGCAATATTTCTTTTTTGTCATAAAGTTAACGTTTTTCTTGTATTTAGACTTTATCCTTGACAGCACTTTTTATGCTAATATTTCAACTTTAATTGATATAAAATTAACATTTATTCACTGAAAATCACATTTAACCTGTGAGCATTATGAATTTGGCACACGAAAGGACAACCTATCATAAAATAACTTTTTAAAAGACAAATCTATTGCAATATTTTCTCTTTTCTTGTCATAAAACAATGACTTTTCTTGAACGATTATTTATTCTTTTTCCCCGATTAATATATAATAGAGGTGCAACCATTGATCGACAACTACCGGTAATCAATTATCTAATTAAGCAATTATTTTTGATAATCGAATAATCGTTTAGATACCTTTTAATTGAAAATTCTCCAAATCCTCAGAATTTCAGCTCCGCAACAATGAATATTCTCTAAAGTCTTTCTTTGTATTGAATTAAAATAAAACATTTGCTTTTACTTTGGAAAACAATGCTAAAATTTGTTACGGACATTCAGTCACATTACAGATCAAACCAGTAACTGATTTTTCCTGCACTGGTAATTTGAAATAATGTCCTGTTTTTGAATAAAGCGATTGAAATTAAACATTTACTTTATTCGATTCATCGATTAATCAACAAAACAAAATCGATTATTAATATAATCGATGGTTGCGGTTCTAATATATAACACATACGTGTATACGAATTTTATATTCAGATTAATCTAATAAAAAAATATATATTTTACGTTCAAATTTATTAGCATTTTGTATTGATTGTTGTGATGTAGAAACTCACACTTGCGGACCGAGTCTTCAAAGCCAGTAATTCCATCGATGAGCTCTCGGTTCTCCTCTAGACTTGTCTGTGATGAACACAAAGAGGTTTAGCCACGTTACAAACCTTACAAAAAGAAAAAAGTTTTTTTGTTTTTTTTTAAACATCTAGCATGCGTTCGTGTGTGGGTGTGCACGTGCGTGCGTTGTGCGCATTACCCAGAAGCTCTGAAAGTGGCAGGTCTCCAGCAGGTTTCCCAGGTAGAGGATCTGCCTGATGGGGCGCTCCTCTTGCTGCGACACTGTAGTCAAGGAAATGAACCCCCCCCCCAACCCAACCTATGTAGAAAATCCTACTGAATTCTTATGACGTCATGAGGACACAAATTAGAGCCCCCCCCCAAAAATCCCATTACATACAATTGCAGACTGAATAAGTGCATTTGCTATTACAATCAAATCCAACTAAGTCCTAATGTCATCCTTATTTTGGGTGAAGTCGTAAGGGCACATTAAAATGAGTATTAAATTTTTTAAGCAAACATTTTTGGAAGGTTGTAAGGACACAAAGGGAATAGCTTGTCAGTTTCCAACTAAATACTGTATGTGCATTCTTTTTCTTTTTTTGAAAATGTAGGGATTTCATGAATACAATTAGAAAAATATACATGGGTCATACAAATGAAGTTGTTGTGAGGTTTTACGTCTTTTTTTCCATGAGTCATTTGTAAAGTAAACCAAAATGTCATTTTCTATGTACTACAAAATAAGTGTCTTGCTTTTGGCAAATTGCAACTAAATCCTTGTGATGCTTTGGTGGTAGTGGGGTTTGAGTGAAAGAATTCTAAGTGAAAATATACAACTGTAGACAACATAGTGACCCAGAAAAAAATAACCCCTAATTTTGTAATGGCCTCTCTATTGTTTCCAGAGCTTTATGTGAATAAAGTGCTTTTGCACAAATGGCCCTAAATTCTCACAAAAGCGCATGAAATTGTCAAATGAAATCATGACAAGCACCGAGGGGATACATGTGTCTGGTTGATCATGCACTTGCAGAGCGTGAAGTCTGTGTGAGGCAAGTTGGTGAGCGCCTTGAGCAGGATCTGGGAAGTCACGTTGGTCTGGAAGTAGGCTGGGTTGAACTGGTACCTGGCGGAAAACACATCACATCAATGACGACGATACAAAGACGACATGTTAGCGTTTCTGGACTCACAGCTTGAGAACCGCCAGGTTGGCCTCCAGGTCGTACGCATTTTCCCGGGCTTGCGTCTCCACGTAACGCTCCAACGTGGCCAAGTTTTCTGGGTTGTATCTGACGTTGGTGGGACAGTGGAGGTAATTACACAGTTTTAATAATAACATTAAAATGCCACAAGGGTGTATCATTTAATTAACACTAATTTTGCATAAGTATACTTAGAAAGTCATAAAAAAAATCCCACTTACCCAAAATAGGTCAGTTTTATACTAATCAACGAATATTATTTTGGTTCAAAATCATGCATATTTTGAGTGCTCCCATGAAAGTCATTTTATTTAAATTTTAAAAAATTAAGTACAGTACAATCAAATAAGTAATTCCCTAACTAAAGTTTTTTTTTAATACAATCCAATTATATTCTTGGAATGATACAAAAAAATGTCTGGTTTTTTCTCCTCAAATTTAAAATACAAATGGGTATGCATTTTATAAAAAAAATGTTGAACCCCTAATGTCAGAGTTGTACTATTTCATTAATTTTCATTAACTTATTGTATTGCATACTGGATTAACAAATGTTTGAGAATAATGTATACAAAATCGTACCTATTTTGAGTCAAGTCATAAGAGCACATTTTTAAAATAATCCCAAAATTGTCATCATAAAATCATCAATATAAACCAAAATGTAAGTTTCCCTCAAAACAATGCATCAAATTGCTATTTTCACAAAATGTAACAAATTAAATGTGCAACTATGGTGGAAAAAAATACATATACGAGTATTTTTGGGGGGAATGGGGGGAAACACAAAATAAGTAATGTCCTACATTGAAAGATATGCAACTAAATTCACATCACACTATTTTTCTAAATTATATTTTTAACCTGAAATGTGTTCAAATATTTAATTTTGGTGAATTAACCTTGTATAAAATCCTAAATGATCCACGCCAAACTCGTATTTTATGTGATTTTATAGGCGTCGTACTCATATTTAAATGTGTTTTATTGAGCATAAGGTAACACCTAGCACAAAAACAGAGATGTAAATAGTGTGGAGTCCAACCTAAACAACACCGATTCCACGTTTATGTCCATAACATCCTCAGTGCAAGAACAAGTTTCTAGAACAGTGACTAATAATGTAATTCAAACTGAAATCTGAGACATTTCTGTGGTTTAGAAGCCACTGAGGGGCAAACATAGCTAGCTTTCCCGTTAGCATGCAGCTAGCCTCAATGTAGCCCAAGCAAACCTCCGTACCGATCGATTCCTCGCAGGAGTTTGGCCACGTTTGCCTTCATCTGCTCGAAAGTCGACGACATTTTTGTCAAAAAAATGTGGAAAGCTGAAGGCTGTGGGAGCACGAATTCAATCCACACACGTGGAGCGAAAACAGGCACCGGTGGAGTGAAAAGAGAGTCGGAAGGGAAAGAGCAACGGACAGGAAAAGAGACGCCATCAGACCGGAAATGAAACGTCGACTGACTGGAAACTTGTTGTAGGAACCATATGTTCAACATTTTTTTTAGAAACTGCAATAAATACCACATGGTGATCCAAATACAGTCTACCTGAATGTAGTCACATTTTTTTAAGCGAACAAAACATTTCGAAAATATTGTTTTCACCCTTTATTTGTGTCGCGCATTCGCGGTCAACATAATGTCCACTAGAGGACAGTAAACACGAGGCAAAGTTCGTTTTACGTAAACTGTAACGATTAGTTTTTTTCCTCAGAAAGTTTTATTGAACAATCTCCCCCCTTCTCCCCACCTCCAACATAGTGGTTCATAATCTGTCGGAATTCTTTTTTTTTTCCCAAATGTTTGTTTACCTTTTCCAACTGAAAATATGTCAGGTTTCTTCTAAATACAGAGGCTATTTAAATCCAACTACAGTAAATTATTTCACTATAATAAAGTTGTATGAAGGCTGTATCATTTAGTTTTCAGTTAAGTGAATATAAATCATTTAGAGCAGCGGTCACCAACTCCGGTCCTCGAGGGCATCTGTCCTGCAGGTTTTCCATCTCTCCTTGCTGTAACACACCTGATTCAAATGATCAGCTCATCAGCAAGCTCTTGAGAAGGGCACACATAACGTTGTATAGCTTTCTTAAACCAAGTAACCAAAAAATATGTCAGTTTTTAAAAACTAATTCCAGAATGATTTTGTACAAAATATAAGTAAAATGAACTCGTAAGGATGCATATATATATGTTTTTCCCTGTTCGCCCATTCCTACCACCATTGCGAAGCAACGCCACTTTGTTTACAGCCGGGATCACTTTTTTGTTACTTGATGTCTTTCCTTCAGAAGAGAAAGAAAATAAAAAAAAGAATATATAGTAATTTCTTTTTTCTGGTAACCTACTAGGCCTGTGTCTTCCTTGTTTAGGCATTGGGCGAGAGTTTTTGGTCCGCTTAGCAACGTACAGAAAAGCATCTAATAAATGAATTATTATTATTATTATGGTATTATTATTATTATTATTAATATTATTATTGTTGTTATTATTATCACAACAAAGTCTGGTAATAATAAGTACGTTTGGATTTCAGTTTTGTTTTTCTGGCCTTTACGTGACGGCTGCATTGAGCTCAATGCCTTAGGCATTCCTGAAATCTTGAGGTAGGAACAGCGCACAGCACATGTCGATAGACGGGCTCATATCAAGTCTCTATTGATACTGTGACACGGGACCGATTTAATAGGTAATCCTCTCTTTCTGTTGTTCGTTTTAGTTTGAATACTTTATACAAATTTTGCTGAGTGTCTGTTCTGTTTGGGGCAGTATTTGATACCAGAATGACTTGATTATGCTGCATTATAGTTAGACTGTTGGCTCTAGTCCCGCCCACCAGAACTTTGTAAACGCATTTGATTGGATGATGAACGATCAAGGTGAAGGCCCGTGTCTCGCATGGAGTGCATGCCACTGTTAACAAGATGACATGGAAGCGGTAACAGAACAGTTTGAACTTGATAGTTTGGTTAAACTGATGGTGTGATGTGAGTGCAGCTTTGTGTTGAAAAAAAAATTCACTTCCAGTTTCGGTATCGGATTGGTATTGCGATATTTGGTCCAATATGACTTGGTATCGGATTGAATCAAAAAAACCTGGCATCGCTGCCCATCCCTACAAGAAGTCAACCCAAGAACGAGCGACCCAGAGAACTTGACGATGCTGATTATTGCTCCTTTGTCCTTCCCTCTGAAAAGAGTTTTGTTCCAGCAAAAATATGAAAGACCCCTCTGACTCCTCAACAAGATAGAAACGTTTTTAATCTTGCAACTGTGTTATTTCTGAAGATATCATTAGATGTCGCACAGTTCTCTATTCCACACTCAGCTTACCGCTATCTGATGCAGATAAAACATTCACAAGAAGATCTGCATGAGTGCATTCAGTTGGAACATATGCACCAGCCCCACCATAAATTCTATCAGTGTCAGCATTTAAATGTTCAATATAGAAAGCCTGAAACACTACCTTTGTTCAATTAACCACTGTGGGGTTTTAATAACTCTGCCGGACCTCCTCAATTCACTCGGTTTTGTGGTTTGTGCTGGTGTCAACTCTGCTCCTACTGCAGTCTGAGCTGGAACTGTACACGAATTATGAGCTATCAGATAACAAGATGGATGTCACTTGGCAGTGTCACCATGATGAATCTGATTTCATGGTGAGAATTGACACAAAAATGTATCAAGTGTGATGCAATGCGCAGTGTGACGTGCCCTCTGTTACGCAGTGCAATCTTTTGCACTGTGGCAGTAGAATGTGCAATTTCCAGTGCGATGTGCATTAGGTACGGGACAGTACATTCTGCACGGAATAATACGCCCTTATAAACCACATTTTTTTTCAGTTTTGCAATTCACTTTGGAATGACACTGTGTGCGTAGGTGTGTGCTTGCCGGGTTGCACATTCACCCACTCACAGATTTAACTGCATCCGGCTTCAAAGTGCAGCTCACTGATGCACTAACATGTAAAATCACTTGCACACCGGCCGTTCGGGAATTTTTTTCCCCCGACAGTCCCAATGGCCACCCTGCCCCTGGTCAGGTCATATTGAAGAGTGTTAGTATATATGACAAAAAGTTTTTGTCTTTTTTCATCACTGCAAATTCTACCATTAAACGACAAACGACCAAGCTTCTCCTGAATTGGTATCATGATGAAACGCTTGCTGGACATGCGACAGTTGAGTGACTCGAAAAGGTAGCGAAACATCAAGTGTCTATTCACAATGTTCTTGGTGTTCTTATCGTGAAACATTTTGAGGCTCCAAAAGTCCTGCCTCTATTTTTTGTAGATTGGCAGCTGTAGCTTTATTATAATACAAAGACAGAAAAGCAGGCAAGGGAAAATACAGCGCGTGTGAATATCGGAGAGGCTGTTGGCTCTATTTCCATTCTATTTGAATTGACTGAATTCATGCAATTTCACAACAGACACTCTCCGCGCTTAGCTTTCTCATCTACAGGTTCAGCGGTGCCTTGGATACGAGTGACTTGACTTAGTGTATGACTTTTCGCCGTCGTTCTGCCAATTTTTTTGTTTTGTCTTGCCAGCACAATAAATTTGTATTGTGGTTTAAATTTTCTTGACCACAACTGGCGAGTGCATAAATTCATTTTGGTCACAAATCAAAACAAGGAAGCATGTGGTTGATTTTGACTTTTAATATGCAGCAGCGGACAGGAAACGCACACACACACACACACACACACACACACACACACATGCACACAGAGAAGTAAATTTGCTTTGATTCTGCAAATGAGCAGATACTACGGGTAGGTGCTAGTGCTTATAGGGAGGACCAACAAGTGAGTGAGAAACAGGAAGGTGCATGTGTGTGTCACTGTGTGTGTGTGTGTGTGCGTGCGTGCGTGCGTGTGCCTCAACAGCTTTCCGACAACACAAGTAGGAGACAAAGAAAAACTGTTCATCAGCTCTCACATTGAGTGTGTATGTGTGTTATTTGTCTCCTTGCGTGTTTGTATGTGTGTGTTCGTGAGCAATAATCCAACCGATTGATGGATCTTCAACACGGAGAGGATTTCTCCACCAGGAACCCTCAAGACGACTTTGAGATTCTGCTGAGGGTCGGATGGGGAACCTACGGGGAGGTTTATAAGGTCAGCTGCTAACCTTTTGAATAATTCCACAGTGTGTAAAGTATTTTTTGGTGTATGTTTTATAGCAACATTATAGTATAGATGGAAGGGAGGATTGATGCAAATGAATGATGACTGAACCAATGTAATTGCAGTCAAAATGATTTTGTTCGAGTTAAATTAACGTATTAATATCAGCAGCGTTCCAGTATAAGATTGTGTTTATCGATAAGGTACATTTGGGCTCTTAGTGTCGCGCTTTTGGTGCTTTGGTGCGGCCTCGAAGGAGGAAGTGGTTTAGTGAGAACTGAAAGCATGCGACTGCACCTGAGTCAAAGCACATTAAAAAAGTGCCATTGAATTTTCTTCTATCTACAAAGAAAACTCACATCTTAAGACTCCCACTTGAAGGCAAATCAAGACACAAACTTGTTCTTGGTCTACTTTCTGTGCTTTATACCCTCTGACCTTGTTGGATTTTACGACATTTTCATCTTTTCCGTGGCCCTTTTTAGCCACATAGACATACTCTGTCATTTTAGGGTTTTTTTCTTGTATGATTTTCTTTTTCTTTCGTTTTTTTAAAGTCTTTTAATGAACATCAGTTCGTCATTAGCCATAACCCATTATTAGTATGAAATATCTGTTGTAGTTTTAACCCATTTTAAAGTACAACATCAAAAATGAATTTGCTGTCGTCCGCTAGCTTAATGCCTTAGACAAGCTAACAAAAAAGCATCGATGTTTCGGTAGCTGTAACCCAATAAGCAATGGATATTTTAATGCAGCTGGTGTAACACATGTAGACAGACAGTACAACATAGTACCCACAGGCTTATATTCTTCTTCCTCTAACTTTAATTACTAATGTTACTGGAGCTTTGGTCTACGCTTCTTAATTCTTATTTCTATAATAATATATCTAAATCTGTAATACTGTATTCTGCTCCCTGATGGCGAAGGTGTGCGCACCAGAAGGCCAATTGAACTGAATCATGAAATCATAATGCAAAATCAATTGAATTATTTACTTAGTATTTAATCGTGATGCATGTTTTTTTATAAGATACAATACAATACTGTAGAGTCTTATTTTATTCAAGAACTTAAAGTTTTATCAATTAAACATTTTTTTAAAAAAGTAAGTGAGTTGGACACAAATCGTAAGCAAAGAACCCACAGGATTAAATGGAATTAGTAATACTAACACTTTATTTATGATCAAATAATCGTAAATGATGCAAAGAACGTACGTGACCTATACAAGTGAGCATGTTTTCTTTGTGTGTGTTTGTGTGTAGGCACGTAACAAGCAGACCGGGGACCTGGCAGCCATTAAGATTATTAAAACCGAACTAGGTGAGAAGGTTATTCCTTTGCTTTGTAGTAGCTGAGTTTGTTATAAACATTTGTCTGTGTATCCCCAGAGGATGACTTTTCCACCATCCAGCAAGAAATAGTCATCGTGAGGAGCTGCAAACACGCCAACATTGTGGCATATTACGGCAGCTACATACGGTGAGACTGCACGGCGACCATTCAGTTCAAACACTGTCTTTGTCTGATTGATTGGTTGATTGATTGATTGACATGCAGGGCCAACAAACTATGGATCTGCATGGAGTTCTGTGGGGGAGGTTCCCTGCAGGACGTCTACAGTGGTAAAAAAATTTATGAATCGCATATCAAGATTGATACACTGTATTTGATAAGCAGAGACATCATTTTAATTGAATTTTAATTGAATTATTATTTTTTTGTATTTCACAGTGACCGGTCCTCTGTCAGAAGCACAGATTGCGTATGTCTGCCGAGAGATGCTTCAGGTAGTCACACCATGGGTTCTATTTCCGCATATAGTGAACGTGCGCTCGGCAAAAAATCTGGCATGTCTTTATTTTCATGACACGGCAAGTCTGGATTACCGTGTTTGGAAATTTGGCAGGCTGCACTCTTAAAACAGTTGGGTTAACAATAACACAATTTTAGGTCAAAATTGGCCGATACACTAATTGGATCAATTTGACGTTGTTTTGTACAAAAAGCCTAATTTTTGTGATTGTTTTGTACAAAACTATTGACTAATTGACCCAAGTAGTGGATCAGTCCATTTTTAAACCAACTTTTTTTAGAGTGTGTCCTGCGCCATGCTCGTCGTTCCATTGCACTAACGGCGTTTTCTTTTACACACCCTCTGCACAATTTGAAAACTGAAAGTAGAAAAGACTTTAGACCAGCTCGGAGCAGGTCTAAGTTGTGGTGCAGGTAATCAAGGTGCAGACAGACGTATTTCATTTATGAATATGGTAACAGCGTACATCAAACCCTCTGAATTATTGTTGAAATCAGTTCATTGATTGCATCATCATTATTATCATCTGTATTATATTTTTTAAAAGACCCCCCTTGTGCCACAGCACAGCTATACGGGGCAGGGGTATCACATGCGCTATCGGAAAGGAAGGCGATCTCCAAGTGGCCAACTAACTTCTTCACAGTGGTGCTCTGTGATCGCCTTGGCCACATTTGCATCATCTGCAAGTGGAGATCTTCTTGCAGGGCCTTACAAGCATACTTTTTGTGTGTCAATCTCATTCATGGGCTCCAACGAGTCCGTTCCTGCTTCCGCCATATCAAAGACTGTGTGCACCTCTCCTGCTCTGAATTTAAAGCGAATGAGAGGAGCCAGTTCACCTGGCTGGGAATCAAGTCGGTTGTGTTTATTCCCCCAATGAGGCAAACACCCCTTTCCAACTGTGCTCATCTATGAAGAGACCAAATGGAAAAAAAAATCCATCCATATGCACAGTTATACTGCACTTTGCACTCGACTTGCGCTGGGCACGAAAATAGTGCCCCATGTGTTTATAATCATCATCATACCAAACACGAATCTAATGATATAAATACTCAAAACATATTCTGTGTGTGTGTGTGTGTGTGTGTGTGTGTGTGTGTGCGTGTGTGTGTGTGTGTGTGTGACTAGGGTGTGGACTACCTCCATGCACAGAGGAAAATACACCGAGATATCAAGGTGAACACATTAAATATAATGTAAATATGGTATAATACAGTGAGGTGTATTATACCCATATATATATTATATATAGATGTATCATCATTACATCACATTACATATGATGTAATGATGTTAATGAGGTTAGTAGTACGTACAATAGGGTATGATGAACTGCAGTAAATTAGTGCTGTTAAAACCATTATATACAATTATTATGTATATATTGAATGTAAATATGGTTTATTAGAGCTGTATACATAATCAAATATGATATGAATACAATACATTGGTGGTAACACTTTATATGATTTAAATATGGTGAATTAGAGGTATGAAATACAGTGTATATATGGTACATTATAGACCATCAAATATGATGGAAAAATAATAGAGACACATAATGCACCTTAATAATTATGTTATTTAAATATGATGGAAAAATAATAGAGATACATAATGCACCTTAATAATTATGTTATTTATTTAAATATGTTTTATATATATTTACGTAACATAAAATGTGATGTAAATATGTTACATTAGAGGAAAATAAATATTAAATATTATTAAAGTAATTAGGTCACTTTTAATCTTTATAGACATTACATATGATGTTAATCACTAGTTAATTAGTTGTGGAGTCCCTCAGAGTTGTATCCTTAGCACCATGTTGTTTTGTGTTTACTTTGCTTTGTATTTACTGACAAGAAAATAAAAACATTTTTTTAATCTATGGTAGATTAGAAATCGTTAAATTCAATGTACAAGTGGCACAGTGCTGTAGATGTGCATAGCGTATTAGTATTATGTTAATATGGTATGAGAGATGTAAAGAACAATAAATAGATTAAATAGAGATACTCAAACAATTAAGTGGGATGTAAATGTTACATTAAATTTAAACTTAATTAGAGGTAGGCCTACTTGATTAACAATTTACATTAACTATGATATTAATATGGTGTAAATACATGTAATTAAGGTGCATTACAGGTTTAGAGATATAAACATATGATATAGATATGGTACATTCGACCCATATCGACACCAGATAATATAGAGAATATTTGCCTGTGGAGTACTTCATGATTGTATTCCTATCCCCATGTTGTTTTGTTCCTGCCTGTGTATATTCATATTGATACTGTGGATGTATGTGTGATGTTTTCTTCTTCTTCACCCTCCAGGGTGCCAACATCCTCCTCAACGACCACGGCGAGGTGAAGTTGGGTAGGTGGAACGAGGAACAACTCATCAACTCAACACATTTGTGTTCATATATGTATCTTCTCTGTCATGTAGCCGACTTTGGAATATCCGCCCAAATCACGGCCACGCTGGCTCGCCGGATGTCCTTCATTGGCACACCGTACTGGTGAGCTCGCCTCCTCAACAAAATAATTGTTGTTGATGTCAAAAGATTGACTGACCAGATATTCCAATTACCTTCCTCCACTCAGGATGGCGCCAGAGGTAGCGGCGGTGGAAATCAAAGGCGGTTACAATGAGCTGTGTGACATCTGGTCGGTGGGCATCACTGCCATCGAACTGGCAGAGCTACAGCCGCCAATGTTCGAGCTCCACCCACTACGGTAATCATCATCATCATCATCATCATCATCAAACTCATCTTCAGCATCATCATCATTGATTTCATTTTTTTTATTCCATAAGTGTCCTGTTTCTCATGTCTAAGAGTGGCTACCAGCCTCCCAAACTGAAGGACAAGGCAAAATGGTAACGTTCATTGAAATTCTAGCGTCATAGCTATAAATTACAAGACATGGTAAAATCTGTATTGTGGAACCTTTTATAGGTCAAATTTAAGGAGAAAAAATTTAAGTATCTAAAAAACAGATATGCTAGGGAAAAAAGTAAATAAATGTTTTTAATCAGCATCACAAATACGTTTAGGGACACATAAAGCCATCTTTGATTAAAGTTTTCTGTTGACTATTTAATGATTAACTTTTTTGACTTAATTAATGGACTTCAGTGACTATTGTTGGACTTCAATTTAGTGATTTTATTGAGGAAATGTAGTGAGTTTATTTAGTGACATTACTTATGTACATTATTGAGCCCTTTAGTAACCTCATTGATGGACCTCCATGTTGGAATTTAGTGGCATTATTGATGGACTTGAGTGGTGAAATGTAGTAATTTTATATAATGACATGATTAATGTTTTTCCAGTGAAAACCCTTTGTGACTATTAATGGACTGTGGTTAGGGTTGGGGTGACTTTTTTGAGTAGTTAAGCGACTTTATTCATGGGCTTTAGCCAACTGATTTAGTTTATTGATGGACTTTAGTGAATTTTGCCTTAGTGTCATTGTAACAGTATGACATTAAAAGTTGAGGCAATGATGTGAGATGGGGTGTTAACTCTGTGCAGGTCGTCCATGTTCTACAACTTTGTGAAGGCCGTGCTGGTGAAAAACCCCAAGAAGAGACCAAGTGCCTCCAAGATGCTCTCAGTCAGTCATGTGATCATCAACTGTACCTTGAAACCTTATAGTTAATACTTTAACCCTAATTTGAAACCCTTTAGGCTTCTTTATATTCCCGCGCCGGCGCGGGCGACAACTGCTGCATTGACTCACGTGAATGACGCGTATTGCTGTGCGACATGTTGCCGACAGGTCTGCGACACATGCCACACACGTCAGAAATTGTAGCTGCGTATACAACGCCGTGCGCATCCTGTCTCGTGATTGGTCCGTTATGTCACATGTTACGATGACGTACACTTGTCCTCGGCTCGGTTCTTTGAGGGTAATTTATTTGTCGCCACGGAGGAGAGGATCCACCACGCAGCTTGTTGTTGCTGCGAAGCAAACTAGTTTGACAGCAGCGTGGGTGTTATGTCACCCATGTGTGTGTAAAGAAGCTACACACACTAAGAAGCTTGTTGTAGACGCCCCCTAATTTGGAGTGAAACTGCAACACATTTTCAAAACAACGCGTGTGGGTTGCGTGCGAGTATAAAGGCAAACTGTGCGCGGCACTGCCACAGTGATATGCTCACGGGCGTCGCTTGCGGGAGTATAAAGAAGCCTTAACGCCCGCTTGTAAACGTAATTTGAAACCTCAATGCTGGCTTTAAACCCTCCTTTTAAATCTAAACCATGCTTGCAAAGCTTGAATCCCTATCTTGGAACCCGTACTTATGTTTGAAACCATAATCAAAGCCATAACTTGTTTGAAATCCTAATTGGAATCGCTGAATCTGGCCTGAAGTGCTGCTTTGAAACTGCAACTGTGGGTTGAAACCCCAATTTCAAACCTTATCCCTTGTTTAAAAGCCAAACTTGAAAGCCAAACCTATGGATTGAAACTATAATTTCAAACCCTCATTGGAAACTCTTACCCTGGCTTGAAACTCTGCTTTAAAACCCTAACCCTTGAGTGAAACCCTACTTTGAAAACCAAATCCTGATTTGAAATCCTAATTTGAAACCCCGACCTTTGTTTGGAAACATTAACCTGGCTTCAAACCCTACTTTGAAATCCAGAATTTAAAACCATCACCATTGTTTGAAACCCCAACCTTGCCGTGAAGCCTTCGTTTTGAAACTTTAGCCAAGTTTGAAACCCTACCCTAGGCTTGAAACTCAAATTGGAAACACTGAAACTCTAACTCTGGCACGAAACTCTAATTTGAAGCCATCAAACTCTTGTTTGTAACACTAACGTAGACTTGAAATTCTAAATTGAAACATTAACCTAGTTTGAAATTCCAAGCCAAGCTTGAAAAATAACCCTAACCCTTATTGAAACCCTTGGGCTTGAAACCCCATTTTGAAATTTTAACCCTGGCTTCAAAACGTAACTGTGTCTTAAAACCTTAATTTGAAACCCTGACTCAGACTCAGAAAGCTAATTTGAAACCCAAACTGTGACTCCTGTCTACTCTTGTGTCCCAGCACATGTTCCTGAGCCAGCGGAGCCTGAGCCGAGCACTGACTCTAGAGCTGCTGGAGAAATGTCGACACCCTGAGAATCTCAAATTCTTTCCAGCAACAGATGATGATGAAATGGAGGTCTGACTTCCTAATGTGACATCAGTACAACAATATGACTTGATTTTAAATCCGTTTGAAGCCAACCAGTGACCAATACTTGACTGCCTCCAATTGTATTTTTACATTGACTCCATGTGTTTGGATTGCAGGTGAGTGTGCACGGATCCTTGAATAGGATCCAGTCTATCGACAAATACAACTTAGGCGAGAGGAACCACTCACACACAAAGTGTAAGACAACACACTCTCATAAAGTGTAAAATAAGCAGCAACTTCATAAGTTCTGCATGAACTACTATGTTACACGGAATCTCCTTTCATAATTAACTGATCGCCTGAACAGGGACTTGAACCCTGGACCCTCAGATTAAAAGTCTGATGCTCTACCGACTGAGCTACCCAGGCGCTGAAAAGTACAGTATTGAGGTTGCACTGTCAATTTAAGGCCCAAAATCGGTCGTGAGGTACTAGTGATTGACTTTAGTTACTGAAAAAAAAATCTACCCAAACACATTTTTTTCAAGAATATGTTCCCAGCAGGCCCACTAGCATTCTGATTAATTTTGCGTTTGTGGAATATGAGTTAAGCAGCAAAATCCACCCGTTTTTAGCCATCTCTGGGGTGGCCATTTTGTCACTTCTGTCAATTGAAAATGACATCAGAGTTGCTCAAGGCTCTGATAACGACCAATCACGGCTCACCTGTTTTCTGAAACTGAGCTATGATTGGTCGTTATCTGAGCCCTGAGGGTGTGTGGTGTCATTTTCAGTCGACAGAAGTGACAAAATGGCTGCCCCCGGAGACAGCTAAAAACGAGTGGATTAACTCTTATTCCACAAACGCAATATTTATCAGAATGCCTTGTTTCAACTAGTGCGCTTGCATAGTTTGGGTTGACTTCCCCTTTTAGTGATGGAATTTGATTACTTTTTTATTGACTTAAGTGATTTTGTTGATGGACTTTATTAACAGTAATTAACCCTTTCATGCATAGTGGTCACTACAGTGGACAGCTATTTAAAAGTTGCTTTCACCTATATGAATTAATCTAAATTTTAAAAAATATTTTCATGCATTAATAATGTCATGTCATGTCATGTCATCTTCCAAACCGCTTATCCTATATAGGGTCGCGGGGAGTTGCTGGAGCCTATCCCAGCCGTCAATGGGCGAAGGCAGACTACACCCCGAACTGGTCGCCAGCCAGTCGCAGGGCACACATAGACACTGTCACTGAGCGGGAATCGATCCCACGCTGCCCGCACACAACTCAGGCGTGTGTACCACTACACTATCAGCGGATGCATTAATCATGATTTAATGTTATTATTTAAAATATACATTTTTAGATTAATTAATATAGGCGAAAGCAATTTTTAAATAGCTGTCCGCTGTAGTGACCACTTTGCATGAAAGGGTTAATAATACACATAATATTTATTATTATTTCTATGCATGACTGACTGGATCGTACGCTTGACCTGTATCAAAATCAATGTGTTGGAGGCCATTTTGTCAAAATCTCATCATCTGTATTGGTTATATATGATTATGCGTGGTTCTTTGTCTACTTTCTGTGCTTTACGCTCTGACCTTGTAAGATAGCTCTCCAGACTCTACTTTAGTTGTTGTTAGACCACTGCAAATTGAACATAATAATGAGGTGATGGATTTCAACCGAACCTGAACCTTAACTTTTTTTCATGGACTTTAGTGACTAGTGACTTTAATGATGGAATTTTGTGATGTGTATTGGTGGACTTAAATCACTTCATTGATGGAATTCACTGTCTTGAATCAGTGTCTTGAATATATTTTGGTGAGTTTGTTCATGTGACTTTATGGTTTGGCTTTCTTGACTTTATTCATGGATTAGAGCCATGGTTGATTCACTTGATGGATTTTGTTGACGGACTTTAATGACTGTATTCATTGGACTTCAGTGATGGATTTTACTGACTTAATAACTTTGTTTTAGTAACCTCCACTTCAGTGACTCCAGTTAGACTGTAATAATTTTATTCAATCTGACACCTTTCAAGAATTCTGCTGAGGGGGAGTAGATTTAACTGTTGGTTGCCGCCAGGAATTTTTAATTTTCCAGAAAAATGTATTGTTTCTTGGTATTTTGTCTTAATAAGTACACCTGAACAGGGACTTGAACCCTGGACCCTCAGATTAAAAGTCTGATGCTCTACCAACTGAGCTATCCAGGCTCTGGACTTTGTGGTTTCTCCCACTGCAAACTACTGGCACAAAATCGAGCAAGCATTGAGCTACCCGGGCCATCCAAACAAAAATTGATCAAGCATTGATTAGACTACTGATTGACAAGTGATGGAATTCGTTTTTAAATTAAAATTAATAACATTTTGGATTGACTTAAGTGACTTTATTTGGTGATTTGTGACTACCAATTGACTAGGGACATTATTGATGGATTTAAATGGCTTTTTTGATCACTTTGTTGCAGGAGATTAGTGACTATTTAGAGTATAACTTTCTTATGCACTTTAGAGACATTATTTGTATACTTTATTGACTTTATTAATACATTTTAATTAATTTTATCATGGACTTTAGTATCGTCAGACATTATGATTGGAGTAATTTTCTCATTAATTCTCACCCAGTGCAAAAAAATTTACTGAGGTAGGGCTATTGAGTCATATGTTAAAAGGTCATTTTTCTCCTTTCAATCAAATGTTTTTTCTTTTAAGAAAATGTTCTTTTTGCCCTTTCATCTCATGTCAATACAAACACCTGTACAGGGACATTAACATTGGAGCCTGAGTTCAAATTAACATAAGAAACATAACTCAGTTATGCTTTTGGAAGTGCTCAACTTCATCTCAATGAGAATGTCTTAACACAGACTTGAACCCTTGACCCTCAAATTAAAAGCCTGATGCTCTACCGACTGAGCTACCCAGGGTCAGTACAGGTGTTTGACGATTTATGATGTTGTGCCTACCGTTTTACAGTGGCGCAGATTTACTCTAAGAGTCCTGTGAAGAAAGAATCAGCACATGCAACTGTGAGCCTATGAAAACTCAAACATCCATGCAGACATCCACATGCAATCATTCACAGTTAATCATACAATGCTACTTCTACATTGGCATGCTTCTAATGTGCTCTGTGCAGCTGATGCGTTCAGGAAGCTCACATGGCGTCAACACACATCCACTGAGGTATGCGTGAATACACACACACACACACACGCACACACACCCATATAAATACACGCATACACCCATTAGATATATATTTGAACGTGTGCTCATTTTGTGTGTCAGGGACAAGGACTCAGATTCTTCAGATGACGACTACGATGATGTGGATGCGTAAGCACTTCACACACAATCTTTCATTTACTCGCACACACGCTTTTAACACACTCTTTGTAACAGACGCACACACACACATAGACTTGATCCACTTTCTCTATCTGTCCACAGTGTCACAATGCCAGCGGACCAAGTGCCACCTCCACTTCCCCCCAGGGTAAACAAACAATCACAGGAATTCTGAGAACCTTTGAAATTAATCAAAGTCTTTGTGTGTGCACATGCGTGTGTGTGTTTTGTACGTATGTAGCCCAAAGTGCGTTCGAGCTCAGAGGAAATCATTTGGGTAGAAGATGGTGCTTTAAAGCAGTCTTCACTGTGCGTCCCCTCGCCCCTCGTCAGGACGTCCAGCGGCACGCACGTCAAAGCAACTCTACACCCGAGACTCATGAGACACTCAGGTCAGACACACACACACACACACACACGCACATTTACACGCATACAAACATGCACACACACTACTCATTTTACTCTATTCAATTTATTTATTGATGGGCTTCCGTCAGCTTTTGGTGTCTTTATTGATAGACTTTAGTGACATTATTTTGTGAATTTATTGATGGGATTTTGTAACTTTATTGATGGACTTAAGAGACTTGATTGATTGATTTTAATGACTATGGATGGTATTTATTCACTTTATTATACGACTTGATTGATGTACATTTGTGACTTCATTGATGGAGTTTAGTGACCTAATTTTCAGCAACTTCATCCAGTGACCAGATCTTGTTGACTTAAAAGACCAAGTGCGACATAAATTTGGCCGACCATCTTTTGAGTAATACTAACGGCTAAAACTATTTTAAACATGCTTTCGTTCGTTTTTATGACGCAAGCCACCCAGACTGATAATTAGACCCACAGCGACGCACTTAACAATGAAAATGCAAATGTTCGGCAATTTACGATAATCTTCGGTGAGTGATGTCACTTGAAGAGATTGAGTCACCAGGAAGCCGTTGTTCTGCATTGTTGATTGTCCAGTTAACTGCCCTTTGCCGTTGTTATCGTGTTTTTGTTTGCCGCTGAGTGGCGATAAATTGTTCACATTCATGATCTTTCCATGGTTGACTTTTTTTGAGGGACTTTTGTGACTTTGATGATAAACTGTATTGAGCAATTTTAGTAACTTAGTGACTTAATTGATGGATTTTGTGTGTGTGTGGGGGAGGGGTGTGCGCGTGCGTGCGTGTGTGCGCGTGCGTGTGTGATTGTGTGTGTGTGTGTGGGGGGGGGGTGCATACGTGCACGATGCAGACTCCATGTCCTTCCAGTTGTTAGACCAACAGGTGACGCCCTTACCTCCTGAGCTGCCTCCTAAAAGCAGACACAGACACCAGCAACCCTCGTCAAAGGTACCAGTCAAAGTACACGAGTCCAATCGTTTTTTTCTTCTTAGACTTTTTTTCTTCCAAAACTATCAACATCAACCATTAGTGTATTGCTCAGGCTGATTGAAGAGAACTAATTTTATAAAACAGTTTGGTCCTGCGACATTGTGGCCAGATAGTTGGCAGAATTTTGTAAAATAATAGCCATAAATGTATATACAGTACTTTAGTTTTGCAAGGAGTGTGGGATCATTTGGAAATTGAGTGTGAAGCAGTGAGTTGTGTTTACAGTTCTGCAAAAAGAGAGCTGGGTGCTCAAAGTGTGTTACAAAATGGCAACCTCAGTACAAAGCAGTGTTTGTGCTTTTAGTTTTGCAAACTTTGTGAGTGTTTTTGTGGTAGATATGTATAGTTTTAGAAATTGAGCTACAAGAATCAGAACAGAAAAAAAATATTACACTTAAAACCTCTTGTGTGTGCGTATGTGTGTATGTTTCTCTCAGGACCCTGCCAAGTGTGTGAGTCCTCTCAGGAAACCTTGTGTGAGTTTTAATGGAATTTATCGTTGGACTACTGACTGATTTTATTGTTGTTGCCTTCATTGGTTGACAATTGACATTCACTGAAATTTGGCCTGTTAACAATAGGGTGTCAAATTTACAAGACAGTGCTTTCTTGACAGGATCTTGAAAGACACCTTCATCATCTTTACCTTACATTTAAGGAAGAAAACCTGAACAGGGACTTGAACGCTCAACTTATAGTAACTTTATTCATGGAGTTAAGTGACTATTAAAAGATTAAAAGGGGAAATCAACCCAAACATTTTTTTCAAGAATATGTTCTATGCAGGCCCACTAGTTGAAACACGGCATTCTGATATGATATATGAGTTAAGCAGCAAAATCCACCTCTTTTTACCATCTCAGCGTGTGGCCATTTTGTCACTTCTGTTGACTGAAAATGACATCACAACTGCTCAGGGCTCAGGTAACGACAATCACAGATCAGCTTCAGAAAACAGGTCAGCCGTGATTGGTCGGTCAACTGAGCCCTGAACAGTTGGATGTCATTTTCAGTCGACAGAAGTGACAAAATGGCCGCCTCCAGAGATGGCTAAAAACGGGTGAATTAACTCTTATTCCACAAACGCAATATTTATTTATCAATTATTTATTAATGCCGTATTTCAACTAGTGGGCCTGCAAAGAACATATTCTTGAAAAAAATATGTTTGGTTGACTTCCACTTTAAGTGACTTTATTAATGGCTTTACTTAGTGACACTATTGACAGGCGTGATTGGGGAACTTTTGTGACTTTACCAATTTACATTTGTGACTTTGTGGATGGACTTTAATGGACTGTGGTAAGTCTGTTGCGATACCAACTGAGCTATCCAGGCCCTGAACTCACATGTGTCTCAGCACACCCCCGTAAACTACGTGAGGTGGTACAGTTCAATGTCCTCCCTCCTGGTTCAGATCTACTTTAAGAAGATTTTCTACGGATGTCCTCTCAAAGTAAAGTGCTCCACCACCTGGGAACACCCAGACACCAAAGGTACCAGAGGGGGAACGCTCCTCTTTTTGAAATTATTTTCAGTGTGCGATCCACTTTCTGTTTCTGATCCCCCCCTCTCTAGACCAGCACCTGATTGTGGGAGCAGAGGAGGGCATCTACACACTCAACCTCAACAGCTCGGAGGCCACCATGGAGCTAGTACGCTTACTTTGCTTACTTTGATAATAACCCAGAATTTTGGCCCAACACAAACAATCCCAAAATTGGGTTAATGAAATAACCCAACTTTTTTTAGAATGTGAATAATTGGCAAGATGCGGAATTGTATTAGTCTTATATTCTATGTACAGGACAATGCATGAGCGTTTTCCCATGCATGACTGAGTTGCTGTGGAACTTCTTTGTACTCTGGACTATTTGCAGTTGTTTATTTCTATTGTGCAGTGTGGCAGTTAAAAGAAATGACTGGCAAGAGAAGCAATAACAAAAACCTTATATGACGTGTCCACATTGCGCGAGTGTACATTCACATGAATGACTTTGATGTGGACTTTCTAATTGACTCTGTGGATTATTCATAGTTGTTTATTTTTTGCAAGATGGTGGTTATCATGTGTAACTGGCGAGAGGAGCGATCACATTAATCTTGTGTGATACCTACATTGAGCGCGGACATGCCATCAAGCGTACCATCATTTTTTTGTTGTTGTTGTTGATTATTTCCGAGTGATCTGCTGGTCTCCTCGAGAAAAAGCTGACCGGATGTTCTGTTTTTCTCCTATTTAGTTGTACCCTGGCAAGTGCACCTGGGTCTATAGCTGCCACAACGTACTCATGTCCGTATCGGGTACGTCTTTATCTTCGTCTCGAGGACTTTGAGGAACTTGTTGAGGAATATATGAAGGATCTCCTACGAGACCACCCTGTTTTTTGTTTTTTCAGGTAAATCCTCGCAGCTTCACTCGCATTCGCTGAAGGAGCTCTACGAGCAGGCTCGCAGGGACCAAAGGATGGTAGCGCTGCCCACTCATCGGCTGTTGCCGCGGTAACACCGGATGCTGCGCCATGTCTCCATTTCCAGCGTGTGTTTTGTATCTCCTTAACTCACCTAAGGAAATGTGGTCCGTGTCTTTAGGAGATGTGCGGTGACGTGTAAAATACCTGACACCAAAGGATGCAGGACGTGCTCAGTCGGTATTCACAAATACGAAAGTTACTACACAGCCACAAATAATATAAATATAAAATGTGTTCCTTATCACATTTTCCTCCCCTCCAAACTACACCTTTGTGCCTTCACTTCTCCTTACTACACTCTCTGTCTCCTCCTCTCCTAACTATTCCTCCTTGCCCAATTCTCCTCTTCTAACTACATCTCTGCCTTTTCTTGGTATGACTCCTTGCCATGTTCACCCCTCCTAACTACACATTATTTGCCTCCTCTTCTCCTAACTCAGGGGTGCCCATTACGTCGATCGCGATCGACCGGTCGATCGCAAAGGCATCGTGGGTAGATCACCAGCCTATCATCCCTCCTCACTACTGTATTGCTACGTTCACACCAACTGCGTTTCTGGCGGTGCGTTTCAATTGGAGTCAATGTAGTTCGCGCGTGCGGGCGCCGAAGCGTGCGGGGTGGCGCGAATGATGCATTTGAAGCGGTGGGACGTGGAGCGAAGCACCGGAAATCCGTCCATTCGCTCCACTAGGCGCGTATAAACAAGTCAACTTTTTTTGCCATTCCGCCTCGCGGCAGCCAGTCAGCATCGAGCATGCTACGTCACACACAGCCACACAGTGTCCTGTTCATTCTGCGTCGTTTTTGAACAGTTCTTGAACTTCACCAAGACAGCAATATTGATAGGATTAGCATAGTGTGCAAAAAAGTTGGCTTGTTTTATACGCGCCGAATGGAGCGAATGGGCGGATTGTTGTTGCTGCAAATCAGCTTGAGGCTGGCTATCAGCAGCTACTGTCCGGACTATGCGTCCCTGGCTGATTCCATTCAGTGCAAGTCATCAGAGTAAGCCAGGTAATCACAAAACATTTTTTTGTTGTATTGTGCTATATAGGTTGATGCAGTCATGCAAGGTACACCAGCATATACGGTACATATAAAAATAATTCTCAATATATTTATAAATCATGTGTTTTGCATTTTTAATAGGTGGTAGATCATTTTGACTCTGTCATGTCTTAAGTAGCTCTCAGACTGAAAAAGTGTGGGCGCCCCTGTCCTAACCAAACCTTCGTCCATCCTTCTATTCCGACTACATGCGCTTACCCTTCCATTCCTTACTGCACTTTCCAGAGGCGGGCATTCCGTCTGACCGGCGGACTGGTCCGTCTGACCGTCACTGACGGACACCCGTTTTGTCCGTCAGTGTAATCATCATAAACCTGGCCAACCTCACAGTCCATCTTGCTGACACAAGACGGAAATGCGACCCAGACTGCATTGACTTATATGCACAGCTGGTGGCGGTGTGCGTGAAATAGCTAATCATGAGTTAGTCAGGGTGACTAATTAATGAGCTAAGAAGTAATAAAGGAGCTTTGAATAAAGAGACAGTTTTACAGAGTTCTTGTGAGTTGTTTTACATTTCTGTTTTATTTTTGGAAAGAGTAGGTTTAGGAGGTTGTGAAACAGTATTTTGCATGAAGGCCCAAACTCCATTTCAGAAGGTGGTAGTAATGCATCAAAAGTTGTTTGCCAACCACGAAAAGACAAGAAGTAGGAGAAGAAAAGAGAAGACAAATTCGAAGAAAAAAAACATTCATTTATTGTAATGGCAACTTTATTTCAGTTTGCACACGGACTAGGAATGATTTTAATCCACCGGGATTGTTTTTTTGGCAACAATATGACTTGGGATTCTGGTTAAAAGTAAGCATAGCTTTAAAGTAATACTTTTAAGAGTTAAAGTGGCAGCAGTTACCTAGAGTTCAATAGATTGGCAAATGAGTGTAGGCTATGTGATATGTCAAATGTACGTGAGTGTAAAGCTGTTGGAGCAGCAAGCTAACATTATGATGTACCTGGTGCACTCCATTTACCATTTTAATCAAATCGGTTCAGATAATGGATGGATGGATTTTTCATCTGTTGGACCTTTTTTTTCCCGGATTGATGATTGAACTTTGATGTTTACAGACGGAAGCGTGGTTTAAATAACATGGTGAGCTGACCGACAGACGATTACGGTTTGGTTCGGCTTGACCTAGGCTGCTGAATTTTGACGAATGCCAGCAAACTTTAGTGAAATGCCCACCTTTGGCACTTTCGTCATTCCACCTCCTCTCCTAACTTTACCTCCTTGCCTCTTTATTCTTGTCTTCTCCTAAGTACACCACCTAACATGTCTTCCCCTCTAAACTACACGTCTCTCTCTCTCCTCTCCTAGCTACATCTCCTAGCCGTATCTGCCCTTCTTTCTTTCCCAATTCCACTCTCAATATTCAATATCCCATCCTCCCCTCTTAATGGTATCACTTAGCCTCCTTCTCCTAATGAAACCTTCTTCTGTCCTTCTGCCTCCTTGCGCCATCCTCCACTCACTACACCTCCCTCCCTAACTATATCTCCTTGCCTCCTCATGCTCCACCTCTCCTCTGAACTAACACCTCATATCCTTCTCAATCCACCGTCTTCCTTCCTAGATACACCTTCTACCTCAGGCTTCCTTCCCAACTGCACCTCCTCCACCTTGTGTCATAATTACACCTCGCTGCCCTGTTCTCCCCTCCTGCTATTTTTGACGCGTGTTTACTTTTCACAGCGGACAACTTCCTGTGCTGCGCTCTGGAGTCTAGTGTGGTGCTGCTGCAGTGGTATGAGCCAATGAACAAGTTCATGCTGATCAAGGTAGGCAGAGCTGTGTAAGGAATTCCAAGATGAGGTCACCAGGGGAGAGGCCCTTTTGCCTCGTCAGGGAAAAAAGTATCCACAGTGGAATTGTCACGCCCCGGTTCTTGTAATGTTTACAGGTGATATTGTGTCCAAATGAAATTCTGATACATTAGATTTGTCTTGTCCTCCGAGGCTGGAACTGATTTATAACTCATTATCTTATCTTTTATCTCTTTTTTCAAGAATATGTTCCCAGCAGGCCCACTAGTTGAAACACGGCATTCTGATTAATTTTACGTTTGTGGAATATAAGTTAAGCAGCAAAATGCACTCGTTTTTAGCCATCTCCGGGGGCAGCCATTTTGCCGTCCGTCGACTGAAAATGACATCACAACTGCTCACAACGACCAATCACGGCTCAGATTCATAAAACAGGTCAGCCGTGATTGATCGTTTCAACTAGTGGGCCTGCTGGGAACATATCCTTGAAAAAAAATTGTTTGGGTTGACTTCCGCTTTACGGCGGCACGGTGGTCGACTGGTTAGCACGTCCGCCTCACAGTTCAGAGGTCGTGGGTTCGATCCCGGCTCCGGCCTCCCTGTGTGGAGTTTGCATGTTCTCCCCGTGCCTGCGTGGGTTTTCTCCGGGCACTCCGGTTTCCTCCCACATTCCAAAAACATGCATGGTAAGTTGATTGGATACTCTAAATTGGCCCTAGGTGTGATTGTGAGTGCGGATGTTTGTCTCTGTGTGCCCTGCGATTGGCTGGCAACCAGTTCAGGGTGTCCCCCGCCTACTGCCCAAAGACAGCTGGGATAGGCTCCAGCACGCCCCGCGACCCTTGTGAGGAGAAGCGGTACAGATAATGGATGGATGGTTGGACTTCCGCTTTAAATACTCAGAGACAAATTTAATGTGCCAGAATTTCATTTGGACACAATACCACCTGTAAACATTACAAGAACCGGGGTGTAGGAATCCCACTGTGGATACTTTTTTCCCTGACGAGGGTCAAGGGCCTCTCCCCTGGTGACCTCGTCTCGGAATTCCTTACAGCTGCAACAAGGGGGTATTTTTTTTTTTTTTTTAAATAAAGCACTTCACAAACTAGTATGATGTTGTTCTATCGATGTAGCATTTTGACTTTCCCCTCACCAACGCACTGCGGGTGTTTGAGACAGTGCTGGACCCCCAGCAGGAGTACCCGCTGGTCTGCATCGGTGTCTCTCGGGGGTCCGGTCACGCACTGCCCGTCGCTTTGGAGTACATCAACCTCAACTCCAACACTTCCTGGTTCACGCGCACTGACACGGGTGAGCCTGTGTGTGTGTGTGTATAACTGAAAAAAGACAGAGAGTGGTGAGTGAGTTTGTAAAGCGTGTGGCTAATGCTATTGCTATCTTGTAGAGCTGCAAAAAAGTACTCACCAGATACGCCAGTTTCCAGGCCCAACTTTCTCCAGGCCTGCTCTTCTTTGTACAGTCCCGGTATCAGTAGTTATCAAGTCCCGAATGCCTTTTCAAAAAGTGACTACTTTTTATTACTCCAGGATATCGTGTACGTTCTTAATGCCGATTGGCTGTCACGTACATTTGAGTTGATTGGGTGGCAATCATGAGTGGATACTTTCACTCAACAAAAATATAAATGCAACACTTTTGTTTTTTGCTCCCATTTTTGATGAGATGAACTCAAAGGTCTAAAACTTTTTCCATATACACAATATCATATTTCTCTCAAATATTGTTCACAAACCAGTCTATATCTGTGATAATGAGCACTTCTCCTTTGCTGAGATAATCCACCCCACCTCATAGGTGTGCCATATCAAGATGCTGATTAGACACCATGATTAGCGCACAGGTATGCCTTAGACTGCCACAGATGTCGCAAGATTTGAGGGAGCGCGCAATTGGCATGCTGACAGCAGGAATGTCAACCAGAGCTATTGCTTGTGTACTGAATGTTCATTTCTCTACCATAAGCGTTTCAAAAAGTTTGGCAGTACATCCAACCAGCCTCACAACTGCAGCCCACATGTAACCACACCAACCCAGGACCTCCACATCCAGCATGTTCACCTACAAAATTTTCTGAGACCAGCCACTCGGACAGCTGCTGAAACAATCGGTTTGCATAACCAAAGAATTTCAGCGCAAACTTTCAGAAACGGTCCCAGGAAAGCTCATCTGCATGCTCGTCATCCGCATCGGGGTGTCAACTTGACTCTAGTTTGTCGTCGCAGCCGACTTGAGTGGGCAAATGCTCACATTCGATGGCGTCCGTAACGTTGGGGAGGTGTCCGGTTTACACTGTTCAGGGCAGATGGCAGACAGAGTGTGTGGCGTGTGGTTTTCTGAGTCCCCAGAACCCGCGACCCCCAATAAAACAAACCTGCACCTTTCAGAGTGGCCTTTTATTGTGGGCAGTCTAAGGTACAACCGTGCACTAATCATGGTGTCTAATCAGCATCTTGATATGGAACGCTTGTGAGGTGGGATGGATTATCTCGGCAAAGGAGAAATGCTCACTATCATATATTTAGACTGGCTTGTGAACAATATTTGAGAGAAATGGTGATATTGTGTATGTGGAAAAAGTTTTAGCCCTTTGAGTTCACCTCATAAAAAATGGGAGCAAAAACAAAAGTGATGCGTTTATATTTTGTTGAGTGTATATTACAACAACGTCTGATTCTGATTCACTATTCATCGGCCATTGCATATGCAATCGACAAACTGCATGGATGTCAACATACACCACGTTAAAGACTCATTTTGATCAATGTTAAGCATAAAACAGTGGGCGGGATTTTGATGGCATTATACCTTGCCACTTCTGTCGACTGAAAATGACATCACAAACCCTCTGGACTCAGATAACGACCAATCACAGCTCAGCTTCATAAAACAGGCGAGCTGTGATTGGTCGCTACCTGAGCCTTGAGCATTGGTGATATCAAACAAAATGGCCGCTCCCTGAGATGGCTAAAAATGAGTGGATTTTGCCGCTTAACTCATATTCCACTAATGCAATATTAATCACAATGCCGTGTTTCAACTAGTGGGCCTGCATAGAACATATTCCTGAAAAAAACATGTTTGGGTCGACTTCCGCTTTAAAGGGATACTTCACATATCTAGCCATTTTCATCATGTCATGTCATGTCATCTTCCAAACCGCTTATCCTATATAGGGTCACGGGGAGTTGCTGGAGCCTATCCCAGCCGTCAATGGGCGAAGGCAGACTACACCCCGAACTGGTCGCCAGCCAGTCGCAGGGCACACATAGACACTGTCACTGAGCGGGAATTGATCCCACGCTGCCCGCACACAACTCAGGCGTGTGTACCACTACACTATCAGTGGACCCATTTTCATCAGTAAAAAGTTAATATTTTTGTCTATAATTAATTTCATAACAAATATTTTTCATGTACATTTAGTAACTTTAAAAATGTTTTAAAAATAATGGAGCCACGTCACTAGACGACTCTAACGTGTGTAAATGTTGGAATAGACTGCACAATAATATACACACACACCTACGCCCAACCGAATGCATCTATACCGGCGTTATTCCTGAAAGAACACTATGAAATAAGTCTACTGAGTGAGATTCCACTTTTGATGTGAAAGATACAACACTGAAAGGTCTTTTAGTGGCCCAGAATACACTTTGGACAACAAAGAAGTGCAGCAGACATGTTGCTCGTTCGCTCGCAAGCCACAACCACATTGACGATGGCTGGAATTAATACAGAATGTCCTCCTACCTTGCGCACATGCTGAAGAGAGAGAGCATGGTTTTGGTCCGGTGACAGCGGCTTCATTAACAAGCACAGCTATGCTCGCATTATTGACATAACCACTAAGGGATCTAACACAAATTTTACACAAATTCAAACTACTACCGCCACTTGTGTGTGTATTGTCACAGACCAACGCTGCCCAGATGCCATGCAGGTCAACCAGTTGGACAGCAACTCGCTGCTGGTCCTATTAGAAGGTAAACACGTGTTCATTTATTCCTCATACTGCATAATGTTTTTCAATCATGTGTCAGTCATCTTTCACACTGCAGGGACAGTACACATTGTCGGCTTGGAGGGGGCGCTAAGGAGCAGCCAGCCTTGCGAGACCACCTTCTCACACAATGTGGAGTCTGTAGGTGAGTCCAACTTGGAGGACAGAGGGTAGCACACAAGAAGGGTGCGTGGTGTGTGAGCATGTTGCATTGTGTAATTTAGTTCCTTGTCAGATTCTTCTCTGGCTAAATAATATGCTGACCTAAAGTTTACAAACTGTTGTATGTGCAAACTACTGTACATTCAGAGCTGCATGGGCATTGAATTCGTCTATGCTTTAGTCCGTCTATGAGTTACCGTCTATGTTTCAGACCCGCACGGTCGGTCTCAGTCAGCCAAACGGCGTCGAGAATGGACTTTACCGGTACCACGCAGGTGCCCCACTCCTGATACGCAGCCAAACGAAAAAATAAATAAATATAACAGTGTTGTATACCTTTCGGTCCCACAGATGTGGCCCATTTTGTTTTTATTTCACCGATCACCACACTGTGTGTGTGTCTGTTGTTTTTATTTGATATTTTTCTTTATTTGTCGCCGTGTCTGCTAGTGCGGCGCCTGCGTGTCACATGAAAATTATGTTCTCGACGACGATTGGCTGTCACCGACGAGGGACGGACTGGGACCACATGGGTCCGCCGGAAATACCGTGCAGAAGTTATAGACGGATATACGATTCCAAGCTCTGCATTTATCTACTAATATTTATTTAATTTAAGAGTGGGAATTACATTCCAATACCTCACTATTGCACAATGTTTGGATTTTTATAAATAGAGCATTGCACAATAACGTATGTATTGGAAGAATACCATCGAAGCTGCATGGCAATATCAATGACAATATCAATATGCTGCAAGAAGGGGAAACTGTCATCGTACCCTTACAAATAGTCTGCAATACTGCCATATTTGGTAATAATCAGATACTAGTAAAAAGAAGGCCAGTTTTGTCAATACTGATGACTAATTCCAATACTTTTTAATAATAGGTGGATGCATCATCAAATGGCTACTGAATTAATCTAAAGGAATTTTAGTCAAAACCCAAGACAGAATGTAAATTATAGAAAAAGGTAAAGTACATAAATGTGTCAATGAAAAATCATTGTTAGAAATGTGTAAATCTGTACAGTCGACTTCTCACACACAAAAACAAAGCTATTGAAGCAACACAATGAAGTCTTGAATCAAAAACACTGCTTGGAACTTGTCAGAATATTTTTGTTGCTCAATTTGTCCAAATGGTAAGGCCTGAACAGGGACTTGAACCCTCAGATTAAACGTGTGATGCTCTACCAAATCAATTGAAGTATCCGGGCTCTGAGTGCACTAACAAACCATACTGGAGACATCACAACAACTCATTCAAGATATTTTTCTGCAGTGTATTTCGAGGACACATTGTTAGCAGTGTGGCGTCACGGCTGGTTGAGGACGAACAGAGGCACCGGCGAGGTGTTACAGGAGACCGCCGACCCCAAGAAAATCTTCCGGCTCGTACAATCTGACAGGTTTGACACTTTGTTCTTTGTATGCACTCATAAATATTATTTAAAGCTCATATATATAGTGTTTTTATGTTAATTTATTGATTTCACTTGTTGTATTATGGCTATTTTTGTTGTTGTATGTAAAGTGCTTTGTTACAGCTGTAGCTGTTGTGAACTGCGCTTTATAAATAAAATTGTATTGTATTGTATTGTATGTACTAAATGTTAACAGTTAGTTACCAAAAGAAAATTGCTATGTACCTTTTTTCCTATGCCCCATACATACCTTATCCTTGATTACACACGCAAGACAGGCTGGGTGTGTTTCTGTCAATCGTTAGTAAAATGGGCGTCCTGTGGCGTAATCCATGGTATTACATGTGTTGAACCACTAGAGGGCAGACTATGCCTGTGAGTACAATATTATTGCAGGGAATGCACTTTGGAGCGTTGTGGCAGGCAGTTAATAAATAAGGCTCTGTGGTCTCTCAGAAGAGAACAGTGGTCTTGCTTTTTAAAAGAACCCAACACAACACATCAATCGGTCCCTGACCCGGTTCAGGACGATTACAGGGACGGACAAAAACCCACTTGTGGCCTTGCCTAGCCCTCCTTTTTTAAACACTTCTCATCCTCTGTCCTCCATCCCCAAAATGGGCGTCCGTCCGTCCGTCCCGTTTCGTCCGTGGGACAGAATGCCCATCTCTGTATTCTACCCACCCACAATATGTGAAAATCTATAAAGGCAGACCATATTTAAACACAGTATCTAGCTTTAACCCCACATACTTTAAATACATTTAAACCTATCAAAACACAATTTTCAAAAGTATTCCTTAATGCCTGTTTCCACTCACGCTGACTGTTCTCCAAATAAGTTACTATAGTGTGCTTACATCAAGCTGTTTATTTGTCACTCCCAGGTTGACATTAACTTTAAAACTAACACATAAAACAAGAGAATTAACCATTCTATACAGAGCTGGGCATTTTACTAAAAATTTGGAGTCCGTTTATCGCCTTCCGCCTACAGCCTGGGTACCCTTCCGCCATCCGTTTATCCGCCATTTTGTCCAGCCGACCATATAGTAATCGTCTATAGGCCGGTCCAACTATCATTTTAAATGGGCTTCCGTTAGCATTTCCGACTACCAACAAGAGAAAAAAAAACACCCCCTCTGTGGGAACAATGAATAGTCAAACGGGGTGCTTATTTTACTTTTGCTGCATGACTTCGTGTAGTGTTCACTATGACATCTGTGCAGGATGGTTGTCATGGAGACGCACCAGATCGAGGACTCCTCGGGGCTGTCCAACCTGTACTTGCTGGAGATTGCTGAGAACTACGTCATGCTTCCATGATGGCCGTGAGCAGAGCATCATGGTGTTTCCCTGTGGCACTCATACTATACGAGATGCTTGACGCCACTTGGTGAAACTGGTTTCAGTGGGATTGGTGGGATTCAGTCACCGGAGTCTCAGTTAATGCTGATGTGATCAATGTAACACTGACATGCACTGTATTAAAGTAACTTAAAGGCTCCATGAACTGACTTGTCCAGTAATATGTCATTATTTTATAAATAAGTATAAGTATAGTATGTATAAGTATAAGTATAAGTATATATTCAAAACGGGTTTTTGTCAATTTTAAAGAGTCAGTTAAAAGAGAAATAGGAATTTATGAAATAACAATATTGGGCTAATAATTGAGCAATGGGCTCCGTACAATAGTGTTAAGTATGTGTATTAAATTATGAAACAATTTAAACAGTACTATTGTTGCATTAATGAGGATTGCTTGTGCACGGAACAGAGCGCTGCAGTGCAGCGAAGCGTGTTTTTGGAACACTTGCCAGAGAAATACAGACGCCCCACCAACCTGCAACAGTGGAGTTAACGAGAGCTTCACTTCTTTCTTTCTTTTTTTTTTTTTTGAGCTTCACTTCTCTCACTCCGCCGCGCCCCTCAAAGTTACGTCACCACACACATATGCAACAATGCGTGTGTGCGCGTAAGAGCGTGTAGTCGTGTGTATATGTCATGTATGTGAGTGACTTTCAGCTCATTACACTTCATAAAACCAGTTTATATCTTTACTTTCTCTCGTACACTGTTAAGGCCTGTCCGATTAATCAGCCGATGTTACCTTTTTTTTCTTTTTTTGTTTTTAAAATGAACAACACACGCACACACACGCGTAAACACCCCCCCACACACCCGCACACACGCATACACACACGCACACACCCACACACCCACACACACGTATTAACATATCCCAACATAAGAAAGATTAATGATGAATTATTATGTAATAATTAGAATAATCAGAAAAACAGTAATATAATTTTTAAAGTATTCATGGATACTTATAACACAACACACGGAGTAATTATAATGTAAAAATTTAAATTAAATTAAAAACGATTATGATAAAAACCGAGGGTGAAAGAACACGGCTGAAAAAAAAAAGAAAACCTGTAGTCCGACCCTTCTTGATGACGTCACGTTTTGTATTTACTGGGGAACTGACAGCATTCGTAGTGGTACAGAGTGGAGAATTTACCATCAAAATAGACACGTTGCAAGTCAGACAGGTACGACAGTATAACATAATCCATTTGAATGCATAGAATGTCTATTTATTTCATGTATTTCTGGTCCAAAATATATGAAAATGATGTCGAAACAGGCATTGGCAACTTAGCTTGTTGCTTGCCACGCTAGCTAACTAGCTAAAGTAATTAGCCGTCTGCCAGCTAGCTCTGCTTCAACCAACCAAATCACTCAAGCTGCGCGATGTCATCCTTGAAATGGGGTGACCCACGAACAAACTCCATAAAGTTCACGTTTCTGAAAAGCCGATGTAGCGAAGTAACGCGTTAAGCTACCGAGCAGGTAGGCAGGAAGAGTAAATAAAAATTCTATATTTTATTGTGATAACACCTCCGGGTGTGCTTAACTGCTAGTCAAACCAATGGGTTTGCACCAAACATACTGGAGTGCTAGTGCATGTGAGCAAGCATCAATTCTCTTAGGCTAGGATGTACATCATTAAAATTAAGTCGTGAGAATCACGTGACACTGATTTTTGAATGTGTCTGCTTTAAGGCTATGATCTTGGCTGGACTGACAGTTGAGCCTCAGTGAGATGACTGACCAGGGCAACAACAACAACCACAACATCTCCTGCAACCCCTTCGCCGCCCTCTTCAGCTCGTTGGCTGATGCCAAGCAGTTTGCATCAGGCCAAAAGTCTGCACCGTTGCCTACTGGACCACCACGTGAGTAATGCAGAGCAGAAGTACTCCTTGAAACCAGGAAACTGCTGTTCATTCACATAAGTATTTTCCGTATTTCATTGATTAGATGTGTTAACTCAAGTGCATGAGTGACACCCTCCATTTTTATGACGCAGGGCATCTAATAGAACAGCGGTTCTCAAACGTCAAAGTACCACCCCCCCAAGAAAAGCAACCTCTCCAAGTACCACCATGATAACCCCCCCCCCCCCCCCCCCCCATTGCCAGAGCTCGGCATTCCGCCTATGTGACGGACCGGTCGGCCTATCCGCCTATGACGGATGCCCATTTTGTAGGCGATAAACGATAGACGGGAAAGTTTAAAAAAATAGACGGACTGAGCATAGTTGGAAGCCCATTTTATCCCGTCTTTGTAATCGTCTATTTAGTGATTAGTAGTAGCCCTTTCCTCCTTTGTTTTTCCCTGTGTGGCACTTCATAAGTTTGAACACCACTGGAGATGCAAACCAGTTATTTTTGGATAAACTCATCTCAACTACGAACAAAAAACCCTTCTACATATTTATTTCTATTTCCACTGTTATAAATTGACTTATTACGAATTTCTCAAAGGTTAAGTTTTAATTTATAAGATATTCTTTTTTATTTTATTTTATTTTTTTACTTTTTCTAGAGCTTTATTTTTGAAAACCTCATAAAAATAAATTCACATGTTTCAATGGGTATACAGTACACAGACATAAGCACAGCAATTTGGCAACCCATTTCTGATTAGCAGCAGGTACACTGTGTACCTTTATAGAAAATACTGTACATATGCTAATGTACTCTGTGTACCTGTATAGAAAATACTGTACATATGCTAATGTAAGATGGTTATTTGCATTTTAGTTGACCCACAGTTCAAGTTGTTAGATGTGTCAGTGTTGGCAATAAACAAAGTTTGGAAAAAAAATGGATTGTTTAACTCACCCGGACCGGAACATTTTTGTAAAATACATAGCTCTGTTTAATACAGTGATTCTTTGGCATACCACCATGGTGACACCACATCTCACTATTGGCATATGTATGATGACACTTTGAGACTCACTGTTATTTTACGCACAACGAAAGCCACTGTTGCAGGAAATGTGGTTTCAGATGAAAATATATGTCGAGTTAAATTCTGCCTCAAGTAAGCCTGTCATCGTAGTTCCGTAACCGTTTGTGTCACATTGTAGGAGATGACTCCGGAGAGAGCCAATCAGAGTCTGAGAACTCTGTGTCTGACAGCGTCGAGGACAATGACGACTCAGTGGCAGAGATAAGCCGATCCTTCCGATCCCGACAGGAACTGTGTGAGCAACTCAATGTGAATCACATGATCCAGCGTATATTCCTCATCACCTTGGACAACGGTAAGTAAATCAAGACTTTAAAAGTATTTATTTCCTCAGTCAGTGGACTCACTCCAGTGTGTCCCAACCTTTATTAAGCCACGACATGTACAGTTGTGTCCTGATTAGGCAGTTTTTCTTTCCGTGACCACACTCGTAACTCAAAAGCCTCAAATTATCTTTCCCCATTGAAATGAATGGAAATGCCATTCACACACTGCCCCAAAGATATCAACAAAAAAAATTCCAAGAATAAAAATAGTACTTTATGGCAGGGCCGAGTGATTTTGCTGCGGGTATATTTACCTTCAAATCTTCGTGTTTACCTTATTCACCCTGCGGCATGGTTGAAACAACCTCAGCAATTAGAGTGGTAATTACCATGATACTGTACCATAATTATTAAATCTTGGTTGACCTCGTCATTGTCTACAAAGATATGTCTTAAAATTTTTTTTTAAAAAAACAAACAAAAAAAAAAACTTACCCACTTTCCCAGCTGTAGTAGAGATACGCAACAATGCTCCCAGCTCTAGTGGTAGAAATGCAGCAATGTGCTCCCGGCCTAAATGGATTAATCCGATCGGAGGTCGGATTAAAATTATGATTGGATGCACTGTTTTCATTTCAATAAAAATATTGATCCGATTAGGACTTGCGTGTTCATGCATCGCACTTTCGATCAGAACAAATTATTTTGAGATGCGCAGATTGACCAAATATACCGGAAGTAGTAGTAGTAATAGAAGAAGTTGTAGCTACTTCCGTGTCAACAAAATGTCCCCCCGTTCATTTCTTCTTTAAACGTTAGTGTTATTTAGCATATTTTGTCCCGTTTGCGCTGTTACGTCGAGTTAACTCTTCCTAATGGAGCTTCAAATGTACCAGTTCAGTCTTGCTCCCGTCATGTCTTTCGCTCACTCCGTTTGTAGTAGATTCCGAGAATACAGAAACCAGTATACTGACGTCACAGACTAGGTTCACACCGCAGGCAAATGCGACCCAGATCTGATTTTTTTGCCCATATGCGACCTTTTTCTGATTTTTTTTATGACAGTCTGAAGGGCTCAATTCCGATTTTTTTCTGGGTCGCTTTCATATGTGGTCCTCGATCGGATATGTATCCGATTTTTTTCAATGCGGCCGTGGTCTGAACGGCCAGGTCGCATATATCCGACATTGACGTCATCCGGAGCCCAAAATGCACTTGGCACAGGCAGAATGAAAGTGCTGGCAGCAGAGGATTGAATCTGCAAAGTTGTTTTGAGTAACACAATTGACTTTATATTTTACTTTAATTTAATCCCACTTGAAACATGAAGCATAAAGTGGACTTTTATGGCGATCGTAGTAATTCAGCCACGGCTGAGATCGATTCATTCTGACATGAGGCAACTGCGGAGCCAGAACGTGGCTAATGGGTGGGCCTGGAAAAAATCAGGGTGGGCCTGAATATTTCTCTAACTGAGCACAACCCTCCTGTCCCGACATATCGTATATTCAAATAAAATGACAAACTGAATAATATGAAGTTGAGATCTTCCTTTGACAATCACAATTATGCCTATCTTAATATTCAATAAAATAAAAAATAAATAAAAAAACACACACACAAGGAAACACAAATTCAAAAATAATTCAACCTCCTAAGGCTTAGTGGCCTCATACGCGGACAGCACTTTCTAGCAAGAGTGTCCACTGTGGTGTTTTGGACACATATGTGGGCACTTACACTGCCATCTTGTGGTCTCAGAAGAGTATTACATACTACAGTCAAAATCCAGTATACAAAATACAGTACAATACAATACAAAAACCTAAAAGTTGATGCTTAGTTTTTCTTCTAATTAGATTCCAATAATCCCGAATAGCAATAAGAAATGAAAAATGCATGTAAAGAAAACAGTTTGTGCCTTAGGAGGTTAATAATAATTTAACTAATAGTAACTAATAATAATAACTAAAAATTTAAAAGTATATATTTCATGAATCTCACTGGGTGGGCAGTGTGTCAATCTGGTTGGGCCTGTGCACACCCAGGCCTACCCATGGCTCTGCCCCTGACATGACGTCATCGTTAGTGATGTCTCCATGAAATTAGATATTAAAGTCTCTCCTCATAATTTCCCCCAAATACTATATTTATTTCTACCTCCTACCTAATCGCTTCACTGTATAAATGTAACGACATGTTGGAGCACATTTACCTCCGCAAACACGTCGGGACTTGGGAGTGACGTCGTCTCTTCTTCGGCGCATGCGGGTTACTTTGGCGACGCATGTGTTCATACAGCAGACAAGACCGAGGTCGCATTTATAATGTATAATGAACGCTTACACAAAAAAATCTGATTTTTTCAAAAAATCCAAATTGAGCATTAAGACCTGCAGTGTGAACCTAGCCACAGACATGTGCGGTAAAGATGTTTTTATTTTTACGAAATTTGGGGATAAATGTTTTCATGTGTGCCAATCGGATTATCAATCGACATAAACCACCAGTTCAGAATAAAATCTTGATTGGAACGGGCTGGATTGGATGTGAATATTCCTAATGGGGTATGTACATGACGCATTTTTATTCTGATTGGGCTTTTTATCCGAATAAATGGGTCCATGTAAACGTAGCCACTGTCCTCAACGCCGAAATAGTCAGGGTTGAACCGACTGCAGTTGTATTTGTCTTGTTCAACCGGCAAACGTAACTCACCTCTTGGTCCAATGATCGACAGCAGTGAAACACAGACGCATTAACGAGATGTCGTATTGCTTGCCAATTCAACTGGTGCTTCATTCCATCCAATTTCAACAGCAAACAGTTTATAATAGCTCAATGAAGAATAAAAACAATGTATGCATTAGTGTTGCACGGGATACCGGTATCAGTACCGTACCGTGATTTTTTTGGTGTCCAAAATGGCTTGATACCATTTTTTTTTTAACACCAGTATTAAAAAAAACAAAAAACAAAACACACACGCAGCTCACCAACTCTGTTTTAAAGGCAAGTATAAATACGTGCAAAGTCGCCTGTCTACCGACATGTGAGAAACACCTTAAATAGCGCGCCTCCTTCAGCTTGTTCACATTCAGGCCAACAGTTGTTAAAGTGGCCAAAAGATAAGAGTATGGCACGTAAATTGACCAGTTTGTGTTACAGTGCAATTGGCTTCCACATTAACTGGCTCCCAATTCCACCTGTGGCTGTTCGGGCAATGCCAGTCCAGTAATTTAGTTTTTCCTGCCTGCAGATTGATCACAAGCAACATTTAAACTGTTCAACTGCATACCTGTTCAATTCTGCAATAATAAACACTCGAAACAAAACGTCTCGTTTACAACTCCCGACTGGTTGGAAGAAATTGTAAACATAGTAAAAAATATAAAGGTAGAGAGCGTTACTTCAACCTGTGACATAAAAGTGGGAACAAGGAAGATAAAAAAAAGCAGCAGCCCATCGGAGTGTGCCAACGCCCCACGCCAAGAGCTGGCATGACTGTTGATGAATGTCCTCGTGGAAAGCTGCCAATCAAGTCAATCTTACTACAGATTCACTTGCATTTTATGAGTTATTAAATATATCTTAGTTTTGCCTGCTAGTTCTATGACAAGAAATAACGCTAATTTAGAGAGCGCGGTATTTCAACCCTTGACACAGTCGGGGAAAAGGAACAAAAAAAGGTCGCAGCCCACCAGAGGACGCCAACACTCACTTTATTGATGATATGGAACAAATAGTTACCTTAATCCCATTTTGAGTAATTTACAGCATGGCACAGCATCGAGTTTCAAACAATAATGCTAGGCTAATAATCATAGCCTGTTATGTTAAAAAAAAAAATGGTATCGAACCATTGTTGACGAAACATCACGGTACGGTACTGGTACCGGTATCCCGTGCAACACCAGATGGCAAGTCATGCAATGTGGGTGCCAACTGCAGTATGACACCCACAAAGATTTTTTTCCCCAATAGTATTGATCGTCATAAGGTGAAGCCACACCAAGAGTGTGCGGGAACTGAAACATGACTCATCACCCTCACATTATGGGAAGTTTTGTTTTGAGCGTACTGGGTCTCTTTGCACTGATACTGTTTCAGAATGAGTCATTATTCTTAGGAAGTGCACAATTAAAAGCCCCGAGCCGTCCACTAACCACAGCAGTGAAGTCCATTTCCCTGACACAGAAATCAACCCCAACTTGTGAATTCAATCCCTTTTTCTTGTTTGGGTAAATGTTGTTTCATTTCTTTTAGGAGTGGTTAATCCAGAGTATATGCTCACATATTTTATCCTCACCTCTAGGTGATCCCAGTCTGAGAGGGGGCAATGGGATCCCACCTCGCTGTGTTTACCTGGAGGAGATGGCGGCTGATCTGGATGGACAGGATTGGCTGGACATGGACAACATAGAGCAGGTTGGATAGCGCACAGTCTTTTTGTGATTTTGGAATACCTCCCGTCAACCTATTGTATTAACTAGGCTTTATTTTGCAGAGTAACACAGGAAGGATCTTAACACATTTTGGCATGTACTTGCACTGTTCCTTTCTCCCAGGCACTTTTTAATCGCCTGCTCCTGCTAGAACCAGGAAACCATCTCATCTACATGACGTCATGCAGTGCTGTAAACCTGTCAGCTGACCGTGACGCTGGAGAGAAATGCGCCATCCCATACCTCTTTGCTTGTTATCAAAGGGCAAAGGAAGAGGTATAATGATGATGATAATACGAATAAAATGGTCCCCTATGCTTGCGGTTCAGCACCTGCGGATTCACAGATTATAAAAAATGTTCTTTGTAAACAGTGTATGTGTATATACATGTATGAATGTGTATATACATGTATGAATGTGTATATACATGTATGAATGTGTATATACATGTATGAATGTGTATATACATGTATGAATGTGTATATACATGTATGTATGTGTATATACATGTATGTATGTGTGTATATATATATATATGTATGTGTGTATATATATATGTGTGTATATATGTATGTATATATATGTATATATGTATGTATATATGTGTATATATGTATGTATATATATGTGTGTATATGTATATATATATATATATGTATATATATATATGTATATATATGTGTATATGTATATGTATGTGTATATATGTATGTATATGTATGTGTATATATGTATGTATATGTATGTGTATATATGTATGTATATATATGTATGTATATATATGTGTATATATGTATGTATATGTATTTATGTATATATGTATATATATACATATCCATATATGTGTGTATATATATATATATGTATGTGTATATATATGTATATATATGTATATGTATATATATGTATATATATGTATATGTATATATATGTATATGTATGTATATATGTATGTATGTATAGCAGAGCTCCTACTTCAGCATAATGATGAGTTGCACTTTTAATTAATTATTTTATTTGCGGATCTATCCAAATGTGCCTCTATGTGAGACCAGTCTATGGCGCAAATAAGGTCACGGACGTCTGTACTTTGCTGAAAAAATATCAATGATGTCATAGATTAATCAACTTCCACGCACAGTCAACTATAGTTGGCTACAAATAGTCCTTAGTTTTTCAGCCCCTACTGGTGTGTTAAATTTCACATAATTTCACCGTCCTCATTTTGGGATAATTTTGTCAGTCACGGACTCTTCCATTATTCAGTAACACTTCTATTTTTGCTTTCATCAGGTGACCAAGGTGCCAGAGAAGTTATTGCCTTTCTCCATTCGTTGTAAGAATCTGACAGTCTCAAACACGCGTACAGTTCTACTCACCCCTGAAATCTACGTCAACCAAAGTGTGTATGAGCAGCTTCTGGACCTGCTGCTGGATGCTTACAGTAGAGCACGTATGTTCTCGATTGAGCAGAGTCAAGTTCCTTGTGTACTGACTTTGTCACAGTGGAAGCTTCACGTGTCATTTTGTGCTCCTTGCAACGTCTCAATGGCATTTCAGAGCCAGAGGAGGTGGTAGAGTTTGTTGAAGAGGTGATTGCTGGCTTGCTCTCTGACCAAGAGGTCCGGACCTTCGAGGAGGTGATGGTTCCAGTGCTTGATATCTTCCAGGGGAGAATCAAAGACATGGATCTGTGTCAGCCCTTCTTCTACTTCTACCTTGATGTGCTTCTCTACTTCAGCTACAATAAAGATATCGCCAAGGTCAGAAAGCATTCAGGGTTTTTTTCAATTTGTTGACATTACAAGACAGTGCCCACTGATACTTGATGCTTCCAGGTATTGATGGAGCACATTCAGCCCAAAGATCCGGCTAATGGCTTGCTGTACCAGAAGAGCCTTTTAGGAACCGTGTTGAGTGTGTCTTGCCTGCTGAAAACACCAGGAGTGGTGGAAGGACATCGCTACTTCCTGAACCCTTCCCGTTCCAGCCCTCAGGAGACTAAAGTCCAGGAGGCTAGCATCCACCAGGTGAACACTTCTGATAGTCTTAGGTTGCCGGTGGGACCATTCTGATTGACTACCCAATGAAGGCATCGGGGCTCAGTGATGACGTTTACACCTTCTTTTGCAGTTTATGGGCCAGTTTCATGACAAGCTGCACCAAATGTTTAAATACTTGCTGCAGCGGTCGAGTGAGACGCGCCACCTGCTACTGTCATGGTTGGGCAACTGCCTGCACGCAAACGCTGGGCGGGCCAAGATTTGGGCCAATCAAATGCCGGAGATCTTCTTTCAGATGTATGCCTCAGATGCGTTCTTCTTGAATTTGGGCGCAGCACTTCTGAAGCTCTGCCAGCCCTTCTGCCGGCCACGGTCGTCCAAATTGCTCACATTTAACCCCACGTACTGCGCAGTCCAAGACTTGAGTGAAGAGGAGAGGTGCTTTCGCAATGTGCATGCGAGAGGTAAACATAGCTTCCTTCTAATGACCATATTTACTGTATTCCTGCCACCATTTTACCAACATGAGTTGGTCTATGGCCACCAAGTAGTACAGTTTAAATCACAATGGTACAGTTTGGTTCGGGTGAACCCTGTTCAGGTTTGCATATCAATACTCAGTACGCGCTGCATGCCCTTGTGGACCACCGTTTTTCGGTTTTGCAATTTACTTTGCATTGACACACGGTGTGCTTATTGCATGGTCACCCACTTGCCGTTGTACCTGTATCTGTTTTCAAAGCTCAAATCACGGGTGCGGTAAATCCACAAGTACTAGCGTAGGATTTGAGAGATGAACATTTGAAGAATGACCAAGCGTCTTCTGTGTTCGTAACGGCATTTTTTGTTTTCCTCCCATTCGGTTCATTCCATTGCCACACGGAAAAGGTTCGTCTTTGATCAATAGCTAGGCAAGAGTATGTCATACAAGCAAACAGCACCCCATACTTTGGAACTCAGTGTATCCATTTTCTGTCCTTTTCTCCAGTTATCATTATTAAGGTTCACAAGTGAGCTGGAGCTAATCCAGCATGGAACTGGTTGCCATCCAATTGCAGGCCATTTTGGAAACTCTTACAATAGAATTGCAATAAAATGTCAAATATGTACTGAATCAAACAGTACAGCTCAATGGAAACGTGTGTTTTTAGTGACAATTTCAGAATTTTGGTCTGCAACTTCCTGACTGCAATATTAACGGGATTTTAACATCGGTGAATAGTTATTGCCGTATACAAATATTATAAACATTTAAAAATTCTCTGTTGTTTTTCATGGCAGAAATCTGAAAAAGGATGAAAGCCCAGCTCAGAGTTTGGCTTAATGCATACAGATTCAAAAGCTGTATTGAGTTTTGTCCACATCTCAGTGGTGAGATCAGGTGGAAAATTTAATATGGATGATCCCACTTTACATGTTCCCTGGTATTATATCATTTTTTTCCCTTTAATCATGACGAGTCATAGGATCTTAGCAGATTTTGCAACTTTCAAATGTTTGGGTCTGTGCTATTTAGGTGCTCTAATTAAACATTTTATGGGAACACTGTTAATTTCTTATATCTTTGTAGTGGAAATGGCCTTTTTCAATGAATTAAATGACCTTTCACACTTGAATGATCATCTGTGTCCTATGCCAGGTCTTGACAAGGAAACCTGTCTGACGCCCATGCCCTCCCAGCCCACGCAGGAGCCTGCTGCGGAGTCTTACAGCCTACTGACAGAAAACCTCGTCCTCACCCAGCTCACCTTGCATCTCGGCTTCCACAGGTTCACCTTCACATCATCACCCAAATTGTGCTGCTTGGTGTAATAAAGCATAATATACAGCAAGGATGGCAAACCATGTCAGTTTTTTATGAGGTCGTCTGAAAATATGCTACAATTAACAACGTACGTCAGCTGTCTGTGACTTAAATTTTTTTTTTTTTTTCGTAAGAGGTTTCACCTACTCCTACTCCTAGCATACATTGTCCCTATTATCGAGGTATGTCACAAACATGAACCAGTGTTGTTGTTGCATCCGCAGGCTCCATGAACAGCTGGTCAAGATGAACCAGTCTCTCCACCGGCTCCAGGTGACGTGCGAGGAGGCCCATCGCACAGGAAACCCCATGACGGAGCAGCTGTTAGAGCAGTTTGAGCGCCTGATGATTGTCTTCTTGTCAACCAAAGCTGCCACCACACAGCCCGCCATGCTGCAATGCTGCCTTAACCTCCAAGCGTCCACTGCTGCTTTGCTGGTGCAGTTTGCTTTGGGAAACCACGGCCCCGAACATGTAGCCCTCAGTTTTCCGCTGCCCACACTGCAGAACACCATGCTCTGCTTTGTACCAGGTAAGGTTTTTTTAATTAATGTATGAACTCATATGCAGGCTTCCTCTGGTCGCATGCGAACGTATTACCGCCGAGGTACAGTTCAGTTGTATTTAGATTTTAGATTCAATATGTTTGCGTTTAATATGTATTTTAATGTTGATCATGATGGCGGAACTTGGTAGGATACTTGGTGTAAAAAGTTGTCGAACCACTGTATTGAACATGTTCCATGAAGTTACGTTTCTTCATTCTCCTTTGTATTTCTTTCAGAGTTTTTCGCAGAGAACTTGGGAGATTTTTTCATCTTCCTGCGCCCATTTGCTGATGATGTTTTGGAGACCTCTGCTGAAAGTCTTGAGCAAATTCTTAACTTCATCACTGTCTTTATGGGCAATGTAGAGAGGTACGGTAGAGGATTTGATTATCTCAGATGAAACATAAAGCCGTTAAGGGTTCAGCAAAAACTTCTTATTGCGTTTACAACAGAATGAAGAATCCGCATTTAAGAGCGGAGCTGGCGGAGGTCTTAGAGGCAGTGATGCCCCACATGTTGCCTCTGGCTCCTGGTACTCCTCAACCAATCGTCTTCCAGCGACAGAGAGTCTTTTGCTCTTACAAATATGCACCTCAGTTGGCCGAAGCCCTCATCACTGTGTTTGTAGACATTGAATTTACAGGTGAGACACTGCAGCTTGAAGAGAAAACTATAAAGGTTTTGCATGGTCGCTGTCAGGCGGAAACCCCGTATGACCAATTATGGTCAATTGTTCACAAATCGATAGTATTGGCCTGTCCCCACGTCAGCCGTTGCGTTTATGAATTATTAACTAGTGTAAGGTGTTGGAAATAGCTTTAGAACACATCTATTAACTCTCTTGGACACTAACTGTCTGAGAAGTGACCTGAAGCGCTGCCGTTTTTACACTCAAGATTGAAATTCGGAATGTTTTTTTAGACAATGAAGTATGAGTGTAACTGTTTTGTTAAAATGTATTTTAATATTTGCCGATTACACTGTTAGTGCTTAGCTCGTTTTATTATTGCATCGCTCATGGCTATTAGGCAAGGTAAATTTATATAGCACATTTCATACACAAGGCAACTCTGTGTGCTTCACACTAGAGGGTGACACGTCAGTGAGTTTTCATTCCCATCCCACTCCCGCAGGAAAAAAAATCCTGTGCCATCCCAGTCCCGCACCATAATAAAAATGAAAACAAAACGTCCTGGTGAAAACAACTCCCATCCCGTAGTGCTCCCGTTCAACATTACTTCCACTGCCATACCGCTTCCAAAAAAGGAAACAATACCATGGCAAACCCATAAAACACCAGAAAAAAGCAGTGAAATGACTTTAAATTTGTTTTATTTGTTTTAGTTCAACAAAATACTACAAGGATACTAATTGCAATGCTTCTGATAACATTAAAAAATACATTTTTAATTTAATTTTTTTAGTGCTTGTGTTCTTGTTTAGGTATCTTAAAAGTGTAAGGCACATGAAAAAAAGCTACCCTAAAAACCTTTTTAAGGAGTACAAGTACAAATAATGAGATTCCAATTATTACCGTAGTTTAGTAAAAATGTAATGAAAAGGCCTCCAAAAAGATGCAGAAAAGTCTATATTATATTCTATAATTATATTAATATTTTCGTGAGCTGGGTCCGCCCACTAGCCGTTTGACCCACTGCATGCGTGATGTCACTGGCGTGTTGCCAACTTGGCGACTTTCTTGCTATATTTAGCAAGTTTTCAGAGCCCTCTAGCGACTCTTTTTCAAAAAAGCGACTAGCGACAAATCTAGCGACTTTTTGTGGTGTTATTGGAGACTGATGTGAAAGGACATATTGTTCTTAGTGTTCTCCACATGCAGCGGGTGCTTCCGTCGGCTTCTCCCCAGTCTCAGAGCAATCACAGAATCCTCAATCATCTCTTGTCCAGACAGCAAATGAATCGCGCATGCGAACCCGCCACTTTTTCCCCGCCATGATTTACAGTCACAGCGGGATGCTTTTTTTTTTTTTTTTGTCTAATTAAATAAGTGCATTTAAAGATACTCACCTCGTCCAGACAGTTCAGCGTGTGTTTGCATTTCTCCGTGACACAAGCTAAACCTCTAACGTTAGCTCTCTAGCTTAACATGGCTCAGTCTAAACTGTACAGTCAAAAGTACAATTATGCAAATTGAGTGATGGAGCCATTTAGCGACTTTTAGGACAGCCGATAGCTACTTTCCTTACTGAGGATTTGGCAGCACTGCTTCCGACTCTGAAAATTGCGGAGGCAAGCTGTCTGGAAATGTTGGTCGCTCATTTTTATTGTTCGATTAAAGGAGAAATGAAATGAATCAGAAGAAAAACCACAACAAGCACACTTCACAGCTGGCAAGTCAGAGACGTGGCCTTCACGATTTCGCCCCGCCCGGAAGAGTTTCAAAGCGTGAAGCTAAATCAAGGAAATAATCGGTTTATGTGTATTAATTTGAGAATCCGTTCATTGCGACATGGATATTTTATTGTTTAATACAAAATTCAAATTTGTAAAAATCCTGTCCCATACGCTTGAATAGACACAGTGGTTGCCTGAACCTTTGAGATACTACGCACAGCTGCCGGTGGAGACTTGTTTGTTACCATTTTAACAAATGGCAGTATAATAAATTTGCTTTTTTTTTTTTTAGCGTATAAATAAATTAGCTATTGAACATGATTTCGGGGAGGTGTTGTGTTGGATGTTTGCGCTAATGGTATATGATAGCAACATAAGGTGTTATATCAACTTGAACAATGCATTCTTTGGTAATTCAAGAAAGATGTTTTTTTTTTTTTTGGTGATGCAAGGATTACATCCGACATCGACGATATTCAAAATTGGTACCTCAGTGTGGCTGAAGCCCAACTAAAACCTTTCCTTTTTCCTACCTGTTGTTCTTCAGGTGATCCTCACCAATTTGAACAGAAATTCAATTACAGAAGACCCATGTATCCCATCCTCAAGTTCATGTGGGGAGAAAATAACTACAGAGAGAGTATCAAGGTAATAGGACAGATGCATTTTTTGTCGATTCAGGTTTAAAAAAAAAAAAAAAAAAGAGCAAGTTGGTTCTTAGTATCTTCTTATTTCCAATAACCAAAGTGCTTTGTGTTTTCTCAGCATTTGGCAGACTATGCATCCAAGAACCTGGAAGCCATGAACCCTCCTCTCTTCCTCAGGTTCCTCAACTTGCTGATGAACGATGCCATCTTCCTTTTAGATGAGGCTATTCAGGTGATGCTACGAGACAAAAATCTTTGCACAGGAATAACCTATATCCCGTTTGAAGTCATTTTTCTACCACAATGCCGAAAACAGTTTTTTTTTTTTTTTAACTTTTCAGTTGTCGTTGTTTTTAATATTGCAGTACCTGAGTAAAATCAAGATCCTGCAGCTGGAGCGTGATCGAGGGGAGTGGGATGACCTGGCCCCTGATGCCCGAAGGGAAAGGGAGTCCAGCCTGCAGATGTTTGGACAGCTGGGCCGCTTCCACAACATCATGTCTAATGAGACCATCGGCACGCTGGCCTTCCTCACCTCAGGTCAGAGCCATACAACAGGTACACTTTGAATTCTTGATTTTCTATTGCAATAATGTCCCCTTTTTCCCTTTCCAGAGATCAAAGGGATCTTTGTGCACCCTTTCTTGGCCGAGAGGATCATCTCCATGCTCAACTACTTCCTGCAGCACCTGGTAGGACCCAAGATGGGTGCTCTTAAAGTGAAGGACTTCAGTGAGTTTGACTTCAAGCCGCAGCAGCTTGTCTCTGACATCTGCACCATCTACCTGAACCTGGGGTACGTTGTGAACATTCTCTTGAGCACTGCGAAGGATGCTAGATGATTTTAAGTGCATTCGATTGCGTTGGTGTGCCATAATCTTTTGGGGGTCGTTGTGTTAATACAGTTGCTCTTTGCCAAAGCACTTACTTTTGTTCACAAATAGTCATATTTGTGTATTTCTTTGGCAGAGATGAGGAGAATTTCTGTGCTACCGTCCCAAAGGATGGACGTTCGTACTCTCCTACCCTCTTTTCCCAAACAGTGAGGGTACTGAAGAAAATCAACAAGCCGGGGGACATGATTGTGGCTTTTGGACTCCTTGCTGATAAAATTAAGGTATCATTTGAGTCTGGAGGAGATTATCGAAAGGAAATGAGTTGTTTTTTTCGGTGGGTGAGAGAATCCAGTGTATCTCTGCACCGTCAAACTGTCCTGTTACTCTGCCTGTACACTAGTCCCATGCAGATCAACAGCAGCAGGAGGAGGAGACTTATTCAGAAGCCCCGGAAGAGTTCCTAGACCCTATCATGTCCACACTGATGCTCGATCCCGTTCTTCTTCCATCTTCCAACGTCACAGTCGACCGCTCAACTATAGCAAGGCATCTCCTCAGGTTAGTTCTCAACTAACACCAGGATGCTTTTACACCTTAGTTGTTTTTGTTCTGAATCAGTTCAAGTGTTTGGAAACTTGATCCATTGTGACCTAGGTTCAATTTCTTCTCACACTGTAAAAAAAACAAAACAAAAAACAAGATAACTAAAATCCAAGATTGCCAATTATCATTTTAGGGGCATTCTACCAGGCTACAGTTCATCCACAAATAGCCAAGTGCACTTGGAGGGGAATCCACAGATTTTCCCTCTTCACAAATGTTCACCCGAGAATGTGTTTTGTAAGGCAGGCGTCTCGGTGGTTTACATGCTGCCTGTATTTATGTCACCATTATGCTGTTAAGGGTAACTGATTCATATATCTGCGTTCTCTCCAAAAACCAACAGCTTCAGCGTTCCTTTGAAAGCACAGTAAACAGTGGATTTGGTCTGCACCTGAGTTTGATTGCTGTGTAACAAAGTACTGTACAGTTTGATGAAAACAGGGGTTCTAACTTGTTCTAAAAATGTAGGGTCAGAAGACTTCTGAAGTTAAACGTCTAAAGCAGGGGTCACCAAGTCCGTTTTTCATCTCTCCCCGCTGCAACACACCTGATTGAAATGATCAGCTCATCAGCAAGCTTTGCAGAAGCCTGATAACGATACAGATCATTTGAAACAAGTGTGTTGCAGCAGGGAGAGATGGAAAACATGCAGGATAGGTGCCCTTGGGGACCGGACTTGGTGACCCCTGCTCTAAAGTATCGTATAGATTCTAGAGCATCCATCCATTCAGCGGGGATAGGTATCACATCAGATTTCCAAAATTGGTTCGATTCGTTTACAATTCCCGATTCACTTTGATTGACTTTCGATTCAGATACCAATTTCACGCAGTACCAATTTTACTTTCAGATGAAAGACATTCTAAGAAGAAGCAGCGCTGCTATTAGTAGAAACTTCTTGCTCTAAGTTGGTGCATTAGTAAAAATAGGAATATTTATATTAATTGAACCCAATTTAGTACATTAATCATATCTGTTTCATTGAACATGACCTGATCAAAACAATGATCATTTGAATGAATTCCAACCACAGTGCAGACTGATGAAATGAAGTTGCAAAAACACTGTAAACTCATGACATTCACGTTCACGTGACTGTCTCACAAAGTTTCAGTTCATTGCTGTCTTCATGTTTTTTAAAACCGAAAAACTTCCAGACATCTGCTATCAAGCCTGTCGGAGCTGATTTCAGTGCTTCCGCCATGTTGTTTTGAAACGCTTCTTTCGCATGGTGACAAGATTACACGTGATGCGAGAAGTCACATGAATTTATGGGAAACAGATGTGTTAAAAGGATCCATTCATGGTTTTATGAGTAGATATCGGGCTATGAAAAGGAAAATCGATTCAAGCAATTCAATTAATCTTTTTTTTTTTTTTTTTTTTTTAACCCAGCCCTACCATTCATATATTTAAAATCTATGACACTCTGGACAGGTCTTCAGTCAATCACAGAGCGAATGTGAATGGACTACTGAGTGTGACTCAAAACTAAGACAGTTGCATGAAAGTCAGCTATGTGAAACACTGCACCCCACTACTGATGGCCCTGTGTACAAGAGGCTTTTGTCGCAGTTTTTGGATGCCTACATGCTAACCCCAGCTACAACAAAACCTAGAGAGCACACTTCTTTGTAAAAAGAATAAAAAGAGTAAAAAGAGTGTGTCCTCATTCCAGTGACCAGACAGACCCGTTCAACCGCAGTCCTCTCACCATGGACCAGATCAGGCCAAACGAGGAGCTCAGACAACAGATCTTACAGTGGCTGGATAAGCACAAGCAGGAGAGGCTGCAGCTGGGACCGAGTGACCAGACTTGATCCGCCCAGTGCCAAACAATGACTGCATCCACATCTACAGTGCTCCTCTGCCTTTTTTTTTTTTTTTTTGTGGCTAATCTGTGGTCGCCTCAGATTACAGACTCCTGTCTAATACGGCATTTAAATCCTACTTAATACAGCCGAGCCTTCGTGCGACAGACTGCAGCGCCACAGCTGGTTGACTAGCTGTTTGACAATGCCCGATGGTAAACATTAGCATTAAGGGAGTGATGCGGTCTTGAGCGAGAGAGAAGTACTACAGGACTCTAAAAAAGCAAATGTTTTTTTCCCTTCCCGATTTTGATTTATTTTTTTACATATTTATCTCACTTAAACGGTTCACATCATCATCAAGCCAGTTTAAACCTCTTGGGCCTGCCGCACTTTGAGAGAGGCAACCGAACATGACTGAACGGGACAATCGTGAACAAATTACAGCCGACCTTGCGATTGATCCTCGTCCACATACCAACTTGCTGCCGCGAAAAAATACACAACCGCAGGTGTTCTTATCGAGGAGCAACGTTTTGAAGCGCCACATACGGTATAAAATGTACTCTGTAGTCACCAACTTGGTGCCCACCACACAAGTAGCCTGTTCTAAAAATAGCTTATTAGTAATGGGACATTGGGATTTTCAAGGAATGTTGTAGAGGCGATCATTTGAAAATGTGAACACAAAAATGAAGTGTTGCATATTGATATTCATCAGTTTCCTAATTATTGTGAGAAATCATTATGAGTGTCTTCAGTAAGTAATTGTTCATCATCATGTATAATAACATTATTCAAGGTGATTTTGGCAAATTTTGTTATTTTAGAAGTGTGTGTCAACCTGGAACCCCTTTGAATTAATCACTACCCAAGAAGTCGTTCTCAAGTTTGGAAAGGTTGGTGACCCATCACCAGTTAGTGATAAAGCTTGATTTCCATCATTGTCTGGCTTTCAAGAAAGATGGAGCAATCAGTCATCAGTCATGAGGCAACAAATGCTGACATTACATATCGGTAATACCATATTTTTTCATACAAACCGTACAATCCTCTGAGGACTTCTGTATAAAAACTGAAACGCTTCCCTAAAGGCAAATGGGTTCCTCACCCACCTGTTTTGAGTTTTGTGTTATTTTGACATTTGCGCAACAAGTGTGGCCAACTATAAAGTTAGTAGGACTTGTTGAATATTCTTCACACATTTACCACCGTAACAGAATTTTATATGGCAACACAAGCATTTTATGACGCTAACATGACGGAATTGCAATATTTATTACTTGGGCTGCAACTACAAAGATGGTAGTAATATGCAGCACTTTTGGTTCAAGCTGCATGCGAGATGTAGATATAAATAGAACTCAAACTATAAGGCAAATCTATTGGAACGTGTGAGGTTTTTATTTACAGCCCTCATTATATTTATGTAAATTGCAATGACAACTCCATAAGCGCATGTCAGCATTTAAAGTTCTGACATGAAATAAAGACTGTACAGTATTTGACTGCCAGACACTGCATTCAGAAAGTCTCGCTGGAAAGTCCACTACGTATAGCACAATTTTAAATGTGAAAACAACTATGTGATGACTAGTGCTTGACAAAAAACAAACTGGCCTATAAAGAAACAAATGGCAGTAATTTTAAGTATACAAATGTGTATATCTACTTCAGAGGTGCTAAACACTCACTGGGCTGTCATTGACTCTGTTTACCCAAACACAGCAAAGATTGGGGTAGACGGTGGATTGTTTTTCATTATATTAATATTTTGTAATTTTAAAAAGATGACAAAGTTCCCACGGAGGCTTTGGCTTTACATTTAACATAATTGGTGTTAGAATTAACAATTGCCAAATACAATTTAAAAGAATAACTATGGGGATCTGAATGGTTTTTTTTGCCATCTAGTGTTTATAATGATACCAAATGTAACCTTCTTAATTGCCTTTTAAATCATTAAAGGTTCACCTATCACTGATATTTTTATTTTTTTGCAAGGATTTGATATCGTTTGCATTAACATGAAGAAACAACTGAATTACACTTTTGGGACATTTTGTTTCTTTTTAGACATATAGAGTGCAAGGTGGAAATCCACTCAATGATCGCAGGATTATTTTGAGAGAGATTTTAATAAAAGTTATCAAATGTGGCTGTGATCAAGACAAAAATGTGAAGGGAGTATGTGATGGTTTGGCATGCCTGTGCTTTAGGTTGAAAATATGCTATATTTTTGTTTTATTGTAAAATTTGACTTTGAGTGTACATTATGATTAAAAAAGCAAACAGTTTGTGTTCTTTTTTTTTATGGCTATATGCTACATTTTATGTATTTTTTTCACTGGGTAAGATGAAGTGGCTATATTTTGCTCATTTATGAGTGCCTATATCCCCCCCTCAAAAATTGCTGACTTATCCAGCAGTTATATACAATTGTGTTTTGCTAGTTTAACATAACGTTTCGTGCACACCCAGGCCCACCCAGATTTACAGACTGCCCACCCAGTGAGATTCATATAAAATATATATACTTTTAATTTTTTTGTAAATTATTAAATTATTTTTCAATTTTTGTTTCGTTATGTTTTTTATTTTATTGAATATTAAGAATGGCGTAATTGTGGTTATCTAAGGAAGATCTGAACTTCATATTATTCAGTTTGTCATTTTATTTGAATATACGATGTGTCTGTCGGGACAGGAGGATTGTGCTCAGTGAGAGAAAAATTCAGGGCGACCCATTAGCCACGTTCTGGCTCCGTCCCTGATTTCGTGTTGAACAAACAAAATTCAATGTTGTGAAACATTTTGACATAAACATGTTAAATCAGCGTTGTTTCGAGTGTATTAGACTCTAAACGTATGCACGCGGTTGTATTTTGCTTGTTTAATGCAACAGAAACTTACTGCATTTTTTTTTTTAAGTTGAACAACCAAAGTACAATGTTGTCGAAAAAATACTAAATCTCCTTGGTTTTGCCCTTCATGCCCCATTTTGGAGCCTCATTGTATGGCTTATAATTTTGAAAACATTTGGTTTGACCACAGACATTGACGTGTGTGAGGGCGTTTGAGTATGAATGTGCACGTCCAAGCACGTGTGTGTGTACAGAGAGACAGACAGGTAGGTAGCTCATGAATGATTTTTTTTAAGTGCCAGGTTAAGGTAAGAGTAGACCTATTAGAATAGATAAAATGTTCCATCCTTTCACAATGTAAGTTGGATCACTGTCAGTTTTTAGTTCCTATTGGATATAAAACGCATTATGTGCCTTTTGATTGAAGTTACATAGAGAGTGAGCCAGGGAGCAGGGAAGGGATTTTATTAAGTTTATTTTCTCACGTTTGTCTATCCTTACATTCAAAAGCACACAGACATTTAACATAAATCAGTGGATTTTATTTTAGGAAGGACATCTTTATTAACTACATGATTTATTTGCCTCGTTTCACTATATGAGGAGGGGAAGAACAGAGAGTCTGGTTTTCAAGAAATGTGATAAGTTTGTACTGAATGTAGGTGGCTGCTTTACTCTAAAAACATGCATGCGTACTGTCAATGGGTATGTTGAGGAGCTGCTGTATGAAAATAAGATATCCTCGAATCCTCCCCCATATATTAGAGGTGACATATGTTGAAGATATTTTACAATTACATCCATTTTCTCCTGTGCTGTGGCATCATCATTTAAAGAACCTTTATTAGATTAGGTTTATTCGCAGACGCCCCGTAGAATTCCTGCGCACATTTGTTTTTTTCTGAGTGGTAAGTACTCCAGGACTCTAGTGAAAAGAATTGGCTTGGTTTTGTCTGGTGCTTCTGTGTTTTCTATTCTAACGGTCTGGCTGCTGCTGCTTTTTGTCATTCAACTGCGTCGCTCGTTTCCCGGGCAAAGCCCCTGAATCTGATTAGGACTCGGCGGAGCTGAGCTCCGATCGCGCCCGCTGAGCCAATTCATTGTCCAGGCCGTGTCGGGTCCGCCCCGCAACCTGCATAACGAAGCGTCGGCCAGTGAGAGTAGAGGCCGTGGCGGAGCTTGTTTATGTGGAGTGCTGGCTCAGGGTTCCGCCCACCGACGTATCTGTGATCGCAGGGCACACAGGCACAGAGTGTAAAATGGCGCACAGCTGTCGGTGGCGCTTCCCCGCTCGGCCCGGAGGGAGCAGCAACTCCGGCACCGGGAGGAGAGCGGGTCGGATAAGGGTCACTGCCTCGCTGCGGAACGTTCCGGGAGCCCACCCGCACGCCGCTGGCCTCGGACCCGGGTTTGATGCTGCACTACAGGTCTCTTCGGTCATCGGGAGCAACCTGCAGAAATTTCGGGATGTTTTGGGGGAATCGAGCGATTCAAGCAGCGCGGAGGTAAGCACCAGGCGGGCGGAGAGAGGGGGGGAGTATCCCAGTTGGGAGCTCCGGTACCAGGAGAGGCGTTCGTTGTTTTGCATCTAACGGTCCAAACGTGGACAATCTCTCTGTCTCCGAACTGAGCAAAACTTCCCATCATCAAGATGCTCCGTTAACTTTGCTGCACTTTTACGAGCACAAACTTTAGTCCGGAAACCAAAAGACACCGATACCGAGACGTGTGCTTATGTCAGGTTCTGCTGGGAACAAACTTAGTTTGTAGTGGAAGTGAGAGGAGATGCTACATCCATACACTCTTTAGGATGGACTATTACTAGCACGCTAACACAAACCACTCCCCCGTCTTCTAGGTGTCGTGCTTATGATATTTTAATCAACCAAAGACACATAATTTGCGTTATTGACACACTATGCATACATCGTAACAGACACATCATCTAACTAAGCCACTACAGTTGCTTTCCTAGTTAGCTACTTGACATTAGCTCGATTGGACGCTTTCGAGACTTGGACGTCTCATATAATAACAGTAAAAGTTGTTTGTCTCTCCCAGGGAAAAAAAAAAGAAGTAATTTTTTTGTTGCGTGTGTTATTACGACGTTACAGTCGGGGGCCCTTCAAGGTAGCGTGTGGTGTGTTTGAAAACAAGACATGGCAACTTGAATGGGACGAGAGTACACAAATATGGTCGTGGTTCGAAGTTAGCTTCCCTCCACGGCAGTCATTCGTTTCATTGAATTCTTTCGCACTACCTACGGGTGTATTTATAATGAAGACACTGAGTTCTTGTATAGGCTGGTGTTTTTCCTTGAGACATGCATCTTGTTGCGATGATTCGGCTAACCTAGCTGGTGGGTTAACTCGGAGCTAGCTGCCCGTAGTACACTTTTATTTCCATCTCGCGAGTGCATTTTCCACGTTGTGGAAATTGTGCATGCCTGTCTGACATCACCCCAACCGGTCGGACATCACAGTGCAAAGCTTACAACTGCAGCCATTTCTACTGCTGTTTGTGGCTATGCTAGCGAAATTAGCATACTACGCCACGCTAGCCGTCATGCTACTGCTGATGCGTTGGAAAATGGGAGGTTAAGTGAACCCATTCTCATCGTAGCCAGTGCGTAGCTCGCTAGTAGCGACACGATGCACGGCTTTGGCTTGTAAACGCCTCGCGGTTACGTTTAGCATGAAGCCACACGCATTCTCTACTAATCGTATTTTTCTTTTTTTTTTGGGGGGGGGGGTATCGCTCAGATGGCGTATGTGTGCCATTTGAGGGGGTTCGAGTTGGCTTCGTCGAGTGACAGTGCGCATGCAGGGCCGGCTACAACAACAAGGAGCCCCCGCTTGACGGGCCGTGTGATGTGGGGGTGTGTTCGCCTCAGCGAACTACCATCTCCCTTTTCTGCCAGCAGCAGCAGCAGCAGCGTGCTACCGTTGCAGTTATAACAACCAGGCATTGGTTGCAAGCGGAGTTGAGTTGTTTGGTTTTTCAGCACAGGTTTTGTAGTGGCACATACTCCTCCCTTTCATGCATACTGTGCGGGTTCGATTCCTGGTTGCAACAGGAAGGCAGAGGTGGGTGAATTAGCCAACAATCGTACTGGTACTAGAATGAGTACTGTTACTTTACAACAGGGCTCTCAAACCATGACCTGGGCCCCGGGGGCCATTTGCAACTGCATGAGGATATTTTGCGGCGGCCTACTTGACAAAGTTTAATGTTAGTGTGGTCCCTAGGGATGGCTTGATTGTGGAAATAGTAATAATCATGATTATTTTAGATTGAGACAGAAATCATTATAAATCATTGCCTTAAAAATGTCACTTTTTAATAAACATGTATTTATTGAAATACTAAAACTCAACCACTCAAAACTATCATCATAAGCTATGATGTCCATTCATCCATGCACATTGAACACATTCTTGAACTCTTCTTTTTGTCAAATACAAAATGACTTGTAAATATTACACGCAATTCAAGCCTCTTGCATTTTCATTCTGCTACTTCCACACGTTTGATGCCTTACAATCTTTGCACAGATTCAAACCATGAATAAGCATCTCCCTTATCTCTTTGTCATATTTGTTTTTTATGTTATTTTGTTGTTCTATTTTTATTCATACAAATCTTGGGATTTACTGGGCTAACCTAAGACCTTGACGATCGCATGTTGTGCCATATTTAGAAATGTGTGTTGGAATTCCTTGAATCTTTGGAAATTCAACTTCAAATAAGTTGAAGGAGCCACAAATTAAAACAATATACTAAAATAATAGCAATAAAAACAATTAATGAAAATAGCAGCTGCCCTTCCAATGCACGCATTCGCCTCGTAGGAGCAGTGTTTTATCGTGCATGGATGGACTACTAAACAATTACAATAAGATAAGAGGAAAGTTGCAAACGACCTCTATTAATATAATCAGTTTTTCACAGCTTGGGAAGAATTTGTGCCTTTGAGTATTATGTTACTCATGTGCTGGTGTGCATTTGTGTGTGAATATTCGTTATTTGAAGGAATATCGCTCCCAAAGTCAATGCTAATTTACCGTTAGCATGTCAGTGGGGTTTACATTGGCTTTAGCATTAAAACTCGCAATGTTTCTAAAACAAAACTTCTTGTTTGTGTGTGATTATTTTCGTTGTGTGGTTAGTTTTACAATAAACTCCAACTGAGTTATTAAACATCTTAAAGCACTCAGGGATGGCAATCATAAACGTTAAATGCTTGCTGCACAAACATGGTGCATTCAGGGTACTTTCAGTAAGTCGGGAACTTACAAACGCACCATGCCATTTTTGACATCCTATTTCTTCGATTACAATGTTTTTAAGATCGTAAGAAGCCAAAATCGAAATAATGATTGAATTTTGATTAATTGCCCAGCCTTAGTGGACTGTACTTTTTTTGCCCTGCTGTTGCTCTCAGTGTTGTGTTTTTTGTTTAGGCCCATGACAGCTTTAAGCAAAATGTAATTGTGAAGTGACACCAAGTGGAAGGAAAACATATCCCATCACCTAGTCCCAGTCATGTCTTTTTCAAAACCTGCCTCGAAGAGAAAGGTTGGTGACAACAGCCAATTTCAAGAAAATCAGGAGACACAATATTTTTTTTGTCGAGCACATAGGGGAACCGCGACATGCCTTGTATGCGCAGTGAAAGTTGCAGTGCTCAAGAAATCCAACCTACTCAAGTAGACATGTTGAGGGGGTTGCAAAGTAGCAGGGAGATGAGAGACAGGACCAGGTCACCAATCTTGTTCACATTCTGATGAACCATTAATATTCAGAACTGTTACTAAAAAAGATTTATTGGATTAGATGTACTTTTATTTAAATACTTGAACACCTTTTTTGTAGACTACAGTACTTGATGCGGTCCAGACACACCCAGACCATCTCCAGCGGCCTACACGTTAATTGAGTTTCAGACCCCTTCTTTAGAATGAGTAATGTGTAGTGCTCCGAATAATTACTTTAAACAACTACTTAGTGCTGAGTAATTTGGACACAGTATAAAATATTGTGCACATTCATTTCTTGAGCCAAAAATTGGACTCCTATCTAAAACACATTTAAAGAAGCAGGGTCTGACACAGGACCACCATGAGTTAAGTTCTGGTGGCCCTGTCAGAACCAGTGCTGGCCCCATATATTCATGATCCAATATGATAGGTTTCAATGGTTATTTGATATTGCCATACTGATACCTGGTAGCTTATTCGCCCGCCCCTAACAAAATCAGAATTTGTTCATTTTTGGCACTATCAACTTCAAATAATGCCCTGTTTTTTTTTAATTAAAGGAATCGAAATTAATGTTTTTCTTATCCGATTCACTGATTAATCACCAAAATAGGAAGTAGTCCTCAGAGTTCGTGGGTGAGATGCAGCCAATCCCAGTCAACTTTGAGCAAGAGGTGGGGTACACCCTTGACTGGTTGCCAGGCAATCGCATGTTATGTTCAGTGTTGGTTTTCTTCTTGCATATGAATCCTGAATGGAATATTTTTTGTTAATCAAGTAGTAGAACGTTATTATTCTTTTTTTTGAACTGCATATTTAAGCATTGTGTTTAAAAGGCCACATATTCATTTTCACAATGTCAAGGAAAAAAAAACCCTGGAAGTTCGCTGAGTTAATGCTGGGAAATAAACTGTCTAAAAGACCTGTGGTTAGTTTCGGTATATTAAAGCAAATCCCCTGGGGGAGGGGGCCCATTTTCTTTAATTCACACACAAAAGGAAACACCCACATTACCACTGTCATTTGTTTACATTTGACTAGAATATTTTCAAGTCAGACTACAAGTTATAAGGAGGTAAGGAATAAACATAGTCCCACTTCCCAGCAGTCTCAAGTTCAAAAAGTATCAGCTCTTTCAATTCAAATTCCAACAAATAAAGCCAAGTGTCCTGGTGGGACGCGAGCCCAATGAAAGTACGGCTGTCGTGGTTGCGGGGTAGACTCGAATGCGGCTCTTATTGAACAACATTTTTTTGTAAGTCCTGAAAAATCCAAAACTCAACGTAAAAAAGAAACACTAGGAAACAAAACATGACTGCGACTACAATCTGTCAAGGACTGAATGAAAACTAGCAACTTAAATACAGGCATACTGACGAGACAATGAGAACCACCTGGACAAGACAAGGTAGGAACAGGTGGCAGCCGCAGGACGTGCGCCACCGGAACAGGGACAGGTGGCGGTCACAGGACGTGCGCCGTCAAAACGGGCAGGTGGCGGCCACAGGACGTGCGCCGCCGGAACAGGGGCGGGTGGCGGCCACAGGACGTGCGCCGCCGGAACAGGGGCGGGTGGCGGACACAGGACGTGCGCCGCCGGAACAGGGGCGGGTGGCGGACACAGGACGTGCGCCGCCGGAACAGGGGCGGGTGGCGGACACAGGACGTGCGCCGCCGGAACAGGGGCGGGTGGCGGACACAGGACGTGCGCCGCCAGAACAGGGGCGGGTGGCGGCCACAGGACGTGCGCTGCCAGAACAGGAAAGGGTGGAAGGGCCGCAGGACGTACAATGCTGGAGCCAGGTGTCAATGAGCTCACATACCTGCCACTAATCCTGCGCGGTCCATTTTTTGGTCGGATCGTTCTGTCATGGTTGCGGGGTAGAGCACCGAAATGCAGGGAGGCAGGAGAAGCTGGGTTTCGGCCTACTGAAAGAAACTATATATTAACAAAAAAAACTGCATAAACAAAGTCCTGAAAAATCCAAAACTCAAAGTAAAAAAGAAACACTAGAAAACAACACTAGGAGAAACAGAACATGACAACAATCCAACAAGGACTGAATGAAAAACTAGGAACTTGAATGCAGGCATACTGAGACAACGAGAAACACCTGGACGAGGCACATAAGGTAGGAGGGAGCCGATTGGCTAACACCCAGGAATGCACACAGGTGGTCACAATAATCATTGACGAGAGACACAGAAATACTGAAAAAACAATCCTAAAAAAAACACAACAAAATCAATATAGAACGAACATGACAATGGCAGCATGTTTGATTTGTAGAGACAGAATAGGTTGCTACAATGCTGCATGATGGAAAATATATGCATGTTAGTTTTAGAGAGTGCTACATTTTTTCCCCAGAGAAACACATTTCTTTTGGTGCGTTTTGTTTTGTGCTTCAATGTATTCTTTAGCTTCTTGAGTGCATTGCAGTATTACTGATGCAGAGAGGCATACTGGGCCATTCATGCTCATAGAGCTTGGCGAAGCCTATTGAAGATGAGGGCCCAGCTTGGTGCATCCATTTATACTTTCTATAAATAATCATAGTTAGAAGAAAGATTTGAGATACGGTGGTAGCTTAAATGCCGACCACAATCACTTCCTTGAAGCTTTTTGACTCCCGATGACATCAGTTATATTTGGAATAATTCGCTCATGCTGCTATCACAGTAATTGTATGTTTTGAGAAAATTAATTAAAAATATGTAAACATATTAACTTTCATACACTATCGGCAGAGATAACCTGTCTAATATTAATACGCTAGAAACACTGTTAACTTTATTCACAAATGGGGAGGGAGAGTAAATATTGCAATAATCGGTCTGAAAAAAAGTGGTCTCGAACATCCCTAGTTAAAACACATCCCACTCTTATAGCACTCCTACCTTTTGAGTCACCTGCAAAGGTAGTTGCGTGCAATACTGCAGGATTTGACATTGAGCAGATACCAATTAAATACCAGAACTACTGTATATCGTCACTAAAAATACAGATACTCAGAAATGTTCAACTCCAAGCATTATGCTAGTTGGACTACATTTCACAAGATTCTTAGACACGGAAGCAGGAAGTAGTTTCTAGTTGCAGTATGATGAAAATATCGACACCTGTTAGTATTAGATACGAATCTGAATGATAACTCAAACGTCATAGGAAGGAATTTGAATCAAAGACGACAAAATGAAAACTCGACAGCCATACATAAGGCACACCGGATTACAAGGCTCACTGTTGAATTTTTGAGAAAATTAGAGGAATTGAGTGGGCCTTCTGTGGTCTGAAAAATACGGTACAGGCGGACCTCAGGTTATGCGGTACTCAACCTACGTCGTTTTGGCTTTACGGCGCCTGAGTCTCGTTCGCCATTTTGTCTTTAGCCACATGTGTGTGTAAAAAACTAAGTAGGACCTTTTAGCGATGCTGGTACAGCCAAGAGGAAAGCCATTACGCTGGAAACAAAGCTGGATATCATCAAAACCAGAGCTGGGCATTTTACTACCGTATTTTCCGGGCTATAAGCTGCACCGATATATAAGCCGCACCCGCTCTATATTTCTTAGAACATTTTAGGGAAAAACGTAAATAAGCCGCACCTTTATATAAGCCGCACCTATCTATGTTGAAAACTTTTATATTTACTGCATTTACAGAACGATTATGAACTGTAAATGTACATGTATGTACCTGAGCAGATTCTTTCCTAACAGTGCCTTTTAACACTGCAGCAACGTTGCAGTTTAAAACAGAAGAGAACCAAGAGAAATAAACAGTACTTATCTTCATTTCACTGTCGACTGCCACTCCAGTTTGTCGACTAATGTCCACCAGACTCCACCATCTATTGTTCTACTACATTATACATATCCACCTGTCTTGTTTTATGTTAATGAAGTCAGCCAATCTAACACACGACGTGCTAAATCAACAATAGCATTTCACATCAAAACATCAGCCAATCGCAATCATGTGCACTTCAGGCACCTCTCGGAAAACATCAAATCAAAGCATTACAGCGCCTAATGCAATAAGCTAGTGCATAGCGCCCTCGTCTGTTGAACTCCTCCACCTGCAGTCACATCCAGTTAATGGGTATTCCAGTTAGAGCGCCCAGAGCGGTGGAAGAAAAATCCACAGAATAGCCGCACCGGACTATAAGCCGCACGGCCCAAAATCTAGGAAAAAAGTTGCGGCTCTTAGTCCGGAAAATATGGTAAAATTTCCCGGTCCGTTTATTGCCTTCTTCCTGCAACCGGGGTACCATTCCGCGGTTCGTCTATCCGCCTTTTTTGCGCTGCCGGACCAAATAGTAATGATCTGTTGGCCGGTCCGCCGATATGTATTTAGAGATATAGTAGGCATTAAAGTATTAATTCCGACTTACATGGAAATTCGGGTTACGTCGCCAGCGTAGGAAAGGAACTCGTTCGCAACCTTAGGACACCCTGTATACTACAAAGCATTCTATAGTATGTTATACATTCCAGTGGCCCAAATTTTGGGAGCATGTTTCTTCTACGATACGAGTTGTGGACACAGCTTGTGGTTTTCATTCAAGATCAGTGTAATGCCTCTGTAGACAGACTGGGGCAGGATTGTTCGGGCTCACTGCAGCCTCCTGGGCTCACAGGGCGACGCTGAACAGAGCGCCAGCCGGACACTGGGCCAGGGGTCTCTCCCTCCCTCCGTCAAATCCATCCAGACAGAAAGACCCAAATCCAATACAGACACAGAACTCCGTCTGAGAAGCAGAGCAACTTTTATTCTGACAGCTGCCACTTTGGAATGGATTACTAAGCCTATTGCCGAGGCTCAAAGGGGTGCTTGTCGGCTGTTGCTGTCCAAATGAAGGCATTTGTTAGCTTTTGTGTCCATGGAGGGAATTTATTCTCTTGATCGGTCCAAGTTTCAGTTGCTTCTTTTTTTTTTCAGAGTTTCCAAGCTGTCCGGTTTTTGTTATTTTGTAATTGTGCAGCACAGCCACTCTCTTCAATTACCATGACCCTTTAATTTTACTATCCTGCTAATCAGTCTTGATTGTTTTAAACACACGGTCCATAGTGAATTCACATTCATATCAAACAAAGTCAATTAGTTGTATATTGTCAAGCCACAAAACTTGGGATTTAGATCCAAATGGGATATAATAAGCCTCAATTGTTACACTTTGTAATCTTCAGTCTCAACTCTAGGCACGTATTTTTCTTTTTCTTTTTTTGAGATTTTTACTCTACAAGGGTTTTTGAGAGAGGAAGCACACAAGCAGAGAAATAATATACACTTGGGATTTAACAACTAAAGATGATTCGTTGTGGACTATATTATGATGGAAGTCGAGTAGAAATAAATTATTTGTAAAAATAACAAATGATGAAAGATGCAACTCACTATTTTAATTGTGTCTGTCAGTGTCAGTCTGGCGTATGTTCCTCTTCAACAAGCCGGCCAGTATCATTGTCTGTTCCATAGCATGGCATGTAATATGGACATTGGAGCATTATTAAACATAACATTTTGGCCCCAAAGATGGAGTTTCCCTCCTGCTGCGCTCCCTCTTCCTTTGGCCAAACACGGGGTACTGCTGGTATGAATCTTTTAAGACGAGTGGCGATTTGAATAGCTGAAGCTAGCAAGGATTGACACTTTACTTATCCACAACAATCTTCCGATCTTATTTTTGTACACTTTAACTAGGGGTGGGCGATAGCTAAAAAAAAAAAAAAATCTACATTTTTTTCAAAAGATTTGATCACGATAATTTGACGATATTCTACAAAACAATATCGTAAATCTGCACTTGCTTCAAAGAACAACTATGGATACACAGCGTTTGTGAACAACATCTTTTGTTTATTTTTTTTTAATTGGGGCATACATCTGAAAAACATTGTACAACAATATTCTGTGGCTAAATTTAACAATGACAAACTTCAAATTATGCTTCCATTTTATATGGTGTTTTTATTGATTTTTGTTGTTATTTATGTAACTTTAATGTCTCCTATTATTCCCTAACGACAGATATCATCACATTTTGAGCTGCCGTAATTACTGGTCTACTACACTCTAAAAACAGTTGGGTTAAAAATAACATACTGAAAATTTTAGGTCAAAAGTGGGCTGATACACAAATTGGGTCAATTTGACCCACTTTCTTGCATTGTTTTGTACAAAACATACATACATTTTTGGGTTGTTTTTGCAGAAAACAACCAAGAAAGTTGGGTCAAATTGACCCAAGTTGTGGATCGGTCCATTTTGGACCCCAAATTGTTTTATTTTTAACCTAACTGTCTTTAGAGTGTACTGCCAACTCAGAATGAGAAAAGGTGTTTACTACAGCAGTCAGAATGAAAACAAAAAATGTATTTGATATATGGTGATTTATGCCACATGCGTCAGTCTAGAATACAGGTATGTAATTTGTGGAGGGTCCTTAACACAGACGGTAAGAGAGAGAGAGAGAGAGCATCTAGAGCTGTTATTGCAGATACATTTGTAGTGACAACAAATTCAGCCTCAATCTTTTGACAGTTACCGAAATGCTCCTACATATACTACACGTGAGACGGTCACAAATGTATTTATGATGCGGACTACGAGCGTGTAAGATGACTCTTTTGCAAATATTGAACATCCTGTCAAGTTTAACGTGCGCGCATAAAGTAATGTTATGCTGATGACGTCGTTGTTAGTTCTATTTCGCCAACATTTGATTGCAGTGTCTTTGCTCAACTTGGTGAGGTTTTTCAGAGTGTGTGACTTAGCTTTTCTTTTCCATGCTTGTAGAGTTACAGTTTTGATTTTCCTCCTTGCAAGGTTGTATTTTAAAGTAGTGTTTGATTTTGCCTGCCATATCTCAGTGCTAAAAACCATAAACGTTACTCTCACATGACGAAACCTTTTTTTTTTTTTTAAATAATAGTTTACCGGTAATTGATTTTTTTGTAGATGTTATTGTTCAATAAATGAATATCTATTACCACAAATAGAAAAAAAGTATGTAAAGTTTTGAGATGATTGAGAAGCTTTTGAGCATGGAGTCACTAAAGTGGACAACGCAAGGAGAGGACTTGTATGAACATGTGTGGAGGCGCCGCATCTTGCATATTGTCGCTGTCCTGTGAAAAACATTTATCTGCAATTTTGGAAACTTTCACATTAATGCAATGTCTGTAAGGCGGAAACACCATTAATGTAAAAATAAGAAAATGAAAAAAAAAATGGAGATAGGTGTTTTTCACAGAACAGCGACGATATTCATTGACACAAACGTACTACCTGCATGAGAGGTCTTTTGCACGTTTGAAAGGGGCAGCCATCAGTGCACGCTGGTAGTCAATCGGCCTGTTCGTTTATTTGTGTGTGTTGTCTGGCCCAAACACTCGATGCAAATGTTCCTGGCCGGCCCCTCTGTCAAATTTTACTTCCCAATGTGGCCTGCAAGTCCAAAAGTTTGCCCACTCCTGCTCTATAGTGACGAGCGCTGCAACTGCAGTTAAAATAAGTTGCTGCCGCAGAGGGACATCAATTGCTCAATTAACGCAGCTGGAGCTTTATGCGGTGTTGAGCCATGTCAGTCGCTCTGGCTGGAGGCAGGCACAAAATTAGCTGGAGGAAGCAGTCATGCAATTTTGAACGCAGGAAAAACCCTGACATAATTAGCAATGTTTGTAGACTTCAGGCATATTAACATAAATGCAGACTAGTAAAGCCAACTCATCAATTAGTCCACTAATCAGTTCAATCCCTAATAAGCTTAAAGTTATGAGATGTGAGGAGATATTCAAAATAGTAAGACTCCAAATCATTAATCAAGGTTAAGTGTGTTGTGAAGTGTAAAACCCAGCTAGCTTAAGAGCACTTGCAAGCCAACCCGTAATTGCCGTCTATCGAGCATATTAGATTCAACTGAGTGAAGCTCAGCTACACAGTTTATCAACGCCTTTGTCTTTGTTACATCAGTCAGTGCTGGCCTCTCACAATGGCATATGAAGGGAGTTTGATCATTTCTACGCCAGAGAGGAGAGGAAAATACGCTCAGATTATCTTATCGCTAGATAGTAGCTTGACGGCAACCTGATGGAATTTAAATTGTTCCAAAGGAAAAACGAAAGTTTGATGCTGCGTTGCCCTTAGTGCGTTGGTATGTTTTGAAAAAAGCGATTTTTGGGGGTTGGTAAAACACTTTGGACAAGATTTTGTGTTAGTGTAGATAAAGCACTATAAAGGTACAATTAGTGGTCGGCGATATGACGATATTAGATCGTTAAGGACTTTAACGTGCTGACGATCTCATAAAGCTGAAAGATCGTTTGAGGGCACATACTGGTCACATTCTATACAGTTTAGCTCTATGGCAGCTCAGAGCCACTGACGTATACTCGACCATCCAATCACAACAAGCACAGTGCACCGAACGTGACACTCCCACCTCCCTGTTTGTTTGTATAGCGGGAAGCCATGCGGGAAGTCACCATGAAACAGAGTTGTTCCTGAAAAGAAACTCCACATCCACAATGTGGATTTGGTTTGGCATTTCCCCGGAGGACAAGGCGTAAACCAGTTAATCGCAAAGTTTGCAGAGACCCTATCCGGACGTTGGATGGCAAGATGATAAACCTGTTTAATCACTTAAGGAGACATCGCCCAAAACACTAAGCCGACAGCCAAACCAAATGGAGCTCAGAAACATGGCAGCCAGAGGCAGCCGCTAGCTCCAAGCTAACGCAACCCACGGTAATAGTCATATAACAAGGACAGACATATGAAAAAACAAGCAAGCGGTGGAAGGAAGTAACTGAGGCAGTGACCTATTACCTTCCTAAAGACGTGATTCCCATCAAAACAGTGGAGAACAAGGGGGTTTAAAAGACTGGTCAAAGTACGTTATGAGCTGTGTTTTTATGTTTACGTTATGTTACCTTTTATGTTTACATTAACTGCACATTTTGATCAAAATTGCACTCTTTAAATTATAACTTGTTCAGAGAGCTTAGTTGGCTTAAAATGTCCGTTTTTTTCTTTTAGGGTTTTATATACATTTTAAATGTGTTTTTTATGTTTAACTTGAGGAAAATGGTCAGAAATGTGCAAATTAGTCTAAAAAACGATGTAAAAAATCATGATAAAATCGTGATCGTGATTTTATTTTTAAAAATCTTTATTTTTTCCCATGTTGCCCAACACTAAGTGCACTTCATTGACCATTTACTATTATGATAAAATTGGATGTTTGTTTTTTGTAGAACTATGTTTCTTTTTTCACAAAGTACAATTAACAACCCATTCGAATTGATTAGGAATTCGGTGGTTAAAAGGTAAACAAACATCGATCGTGGATTTGGGCTATGAGTTCAGCCTATTCTAGACAGACTCGTGGTGGTCGGTAAGCTACAATATAAGTCTGAAATTAGTGACGGTATTTACCGTACACCCCGGTATAATGAGGAGATTCAAAATTTGAATACCGCCCAACTCTACTGTATAAGATGTTAAAATGTCAATTGAAACATTGCCCGTATGGTTGATAAAGTTTTATAATGGCTCACGGATTATTTATTATTTTCTATGGAGATGATTAATACCAAATCCCAAAAAATTGGGGGCTGAGCAGCATCATGCATTGTGGTTTTTTTTTTTTTTTTGCAATGCCGTTATGTTGATGTACCCATATGCCTCTGTGGCCCACTGGTTTGAGAGACATGGCGTGTTTTGGTGCATGGGGCGCGAGTCCAGCAGGTGTTTGGCCTGTTTAAATAGAAGAGACCCTTCCCCCGCTTTCCCCCGCGTACCCATCGCAGAGACATCGTGTGGATTGGAGCAGGAAGCTTTGTGTCTGCTTTTATTCTATTGCTCACAAAGTGTGGGCGGCTGAAAGAGCGCAGGCAGGGATATCAAAGGATGCGGGACGACCCCCAAACCCAGTCCCCCGCCCCTTTTTATCCCTATGGGACAACATTGGGAGGAGAATTAGTCACAGACCCTCCCATCCATGGCTTTATTGAGCTACAGCAGCCAAGGCGCTTTCACCTCCACTTTAGGAGTCGCGATGAAGAGAGCGGCTGGAATTGTCTTTTTTCTTCCGCTTTGAGTGTCGTAGGGGCAGAAGGTGTCCCCCTGAGATGTGATGTCCCCTTTGTGCATGCAGCAGTAGCCATGTGTTCCTTTTCTGCACTGTACGCGTGTGTCTATGTGTGAGACGTATAATCCGCGCGTGCCCGTTTCGTCTTTGTCCACTGTCTATCTGCTCTTCAGGTGTTAGGTGTTGAAAGAGGAGTCGTCTTACCCCTAAATGTTTGTTTTGTACTGTGTGCTATCAGGCAAATGTCAAACAGTTGCACAGCTCCATGTTGGGACACTCAAAAATAACAAAAGACCACCTTTTGCTTTGGGTGGCTGAGGTTGGGGGGAGGTGAGATTGCTCAAAGCAAAGCTGCACTACTGTAGAGTGTACTCCACTGTTGTGTGTAAACATTTTGTAGGCATGTGTCATACAGAGACATATAGAAGTATAAGATCATCACCAATTTTCGCTACAGGAAGGGGATGAGTCACTCTGTGTGTACTGTAAATGTCAAAGACAGATTCCTGGAATGGTTCAAAGGGTTTCTAAACTATTTAAAATTCCACCTTTCCACAGATAACAAGAATGGCACCCAGTGGAAGGCAGACCTGTGGCAAGGCCAAACAAGTTTTAGAAACATTAACTGTGGAGTGCCACGTGTGTGTATGTTAATTAACGAGATACTTAATGGTTCATGGAAGACGGTGTAAAGCAGTAAACATATATTTTGAATGTGAGAGATGCCAAACAAGTCAAGGAAAGAACCGGGAAGTGACAATCACGAGTCTCCTCCCCCAAAACAGATGTCTGTGGTATTACCAAGACTGACCTATGAAAGGCAGCATATTGCCACTAGGCATCCAGACTGCCTGAAAATATTAAGGTGGGGAAAGAGTGGTGGAAGGGCTGTACGAATAATAAAGTTTTTGGGTGAAAAGTAATGGATTCAAATTGGAAATCTGATTATTTTGGGTGGAAAATTTAATTTTATTCCGAGCCCGTGTTGCTGAGCTTTTACTGCAGTTGTTGATTCAGTTTTAGTTTACTGTCAAAACAAGCACAGCATTCTAGCTATGTGAAGTTGAGCTAGCTCCCCACAGTTTCTCCAATGGATTTCACAAACCTTTGGACAGTTTTTACATTTGACAAAACTGATGAAGTACCTTGTTTTCCATGTTGATAACATTACAAATAGGAACCTATAGAAGCGAATTCCCGCCAGTAAAAAATAAAATAAAATAAATAAAAAATAAATTAATAAAGTTTTTCTTTGGAAGAAGCCCATTCCCGCCAGTTAAAAAAAAAAAATTCTTTGGAAGAAGCCCACCAGTAAAAAAAAAAACTTAATTTTTTTTTAAAAGCCCTGTTCCTGCCAGTAGATGTTTTTTTTTTTTTTAGAAGCCCCTTTCCACCAGTGGAGAAAAAAAGGGGCGGGGTAGGACCATAGGTATACCCACCTAGTGCGTGCAACCCTTTGCTTCAACGTAATGGGCTATATGCATAAAAGCCTATAAAACCACAACTCACACCATTTTAACACACGTTGTCAAATACGAGTACAATAATACTTTCATAAAGTAAACATTTGCATACCCTTTGAGTGCGACTTTCTGTAGCTCAAACAGTGATTGCCTGTGGATGGGGCTTGCACATGAAAGTTTTTTTTTTATACCAGCGGGACTAAAAAAAAAAAAAATCCACTGGCGGAAAAAAAAAAAAAAATTACTGGCGGGAATGGGCTTGCGTAGGATCCTGAATAATCCTGATCCTAAAGAAAAAAAATCTCTATGTATGAATGACTAACAATCATAATGTATCCCGGTGGGATAAAATAAATGATGTTGTGCTATGATGTTTTATTGTCTTGCTTGTTATGAATGAGATTTATACTTTGCCTTTAACCTTCATAGTTAGTCCATAATGGCACATTGGGCTGCTTTTACAGCATTTTGTGGTGTTTGGTGCCTTGTTAAAGGGCGATGCAAAAGCTTGTAACATGTACAATGTACCTAATACGTGTACTTTATCATGTGTAACTTCTAGGTGACTCACTCCTTTTCTTACTTAAACAGTCCCCGTCTTATTCATTACTGGACCTGATTTAGTTGCTCAGATCAGTAGTGTTACTTATATCTTGAATGTCAGCGGTGACGCAGCTTTCATTGCCCAGCAAACTGTTTCCGCTAAGTGGACATTTGATTACACTAGAGTACTACCAACAATGACAGGCTGGTTTGAATTCATAAAAAATCAAAGTAGAGAACCTCAACATCTTGCCTTTAATGGGATGAAGACCATTTGCTAACCTCGTGTGAGGAATTTGTCACATAATTGTTGTTTCCGGTTTCTGTGCCATTGCAGACATTTGTCACACATCGCAGCCTTTTGAGTAATCTTAAAGTTAGATTTAAATCAATATAAATGATCTAAATGTAAAAATGCCAATGTATTAAGTAGTAGTACTAGTAAAATACTATTATTGGTTGTGCTTTTTTTTTTTTTTTTTTTAATGTGCTGGAATTGATTTTATCATTAAATGCATTCCAGTGAATCCCACACTTAGTTCTTTGGTTCACACTTATTGCTTAATTCCAGAGCTGGGCATTCTACTGCAAATTGAGCATTTGTTATTCGTCATCCGTCTGCAGCATGGGTATCCTTCCGTCGTCCGTCATTCGCTTTTTTTCCGGGGGATGGGGTGTTAATAGTACCCATCTATAGGCTGGCCCGCGTCTAATTTTAAACGAGCTTCCGTCAGCGATTCCGACTAAACTCGAATATCATGCTTGGGTTACTCCCTCTACCCCCGCCCCCCCCCTTTCCCCTTCCAGACACAGTACAACAACACTAAGCGTTTTTTTTCCCTCCATCTCATTTTCGTCAAAGTGCATGCATGAGATGCACATAGCTGGTACCTCGCTTGCTGAATGTCATCTGTTCAATCGCCACGTTCAGACAAGCCCTTTATTCATACGCGCAACAGTATGCCCATATTTGGAAGTGCTGATGTAGTAGCCGACCAGGAAGTAAAAAGTGACGCTTTTCCCACTGGTTTACAAAATGTATCTTTCATTGGACATATAATTGCGTTACAGCAATGTCCGTGCGTTTCGTTTCAATCGGGCAAGTTAAATGTGGGGGCAACTCTGCCCGGTCAATCCATGCAAACGGGTTATTCCAAATGACTCAAAAATCAGAATTTTGACAATAACCTGAATATTGACAGCATGTAAACATAGTGTCTGTCCACTCACGCAGGGAAACGCGTTATCCCGAATGTTTCAGAAACCGTAATTTTGACCTTAAACTGGAATATTGACAGCATGTAAATGTAGTCCCTGCAGAAAAGACTGAAGTGATGATTATCTGTGCTGTGGAAACTTAAAAGCCTCTTGAGCAGTTAAGTGAGAAAGTTTAGTGAAATAAACTTGATCACTGGAAATTTTTATGATTAAAAGAAAATCTCATTGGAAAGCCCCAGTTGGACCCACAATTCAAAATAGTTAAATGTTGTATAATGGTTAGAGTCTTAGTTTAAGTGACTAAAATTACATGACTAAGGCTTTTGTGGTTGAATTGAAAATTATTATACACTAACAGTGGAGCAGCCTGCACATTTACATTCTGACCAATCAAGACACATTAATAATGGAATCTTTTTTTTCTTCTTCCTCTCTTGATTGTTCACAGGAGGGGAATGCAGTCCCTTATCTGCATACAATCGAAAAAGTCCCTGAAGTTTTTACCTAGTCAAATTGATACACAAATGAGCTGAGCAAAACTAATTCACATTCAACTTGTGCCTTTTAGGGACATTCCCTCGCGCCATTCTTTTCTGCAGCAACTCAGATCATTCTTGCTTTGAGTTCTTTCATATCCGCTGAAATACGACACTTCACTGGTCGCTTCATTAGGTACCAATGCTCAATATCATACAAGAGTTGTATCAACAACTGTGCCTTGACAAAGGAGGTCAGGTTTGATTATATTATTGTATGATTATTAGAAACAACTATCAGTTTGTTGCACCACCAGTTCTTAGAACAGTGAAAAGTACTCCAAATGCTTTTGACATTTTCCGTACAATTTCAATGAGGTATCAAAAAGACAAAATTCAGGAATTTGCAAGAGGTGGTGTATGCCTCTCTGAAGGTGTACAATAATGCCGATCCAAACTAGTATTGTTCCTCGTTGGTGCCTCATTCACAATCATTTTTTTCAATTTTAAATAATGTACTGTAAACGGTTACCTAGTGTGCAGGCAATATTGTAACCAAGTAACAACAAACAAGCAGTGGCATGCAAAGCAGTACTTCTGTAATGCAAAATGTTAAACCAAGGGGCAGAAAAAGGTCAGATGTGTATAGAAGCCAGCCAGATGGCGGCTTGCGGCTAACGTTAGCAGTCATCTACACTGTCTGGACTTTGATATCCCTTTTTTCGCCTAACTTCTTGTGTATGAGGTGTGTCGGAAACGTTCCAGGACGAGAGTCACAAACCCCTAACTACAAGTTTTCCTTGCCACTATGGGCCAGATGATCAACCATCATGCTTACAAAAATCCTACATTTATCAAATTTTCTTCAAGTTCAAGTTCTGAACTGAACTGAATTTCTTGAGTTAAAAGTGGTCGAGCCTGAATTTGAGTTATGAGTAAGCCTCAGAAATGTCACCGCTTAAGAAAAGTGTGTGTGTGTGGGGTGTGTGTGTGTGGGGGGGGTGTGGGGGTGTGTGTGTGTGTGTGAGTGTTGAAGCAGTACTGTAATGCTCTCGTATGTGGACAATGAGCACTCTCTACTTTGCATGGTTGTCTGATTATGACAAAAATTCCCCATCTTAACTTCCTATGGAATTCTATCAGAAATTTACTGTACATTTACAGGAATCCCCCATTTACAACACTATTTATATTTATGGCCTAGCTGCCTACAAGTTTTTTTTCATGCAAATAATGCAGTAATTCTAGCTACTGCGTTTGCATAGATTCCATCTTAAAGAGAAAGTCAGAAATGTTCTTTACCACTAACCTGTTCTATGCATCCCCACTAGTCTTTGCGGAGTATGACTTATGCAGCAAAATCCAACCGTTTTCATCCACCTCAAGGTGGCAGCCATTTTCCCACTAGTGTGAAAAAACCCCAACATAAAATCATTCAGCCCTAACTGAGGACCGCCTGTATTGTGCAAATGTGTAAAGGGACATTTTGGTGTTCCCACTAACGTCATGGCTGCTAAAAATGAAGTGGCATATGGAGCGTGCCTCACACTCTTGTGTTTGTTTACATCTTGTAGTTACCTCCTTGAGCATGCTCCTGCTGCTGAGCTCATCACACGGCCGTGGGCGTAAAGCGAGGGGGCCTTGTTGTGCGTGGGAGGCCTGTTTAGACTTGGGATTGGCAGGCATGTGCACGAGCATGTCGTAGCCCCTGACCCCTCTCATCCTCCCAGGAGACATCTTCGCTACCCGTTGTTGTTAATAGCCGAGATGATGTTCCCATGTTTTGTTTTCTTCCCTCCCTCATTCCCTTTCCTCACTATGCCTGCCCCGCCATTCCTCCCCTCCCCCGCACACTCACCTCCACTGTTTGCTTGTTTACATCCACCTTAGTAGTAAAAATTTGGTGGAACGGGCGCCTGACAAATTGAACCGTGAGCTCACGTGCGTTTTCATGAGGCGGCATGCCGTTCGCCCTTGTGCAGCTGCTCTCTCGCGTAACGCCGTGTGATGTCATCAAGGTCTACTCACACCATCGCAGCGAGTCAGAGTCGTCCGTTGGCACCCCGCCCCCCTTTTCCCAACCGTTGCAACAACGCCTACCGAGAGGGCCCGCATGTTCAGAGCGGAGACTGGAATGACTGTGAGGAAAGGGGAAGAGGTTGGAATGCTTAGCAACGGAGCATTTACTTAGAGAAGATGGTCAGGGACAAGTGAATGCATGTGCACATTTTCCCCTCCTTTTAAATGTGCATAATGGTTGCATTTCAAACATGTGATTTCTTGCTCACTCATCTGGGTGATGTTACTTTTACCTGGCTGGTAGTCATTTACATGTGCAAGACCGCACTCGCAAAGCAGATGCATTGCAAACTGGGCCAACAAGGCCTCAAGTGCATCCCTGCACAGTAACTGCTATAAATAAACATGATAAAAAGACATCCTCACCTCAACTCCTAAGCGCACACGCACTCTTCAGTTGAAAATGTAAAGGCGCACAGTGGGTGCCAAAGGTCGTCTTTCACTACATACATACAGTAAACTTGAAAAGGGGAGCAAAGATATGTTCAGATTTTCTTTTTTCATTGTATTCAACCACCCTTTATGACAATTTTTGTTCGTTGAGTGTAGACTGTAGAGGAGAGGCAAGACAGAAAATTGTATTGATCAACAATCAATTCCACCCAATTGTCAGTTAATCGATTCAAATACACTGTTATACCCTCTCTAATTCATTGCCAACAAAGGTAGCTGGGTAGAGGCGTTTAATCCCATGAGGGGAAGAGTATTGGAAAGCCCATACAGGAACAAAAAACAACGGGTAATGCAGTGTGTTTGCATTTCGTTTTGATCGTTTTACGTTTTCCTAATAGTTATAGACATGTTAATTTTATTCTCTTACTTAGCTTCATGAATAGGGGTGAGTATCAATAAGATTTTATCGATACTTCTACTCTTAACGATACTGCTTAGCGATCTGGCGCCTTAACGGTGTGCTTATCAGTACTTTTTTTTTGTTTGTTTAGAAAAACACCAAAACAAACATATTAGAACTCACGTTGCTTTTTCTCTTTTTTTTAAATAAATGTTTTTGTCTTGCATCTACAATGACATTAATGTAAAATAAATAAACAGTTAGACGAGACCCAAGAGGTAGAAGGTGCAAAATAACGTTCATATTGCCTAAATCAATCAAAACTTGATTTGAGTGATTTCTCCAAGACTGTTAACAAAAACGTAAGGGTGGAGCTTATTGATACAGCAGTTTTTTAAAAATTCAGCCCCGGGGCCAGTTTGGTACAGGGGCTCAGTATTCATGAGTAGAGTAAACTATTAGATACCACCCAGTGTAAAAATGCTTTGCCCTTTGTGGTGGTGTAGCACTGCATTGCATGATGCTAAAATGTGTTCAGAATAATTTGACTCTGTCATGTGGTTAAGGGAATCACAATTCTAGATGATCAATAATCTCCCGCAAGGGAGTATTATGCACAGAAAACCACAACGGCAACTACAATAAACATATTGTTAAATTATTACATCTTTAAAATAGAGCACTAGCATTTCCTTCCGCACTTTTGTGGTCAGTTGTTGTCGACATCCTGTCTGCCTCATATATTGATGATGCTAGCTCTTCAGAATCCTTAAATCAGCTCCTATTCAGTCATATCTTTGAAACCTGAGTCACAATTGAGACATTTGATTGTGCTGGTGTGACTTATGACTTATAACCAAGCACCTAAACATGTGACTGCTTCCCCTCAGGGATCCTGCAAACATTGCAGGCGTTGTGTTAGTCACTGAGTGCAATCTGAATGTTCGCAATTCATTTTATCCTCTGTGGTTTGAACCCTTACCGTGTGCATTAATGAATCAATCGATTGATTGTTTGCTCTTTAAAATGTCACTTTGACTTCAGTTTCCTGAAGCCCTCTGTAATATTATCACATTGCTTATTCAACCAACCATGTATTGGCAGTCTATTTACTATCATACAGGAAAGTGAACGTCTCAAAGCCCTCATATCTTCTTAACCATTACATTCATCATCGAATGGCTAACTGATCTTTGTCTTACTCAAGAGTGACTCAAGTGTTGCAAATCTGACAAATATGTACACAGATGGATGCCAACTATTTGGTCAGAAAGTATTTAATTGCCTTTCTTCTGTTTATTTCTTTTTAGGAAGAAGTATTTGGAGGATTTGGAACAAGCACTGAGCAAAAAAGAATACCAAGTCCATCAACAACCACTTCAGGTACTGAAACCACTTCTAATTATTATTATTATTATTATTTTTTTACCTCTGCCATGTCTTTCCCCCTCGTTTGTGCGGAACTTCCTGTGTACACCTTTTGATATACTGTATAAACAGGACTTTGTCCCAGACGGTTAGATTATCTTTGAAGGATATTTCCATAAAATAAAAGCGACATCGTGAAAATGACAAAAAACGCAGTTGTTTAAAAGCGCAATAACTTCTGTTGTTCTGTGCAAGTTCGGGAGCTGTCGCATCTTATCTGTTTTGGGGTGTGTAACAGATTTGGGAGAGGTTACAATTTAGCATTTTGTCTTTTTCTGAGATCCTATTAGACCATGTTGTAATTTACCAGGCTTATGTCGAGTATTATTATCTCTTGGATTCCCGTGAATATTCTCTGTTCTCTCTCTTAAATGCAGAAATAATTAAATGAAATGTCATCCATTTAGTTTGTAGTAGTTGACCTAATGTTTTATCAGGATGTCTATTTTTGTGTTGCTGTTTTTATTTAAACACATGAATTATAAAGAGTAATACCTGTAGTGTCTGTAATAAAGACTAACATTTTCCCCTTTAAATTGTGCTTTGGATTTATCAGCGGGCCCACCCATTCAAGAGAAGAAGCCAAGAGGACGTCCGCCACGCGCTCTCACTGCCCAAAAAGCTGCTGCTGCAGGTCGACTTTCCCCCTCTTCCTTTCTCTCCCCCACACAGGCCAAACCTGAAGGTCCTGAAAGACCAGCAGAGAAGGTGAAAAGGCTGCCTGGAAGGCCACCTGGCACTGGGGAAAAGCGAAGAGGCCGTCCCCCATCCTCAAGTTCCAAAAAACCTTGGAGTACAGGCAGTCATGTGGCAGCAGAGGACAGTAGACAAGCCGGGTCTGAGTCAAGCGTGGACAACGAGGAAGACAGAGGTGACAAAGGTGCAAAGAGAGCACCGCTGGGCTCTGCTCAGCCGCCTGATCTACCCCAAGGTGGGCGGGGTGATTCCAAAGTTCCCAACCTGAAGAGAGCAACTTCACTGACATCATTCAAGTCCCGGCTCAAGGCGTTGCCCGGCGTGCCTCGACGTAGGCGTGGACGCCCCCCCTCAGCAGAGCGTCTCAAAGCTGAGGCGGCAGCGGCGGCTCAGCTGTCCACCTCCACTGAATGTGGGGAAGGAAAACATAAAGCCTGCAAGGGTGGGGACAGAGGAGCAGAACCACAGCAGCCCATGCTGACTCATGTGAATACAGGGGAAGACCAGGACTCTTCCAATCTTCCCTCCTCGCCATCTGCTTCAATGCCGGACCGGGCGGTAGGACTCCGAAAAAGCCCCCGACACAGGAAACCCGTCAGGATCGTCCCACCGTCCAAGCGCACTGATGCGACCATTGCCAAACAGCTTCTGCAGCGTGCTAAGAAAGGAGCGCAGAAACGAATGGAGAAGGAAGCTGTGGCAGGTGGCACAGGTGCCTTTGAGGCTGGTATTCGGAAGACGCAGCTGAAGAACATCAGGCAGTTTATCATGCCTGTGGTCAGTACCGTCTCCCTTCGCATCATCAAAACACCAAAGCGCTTCATCGAAGACGAAGGCAACTTCTTGTCCCCTCACCCCCATATGAAGATCGCACGGTTGGAGGCCCCAAGCTCATCAGTTTCCACATCCACACAACCTACCCCTACTATTTCTTCCCCCCCCTTGCCGGCGGTGGCCTCCACTACAGCGGCCGCCACCAGCACTGGTACTACTGCACCCATGGAGTCCCTCCCTCCTCCTCCACCTCCAGCACCCGTTCCTGCCGCTCCACCAACAACCGACAGTTTGCTCAATAGCAATACCGACAACGCGGCCAATGGGCGATTCAGCAGTAGCGCGGCTTCTTGCGGATCAAGTGCCGTGTCACAGCATTCGTCGCAGCTTTCCTCTGCAGAGTCTTCCAGATCCAGCAGCCCCACTTTGGACGACTCCTCGTGCGACTCTCAGGCGTCCGAGGCCACGCAAGCATTGTCGGAGCCCGAGGAACTGTCTCCTTCCTCGCAGGGAGAGAGGGAGCCTAACCTGTTACACAGCTCCCAGCCTCCCTCGCCCCCCTCGGAGCCGGAGCGTGTTTTAGCCAAGAGGAGTCGCCGTGGCCGGAGAGGGCAGGGGGTGAGTCGAGGGACTCAAGCCCAGACTGCGAGGGAGACGTTAGCTACCAGCGCCAAAAAGCCAATCATCAGCCCACCCACTGGAGTGCTAATGTCTTCCTCTGCACTTCTAAACTCACAACAAGTGTCATCCACGGCCTCTTCTTCTTCCTCTCCTCCACCTCCTCCACTCCTCACACCACCGCAGCCTCCCCAGTCAGCCTCATCTAGTACAGCTGCTATTAGTGAGCATCATTCTCAGTCACCCTGGTTGCCACACCCCATCCCTCCATTTATGTCTGGGTCATCAGTGCTATCCAACATGTCAGACAAAAGGAGCCGCTCCATCCTGAGAGAGCCTACCTTCCGCTGGACGTCCCTGTCCCACCCTGAATACCAGTACTTCTCCTCTGCCAAGTACGCCAAGGAGGGCCTCATTCGGAAACCAGTTTTTGACAACTTCCGTCCTCCCCCTCTCACTGCTCAGGACGTCGGCCTGCTGCCTCAAAGTGTCAGCGGAGTAAGCGGGGCTGCTCCGGTTGCCTTCTCCACACAAAGTGGCGGATCAGGAACGGGGACCCGCCTGTTTGCCCCTCATCACTCTCACAGCCACCACCAGCATCCCTCCTCATCCCGCTTTGATGCACCTCTCCAGAAGCGTAGCCCGCTGCTGCGCGCCCCGCGTTTTACGGCCAGTGAAGCCCACTATAGGATATTCGAGTCTGTAACACTGCACTCGTCCTCTGGCAGCAGCCCGGGCTCGCTTTCCTCCCGCCAGAAATCATCGAGCTCCAGCAGAAGCTCGCGGCATAAGAGACGCCTGATGACGGGACTATTACGTGGCCAAATGCGGTCTCCTTCCCACTCAATGACCAGGCGTAGCAGTCAAATCGGGGGCCGGATGTCTGTGGGGAGAGGATCCTCTGAGTCGGCGCTGTCTGACTCGGTCCCCAGTAGTAACCCCAGCTCCTTGCCAGGGGGCACTGCTACTCCACTAGCTACTAGTGCCTTAACTCCTGCTCCTTTCGGCAATTTCTCCGTTTCCATGGGTCTGGCCTCACAGGGGATACCTGACAGCAGGAGAGGGCAAGGTGGAAATCCGCCACCTCCTTTGTCAACGACATCATCTGCAGCTTCGCCACTTTTCCCCCTCTTTCCTGCCAGTGACCAGGACACAGGGCGAGGAGCTGGAAAAGGAAGTAAAGAGAAAATCATGTCAGCTCCCCAGGAGCCTGCTCCAAAGGACAAAGAAAGGGATGCTGAGAAACACAGAGAGAAGGAAAATAAGAAGGAAGGGAGGAAGGATGTGGAGAAAAGGAGTATGGTTACGACTCCAGATGGCTCCCCTATTGTGCCCTCCAGCCTCTTTATAGATGGGAGGGACTCAGAAGATGCTCTTTTATCTCTTGCTCCAAAAAAGGCTCCAGGGAGAAGAAAATCAATGTCAGTTGATGCGGTAACAGACACTCCAACCACTGAGGTGCGTGGTCTCCATGCCCCTGCTCCCAATTCCATTGCTAAGGAGCGTTTTCCTAAGAAAGGGAAATCCGGTGAGAAGGGAGCAGATATGGAGGATGGTGAAAACGAAGACGAGAATCAAAGTGCTCCCAGCCAGCAGACGGTCAGCCTTCCAGTTCAGCCAAGCAAACAACATCTCCCGGTCTCCTCGCTTGGATCAGTGCTGGAGCAAGCGGAAAAACAACCTGCAGCCGACAAACGCGTTGTTGGACTTCTAAGAAAGGCCAAAGCCCAGCTCTTTGAGATAAAGAAGAGCAAGCTAAAGCCTGCGGACCAAACCAAGGTCCAGGTTAGTTTTTATATAAACGCATAAGCATATCTCTCTGTTTCCCCATGCAGCTATAATCAAGTGTTTTTTTTTAGTATACAAACATAAATCTGCATTTGTACTTATAGTGAAACCTGATGATTGGAAAGCCCCACAGAGGGTGTTGCTTGAGGGGAATTCTGTTAGCTTCATACATTATGCACAAAGCAGCACAGCCTGTGATTTTGAAAGCATTCCTTTGAACAGACCTTCCCTCGGTTCTTCTCCAGCTAATATCTTGATTCATTGGACATAAGCGGTCATTGCACTCGTACGAGCGTTGGGCCATCTTATAGAGTTGACCTTGAGTTTTCATTTGCATTATTTTTCCATTGAAGCAGGCACCGATGGATCTTTGTTTGAACAGAGTATAACAATCTGTCCTACTTGTTTTGTTGTTGGGAGCAGAGTCAAGAGAGTGACTCTTCAGAGACCTCCGTACACAGTCCACGTATCAAGCATGTTTGCCGTCGTGCAGCTGTGGCTCTTGGTCGTAATCGTGCAGTGTTCCCTGATGATATGCCCACACTTAGTGCCTTGCCCTGGGAGGAGAAGAAGAAGATCCTGTCTTCCATGGGGAATGATGGTGAGAGAAAAAAATGGGAAACATTTCATCTTTTCTGGCTTCCAATTTTCTTGTATTGATTAATTTGATGAATAATGATACTTTCGTTAGACTAATTTCATCATATTTAGTATGGTATGGTACGTGTAAACATGTAGTCTACATCCTTCAGTTTAGGGATCCTCTGCCCTGCCCCCCCCCCCCCCCCAATCCCCCCAAAATACCACCTGAACTTGGATAATGAATATAAAGTCTTCCCGCTATTGGGTAATATGTTTTAGCGGGCAAAACATTTATCTTTCCAAGGCATTGAGTAGCATTTAATTTCGTAAAAAACATGAGATGGGCTGTCAAAATGAAATCCAAGAATACTTAAACATTCAGTGAAATCAAATTTAAAAAACGAAAAATCTTTGCTATCTTTGACAGCATGTAAGACGAAACATTTGTGACTTGTCCGTAAATGAATTCAAGAGCTAAAAAAATAACTCGTTCTTGAATTAAAGGTTGTCTTTGCATAAGATAATCAAAGCAGTGACACAGCAGAAGCCTAGAAGCAGGTCGACACAAAGTTGGTTACCTTTTGAAAATGTGACTACTTTTTGGCTGAGTGGTGTATGTCAAATAGTTGATGAACCTGGAGCCAAGAACATTTGAATGTATTCCCTTCCATTGTGGTCCATTTAAAGATGTGTCATTTTCCTCTCTTCAGACAAGTCATCAGTAGCAGGCTCAGAGGAGGCCGAGCCTCAATCCCCACCCATAAAGCCACGGGAGACACGGCAAAAGGCTGTTCAAGAAGCTCCTCCCAAAAAGGGTCGACGGTCACGACGCTGCGGCCAGTGTTCAGGTTGCCAGGTCCCTGAAGATTGTGGGGTCTGTACCAACTGTCTTGACAAACCCAAGTTTGGGGGGCGGAACATCAAAAAGCAGTGCTGCAAGTAAGTCTTAGTAGAACAGTGTTATTTATAGGGACACTTTTTCCAAACTGAGTACAGATACTTAATAACGCCATTATAGATTGCAGTTGTGGTGAAAATGTTTGATTTTGATCAAATATTGTTCAAAAAGACAAACTTTTCTTGAACATGGTATATGTTTCACACAAATAATAAAATTTTTGGAGTGACAGCGTGCCATTACTAATACTGTGACAACACTGACAGAATATATCCCATATTAGAAGCCAAAATAGACCCAATGAAATGAATCAGTACAACTTTGATCGTATGTGTTGACTACAGCATTCCAAATACAAATGTTAATTCCTCTTTAATCCATTGTGTAATAATGCACAGGAAGAAATTAACACATTCACTTTCATTCACAAAGTGCACCTGAACACAGCACATGCAGCTATTGCATGACTGCTTATGTAAACAAGAAAGGCGCCTGCACTAAACCGCAAGCCAGGATTAATTACTCGACAAACACATAAAAAATACTGTGGAACAAAAAATTACAACAAAAGTGACACAGAGACTGCAACACAGTATCATCTGCACCACACACGAACAACTGAAAATTAGCTCAGTGTGGAAAAACTCAGTTTGTGCTATAACAATTAACAAACCCTGTCATGAGCAAATTAGTCTGGATAATACAAAACACAAGCATAGTATGAACAGCTAATTTTCATCCATCCCAGACCATCAAAGAAAGGCGACTCACCACAGTGTGCATGAGGAATGCAGTAGGAGACGAGGCTTGCGAAACAAGTTGGTTGCCGACACCACAACTTGCGGGGTGACCGTTTTGCGGAGTCATTATTTGTAGTTGCCTAAAGGGTCAGCCATGTCCTTAAAGTATCACCACACATGCATGGCTGACATAGCTCCTACCCAGAAGGTCTATGTCAGGCTAGTGATGTTTGAGTGCGTATAGTATCTGAGAATTGTTACGAGTACCAATAGCGTCGGTACCTCGTGGCATCCCTAGTTACAAAACAGGTAGTCTTGAATGTCACTATATAACAAATCATCAAACAATGCAACATATTACAGGAAGTCCTCAAATTATGACTTACGTTTCGACTTTAGGCCGCCCGTGTCTCCTACGCCATTTTGTCCCCAGTACCATAGCGACTGCGTTTACATGCAGTCAATATTCAGGTTAAAGCAACACTGTGTGTATGTATGTATGTCAGTTTTTGTTGATTATGGCGGCGCCAGGTGGACAAAAGCGGTAGTGTTTTGACAAAAGTCAGCCACATTTCCCATGCGCACCAGCGCGTAGTGTCGTGAAATCCTTAGCTCTCGTCGGCCTGCAAGTTGGACTGAATTACATTTCTATTTCCAGTGGCTGTGTGAAAGATGAATAGCGATAAGCCAATGAATCAAATTTTGTTTAAACAATACTGTTGTTTTTTGTTTTGTTTGTTTTGGGGCTTCTGTCACGACACCAGTAATAGCGCGTAGACGTTCGAATCGACTTCTGTCCTTATAGCGAAAGGAGGAAGTGAGTATGCCGTAAAGCAATTTAGGACATTTATTATTGTTTTTGTGTGCTAGGGTTGCTCCCATCCTTCTCAAAGTTGCTTAGTGCCAGTAAAAACGATACATTTGTGCTGCGCCTCTGAGTTTGTTTACCTCTGCTTGTGTATTTACGGTGGGTTGCATGCCAAACACCGCACTTCATACAAGCACTTCCTGTACTACAAAGACCAGTATTCCTTGCGGTGGAGCATGCGCAGAGTGTTTTGATCGTGTCTGTGCGCGCGCCAGAAGTATCTTTGCCTTTTTCGCCCTCCTCCTTCTCCATCCACCTCTCAGCAGTAATGCTAAGTACAGCACCTTATGTTTTTATTTAAATGTATTTTCGGGGTTTTTATACCAAGCATTGTGATGTAAATGCCGACTTTAACGGTGAAATCCGACATACGCGGAAATTCAGGTTACATCGCCAGCATAGCAACGGAACTCGTTCGTAAATCGAGGACTTCCTGTACAAATGAAAAGAGTCGATTTTTGTCCCCGTCTACAGGATGAGAAAGTGTCAGGACTTGCAGTGGATGCCGTCAAAGCTGTTTCTTCAGAAGCAGGGAAAAGGTAAGAAGGACAAAAAGAGGAACAGGTTAGCTGAGAAGAAGGAGGGTCTCAATCCAGTTAAAGGACAGAACTTGGAATCTGGCACCAAGCCGACTACTGCACCGCCAAAGGAGGAACCGCCCTACAAAAAGAGTGAAATTCCTCCTCCCAACCCAGGCGAGGAGAAGTCAAAACAGGAGTCACCACCGCAACGATCCTCTCCAGCTCCGTCATCCTCTCCTTCCCCGGATGAATCCCCACAAACCACCAGCACGTTGACAGCCCAGGCTCAGTCTCGTGACTCCAAGCAGCCCTCTGTCTCGAGCAGCATCCCTAGCAAGAAGGGCCAAAAAGCGCAGCAACCAGCATCGTCGTCCTCCTCCTCTTCCTCGTCACCTTCCTCGTCCAGCTCGTCATCCTCATCGTCTTCTTCATCGTCCTCTTCCTCATCCTCGGCCCAGAATTCCCCCGCCCCTTCCCCGTCTATGCCCTCTCATCCTCAACCTTCCCAACAGCCGCAGGGGCCACCGAGCGGTCAGGCACCCATAAGGAAAGACGCCTCACCCAAGATTCCATTAAGCGAGCCCAAGAAGAAGATTCAGCAGCAATCGCCGCAACAGCACAGTTCAACAACAGCAGCATCAGATACAAGTAAGAGACTGGCGATACTTTTTGTCTGCTTTTTAGCACTGTACAGCCATCATTACGGGCTGTCTGTTTTCCACAGAAATTATGCGCGCATCAGCCATGCGGAGATTGTGTAAAATAGTGTCCAAAGAAACTATCCATCCATTCATTATCGATACAGATTGTCCTCACAAGGGTCGCGGAGAGTGCTGGAGCCTATCCCAGCTGTCTTTGGGCAGTAGGCGGGGGACACCCTGAACTGGTTGCCAGCCAATCGCAGGGCACACTGAGACAAACAAACATCCACGCTCACAATCACACCTAGGGGCAATTTAGAGTGTCCAATTAACCTACCATGCATGTTTTTGGAATGTGGGAGGAAACCGGTGTACCCGGAGAAAACCCACGCAGGCACGGGGAGAACATGCAAACCCCACACAGGGAGGCCGGAGCCGGGATCGAACCCACGACCTCTGAACTGTGAGGCGGACGTGCTAACCAGTCGAACACCGTGCCGCCCCAAAGAAACTAAAGTTTGCATATATGTTCGTTTTTGTCATTTCTTGACTTGTATCCTCAAATGTTATGTTACAATGTTGTAGTGATGATAATGTATATGCTTGACCAACGAGCGATCAGCAGTTGTTGGCGTATCCCTTTGGTATTGTAGATGCACGAATGGATCCCAGGCTGACAATGCGCTATATAGATTGTACCTTGCTACTTTGCGATACCTGCTTTTGACGCCGGAAAAGCGATAATCACTACAGGACCGTGGTAAAGCGATGTTAAATTGAAATGACTGACTGTTTCCGCCCCCACCTTTTTCGTTTCTTTTTCTTAGTTGACCCAAAGCAACCTAAGAAGCCAACTTCACGCTCCCTTCTTCCGTCTCCTAAACAGAAACCAAAACACAAGGTGGGAAATTTGGACCTTTCCCGCCATTTTTAGTGTTTGATCAAGCTAAATGTTTGTTATATATAATTAGAAGATTAGTACCCCTTAAATGGGATTAGCTACTGTGCAGGTCGAATTTCCACAGACTATTAAAAACTGTATGGAGTCACTATATTCTGCTCAATTCTTACTAAAGCTAATTTGAGGATGGCCTCATTTTGGGTACCAAATGAAATTTATGCACCTCTTAGCATGTAAAACACTTGGTTTGTATCCATGTTTTTACCGGTAATTATGGAAGCTGTTTATGGGGATTTGTTATTAAATTGGCTCCAAATTGAAACCCTTAACAAATGATACTCGCTGTAAACAGAAAATTATTCATTGTACTTTACCTTTCCTCTCTATTATGATGAACCTGAGAAGACGCTGACCACTAAATCCCCTGGCAGCTGTACTTTAAACTGGCTGGGCACTCCCTCGACTAGGGGCCAGGCGAAGTCCATGGCGCCCTGCGACGGAGTGCATCGAATCAGAGTTGATTTCAAGAGGGACCATGATGTGGAGAAGGTGTGGGAGGCGGGTGGCCTCAGCCAGCTCACTTCTGTGCCTGTCACACCCAGGGTGCTCTGCTTTTTATGTGCAAGCAGTGGAAATGTTGAGGTAAAGAAATTGATATTTCAAATGCATTTGTTTGATATGAAGCACTGTTGAAAATGACATTTCCTACCAGCTTCATGTCATAAAATGTATAGTGTTTCCATTTGCCTGTCAAGTTGGTGGCGGGAATCTACAATAAGGTTGTTGATGCATTAAAACAACATGTGCTGTTTCTTTTCTGTCTCTCTAGTTTGTTTTCTGCCAGGTATGCTGTGAACCGTTCCATCTCTTTTGCCTTGGGGAGTCTGAGCGTCCTCTCAAGGAGCAGTTTGAAAACTGGTGTTGTCGCCGATGTCGCTTCTGCCAGGCCTGCGGGCACCAGCACCAGAAAACTAAAGTGAGTCATTCAGTACAGTACGGATCATTTCTTGGGCCAGGCACAAAAGAAGTTCAATCTAAGATCACAGCATGAAAAATGGCTACAGAATATTCTCTAGACAAACGCTTCCCGGCGTTGCATGCAGATTGCCATTCATCAGCTTTATGGATTTGTGCCCTGATTTTTATTAGTTTACTCAAATCCTGTGCATGCTGCACGTGGCGTTAGCTACACATGGTTGTCGTTACAGTTGCGGTTTTACATAATACACATCTACTGTATACATGTTTGATTTACACAAGGAAATCAAAAGCTTGTTGCATTGTTTTGGCCTGTTAATATAAGTTCATAAGAAACCCAGATATGATTGATCTGCTCTTTGGAGGTCTGCCTGGCAAATAGATTTTTTTTACGCTTTGAGTTGTTTGGAACAAATCTTCACCTAAAGGGCGTTAAGTTATTTATTAGTTTGATTGGCTTCCATTTCTGGCTCTTCTGCACTAGTAGAGAGCAGAGTGTGGCTTGAAAGCTCCTGGCAAGGCCACTGGCATGTCAAACCGCTGCAGATAAATCAACTCCCTGCAAATGGGAGCTCCAGGCTCATAAAATTCATGCCTAATACACTTCTGAACATGCGTGTATCTTATCTAGACATATTTCAAAGCATTTCCCAGTGATTTTCTTTGTAATTGTAGTTCAGTCTTTGTGGTAATTTACACTCGGATGTCGCTGCCTTAGGTAACCTAACTACTGTATTAGAAACAGCTCCCAGTATGGGGCACCACTGTGAACTACAATAAACATATTTTTACATTACCCTTCTATGATTGTGTCAGTAAAAATGAGAATTCTTATTGATACAACTTTTGTATTGGGTCTCATGAGAGTGCAAGCCGCCATAATTTGGCGCAGACGTGTCTCAGAGTTAGAGCGGGTCGTCCAGTAACCGGAGGGTCCACTGTTCAGTTTATTTAAGTCATGTCCGTGGGCAAGACACTTCACCCACCGTGCCTGCAGTGTCACACACACTGGTATACGGCTAGGGGTGAATGTTTGGTGGTGGTGGTCGGAGAAGCCGTACCCGCAGCCACGCTTCCATCAGCCTGCCCCTTGGTAGCTGTGGCCACATATGTAGTTTACCGCCACCAGACTATCAATGTGCGAGTGCATGAATAATGTATCCAGTGTGAGTGTTTTGAGTGTCCATTTGTACAGAAAAAGTGCCATATAAATCTGGTGCATTATTATTATAATTATGGGTGCATATGAACAAATCTACCTAATCAACCGCGGTGAAAACTCAAGAGTACATTTTTGAAAAATACTATTTACAGGGACTTTGTGGTTTCCCAGAGAGAAATTTTTTTTTACAACAGTTGGTGTAGCAATCAATTCTTTGTGCGCTAACAAAAAACATAATATCCACTTGGTTTACAAAGATCAAGAATCAATCTTAACAATCAATAAGTGGATTAAGTAAAGTTTATTTGTGTAGGTTCAGAGGCCCGCAATCGACAAAAGTCAATGACATTCCCTGGTGTAGACCCCCATTCGAGCAAGGAAAAACTCTGACAAAACCAAAGAAAGACAAAGTGAAGCGGCAGTAAAACAGGCCAAAATCCAGATGTAAGTGGTTGTGTCAGGGCGAGAGGCTGGTTGCACATTAGATGTGATTTAACCAAACGCTTGGGTGTAGAGATAAGCCTTAAGTAGCGGAATAAACATTTTCACGGAGGTAGACACTCTTAATTTCCGCGTGTAGGACATCCCAGAGTACTGAATAAAAAAAATGCCCTATAGATATAACTTGCTGACATCTTTGTAATTCTCAGTCACCAGAAGACCAGCATGTTGTGGGCGTAAGGATCGGGATTATTTGATCATCATTATTATTATTATTAGTGTATAATGACACATGTTTGATATTTACTGATCTGATCTTCCGCTGGCCCCATAGCAGCAGCTGCTGGAGTGTGATAAGTGCCATAACAGCTATCACCCGGAGTGCCTGGGTCCCAACCACCCTGCAAGACCCACCAAAAAGAAGAAAGTCTGGGTATGATGATGACGCTCCATGCTTCTCACCTTTATGTGTGTACTCTTGCACCAAACCTCTCCCAGCAAGTCCTTCTCCCAACCTTTTGTTCACACATGATGTTTCCAGCTTTGGCACGCTTGTGTCAAATCCATCCTTCTTCTTTCTCTCAGACAGCAACTATGAAAACATTTCGTTTTCGCCATAGTGTCGCTTCAACAGCTTGAATGTTTTTTTACACAACTGCGCGGTAGTTTGAGCAACATAGTCCCCAACTTGTTTGTTTGTTTATCCAGATTTGCTCCAAGTGTGTGTGCTGTAAGCGATGCGGAGCCACCAAACCCGGGAAGTCCTGGGATGCCCAGTGGTCACATGACTTTTCCATGTGTCACGACTGTGCCAAACTCTTTGCTAAAGGTGAGTGGCAATCATGCACTAGCTATTGTCCTTTTTCCAAAGAAAGAACCACACGGGATAGATGCGGGCTTAGCTTTGAGTCACAACTGATATGATTTGATCAAGCTTTTATAGAATGATTTGATAAAGCTTTATTAGACCACAGAGGTGAAATTCATTTGTTGAAGCAGCTTACAGGAAAACCGATAAGAACAATAAATATCCCCAAGCTCAGTACAGTAAATATAAACACAGGAACAAGCCTCACAAATTCATTCACTGCCAGTTGTTTTTTCCATTTCATCCAGCCGTTTTAGAGCATTTTGACTGATCTTTCCAGAGCCACAGAATATTGTGTTCTTCGACAATGCAAGCACCGTACCTACCAAAAGAAATAGTACACTCTCTTCATATAGTACACTCTCTTAATTCAAAAGGAAAAAAAGTGTTTCTCGCTTTTTCTGTTCTTTAGGAATCAGTAGAACATGTGCTGGTTTAACCAAAAACACCAGTTTCTGACCAAAAAGTACAGTGTGTTGCTACAACATAATGAGGCACTCTCCAATGGCTTTAATGGTATTGACAGTTTGAGTGACAAAGAAGGACTGTTTAAAAAGCCCCACCCCAAAAAAAAATAAAAACTATGAAGGCAGTAATTTGCATTTGTGCTAGTTTTCATGGAAAAAGCATAATAAGCATTAGCAAAAATATCCTGTACGAAATGTCATAAGCTTCTTCAGAAAAGATGTTACACATTATGAAACTTATTTCGTACACCTAACAGGAAAGACATGTTGGCATTCAACGTTTTTAACATATTTGTTTTTTAAGAAACAATCAGGACCTTTTGATGCATAACGAATGACATTAATTCAAATACTGATCAGTAAAATTCCTCTTTTTGAAAAGGAAATGCAGTAGGCCATGTCTTCGCTGTTATTGACCAAATTATAGGAAAATGACCTGTTCTCTCAAGCATGTGGTGCCTATAGTGGTCCAATTTGGGAAATGTTGGCATTTTTCTCTCTCTTGATTCCCCCCAATCTTAATTTTCTACACAAAAGCTGTGCTGAGCTCACATCCAAAGCGATACAACGTCACCATCTAAAAGGATCTGTTTGTCATTGCAATGATTTACAAACCTTCATTTCACAAGATGGGACGTTCCTTTTCCATGTGTACTCTAAGTAACTCTGCGCCAAATAAACGTTTGGACATGACGACGGCAGTGAATGAGTTGAGGACAAGCTGGTCTTTGACATCCTGGAGGTTTTATTTGTTAAGGTGAGAAAAGGCTGACATTTGATTACAAATAGTCTCACTTTTTATCCCTTATCTTAGGGAACCCTTGCTCACTTTGCAATAAGTGCTTCAATGATGAGGACCACGAGAGCAAGACGATGCAGTGTGGACGCTGCAACCGTTGGGTTCATGCCAAGTGTGAGAGCTTGACAGGTTGGTATAGGCCTCACAAAGGCCAGATGGATGATTGTACATTGTTTAATGTAGATTCACACGCTTGTCACACCTCGCTTTTGTGCTGTCACTTGCCAGCGCTCGTACAAGATGCTGACAGGCTGCGCCGCAACGGTTGTCATATTGATGAGCTGTTGAAAGATGATGAGGCTAGTAATGGGCAGGATATTGACCCATTATCTTCCGGTCTCCCTCAGATGAAATGTATGAGCTGCTGTCAAAGCTTCCAGAGAGTGTTGCCTATACGTGTACCAAATGTACAGACTGCCAGCCGGCTGAGTGGCGGACGGCGCTGGAAGGGGAGCTCCAGGGCCGCCTTCGCCTTATCCTCACTGCACTGCTCAACTCACGCACCTCTGCTCACCTAGTCCGCTACAGACAGGTTAGAAACGCAGACTATTCATTTCTTCCGGGTGGCAAAAGCTCTTGATTGCACCTTTGGTAAGCCAACCATTTCATGTCATTTGACTAAGGTAAATTGATTGAGAAAACAAGGTGAATGGCTTGAATGATGATTTTTAGCATTTTTCCCTACCAGTTTGAACATGTAGGGGCGGGTGCTTATTCAAAGTTGTTTTACGGAGCAATAGAGTCCTGCGTGTGACGTGAAATTAAGTTCTCGACGCCAATTGGCTGTCGCCGATGAGGGACGGACTGGAACCACGTGGGTCGGCCGGACATACAGACCGGAAGTTAGTGACTGATAGACGATGCCCAGCTATGCACGTTTTCATCCATTCTAGGGTCGCAACAGAAGTGCTAACTCGCTAGCACGCTGCCGCTGTCAGATATAAACAATGCGTCGCTTGAAGCGAGGTTGTGATTATACTGTAAGACATCATTACTGGCCACTTGGGGATTGTGGGACTGTATACAATTTGCAGAGGTGGGAGTAAGTCACATATGTGCAAGTCTCAAGCAAGTCCCAATTTGCTGTGGGAAAAAAATCATTCAAGTCATTACTTGGTTCAAGTAAGTCAAGTCATAAAATCTTGCTCAGTAAAACATGTTGGAGTGATAATAAAATATTTTTTCACTGATCCTACTAAAAAAGGTACTGTCAGGTTCACACCAAGTGAGACATTAGTAAACAACGCACACAATGAGGAGAGAAGACACTCGACACGATATTGTCTTTTTACTTGCAAGGAGAGCGCAGGGAAGTGTACGATTACAGTTCCTAAAACCCTCTGCCCGGCTCCTGCGCCTCCTCCTTTTTATTTTCTTAGGAGTCCCTGATCACAAAGGTGTTCCAGCTCTAAGGGAAAGGGTAGCGAAAGCAGCTGGAACTCTCTGAACTTGTTTAGTCTATGTATGTGTGTGTGTGAGCCTTTATCGTACATATGTGGAAGCAAAGCACACCAAGCAAGTTGGGCCTAGATATAGAAAAAGCTAAAGCTAAACCCACAAGCTAATGAAGCTAACAAGCCTAATCATGAAAAATCTAACACATGAATCATTATATACATTATTATTCTTACAGGTACATTATCTCGAAAATCTAATGATCATTTACATAGTGAAAATAGACAATTACATAGACGGGAAAAAATGGGCTTCCGACTATTTTTTTTAAAGTTTCCCGTTTATCGCCTTTAAAATGGGCGTCCGTCATAGGCAGATAGCCAGACCGGAACGAAGCATTATGTTGTCTCTATCATCTTCGAGTTTCAAACCTTGCATGTTTCTTATTGTATCAAAACGATCATCCTTGAATCCCAAGATGTCTCCACACCTTTTTTTCTCTCCACAGTTCACTGCTAGCAACATGTGCTGTTATAAAGTATAGGGCGGGGAGAACTTTTGCATGTGAGAAAGGCCACGGTGAAAACAAACGGTTTGGATAGTTTTCACAAATTTTCCCACCCCTAGTTAGGCTACTTAGCTGTACTTAAATTCACAATCACATTTTTTACTGGTCCCAAACCAATGCTCGCATTGCTAGTTAAACTTTAAGGTTGGCTTACCTCTCTGTGGGTTTTGGAATGACAAATGAAGTTAGACGTTGTCGTTGTTGTGTCTTGTAAGGTGCAAACCATGGGTTTTTCTCCCCTTTTTGTCAATGTCATGGACAAAATAATCCATTAATTCAAATTAGTGATCCTCGGAATTGCTCCGACGCTGTTGGTGTTTAAGTTGACACTTCACACTGCCAGTCAATAACCAGCTGACTGGGTTGCCAGGTTGGCGTGAATGAAAAAAAACCCTTTTTTCTTTCATTCTTGTTTTCCCTCCTAAAAAGGCAAACTGTGTTTAAATGCAGATTTAAAACTATAAACAGGATGACTTGTCAAGCTATTAAGTTCAAGTCTAAGTCAAGTCTAGTCACTTAGATACCAAGTCCCAAGTCAAGTCAAGTCATTCCCATGTTTTTGGCAAGCAAGTCGCAAGTCCTAAAAATAGCAACTCGAGTCTGAATTGAGTCAAGTCATGTGACTTGAGTTCCCCCATCTCCGGCAAATTGCATACGGACGTTTATTTATTTATTTATTTATTCATTTGTATTATTTCTTTATTTTAGCATTTGTAAAGGAGAGTAGCCAGGTTCCCCCAGTGCAATTTAGACAAATTGGATGCTGCCAATGTGGTGAGCGTGGGAAATATTTACCTCTCCTCATTTCACCTCATCATTAGGGAGATGGCGAACGGGGAGTGCGTCCCCTAGATGTAGTCTACTTGCAGGCTAGCTATTATGTTTTGCTAAATTACTCAGTCAACCCAACCAAACATTATACATACCTGTGAAAAACATCTTCCACTAAACGCAAAAAGATGTTTGGTTCCAAGTCTGTCATTTTTTAATTAGCCGCTAGTCCAGCAGGCAGTCTTGCGATCTTCTCAGAACAATTTTATCACTTTCAATTTAACTCATCTATTTTTTTAAGGGAATGGGGGATTTAAAAAAAACAATCTTTTGTGGACTATCTGGCAGTGCAATCCCTAACACAACTAGGTTTTGTTATCCTTTTTACTTGAGGTCGGAAGTAGTCACTTTTCTGCCACCCAGAATTACAGTGTATTGTTTACAAACATTACGAAAGGTCCATTTGCTTGTCAGACCCTGGCACCTTAATTTCATGCTGCTTTGATAAACACATGCACAATAGTGCTCAGTAGAGGGATAAAAATTAACCGAGACCAAACAATCCTAAACGTGATTCTTTAATTGACAAATTATTAACTTCAGAGTGCTAATGTTTCACTCCAGTCTTGTAGGTGGCAGGGTGGCACAACACAAAGTGGGGATCTTCCGAGCAAGCTTTATTTTTCTACTCTCAAAATACAACTCCTACTCTTTGTGGTAGGTGGTGAAACCTCCCGAGCTGAACCCCGAGTCTGAAGAGAGCCTTCCATCTCGTCGCTCTCCTGAGGGCCCAGACCCTCCGGTCCTGGCTGAAGCCTCCCCTGCAGCTCCCAGCGATTCCCCTGCAGACCTGGAGTCTGTGGAGAAGAAGATGGATAAGGGCCGCTATAAGTCTGTGGTACGTATTTTTTTATTTTATTTTTTTTGTTTTTTTTAGCTGCTAGTAATGGCTTGTACAGGGTTCTATAAAATAAAACTAATTTATTTGAAACCACTCAAACCTTTTCCGAGCACTTCACTCAATGTGAAACATATAAAGGATTCAGTCATTTTTCATCTTTCGTAAGCATCAGACCGGAGTTCAGAAATATAATGGAGAGAATATCAGTGGTGCTTCAATTTACGAGTTTTTAAAAAAAAATGTAATTTAAATTAATTTATTTAATTTTAGATATGAACCGTCATTTAGCCAATTTTCTGCTTTGAGTTACAAGCAAAAATGATTTGAGAATAGACTGGCCAACGAAATTAACATAAATGTTACTGTGGGATAACCATTTAAGCAATGGGTATTTGAACACAAACGGTGCAGCAGACACTTCCAGACAGACAGTAGAACAGTATTTACAGGCATATAGTCTTTATCATCTCCGAAAAACAACCAACTATATTTTACTGCAGTTAACTGAGCAGTTGTAACTCTGCATGCATGTATTATACTGCCTCCTGGTGGCCAAGGTATGCGGACCATAAGCAGCCACATAATGAACGCATGGAATCTGAATGGCTTATTCTCACAAGGGTTGCATGTGTGCTGGGGCCTATCCCTGCTATCTTCGGGGGGTAGGCAGGGTACACCCCATACTGGTCGTCAGCCAATCCTAAATTCAATACTGTTGAGAGCTTCTTTTTTTTTTTTTAACTAACATTTTTGTTCCATGTTTTATTGACGGCTGGAGCTGACTAATGGAATTTCCATTTATTTCAATGGGGAAAGATGATTTGAGATGAGCGTAATTTGGCTTTGGAGTGTGGTCACAGAATGAATTAAACTCCAAAGTCACGGCACCACTTAGTTTGTGTCCATTCTTCCTTTCAGCTTTCATTCAGTGACGACGTCGCACGAATTATTCAGACTGCAATCAACAGTGACGGTGGTCAGCCTGAGAGCAGGAAGGCCAACAGCATGGTCAAGTCTTATTTCATCCGGGTAAGCACTGCTGCATCACAACTGTTCAAACAAGACTTTCTAATACTGTAAAGCAGCAGTCAGTGATGCATTATATGCTGTGTTTAATCACAACAAAATGTGATATTTATACATTCATATTATTATTCATACATATTATACAAAAAGTGCCAAATACTATGTCAATTAAGCAATCATCACTTTTGAATGTTCTGTTTCAGCAAATGGACCGAAACTTTCCCTGGTTCAAAGCGAAAGATTCACACTTCTGGGAAAGACCAAAAGTCTGCGCCAAGTGAGTATCAGCTACAAGTTGCAATGGTTTGGTATCACAACCATCTTCCTTTGGTCGTCTGTACTGTCAAGTGAATGTAATTATTTCTGATGGCTTTCAAATAATTTCCTGGGAATGGCTGTGTCTGATGTTTTCCAGTTTCACTGCGGGCATTTCGGTTTTAATAGTCGTGTAATGTGAGCACAGCCTTTAAACTCTTCTTTGAAGGGAAGGTCTGTAATTACCAAAGGAGAACTGAAGAGAAAGAGATGCTATACCATCGTGTGTGTGGCGGCGGGAGGCAGCCACAAAGCAGCCAGCTAATATTTATAGAATGATAGAATGTGTTGGTTTGAGTGCGCCAACCTCCTCTGAGATATGTAGTGGATACAAAAGCTGAGAGGAAAGATGAGGGTTTCAGCTACTTCAGCCCTTAAGTCAAACTGAATCGACTAAATGAGTGGTGTAGGACAAATGAGTGGATCTCACTGGGCTACCGCTGCGATTAAAGCTTCTGTCAAGGTTCAGAGTCACAGTAATGAAATTGATTCCACTGTGAATCTGATTTAACGTGCCCACTGGTCAACTTGGTTGGGCGGAAGTGGCTGAGAGGTAATTGGAATCAAGGGGAAGATCAGAAAGTTTGCCCAAAACCCCTAAGAGGAATCGTGCTTGGTGTCATATTTTTGAATTATGCTGAAATGATTAGCACTAAGTGATACAGTGGTTGGCACTTTCTGGCCTTGATGTGTGTTTTTTCTCCATCTGTTACCTGTGTTGATGTGCTCCACTTGATATAGTTGTGTCCTACCGGTGGGTTCCTTCCTTTTATTGTTCACAGAAGACAGGTGATAGATCACAGTTTTATTTTTAGCCAGTTCAAAATGGTGTCAGTTTGTAACAGTACTTGGCATCTTAACAACCAGAAATGTCGTCATTGTCATAACACTCCATCCATCCATCCTCTTTTTTGCTTGTCCTCATTAGTGAGTTGAGTGAGTTGCAGTCTCTCCCTGTTGACTTGCCACCCAAACGCAGGGTGCATTTTATACTCAACTCATCCGTATTTATAGAGCGCTTTAAAACAAACCCCGCCGCATACAAAGTGCAAATGTTTTCTCTCTCCGATATCTGTTTATATGTTCAATAAATAAAAAACAAACACATCACACTAACAAGTGATGCTGCCTGGGTTGCCAGGTTTATTCTTCTTGCTTTCTTGCTTTCTGTTAGGGCGCTGGGTGTGTGGAGGGCCCAATTGCAGAGAGGGAGACAGGGTGGCAGAAAATGTGATAGTTTTATTGAACCAAAGCTGTAGCAGGGAGCAGTGGTCCAAAGGTCAGCAGTCCCAGGTCAGGGAATGGAAAAGAATCCAGTTGGTTGCAGGGCACAGGGCTGGCAGGCAAGAAGCAGGGCAGAAAACAATCTGAAGAATGCAGGGAACAAGACAGAGTCAGGAGCTGCAAAACTACTTGGTAACTAGAAAAACAGCTGGATTGCACAAACTCGTGAATGAGTGAGTTGATCTGGCGACGAGGTGGAGTCAGGGACCAGTTTAAGTACCACACTGACGAAGATTGGTTTCGCCTGGCCCCAGCGCCACTCGTCTCCTTGCTCCTGACAGATGACACGCCCACACACACACACGCACACACACACAGGGAGGGGCTCAAGGCACAGAGCCAGGAGACACAACACTTTCCTTCCTAAAAACGCAAACTGTGTTCAAATGAAAATTTAAAACTATAAACATGATGAAATGTCAGGTCATGAGGTCCAAGTCTAAGTCAAGTCGAGTCACTTAGATAACAAGTCCCAAGTCAAGTTAAGTCATTCCCGTGTTTTTGGCAAGCAAGTCCTAAAAATAGCAACTCGAGTCTGACTCGAGTCAAGTCATATAATTCGAGTCCCCCATCTCTGGATAGTCAGTCAACTTTGATTAAACATTCCAGCTCGTACCAGCATTCCTGAAGTGCTTATAAATGACGGTGCAACTTAAGTAAAGGTGATACTGTGGCCTTAACATTTTTACCTGTGAATGTTTAGTATATTTTTAAATTGAAACCAAAAACTATACACCATGCACACTTGCACTATGAATACTATGAATGTATCTATAAATGCAAAAAGAAATACAGCACTTCATATTTCAATCTTCTCCGCTATCAAGCATTTTTTTTAAATGTAGGAAATGGTTGAAATCAGTTGAGTACAATTATGAAAAAGCACTGTGCTATAGAAACTAAAATAAACACTTCACACTATTTTTTATTTGGTTTTATGTAACCAATATTTATCCAAAACGTTTTGCTTTGCTTCACTAGTATGTATAATTTAAAAATCTAAATTAGGTATGCGCTGTGAACCAGAAAAACAACAACCTTAAATATTAGACGGAAAGCAAAAAAAAAAAATGAAAAGTCTACTAGAGCAGCTGGAATTTATTTGGGGTTAGTCAGAGGTACTTGGTGGTAGATAAGTGTGCTGCTGACTCCCATTTATCTTGAGTTTGAATGTGTGTGGTCTGCTCTGAATCTGAAAACAGCAACCTCTCAGTTATCAGCGGGTGTGCACACTTGTGCAACCACATTATCTCAGTTGTGTATTTCTACTTTCCTCTCAAAACGATCAAAACAAATGTTAAATGTGGTGTACAGGTCATAGGTGGTTTTGAAATGATTTATCTTGGTCTCATTTTTTTCTCTCCAAAATCCTGACATTTGAATAGGGGTGTGTAGACGTTTGATTCATTCTATACATTGTACATTGTAGCAGTTGTCGTTGATGTAGATGTTAAAGTGAATGCTTTGATTGACAGGCACGCTGTTCAACCCATAGCCCGCCTCCTGCCTAGTGAGATTTAGTCGAGCTAATGAATGGATGATTGCCCTCTGAATTTTTGTTGAAGTTCTTTATTAACTTGAGTGAATAAACCTGCAGGGGAGGATCAATAGAATAAATCCCCATTATGCCTACTACCGAACCATTTCCAATTTTATTCATTTATTTATTTTGACCAGATTATAGGCCGTTTAAACTTGAATGTATTGATGGGGTGGAGCAGCTGCTCAACGACTCTCACTCTGAGAATACCTAATGAAACGGTTGTATTGAATTAATGATGCTCTTTGTAGAGACGATAGGTTTCTGGAATGAATATTCATGCCACGTGAAGCCATACGATGCCAGTGAGCACTGGAGTTGTACTTGATACACACACTCATTCACGCATTCTCGCTTAATCACCAGCACTCTCCTTGGAGTTATCAGCTTTCCCAGACTATTTATTATGCATTATATGCTTTGCCTGGTTTGCAGGCTTTATTGAGCGATGAACTGTAACAGTGTCACGTGGCACTTTCACACTCATATTTGTGGTCTTCTTGCGGTTGACTTTGTCAAGTTGTGTACCACAAAACAAATGGTCTATCACATGGATCCAATAGCCCTCTTTACTGCCTTGGCTTTTAAATAGAATCCAGACTGCATGTGTTTCATTGATGGTGTCATTGGGCACGTTCTACTCAGGAAAATGTGTATTGCTCTGTGAGGAAATCCAAAGATGTTTACAGTATTTGGGTTACAGTACACAAAGAGCTCTGATTATTGTGTGGAAAAATGACTTTTATAACCATATGTGCCAGTTTTACACGCTTTGAATTTGTCATGTTCAACAAACGATATTAGCACTGTAAAATGGCATGGAAAGATAAAGTTAATTTAAGCTTTCAATTTGTCTGGTGAGTTTTTCCACAATTTGGGTATCTACTTAAAAATGTGTTTTCCCCGTTTTTTCACGTTGGTGCTGGCAGGGATACTTGCAATATACTTGTAATATAGAGTAGATTGTAAACAAGAAACTGAGTGCCAGTATTTGAATTGATGTCAAATTATAATATACTATATTAATAGTTGTAAAGGTAATATGTTAATAGCAGTGGTCTTCAGAATAGGATCACTAAAATGCAAATTTATATTATACTGTGTATATTTAATGATCAAAACAGTTGAATGTAAACATGAAAACATTGAGCTACGTATTTGAAATTCAATTATTACTTCAGCTGAAGCATAAACAAAAATTCTGTAACAATTTTTATTTTTTTTCACTTGCTATTTAGAGGCCATCGGAGTTAGGTTTGACTCTCGTGTATGCTGTTGTTTTCCTCAGCAGTGGTCTCCTTCCCAATGCTGTTTTGCCCCCGTCCCTGGACCACAACTACGCCCAGTGGCAGGAGAGACTGGAGCTGTCCCGCTCTGAGCACCCCCACCTCATCAAAAACATCATTCCAGCCCCCTGTCCCAAGATCCCCACTGAACCGGACTCTCGAGCGCCCCCTCCCCCACGCCCTCCATCTCTACCGCCACTACCTCCACTTATACCAGGTAAGGCACACAACTGTGAACCTCTCACATAAAAAAATCAAAACTTTTTGCCTCAACCTGAGGGTGGCAGTATTGTTACACAGACACAAACTAAACTAAAGCTAAGCGTTCCAATTTTTTCCTAAGAGCAGTGAATATGTTGCATCCCTGTGAGTATTGTCATATGTTGTGTTTGTATGTTGTATGCAACAATAACCTGTTGTTTGATGGTTTAAAATGAACAAAGTAGGGATGCCAATTGCATATTCATGCTGTTTACTTTGTATGTTAGGATAATGATAATGGCACTGATATTGTGTTGAATGTGCTTTAAAGACGTGTGAAGTGTGAAGTAAACATGGCCAACCATCTTTTGAGGAATACTAACAGCTAAAACTATTTAATCTCTTTTGATGTCATGACATCTAAATACGTCTGCAGAATCATTGTTCTTGGATGCCATGACGGGGATGTAACGATTCACTCAAGCCCCGATTCGTATAATGTTGTACAATGTTTGATTACTTTACTTTGATTTCAGCTTGAAGCTTGAAGCAAGAAAGAACACTTTGCCTTACACTTTGCCTGTGATTAGTCGTTACCTAAACCCTGAGTAGTTGTGATGTCATTTTCAGTCGACAGAAATGACAAAATGGCCACCCCCAGAGATGGTTAAAATGAGTGGATTAACTCTTATTTCACAAACGCAATATTTATCAGAACGCCTTGTTTCAACTAGTGGGCGTTCATATAACATATTGTTGAAAAAAATATGTTTGGGTTGACCTCTTCTTTTAGACACGGGTTAAAGCTGGGGAAAACAATTGTTGCGATACTTCACTTGTTGTGACCTCGATGCTACTTGTTTTTTCTTCTTTCCAGATTGTGAAGACAGTCCCGGGTTTCCTCCTCCACCAGGTGTTAGTGATAACAGGCAATGTGCACTGTGTCTAAAATATGGAGACGAGAACACAAATGTGAGTAGCTTGTCGATTTCATCCACATTCGGAACCTACATACATGGGTAATGCTAAGGCTGTGTTGTATGTGACACGTCTATATATTCCAGGAGGGTGGCAGGTTGCTGTACATCGGACAAAATGAGTGGACACATGTCAACTGTGCGCTGTGGTCAGCGGAGGTGTTTGAGGACGATGACGGCTCCCTGAAAAATGTACACATAGCTGTTCTCAGGGGGAAACAGCTGGTAAGAAACAAGGCAATCTCCACCCCAAGTTAGATAATAGCATTTTTCGGGGGTGGGGGGGTGGGCGGTGTTGCAGTGGTGTAGAACTACACATTAACAGGCTAACACCTGTATGAAAGTGGAAAAAAAAATACCGCACTTTGCGGGACAATTAAACAATTCTGTTTTCAATAGCAAGCAAGACATTTTTATGTGTACAGGCCAATGATTCTCAAAGTGTGGTATGAGCTTGCTTGAAAGAATCACTGCCTGAGTACTTTTCAGTTGTATTAACTTTTAGTTCTGTTTGTTAGCATTTAATCTCAATAATTGCAGTACATTTGAATTGAATCATTATTTTAGTACAGCTTGTTATTTTCCTACATTTGAGCACAGTGGTCAAGATCACACTGTGCATAATTTTGCAGTGGTTTATGATAATGCCAAATATATTCAGAAATTCTACCTGTCTGTTTTGGATAAACAGGCCTACTAAGATAATGTGTTTTAATGTTGGTCATGATGGTGGTACTTGAAGAGCTAATTATTTTTTAGGTGGTACTTTGTATAAAATGTTTGACAACCACTGTTCCTAATTCAAACAAACATTAAAACAGATTATAGAAGGAGAAAAGATGAAAATGAAATGTAGTTGTTAAAGTTAGATCACCAAAGTAAGAATTTTCTGATCCATCTCTTGTATTGGATCTCATTAAATCATGCAGGCTCATCTTTTTAAGTGGCCAAGTAGAGTACAGTATCATTATCGCATCGCTCTCAAAGCCTTGAATGTTAACTTCCCCTCCTGTTCTTCTTCACAGTGCTGTGATGTGTGTCAAAAGCCAGGAGCCACAGTCGGTTGCTGCTTCACCTCCTGCACCAGCAACTACCATTTCATGTGTGCCCGCCAGGGCCACTGTGTCTTTCTGGAAGATAAGAAAGTCTATTGTTCCAAGCACAAGGACCTAATTAAAGGAGAAGTAAGACACTCGCAATGACTCATTATACCTCAGATAATTCCATACAATATAATACAAAAGTACATACTGCACATTGTAAGCTGTATGTAAGCTTTCAATTAGGACTTCTGACTCATTCATGCATTAAAGCACTGCAATGTTATTTTTAAATTGTTCCTTCCTTATCCGCAGGTGGTGTCTGGCTTTGAGGTGACCCGCAGAGTACTAGTTGATCTGGAGGGAATCAGTGTAAAGAGAAAATGGTTGGCAGGACTGGAGCCTGAAAATGTCCACATGATGATAGGTAGTGTGAAGCAGTGCAAGTGACACTTTGTCAAAGCCTGTTGGTGCATCATCGTTTCATGTCTGATTGCAACTTTTCACCATTCCTGTAGGCTCCATGACCATTGACTGTTTGGGCATACTGACGGAACTCTCTGACTGCGAACACAAACTCTTTCCCATCGGATACCAGTAAGTGTGTTTTTTTTGTTTGTTTGCTTGGTTTTTTTTCTTTTGTTTTTTTATTCAAATGAATTCTACATTTTTCTGTCTTCATTCAGAAAAGGATTGTACACTCTAAAAACAGTTGGGTTAAAAAAAAAACACAATTTGGGGTCAAAAAGGACCGATCCACAAATTGGGTCGATTTGACCGACCTTCTTGTGTTGTTTTGTACAAAACAGCGATCATTTTGGGGTTGTTTTGTACAAAACTGCCCATTTTTGGGGAAACTTGGGTCAAATTGACACAAGTAGTGGATCGGTCCTTTTTTGACCCCGGATTGTGTTATTTTTAACCCAACTATTTTTAGAGTGTAATGTCATTTTTTTTAAAACCTGATTAATTTTTTTAAACAAATTAATTTATGTACCTTTTTCATGTATTCACATTTTACCATTTTCACTAGTTATCCTTACCAATTGCTGATTGATTGAAATTGTACAGCCCTCTAGTGAGGTGTGTGGAGTCTATTACCCAATGTGGTTGTGGTTGTTTGCCCTATAAAGGGCTACAAACAAAATTTTTAGACTGTGAAGCACATGCAAAAGTGACAAGTCTTGCTATAACCACTAACCATAACATCTGAAGGAAATCGTTTGTGCAAATACCGCAATAACAACAATGGTAAATGGCTGTAAACGGGGCACACAAGGTGACTTGTCAACAAATAATGAAGTGAAATGAGTCCTGAATATCACACTTGAATATAAAGTTAACCCCAAACAATCAAAGAAATTCAATTTTTTTTTTTCATCACTACATAAAATTAATAACTGAGGGAAAATTGTAACCCTAGCCAGAATTTTTCATAACTTTGGTGACCTAAAATAGTGTTTAAGAAATCTAGTCGAATATAGCTAGGGAAAAATAAGCCTGTAGTTCATGGTGGTTTTCAAGAATGACCTGAACATACAGTAGCAATTGACCTTAAGTCGATAGTGAATCCTGCAAATAGTGGTTCCCCTGACTTTTGAGGCCCTGCATCTGGGATTGAAACCGGACTCGATTAATGGATTTGCTCAGATAAACATCGGATAGACATCTACAACATCTTGTTGTTAGCGTGCGAAAAAAGCAACAAAAGAAGATAAATGTCAAAAGATCCACCCATAGTCAAGGACTGGATAAAGGTGGTTGCGAAGATTTTTTAAATGGAAAAGCTGACGTTCATTCTTTGATATGAGCAAGAGAAATTTGAGAGATTGTGGGACATATGAATAAAATTCAGAGTAACCTATGGTATTGCTTGAATGGATAGATAAGGTACCCTTTTGTTTTTATTACACTCACTTTTTCAATTAATTTACTTTGTTTGTTTTGCATATTGTTCTGTGCTTAAGATACTGTATAAATGGATGTCCATGAAGTGCAACCTGTTTTTTTTTTTTGAGGCACTATGTTTTGATTTGATGTTGGGAGTTGATGGTGCTTCATGTATATAGAGATACAGTATATTCACATTATTTTTCTGCCTGTTCAATTATAAAAAGTTTAAGAACGAAAAATAAATACAGGTAAATACATACAATAAAGTAAAGGTTTAGAGTGTCCGAAGAAAGATTAAGTGACATCGTCTGCCTTCTTCCAGGTGTTCTAGGGTATACTGGAGTACTTTGGATGCACGGAAGCGCTGCGTGTACACCTGTAGGATCCTGGTTTGTCACCCACCTGTGGGAGAGTCAGAATTTAAAAGCACTTTGGCTCCTGAGGAAAATCTCACGATAGCACATAGCCCTCCTCCCGTACAAGGTATCTTACTCACTCTGGACACCACTAGCTTTAATTTCCCAGTTTTGGAAGCATGACTAAAAACTGTTTTGTTGTTCTCACTTTTTTCCATATTCAGAGTTTCCTGATCCATTTGAGTCTCCTCGGCGCGCAGAGACTCTGTCCCCTGCAAAGACCCCCAAGCTCAGAGTCTACACCAGAAACCGACAACCCAGCTACCCACCTACCACCCAACGCTCGCAAGGTCCAAGTCCGTTGCCTTCTCTAGGTAAAAAATTGCGTTTTTGTGTTAACTTTACACTCACTGGAAACTCCATTAGGTACAGCAGTACAATCTAATACAAACCAAAACTAAGATAGATTGTAATTGTCACTTTTAACATACTGTCAGAGATATTCAGATATCAGCAGCTCGCTCAAAGGTAAATTACTCCTTTTTTACAAGTGTTTTATTGTCGTGATTTGTAGCAGTGCGTCATATTATGAGTAGCTGCTCATATTGCATTATTACAAACATAAGGTCAGTAAAGTACACTTACATATAGTGCTATTAATACTGTGTCCAGTCGCTTGTTTGAGCATTGCCAGTCAGGTAGTCATCACATTATCTGTTTTTTTTTTGTTTTTTGTTTTTTGTAGGAGGTTCCTCTCAATCCCAGAGTCAAATCAGTGAGTCTGCGCTGGAACCTGTCGCACGGAATATTGACTCCCGGCGCCACAGCTCGCCTTCTCTTCCCCCCGCTCCACACCAGCCACATAAAGAAAGAGTGGTGAAATCACTGACTCACATTTTGCCACGCCCGCTTACCTCACCCCCTCCACTTATCTCATCACCCGCCCGAGACCCAGAAAAGGCTAAACGCCTCAGCAAGGACTCAATCCAGAGGGACAAGGAAAGGGCAAGACTGTTCACGCCAGGCAGGAATAGACCGCAATCTTCCATGCATCAGGGGGTACGAAACATAGACAAGACTAAGGGGTCGAGTCGAGGTCAAGCCTCCAAGGATCCCGAGAGGAACAGATCATCAAGTGACCTCAGGCATAAGGACTCAAACACTGGTGAATCAATAGCCAAAGAGCAAGAAAAGAGGCAGCCAGCTATGAAAGAATTAGACAGAGCAAAAATTCTCGGAAAAGACACGAGAGATTCAGAGAAGAGGCGACAAGTAAACAGAGACTCTGACAAAGGAAAACAGGTCAACAGAGAGTCAAACAACAGAGATGTCGAGAAAAGCAAATCATCCTTAAGAGACTCTAGCTCAAAGGATATTGAAAAAACAAGAGCCATCAGCAGGGATTCAGCGCCAAGGGACTCTGAAAAGCATAGACAATTTAGCAGGGAGTCAGGAAAAGACAGACCATCCAGCAGAGACTCTGAAAAGGGTCGACCTCCCTCAAGGGACTCCAGTTATAGAAGCACAGAGAGAAACAAAGACTCAGGGAAAGAGAGTGACCCTGGTAATCAGTCGAAACACAGTGGAGGTGAAAGTAAGAACCCCAGGCTGGCACCTGGTGGTTCTGGCCAGTCCTCTCCTCCTGTGGGCACTGCTGTACTCTCCAGCCATCATCAGAGAGGGGGCAGCACCAAGCATGCTCACAGGCACGGGAAACATGGAAGCAAAGACCAGAATATTTCTTTGGCTCATCACAAGTCCGCTTCTCTCATCATCCAGTCCAAGGACAAGACTAACTCAGAGAAAGACAGCAGTGGTAGCACTGGAAGCTTAACGCCATCTTCCCTCTTTAATGACGCGGTTGTTGGAAAATCTAGCTCCCCAACTATTGCACGGAAATCAAACGATTATTCGTCAGGGCCAGCTGCTGGAGCGGCCATGAAACCTGTTTGGCCGTCAAGGACTCCGGCAGATGACAACCTCGTCAAACGAAGCTCCATACACACGGCAGCCCCAGCTGCAGCCTCAGCCGCCAAAGACAAACACTCCAAAGTCAAGGTGGCAGCCAGCAGAGAGTTGTCCAAAGACAGAGACCGAGAGAAGCGTCTCCAAAACAGCAAAAATGACAGCAAATCCCCTCTGCTAAACAATAACACTAAAGCCACTGGAAGCTCCAGCGTGCATGTTACGGATCCCACCTCTCACAACAACAGCAATAGTAAAGTTCAGCTGCTCGGAAGCGGCACCAAATCCCAAGGCAAGCTTCAGGGGGAAAAGCCAGATAACCCAGGAAACGACAGGTCTTCTTCAAAGGGCAGAGAAAATTTCAGCTGCAGTGCGGACAATATGCAAGGAAAGAAGACACCCTTTCAGTCTCACATCAAACCAACGATGAAGCAGTTAGTGTTGTCTTCACGAGAGAAAAAGAAACCTGTAAAAAAAACTGTTGTTACACCGCTGAAGCCCGACATTAAGACCGACCCCAACGGCACCAGCAACGTCGATGGTATTTCCTCCCTCTGTCCCACGACCACTACCTCTTCTGTTTCTCCTGCTGGCCAGGGGATCCGTCACTGTGCCCGCTCCACTCTCTTCTCCTCGCCTTCCGCCAGCAGCACTGACAGCTCTGAATCTGATACCCAGAACCAAACAGAAGAGGAGGACTCGCACAAAGACCACCCGTGCACTGAGCTCCGTGACCACCTCAGCCTCCTCACTCAAAGAACTGAAGATGAGGTGGAAGGCCCTGATGATTATCATGAACGAGGTATGGACGATACGCATCACGAGGATGACAGCGACGGTTCAGGGTCGGCCAAGCGGCGCTACCCTCGTCGAAGTGCTCGCGCTCGCTCTAACATGTTCTTTGGACTTACACCCTTCTACGGGGTTCGATCTTATGGGGAAGAGGACCTTCCGTTCTACGGTAGCGGGGATGGATCTGGGCCCATGGTTAAGAGAAGGACTGGCCGCAAGAAGTCTGCCGAGGGGCAGGTGGATGGGGCAGATGATATGAGCACTTCCTCTTCATCAGGGGACAGTGGAGATGAAGAGGACAGCGGAATGAACCAGAGAGTCAAGGACCCTTATTACTACAACTTCACACGGACAATAATCAACCCAGGTGAGGGCCTGCCTTCGATAGAAGGACTCGATCAGTGTCTGGGTCGCGGCTCCCAGCTCCAACGCTTTCTAAAAGATGAAGAACAACAGCAACAGAGGGCACAAGAAAAAACTGAGGACGACATGCTCAATGCACTGTAAGTTCATCCCAATATTTTGTACTAATCACTATCTTTGTGACTTATGACAATGTTCATGTTGTTGCTTCAAATGACAATGCATCTCCAGTTAATTGACATTTTTACCATAATGCTTCTTCATTCACTATCAGTGCCAAACTGAATGACCAATGAATATTCAACATGATTTGTTTTGTAATATACTTTTCAAACAGAAGTAACAGACAATTCAGTTAAGACAAAAACCCCTCACCCTCACTTAGTTTTAATAAGATAAATGTAGATAATCTGTGTCATGAGCATCTTCTTCGGAGCATAAACAAATACGGTCTAATTTCCCTAAATTGATGCGCAAAGTGCAAAACTGGGTTGTTAAATCAGCAATTTGCCTGTGAGCAATGCTGATTTCAAATGTCGATACGGTCCTATGATGACACCGCATTCTTTGTGTAAACATATTTTACCTTAATACCTATTGCTTCAAGATGAGAGGAAAATGCACGTGTCTCATGGCTCACAATGCCCTGTTATTTATTGAAAGCCAGTATTTAACACAAAAACATGCACGCACATACTCTGACTAAAAGAGGGACATTTATAATTTTGTGTCTAAATCTGTTCAATAACAGCCATTTGTATTGCGAGACTACCCTGCCAACCGGGGTTTCCATCGGACAGCGTTTTGCTTCTTCCACAAACAGTCTGATATTTGCCGTATGTCGTGTTTCACAGGACTTTGGGTAAGCAGCACATTGGTCAGCTCGATGGCATCGATGACGGCTCAGAAAGCGACACGAGCATCTGCACCACCAGCACCACGACTACCACAGCCACCTCGGCTTCCACGTCGCACAAGAGCACTCCGAGAAGAAGGGGCAGAGACAGGCACCAGGAGAAACTGCACTCTCATGAGTCTGCCAAGGGCGCACACACCAGTGGCGGAGGAACTGGAGCGTTGAGCGTAAACACTCGAGAAGGCCGAAAAGGACAGAAAGAGAACTGCCTCGCTTTAGGTGGCGTGGCCAAGTCGCAGCCACAAAGTCAGGGCCAGGATCCGCTCGAAGCTCAACTGTCCCTCAACACAGACCTTCTTAAATCAGACTCTGACAACAACAACAGTGATGACTGCGGTAACATTTTGCCGTCAGACATCATGGAGTTTGTTCTGAACACACCTTCCATGTCAATGCAGGCTCTGGGTCAGCAGCCTGAGTCTTCCTCCTCTGAGCTGCTGCTCGATGAGGGCTATGTCGGGGTGGACGTCAACCGGCGGAAAGATATTCTATTTGATGACTTCTCCGAGCCGCTGCCAAGTACTGAGACTGGAGGGGTTGGGGAAAGTAGCGTGAACAGCTCCATATCTGTCGAGGAGCCTTATCTTCCACTTGAGCTGCCCTCTGATCTTTCTGTACTAACCACACGCAGTCCTACTGTGAACTCCAGTCAGAACCATACTGCTGGCAACCTCATCTCAGACACCTCAGAACGCAACATGTTGGGCTTGACGTCCGACCCAGATGCAATGGGTGGAGGGAAAAGTGGGGACAAGAAACGAGGAGTGTCACCCTCGGACAATCAACATGACGCTGCAACTTTGGGAAAGAGGGAGTCACAAGTCGCTGAAGGTCACGTGACCCCCGAGCAGTTTATCCCTAACCCCGCAATTGGTCAAGTGGTTGAAACGCCAGTTAACCAGGATGTTTCAAGGAATTCCGGCACTCCCGGTTTGCCAAGTTCACCATCACTTCCTCTTCAGGGCCAGAAGTTCCTCCCTACCTCAGCCACAGCTGCAGGCAACCCCAGCCCTGTGCCCGGTCCAGGACCATCCCAAGTTCAGGTTTCCACCCCAGCTGTCATCAAACCGAGCCCTGATAAACTCATCGTCGTGAACCAGCAGTTTCAGCCTCTTTATGTCCTCCAGACTGTCCCAAATGGAGTCACCCAAAAAATAACAGCCACAGGAGTGATGGACACTAGCTCTCAAGCAGTGCTGAGTTCCATGACCCTCGCCACAGGCTTGAATACCGGACTATCCGCATCTCAGCCTATATTTCCTGCTGGTGGCAAAGTCTTAAGTACGATGTCCCACTCCCCTCAGATTCACACGTTCAGAGGAGCAGCCCAGGCTGGCTTCCAGACCGGAATTCCGAGCACCACTTCAGGACTTCTCATTGGGCTGTCCTCTCAAGCTCATGAGCAGCCTCAAATTCTGGTCTCCGAGGCGGGTCGGCCACACGAGTTGGGTCCAAGTGTTGCCATCGTGTCCAGCGCGTCTTCTCTCACTGCCGTCTCTACCGCGCTCTCCTCTGCTCATGGTAAGAAGAGGCCAATTTCTCGTCTTCTGCCGAAAAAAATTAAGAAATTGGCTCGCTCCCGCAGTCAGCCCACTCTGGCCCCTGATGTTGGCCCTCCCAACATGACCCTCATCAACCTGTCATCCCCTCAAATCACTGCTAGCATCCCTGGACAGCCTGGTGGCGTAGTTGAGTTAAGCACTCTGACCAGCTCTCAGCGGAAGGTTCCCAATATTATCAAAAGACCAAAATCCGGTAATGTCATGTACTTGGATCCCACCACACTCATTCAGCCGAGGATTCCTGGCACTGCCCCAGCTGGTGTGCTGGATTCCTCCACTCACATCTTACCTTCTGGCCTCAACCCCAGTCAGTCAGTTTTAAATGTTCTTCCTGTGCCCTCTAGTGGTGCCGCTGGCCTCCTGACATCCGGGTCAGTGTCCCTCTCGACGCCTGTCCTCAGCTCGACTGAAATCACAGGGCCCATTAGCAACCTCCTGTTTAAGGCCAGCCCACACGGGCTGAGCTTGTCCGATCAGCCGATGGTCCTTCAGCCGACGGGGGCAACTCCTCTGGTATCTCAACTCGGCTCCCCTGTGACATCCATAGCCAACAGTATCTGTGTCCTGCCTTCGCAGCAGTCTTTCAGTGTGGCTGTCACTCAGCATGGAGATACAGGAGGCAACACTGTGCACCTGCATCAGGCTTTTTCCAGAGCTCAGACTGCGGAGTCCACTCCAAGCACCACGGTTACAATTGCTCCTGCTACCCCTTTGAGCCCCGCCAAAGGCCGTGTCGTTGGAGTTTTTACTCAGACACAGAGTTCCTTGCACTCTCAGAGCAGCAGAACCACCCCCATACACCGAACCGCCAATCAAAGCTTGCAAAACTCAACTGGTGTGGCATCCGCAACAATTACGATTTCAAGGGCAGAAAAGGGCAAACCCAAAGCCAAAAGGAGCAGGAAGAGCACAGACATGAGCAATGGCAAAAAGGTCAAGGTCTCTCGGGCTGAGGACCATCACAATATTCCTGCGGGACAAAACCCCTCAAAGTCAAGGTGAGTTAATTCAGCTGCTGGTACCTTCCTAAATCTCCCAATTGAATTTAAAACGCCAATTGTCCCATTGTCTTTAAAAGCACCTCTCAAGAAGCGAGCTATCCTGAGCCCATGGACACGGACGAAGCCCCAAACAAGGCAACCAACAAGAGGTATAAAGACACCGCTTCTTCTTTCTTTACACTGTTTCTATTCAGATGTGTTAATCCTTACTTCAATCCATTGCAGTGTCCTTGGCAAAAAGAAGAGTTCACAAGATCCTGGCTTCCCTGGAAAGGTTTCAGTCAAAGACAAAGATTTTACTGTCGCAGGACCAGGTTGTCTCGCAGTTGCTTTACCTCCCAACCAAGATGGCAGTAGCAAAGACACGGGGTTGCACAGCAAACCCAAGAAGGGCATCATTTTTGAGATTCACAGTGAAGACGGTTTCCACATTCGCTGTGAAAGTATTGAAGGTGAATGCAAAGGTTTTAGATAACATTTCCTGACGTTATACTTCCTGTATCCCCCAAAATGCACTGCATAATATAGTATTTCCATCAAGCCTGCTATATTGCACTTTTTTTAAGTGATCTTTTTAAATGGGTTTTTACAGTAGACTTACTTACTGTAACGCATGCATCTGGAAGAAAGCCACAGAGGCACAATAAATCATATGAAGACAATTGACACACTCATGCTGGAGTTGCTGTCGACCACACACCTCATACCCACCTATTCACACACAGACGTCACTCTCCACCTGACCAAGCCCCACCTCTTAAAGGCACAGTCATGTACACTACTTCAAAATGTATATTTTGTATATGTTATGCTTGCAGTTTGTGTGTGTGCGTTTTAAAAAGTGTGTTTTAATACAGTATGTTTATATGCATGTGAGAAAACTATGTGAAAAAATGTTTTGTATGACCTCTCTATCGCAGAGATTTTTACCAATTACACATGTGCCTGGAAAGATGTAGCCCCTGCGGTAAACAGGGTTTCACTGTACACACTTGAACATCATGTCATAATTGTCTGTTTCACAGATGCCTGGAAGTCCCTGACTGATAAAGTGCAGGAAGCTCGCTCCAATGCCAAACTTCAAAAGGTGTCCTTTGAAGGTAATGTGCAACCTTGTTCTAAAGTGGGGTACACATATATCATCCATCCATTTTCGGAACCACTTATCCATTTTTTAAATCTTAACCTATTTTTAAAATTCAAAAAAAAAAAATCAGTATGTATGTTCTTACTGCTCTTATAGAGTGTAGTTTCCTCAAAACCTCCAACTCAGCACACCGCACACTAAAGACAACGACAACCAGGGGGAAGGGGGCGTTGAGGGGCGGGGGGTTGTGTGGGGGTTTCTCCTTCCGTATCAAGAAGGACATGTGAGAGGCTACATGGTACATCGATAGTACCGGAACATACAATGAAGAAATAGAAGAAGCTAGGCTAACTGTTAGCTTTTCCTCACTGTTTCTATTGTGGTCACTTGCGGAACATGTTTTGCAAACACTGAACACAGCTGGTTGGCTCCCCTTATTGTGTCTGGCAACTTGCTTTCGTCCCATTTCACATCATAATCACGTCTGTGGCTCAGCCGAACTTTGTGTTGTTCACACACTTAATAATAAAGGGATCATAAATATTGAAGAGGTTTAACATTTACAATTGTCAGCCCCAACCGTTTTCTGAGCACCTTAAGGGGGGAAAATCACTCTTAACATACACACACCACAGGATAACCACTCAAGATAATCTTTTAGAGACATCCGTCGATTCTGACTTTTCTGACTTGAAATACATGGGGGGAAATGGATTGTAGGTATGCAACTCCACGTTGCAGAAATAATACATCAATACATTTAGCTAAAGTAGAGATGTGATGTTGGTTTTCCTTCTCACTTCTCACAGGAGTGAATGGACTGAGGATGCTGGGAGTGGTCCATGAAGCGGTAGTTTTCCTGCTTGAGCAGCTGTACGGCTCCAGACACTGTCGGAGCTACCGCTTCCGTTTTCACAAACCCAAGGAAACCGAAGAGCTCCACATCAACCCCCATGGCTCAGCTCGGGCGGAGGTCCACCACAGGTTGGGACGCAACCCCCCGTACCATATACATACACAAACAAACAGCTTGTATAAATGGGACCTTTTTTTTTTAACTCATCTGCCCTGCAGGAGGTCTGTTTTCGACATGTTCAATTTCTTGGCCTCAAAACACCGCCAGCCTCCCGAGTACAGGCCACAGGGAGAGGATGAGGAGGAAGGACAGCTCCGAACTGCCAGGTCAGTCAGACAGCACACAAAATGTGTAACTTATTTTAAAGAAATATTACATTTGTTCAATTGTTCTCCCCTTGCCATAACTGCAGACGAGCATCGATGGAACTGCCGCTTTCTGTAAGATTCAAACACCTCAAAGCTACCTCCAAGGAAACGATCGGAGTGTACAGGTAATAAATCAGTTATAAATTCTTCACTTTAGGACGTTATTGTATTCTGCAATGTACCCAGTGTTTTAGTTAATGAGTACATAAACAGGACAGGGAAAAATAAAAGGAAAGTGCAGACCACTTCACTCATGGATATGATTTCCAGATATAAGCAGATTTTACATGGATATTAATTATACACGTGATGGGTGGGCAAGCACTCCATAGACCTAACTTTTGTACATCAACAAAAAGTCTTTTAAAGGCTTAAAAAGTTTTAAGGTCTGTTGCTTTAACCTTGACTAATGAGGGTATCAAAAAAGTAGAACAAAACAATACATAAGTGTCGATACTGGGGCTGAAATGCAATCTGTTATCGTTTTGAAGATCCCCAATTCACGGCCGAGGTCTGTTCTGCAAGAAAACCATTGATGCAGGCGAGATGGTCATTGAGTATTCTGGGAACGTGATCCGCTCCGTGCTCACGGACAAGCGGGAGAAATACTACGACGGGAAGGTAAGTACGAGAAGTATGCGTGTAGCTAAGATGGCGGAATCACTTTATGCTGAGAGGTCCAAACAGTTTCTCCCTAGGGCCACTTGACTGGTATTATTCCCTTTTAAGTTAACACCTTAAAGTCAATCCATCAGTGTAAATACAGTTACACTAAGCAATTATATACAATTTTGTTTTCATAAACGACCAGTCAAAACTTTGGACTTTGGAGTTTCTCATTCAGTGACATCAATTCGTTCACCAATTCCTAAGTTTTTCGCTTGGTCATTTTTTTAGGCTTTTGTTTGCAAGCAAAAATGTCCTTTTTTCTAATCAAGATGTCTATTCTGCCCTCCCCAGCTAACAAACTTCTTGGGGGGGGGGACAAGACGTGCTTGCTCGAAGCTGGTTATTGCCACTCCCAGTTGAGGTTAAGCTAAACCTCACAAAAAGAAATGTGTATTTAGTGTATTTAACCAAATCACATAACTTTGCCTCACAAAAGTCTGCATACCAAAAGGAGCAGCAACCATGTCAATTAATGCATGAAATCATGACACTAAAACTGGTTATTTATACATTTTTTGGATGTTTTTTAGTAGGGCTGTAATGGATTAATGGCATTTCTGTTCATTTCAGACGGTAAAGTTGATATCAGATACGAGTGATTTGAGTTAAACGTGGTCACGGAACAAATTATACTCATAAATCAATGCACTGTGTTAAAAATGTCAGATGAGATTGAAAAAAAAAACGGATTTGTCTGGATTTTGATTTAGCCCAAATTCACACTGACGTAGATCTGACCCTGAACTGTGCAGCAGCAGCAGCATCACATTTCCACATTCAGAACCAAGACAAGATCAATCTGGGCTAAAATGACATTATTACCATATTCTGATCTTCTTCTGTCAGGGTTCCCGCACATCTTTGAAAAGTATTAAAAAAGAAATGAAATTGACCTTTGTGAAATGTATTAAATGTTCAAATGTGATAAGTAAGGCTTTATGATTGTAGTTAGTCTCAAATCTCATTCTCAAATTAACATTCTTAAAAAAATAATTCACTGACTACTCTGGTGGCGACGTCACGTAATCACTATAGCGGAACCATCAAAACAGTGATGTGTTTTTAGTTGGAACCCTTAAAAGCAGAAGTTATTTACTTTGGACAGCATTAGCAACATTGTGAAGTTGGTCTGAAATTTAATTCAAAATGGTGTAATTTAAAAAGTCTTAAAATGAACTTGTCTTAAGCTGTAGGAACCCTGTCTCTGTAGAACATACGTACAGTGAATCTCCGCTCTAGGTTAGGGTCCGACCCATGCAAAAAATGAAAATCCATGTGTTCCTCCCTAAAAAGCGATTTGTAGTTGCATATAGTCCCAACATCATAGCAAAACATTTAAAACAGGCTCGTAAAGCAGCTACATCTAGCATGTACACAGTCATGAACCATGTTACATAAATAAAACTGTATTTAGTAGTTACATTATTCAACACAAACAAGCCACCTTCACATGAGGCTCATCAATGCTAGCATACTAGTGTAATTCCCACACTAGCACAACGTGACAGACGTGGGCCAACAACTTCTGACACTACCGCTTTAGCGTGTCGGTCACTGGACTTCTATCTGGCTGTCTTTCAAGGGGATCGGCTGTTACATGTTCCGCATCGATGACTACGAGGTGGTGGACGCAACCGTGCACGGCAACGCGGCACGCTTCATCAACCACTCGTGCGAGCCCAACTGCTACTCGCGAGTCATCACGGCGGACGGCCTGAAGCACATCGTCATCCTGGCCGCCCGCCGCATCCACCGCGGCGAGGAGCTCACGTACGACTACAAGTTCCCCGTGGAGGACGCCGGCAACAAGCTGCCCTGCAACTGCGGCGCCAAGAAGTGCCGCAAGTTCCTGAACTGACAAGTTTGTGCCAACTTTTGAACCCAAGTTGCTCTTGCTCGGACTGAATATGCAGAGGAGGAGGGGCCATAAATAGAAAGTGAAATATATCGTGCCTCCTTTCGCGTCATGTGGCTCGCCAAGCTTCATCTTTAGCTCACTGACCCTTCCGTTTGATTGAAATTTGGATAAACTCCTAAGACAAAAACTATTTTTGCATCGGCCCATCCTCGACCAGTTTAAAGATTTACAAGATGTTTCAAAGGGAAAAAAATATATCAAAGGTTCCGTTTTACACCAAAGTGCAATTTGTCAAAGGAACAAGAAATCCATTTGAATTAGTTCGTATTTTCTCCGGTGTGATCAGCTGTACTTCTGCACATTTGGCCTGTGTGAATGTGCCCTGATGCCTTCAGAGCCATGGTGACTTGACCTCGCTAAGTGTACAAACCTGCTGACATGAGAGCGAAACAAATGAGGAGGAAAAAAAAAAAAATCGTCACACCCGTGCACTTGATTTGACCATGGGAGAGTTGTGTTATTGATTGGCTGGAGCCTCTTAAGAGAAATGGAGAGCGAAAAAAAGGCAGCTTGAGATTCTGGTGGACTGACAGCCACGGGGCCCCAAGACTCTACTGACGTGCTTTAGTAGACTTATTTATCTCTCTGATTATTACTTATTTTTTTTAGTTTCTTATTTTGTTGATGCGATCCATGGAGAGCAGTGGATTTTTTAGGAAGTGCGCCGTCGTTCTTCTCTCGTCTCTTGTTTTTGATGATTCTGTTTGGACTCATTGTTCCAAATGACAGCAGCAAAGAGAACCAAACAAAAAATGGCGCCCTTGAATAGATATTTTCGCACCGCCTCTTGTGATAACCATTGTTATTATTATTATGGAAATGTTTTGAGTCTTTTAAAGTCTTGTCTGTTTTCTGTCTTTTTTTATTAGAAAAGGCAAATTTCACGATTTAAAAATGTAAATAATGTATATTTTTCTACAGCAACAAAAAAAAGACTGAAAAAGCACTCTCTAGTGAATAGCACTTAATGATGGTATTTATATTTTTTTAAAAAGTCATATTTATTTTAATGCCATTTTTTGTAGGAAATAGAGGTTTACAAACACTAAAGCGCTCTCTATGTTTTGTACCCCGCTGGCTTTGTAAAATTTTGTTTCTGTATTGTTTATTTTTTTATTTTTATAATTTTTGTAGGTCTGAATGTTTTATTTTGATTCCAAAGACTGACGCTGGTCTGCGGCTTGGGCCATTTGGCTTCAGTCCACCAGGAGCTCACCACCTGGGCCTTTTGGTCAAAGCTAATTTCTTTTTCTTGTCGTCGTCGTCGTCGTCTTTATAATTGGAGTTGGCAGTGTGGCTCATGTGAACTACTATTATTATGCACTTGGGAGAGTTTAGATGATTGATACTTATCTGATCTCCTCTCTCCAGCCTTATTGTCTCCTCACCACATTACAAACACACAGAGAAGAAAAGTAGGAACCAGACAGTCATATCAATAAGACACGACATACACATCAACAAAAATCGGAAAAAGGTTAACAAAATGTCTTTCTTTTTTATACATATACAGTATATAGGGAGGTGCCTTTATTTTGATGCTCTACACAGCCAGTGAGTCCTAAGGGTCATTAGAACTGCACTGAAAAGGAGGGAAAGAAAATTGTGTTATGTCAGAAATAAAGCATTGGGAGGCCGGGATCGAACCCACGACCTCTGAACTGTGAGGCGGACGTGCTAACCAGTTGTCCACCGTTCCACCCATCTTTTATCTAAGGCAATATAATACCTTACCCCTGTAATACTTGGATTTTTTTTTCCTCGTAATGCGATTCTAATCTCGGAAATATATGAATTTTATCTGAAATTACTTTTTTTCTGAAATATTCAACCTTATTCTCATAATATTAAGACTTCAATCTTCAATCCTTCCTTCTTACAAATACAGTCGACCCTAACATATTCGGCATCCGTAGATTGAAGTTTCCCTCCCCCATCAAACCCAGTTTTTCATAGAAAACATACATCGAATGTTTATCAGTGTTTTCTAAGCATTAGCTATTAGGCTAACAGTAACAATAAAAACTATTACAGTAATGTGCCTGTGAAAAATTGTCGTTTTTCTTGTTTTCCTAAAGCAACTTTAGATAAATTCTATCAGGGTAATGATACATTCTTTCCTTCTTTTCAGTGTGGCCGCTAATACTCCTGCATATAAAAGCACCACTGTATCAGTGCTCACCCATGTTAGGACTTAATAGAAATCAGCCTTTTTTTTTCCCTGCCGTTTATGCTGACATCATTACCGGTGACTCTCACAATGCCCCCCACTCCACACCTCCCCACTTGTTGGTGAAAACCCTCACACCCACATATTGCGCTTGATCCCATGTCATGGGGGCCCCTTAGCGGTGGGACCCGTGAGGCTCTTACCAAGTGCACTTGACTGTCAATGGGCACTAAAGTGAAGTGGGCCTAAACCCCTACCCTGACGGTAAGGGTGCCCCCTCCCGCTTGCCACCGGGGGGGCGGACTGGCTGGGTTGTGCTGCTACAATGAATGTAAACTCAATTCTTCCACGTTCCTCGATTTGCGAGCGTGGATGTTCTTTTCCGTTGCCATGCCGACAGACCCGGTGAACGCGGGGGCTGCCGGGAGTGCGGCTTTACACGCGAGCATTGGCGCAAACATGTCCGCCGATCTCAAGGGCTCCGTACAAATCCCAATCTTTGGGTGAAAGGCTCCTTGGACTTCATTTCCTCTTAGCGGCAGGTGTCACACCAGTGATGCCGCCCCCTCTCCGTCTGTAATTATAGTATAAATACATGACAATATTATACAGACACATGCATAGTCTCGTACGTTAGTATCTATACAATATACGGAATGGACAAACAAACTTAGTTACAGTAGCAAAAACAGCCGATTTATACTAGCAATGTTTCAATGTACTCTATAATGGTTTTGTGTTACAGTACTATCAAATGAAACTAACGTGCATCTTTTTTTTCGTATAATGGATATCCAGTACCAGTTTTTGCTGTGCCTGCGATCGCACCTCGGTCAAGAAAGGAGCGACGCAGTTTTGGTTTTTTTTTCCGTTCTTTCTTTTCCCGCAAAGGAGCAGTTTTATGTGATGTGTAAATGTATTCATGTGCTTGTGAATTTCTTGAGGTTATTTCTTTTCATTTCCCCGTTTTCCCCTCCTTTCCTCATTGTTAAAACAGGGAATTTTACTTGATGTGGTAATAATTTAAAAGTTTCATTTGTGGATTTTTTTTTTTTAATATCCCACCAAAATGGCGGTTTTCAAGTCCTCTGAAGCTTTGGTTGTACTTGTCATGTACTTTTTTTAATAGAGTCATAATGCTGAATGATTAATTTATTTATTTTGTGCAACATCCCTAAAGGAGTTGTTACTTGGAGTTTTTAGAGAGGTCGAACAAGTCAGTGTTTTTTTTGTGTGTGTGTGTGTGTGTATGTGATTGTTTCTGGTGTTGAACTCATCAGCCTTGTTGGATGGAATGTGGTGTCGCTGTGGGAGCGAATGAAAGGATGTGGGGGGGTGGGGTAAAAAAAAAAACATGAACGGGCTCTTTCTTTGAATGCCTTCAAAATGTGTTATTGTCTTATCGATAATCCTGTCATCATCACCATCATCATCATCGCAATTGTCATAATAAACGGAATTCATAGCAGTGTTCTCTCCCAGCAATGAAGGAAAACCACCACCGTGAAAATAAAAATAAACCACAAAACTATACTCGGTTGAATGTATAATGAGGAAACAAAGTTGTACATAATCTGTAAAAAGAAAAGTTTCTAATCATGTTTATTTTCTATGCACTTTTTTTATTTAAGTGATAGTTTAAATAATAAACATGTCTCCTTTATGTCTTTTTTTGCCTTGTCATTGTGTGGGACTGGGCGGACTAACAACATGACATCATCTTTTAACCCTTACATACTGGTTTATATTACACGTACGACTCTATCAAGCTGACTTGCTCTGACTTTTTGAAAATTGATGAATAAGAAGTTTGACCTATATCCTGTACAACTCAATTGAACAATTGAAAAAAAAAATTTGAGAGGGGAAGTAAAAAAATAATAATAAAAAATTGGATATTGTGCACCCTCTCACAAATGGAGATGTGGCTCTGTTGAGAATTAACCAATCACATTTAAATTCATATTAAATGGGAGTACCACTAAAATGCCACAATCTAAAGTGCCTCTGATTAAAGCAAGTTAAAGCTCCAATGTTCTATTAGTCTTTTTCTGTCATTTTGGTGGTCACATCTTATAGCACAAGCCACTCGGCAGTCAGCGAAGACAATCACCATCAATTGGAGAAAATATGGCACAACAATGGTATCGACAAAAACTGGACATTCCTCCAAAACTTGAAAGGATGAAAAGAAAACTAGCTATGGGTGTTATCAAGTGGCTGACAGAGACATTGAAGGAGTTGCATGTATATCTGGCAAGTACTGGCTGTTTGACAACAATCTCCCGTCTTCTTCATGTAGAACAGGGGCCTTAGTCAACATTAAGGGAATTATGAATAGTTCAAAATACTGAGCACAAAACCTTGAAAATTAAAAAAAAAAAAAAACAATTACAAAACTGAGCATACGTGTTTTTCACAGGACAGCGACGATGTACAGGTTGAACCAACGGGGTCGAAGGACTCACCCTTGAAGGACTCCAGCGCCCCACATTTCATGGCCATTTGATTAAGATATAAATGTTGCAATTCACCCAAAATTTCCAGGAAAGAAAACAATGGAAAAGTTTACGAGGACATCCACTTTATTTGGGGATAATAAGTAATGTTCTGACTCCTATTTAACATGAATTTGAATGTGATTGGTTAATTTGCCAGTCACATACTCATGACTGAGGATGTGCACACTTGTGCAATGTCAAAGGCACCCTCTGACGTCTTTATGATTCCCGTTTATTGTATTTTGTATGTATGCTTGTTCTTATGCTGTTTCACTCTTCCACGCAGAGTTTTTCCCACGACCCTTCAAAGACCCACTGGTGGCTGTTTCTGCAGGAACCTAGCCAACTGTGGTGGGGACACAGACAGTTCATAATAATATTACGATTTATGACATGTATAGTTTCACGATTCCTACCATTACCAACATTTTCCTTGATTCCACACATAATTGAAGTTGACATGGGTCAAATTTGATCCAAACAGGGTCAGCGTTGACAAACTTGAATGAGATGACATCACCTCACTATTACATACACGACTCACATTCTTCTTCTTCACAGGCTTCTTTTTCAGCTGTTTGAGCCAAATGCTATTGTAAATCCAATCTATTGTTGTGTATGCTAATGGTAAGTTTTCAATTAAACTGGCAAATCTTTTTAACACCTTAAATGAACATCTGTTACACATTGAATAGACAAAAAGTGCACCCTTATACAAACCCCGCCCCCACCTCCATCCATCTGTTCTGGCTTTGTTTATCCACACTCACCATGCGTTCATTAGCAGTCTTTGTCATGTTTGCTTCATTGACAGGAAAACTTGTCAGCAGGGGGAATCCGGAGGCCCAATGTGCTGAATCGGGTGCTGCAGATTAAAAACATGTCTTGACTCATGGCTCGTTCAGAGAAGAAAGCACACATCGGCCCACCCCTGTATGTCAGCTATGTCCCATAAACTACAAAGCAGAATCATGAGTCCACTCACAGCACATTGACTCCTTGTTGCTAACTCGGGTGCCGATGTCTTTCATTTTAGGCCAGACATCACTCAGAATTGTCACCTTGGGAAGAACTTGTTCTAGTATACAATTCATTTGAACTCCTAACCATGACCAAAAACCCTAATCCTAATTTCAAATCCTAAATTAAAGACCTAATTTGAAATCCCAATGCTAAATTGAAATTTGACCTAATCTGAAATTGAATCCCGGCCTGAGAATCTCATTTGAAACTATGCCCCTAGTTTTAAAACCAATAGCTACCACTTTGGAACCGTAATTGTGGCTTGAAATCCTACTATAATAATGACCTGAAAAATCAATTTGAAACCCAAACTGTAAAGCAGGGTTAGGGTTTCAAAGTAGGGTTTTTAAACTAGGGTTAAGGTTTTAAACTAGGATCCCAATTCAGAACAGTGGTTAGGATTTTGGATGATGGATGCCACCGTTAGAATGTGTGACACTGACTTCAGGCGTCAAAGTAGAGCTTTAATTTCAAATAAACAGGAACTGGACTTCATACCCTAGATCAGAGGTCGGCAACCTGTGGCTCCGGAGCCGCGTGCGGCTCTTTCATCCTTATGTTGCGGCTCTGCATGGCTTGGGAAAATAAATTAGAAGTGTCAGATTGAAGACCGTTTTATTTGTCTCAAAATCATGCATCATGTCTTCTAAGTCTAAGTTTTTGGCCACTTTCATATGTGGTCCTAGATCGGATACCTATCGGATTTTTTGCAATGCGACCGCAGTCTGAACCGTCGGGTCGCATACGTCCAACATTGACGTCAGGAACCCAAAATGCAAAATCAGTGATGACAGGGACTCTGCAGTTGTTTTGAGTAACGGTATTGACTTTATATTTAACTTTAATTTAATCCCACTTGAAACATGAAGCATAAAGTGGACATTTATGGTGATAGTAATTCAGCCACAGCTCGAGCATTTTACAGTCGTGTGTGAAGATTAAAGTGTCTTCCTACAACCCTGATTTGCAGACGTTGTGCGCAGAGGTTCAGTAACAGAAGTCCCCCATTAACCAGGTAAAATAAATATTCTGGCAGTTATTTTCATTGTTCGGTGCTCTTTTTTTGTCTGTATTTTTAAATTCAGGCATTTTTTTTTGCTGGATGGTTAATTTAAGTTCAGCTTTTCAATTAATTTGAAAGAGACCTTCAAAAAGTGTTTGCGGCTCCCAGTGTTTTTTTTTCTGTCGAAACCAGGTCAAAATTACTCTTTGAGTGTAAAAGGTTGCCGACCCCTGCCCCAGATTAACCCAAATTTAAAATGTCAAACCCTAACCCTAATTTAAAACCCAAGTTTAAAACCCTAACCCCAGTTTGAAACCTACATTTGACATTTTAATCCTTTCTTGAAACCCTCACCCCAATCCAATACCCAAATTTCAAACTAACCCTAATTTGAAGTTATAACCCTAACCCTAAATACTAAACCCAATTCCTAGCCCTTATAACTTCGATAACCCATACCCCAATTACACTCTCCCCTAAACCTACTCGAACCCAATCATGAAACCCGAACCCTGACCTGAAATTTAACTTGTAACCTAGCCTAATATTAAACCTGAAATTGACACCCTAAACCAAATCCCTAATTCGAAACCCTAAAAGCCTAACCGGAAACTGACCCTTAGCTCCTAAACCCCACTAACCCTCCACCCCAAATTCTCAACCTGAAAATCTAAACCCCAACCCCATTTTCACACTTTTCTTCTAACCCTAACCCTCTAAAACGAAGCCCTCTTCTGTAACTCAAAAACCTTAACCTTTCCTTTGTGTGACGCGACCACAGTGGTTAACACTCGCACAGCATGACGGACGCCGGTCACATGATCATTTGTGTGAGCTCAGCTGCAAGTTTTGCTCCAGACAATATTACATAATCTCATCCCCTCACATTCCTCCTTCTCTCTGTATTAGTCTGTCACACCAACATCAAATATGCTCTTCACTTTCCCTCCCTCCTCTCTCTCTCTCTCTCTCTCTCTCTCTTTCTCTCTCTCTCTCTCTCTCTCTCTCTCTCTCTCTCTCTCTCGCTCTCTCTCTCTCGCTCTCTCTTTCTCTCTCTCACTGCCCTCCACCCACACCAGACACAGCAAACACCCAAAGCAGAGTCTAATTGGATTTCATGAACATTTCCTCTCAGCTCGCAAAACATCAGCAGCTGGCTGACATCGGTAAGTCGACATTTGTTTTAACTGAGGCATGAATGCATTGGATTTTTGTGTAATTTCAAGGAAGTGGATAAGTCACAGAAATGAGGAGGAAGAAGAAGACATTATCACATTATTTTCTTGACGAAAAGTAGAACATACGCCAATATGGTAGGAACAGCCAAGTGGAATGTACAGCTGTTGTATATATATATATAAATTCAAGAATCACAAATGTTTGATTTTGTGAAAAAATACAATTGAATTCATGCCTATGTGATTTTTGCATTTTGTATTCTGTTGATTTTGCCATTGTTGCCTCTATTAAAGGCCAATAGTGTATATAAAATGAATTGTCATACTTGAGAACTCGGGAGTTGTTTCCATGAAAGTTACCCAGAGGTCGTGTAATATTTTGTTGTGTAATATTTTGAAATTCACAGGATATTGTAACATTAGTTCATTTTCTCATCTATGGTCATAGTTTAAAACTTCATCACTTGCTGGAGTCTAAAGTCTAAAGCAGAAGGATACTGTCCGCTTAAACAATTTTTATTACCTCTTGAAGACATTTAAGATGATTGAAAAGAAAACCAAAGTGACAGTGCTCAGGACTTGTTTTTGTGAAGCAGGCTATCTCCAACTTTAACCTGGAAATTGAAATTCGATGGGCAGATTCTGGAAATTAAATCCAGTTTAAGTACCACAAAAAGCAAAGCACTTTGAACCAGTAATCCATTCTTTGACCACATCTCAACTTCATTACTGGATCATGCACTTTACTTTAGGTAGTTAAAAAAATGCTGCCGCTTGCCTTTTAACTGGAACACGAAAGGGGGAGCACATGAGTCTTATGACCTCTCGAATCTCGCTGCCTGTGCACTTGAGAGTTCATTTTAAGATTTTGCTTTTTCTACTGCTGGTCCCAAACGATAGTATGAGTCTGACCTTGTTATGCACATTAGTCCACTGCCCATTCAAAAAAAAAAAAAAAAATCTCCCTTAAAACTCATTGTCATTTTTTGTCTTTCATCACAGCATGAGACTCTGACCTTTTGTTTTGGATTTCATTGTTTTTCTAATGGTTTTATTGTTTTTTTATTGGTTTATTTTTTATTATTTTTACATTTTGTTACATATCTTATTGTTTTATTTAAGGCTGAACAATTAATCAAATTCAAATTGACATTGCAATGTAGTGGAATGCCAGACAGTGTATATTTTATTTATTTATGTAGTGTCTATGTAAGTTCGGTGGTGAAAAAGTGCAGTCCACATGTTTACATATATTTTTTTTCATGAAACAAGAAAAGTTTAAAACTTTATGCATATTAAATCCGATGGTGTTTATTGCAACAGAGATTAATTTATTGCTTGTGTTTGCTAAAACAATACAATGGGAATCGCAACTGCAATGCTGAAGGGGTTCATCTTTTGTATTGTATCTTTGTACAGCACTTTGCTTCAATTGTGGTTGTTTTTAAAGTGCTCCATAAATAAAACTGAGTTTATTTAATTTATTGACTTTAATGTTGCATTTCATATGAATCATGAATTTGAAAAAAAAATATTGGTTAAATTAAACTAGTCATCTAGTATGTAGCTAGTAACTCGAAATATACAACATGACCAAATATTTTGGCAGTGTGCTCTTCCAGCTGCTTCCTCCTCCAAATTTTCCTCCTGAGGGCTTTCATAGGTGACAAGTCTTCAACATTCCTCCTCGTCTTCACAGCTTCTTTTTATGGTTAAGCTATAAAAGACAGCAATGCAGAACTCTGGCTGTGCTTCTTCCTGTCCACCTCATCGGCTCACTGCATGCTTCCCACACTGGCTGGTGTGTCTCATTAGCTGGAGCTAGTTGACAGGATCCCCCTCTTTTAAACCTGCCAGCGTCCCCAAAGAGTAACATTGCAAATAGGGCAGCAAATTGATCCAAAAGTTGAGATTCAGAAGAAACTTTTAACACTTGGAAGTGGCTTGTTTCTGAGTCAACTGTCTGGTATTCAGCTTTCATTACAAACATCTGCGAAGAAACCAGTGTTATGCCTTGATAATTTCAATCAGGAGGCTAGAGCAATGTAAAGCAATTTAAAAGGTATGTGCTTGCTTCCCCATCGGGGCTCATTTGGGCCAATTTCCTAGTCTGAGTTCGAGCCCCAGAATTGGTCCAAATTACTTGTTCAATTGCAGAGGAGGGTACTTGAGACTGGTCACAAGTTCACGCCTCTTCAGCAAGCTGCAGTAATATTAGTTGTTCTTCCTTACACGTCAGCACTGAAGCCATTCGTTAGCCTGTCTGTAGCATTTTACTAGCATTAAGCTAAATGTACTTGCTGGGTTCTCTTTGTTCATGTTTAGTTTGATAGTAAACTTCATTTGGGTGGGGCAATGTCATGAAGCTCTCACAATATACAAGAGCTAATCTTCCTGGGGTCCATACAAGTGAAAGGCAAAACAATACAAAATATGTAAGCATGAATAAGTATATACTATTAATTATAAAATAATAATAATAACAACAATAATAATAATAATAATAACAATAATAATAATAATAATAATAATAATAATGGGCGGCGCGGTGGACGACTGGTTAGCACGTCCGCCTCACAGTTCAGAGGTCGTGGGTTCGATCCCGGCTCTGGCCTCCCTGTGTGGAGTTTGCAGTTTGGGTTTTCTCCGGGTACTCCGGTTTCCTCCCACATTCCAAAAACATGCATAGCAGGTTAATTGAACACTCTAAATTGCCCCTAGGTGTGATTGTGAGTGTGAATGTTTGTTTGTCTAAGTGTGCCCTGCGATTGGCTGGCAACCGATTCAGGGTGTCCACCGCCTACTGCCCGAAGACAGCTGGGATAGGCTCCAGCACTCCCCGCGACCCAATTTAGCAGTCTAGCAGCAATCTCATTTTGTAATATTTGCAATTTCTGTAAATCAGTTCTTGTAGTAGATGACCACACTCTTGGACAATAATCAAGATGTGGTAGGACTAGTCCTTGGATTACTACTTTTAATATTTTTTGTGTCTTATACCTGGAGCATCTCCTTATTGCAGCGAGGCTCTTTCCCAATTTACTTATTAAGTTATTTATGTGTTTAGACCATTTTAGTTGATCATCCAAAGTAATACCAGGGATTTTGTTTAATTAAAATTTAGAGCCAACTTATTCCTGCTTACCCAGCCCGCCATTAACTGAATTTTTGATTTAGCATACCATATGTAGGTGCCGTACAATCATCAGCATACATAACTAGACTTGATTCATTTAATGCTAATGGAAAGTGATTTTCATCATATTATAATTAGTATTAGTATAATAATATTACCAATGGAGGTCCAGCCAGGACACATCTCATGTTGTGTTACAACTTTGTACTAGTATCAGTGCTGACACCCTTAACCATCTCTTTCTATCAACAAACATGCAGTCTACATACAGACTCGCCTTCAAGCACCATCTAGTTTTACTAACCACACCTTAACCCAACCAGCAATTGTTTTATATGTCCAGGTCAAATGTTGCTTTGAAAGTGATTCGTACTGTAATACAATGAGAATTGAAAACAGAAGACTGGCACAAGCTGCATTGATGTTTTAGGGCTAATATTAATCATAGCTCAGCTATTCAATGACACACTGTGCAAGCCCATCAATCATTTTGCTCGGAATGCTGTTTTAAGGGCGTGCATTACTCACAGTAAATCAGTGGCAGGCAAAGTACGTCCTTTAATAATCACTGAGCATTTACATTACAAGACTTCTGTAATAGTTGTTGTATTAATTTAGCACCCACTCCTAAAATCTGTTTTTTATTATTATATTTTAATTAATCTATCGATCAAAACACAATGTTTTCATGGATTTGCCGTAAAATAAAATTAAAATATTTGACATAATTAAGTGACATGTATACTAATGCATACTAATGTGCTGGCGTAGTGTGAGTAAAAATGGTACCAAAATAAATGTTTGAAAACAAAATAACAGCAACTGTATTGTACTTAAAAGTGAAACACATCAGAACTTTAAGAATTTCTGATCTAGTCGTAAATTGCTGGACAGACTGGTGCGGCTCCGTCTAAATGCTGGAATCTCCCGTCGTTCTCCTCTGTGTGCAGTGGCTCTGCAATGACAACGTTCAAGCTTCTGCCTTTACCGCTCTTCCTGCTTGTCCTCCAAGTGCGTCTTTCCACTCCATTAGAGGACAACAAGATCCCTCCCAGTCTGTGCACGGGCCACCCTGGCATCCCGGGCTCCCCGGGAGTTCACGGCAGCCCCGGTCAGCCCGGGAGAGACGGACGGGACGGAAGAGATTCTGCTCCGGCGGAGAAAGGAGAAAAAGGGGACATGGGAACTCCAGGTACCAAATTAGGGGTACAGTAAGAGTCAATTTCTCTCACTTAAAACTGTGTTTAAATTAGTGCTGGGCATAGATGATTTTTTTTATTCTAGATTAAACCCAGGGTTTAGTTTGGACACCCTGGCCCACACTAATGTACACCATATGAGGTACAGTTTGTATCAAGTGTAACTAAAGTATAAAGCAATACACTTGTTACCACACGTGTGTTGCGCGTTTGATAGCTCACATCTGTGTACCCCACAGGAGAGACGGGTGAGCAAGGCCTGACCGGAGACAGGGGTGACCCCGGAGAGCGAGGGCAGAAGGGTGAATCGGGACAGTGCGCCGTGGCCCCCAAATCCGCCTTCAGTGCTAAGGTGTCCGAAGGCCGCGACTTGCCCCTCCCCGCGGGCGACGTGGTGCTCTTCGACAAGATCCTGCTCAACCAGCAGGGCGACTACAACTCGGAGACCGGCCGCTTCACGTGCAAAGTCCCCGGCGTGTACTACTTTGCCGTCCATGCCACCGTGTACCGCACCAGTTTGCAGTTTGACCTCATGAAAAACGGACACACCGTCGCTTCCTATTTCCAGTTTTTTGGCAACTGGCCTAAACCGGTGTCGTTGTCGGGCGGGTCTTTGCTCCATCTGGTCCCCGGGGACCAGGTGTGGATCCAGATGGCTCTGGGGGAATACAATGGAATCTACTCCAGCACTAAGACAGACAGCACCTTCAGTGGCTTCCTGGTATACTCAGACTGGAAAAACTCTGCGGTGTTTGCATGAGCAGTCATACCTTGCGTAAAGAAAGTAACCACACGATGACCTATTTAAGGCTTTACTAGTAAGTAGTAAGAGATTTTTGGATGCAGACGAGATGTGAATACCTTGTATTTGTGTAATGAGAAAAGAAAAAAAAATCATTGTCTTTAGTCTACAGCAGAATCTCTTACTGTATACGGTTAAACACAATTTGACACCAGTTGCCTGTCAAAAAGGATGCACAGACACTAGTGGGGTGCATCTCTCCAATAAATGACAATTAGATACGTATGTCCATACATTAGGGGTGACACAATTCAAGAACGGTTGATTTTAAAGTGCAATATTCGATTCAGTGCGATTACGATGTGATTCGATATGGTACGGCTCAGTTCAAAAGGCGATGACGCAAAGAGTTTCTCCCATCCATTATTCGATCCGCTTATCCTCACAAGGGTCGCGTGCGTGCTGCAGCCTATCCCAGCTGTCTTGGGGGAGTATGTGGGGGACACCCTGAATTGGTTGCCAGCCAATCGCAGGGCACACAGAGACAAACGAACAACCGCGCTCACAATCACACCTAGGGGCAATTTAGAATGTCCAATCAATACCATGCATGTTTTTGGAATGTGGGAGGAAACCGGAGTACCCGGAGAAAACCCACGCAGGCACGGGTGGAACATGCAAACTCCACACTGGAAGGCCGGGGCTGGAATCAAACCCATGACCTCTGAACTGTGTGGCAGACATGCTAACCAGTCGACCACGGAGAGAAGTGGATTTTCATCCATCCCTCTATTCGTCCCTAACCGGGTCAAGTACCGGATGATGGGTTCTTTTAAAAAGCAAGACCACTGTTTTTTCTTCTTCCTGGGGGGCGGACTAACAGAAAATAACAAAAGCACTGGACAGTACAGCACAAATTACAGAGTACAGACTCTGAAATGAAGAAATCACATCGTACAGTATGAGGCAAGTTACTGTTTTAAGTGTTTTGGGTTGAGTTCTTTGCTATCAAAACATGTTCATATAACTTTGCTCATGTGAGTCACAAAAATGCTAGATCCTAACTGCATTTTTTACATTATGCAGGTCCACTCTTATTGGTCCAGAGAAAATGGAATATTTCAGTTCAACTGATACAACAGCTTTAAACAGTGAGACTGAAAACTGTACACATTTCCCAATGTAGAGTATGACACTTAAGCTACTAACATTTGCTAATATTGACAGGTCTCCTTTGTCCAAACCCAATTCAGCCATAAAACTTCTAAAAAGGTCCAAATTAAACATTTTATTCATATAAGTGTGTCTCACGTGAAATAGATGTAGCAGTATGTGGATGATGAAGCTCCGGTCCCAAGAGTAGACTTTCATGTGGCACTTGCATCACTCCAATATCCAAAGCTCCGCTGTGTGCATTTTATTCCCCAAACCGGACCAAAGAAAACACATTCCACTGGATCCACACGAGTCATCGCGGCCTAATGATTTCCCCAAACGTGGCAACATTGTGCGCCGGGTGATGTAAGTCACGATGATGTCTTCACTGAGTCTCCACCTTTGTGGGATTTTTTTTTGTTTTTTTTCAGGAGGCAGTATTGTTGACTTAATGGGCCAAACACTGACATGAGAAAACGCCATTAAAAGGCTATCCGAGCCTTCTGTGACACGAGGAATGTGATTTGAGGCGCCTGCACGCACTAAATATACCCGCAATCGTTTTTTTTCTATTTTTTAAGGGTGAAAGGAGAAAAGCAGGCAGTTAATCAAACTGAGCCTGGCACTGGGCACTTCCATTGGTTTGCATCTGCTAAAGTACTCTTTCGAACCAGAACCACCTTTGGAAAATCTATGACATGCCGTTCAGATTTGATGTTTTTTTTGTTTTTTATCAAAAGAAGCCACAGGGGTGATAAAGTGTTTCAAGGTGGTTATTTGTTTGAATAGGTACTTGTTCAAGTAGGTATTTGTAGGTTGTTTTGTCAAACAGCCCCTGCCTGGGTGATGTCGTAAGGGTGCAAGAGGGTTTCAAATAGGTCTTTCTTCCAATAAGTATATGTTCAAATGGTATTTGTCAAACGGCTTCAGACAGGGGTGCAAGAGTGTTCGGAAAAGTCAATTCAATCAAATAGTGATTTTTTTAAAAATAATTTTGGCTTTTGTTACATTTTGCAAAATGCTGTGGTCAGAATGAGCTGACAGAATCAATCAAAAAAAATGTAGGAAAAAAAATCATAATTATTCACTTTTATTTTGAAATTTTGGAAGGAAAAAAAACATTGCTTCAATAAAAATAATTAAGTATAAATATGCCTACAGATATTAAAATAAAATAATAAAAACATTCTACTGGCAACAGTGATCTAGTAAAATACTGTAATCAGTACAAAAAATCAGGTTTATCAGGCAGACATTTATAAATGTCCACACAAAACAAGGAAATGAAGACACTCTTTGTATTTTACGCTTGCAAGGAGAAAAACTGTACAATACAATTCTTACAGGCGTTCTAAAAAAGTCCCTCCGTCTCCCTTCTTTTTATTCTCACATCCCTACATACATGGGCGGCCCAACTCGGGGTGAGCAAAAGGGCAGTTGGAACGTCTTGTACTTGTCTATGTGTCAGCATTTAGGTGGAAAATTACTCGATACGTCTGTGGTAAGACATGAGTAGAGGAATCAACAACGTGGCAGGAAATTTCAGCAATCATCTTCATCTTAGCAGTCGTTAGCATGGCTTCACCTGACCTCTTCGCAGTTAGTTTGTGAAAGCATCATGAGCAGCAAATGAATGATTACCAACTGATAAATGCAACAATAATTATTCCCACAACAATAAATGGACATAAACCTACAGGACTATCCTGATTGTGGAAAATGATGGTAGCTTTCTAGATCACTTCTGCCAGTAAAATATAAGTTTTACAGTGTACTATTGCAGACATGGTTGGCAGTAACAAAGATCTCTTTGGAGTCACATGATTTGTCATCATACAATCAATGAAAAACTTTCTTATTAAACTAGAATAAGAAACAAAAACCTGTTGAGACCAAGCTCTTTTTCAACGGTGGTCAAGAAAAGAAAACACGGCATGATTCAAAAAAAAAAACCTGACTTTAGACATTTTCATGGCAGCTTCAAAACTATTCTTTTCTCTCACGCTTCCGATTGAGCTGTTGGAAAGCGGTTGAAAAGCTTCCACTTGCACGCTGCGTGGTTTCAGCCATTTGTCTTGATTTCTGTACAACATGCTTTGCTCTTTCCATGCGTACAAAATGTGCCATACAAGTGAAGGCGACTTACAAAGTGAGCGTTGTAGGACTGAGTGGGTGCTTGTCCAAGCGGAGTTTAGCGCCATGACATCATCACTGCTGCAGCTTCATCTGCGGGAGCACCACATGACCCCAAACTTGCAGCTGCGTGATGCGTTGCAGGGTTGCGCTCTTGGTATGCATAATCCACCTCGTGGACGTTGTTGATGTGCATGTGGAAGGCGTCCACGCCACACTTGAGGACAATCTGAGTGACAACAGCGCATCATGAACGACAAGGCAGCTCTCTGCTATTCAACCAGTAAATAGACACGTCCCGGAGCAATCTTCAACTGTTGGATTTTTAAATGTTGGAGTCAAGTATTTTTACTCTAGATGCAAGCGCAGTGCGAATGTTCAAGTCACTGTTTTATTGATGACAGATGATAAAATGGAGGGGACCCCACTTCTAGATGAAGTCACACAGCAAACAACTGTGCATGATAGAAGACGTCGAAAAGAGGAACGGCAGTGTTTACAGCTTGAAGTGAATCATTCTGGGACTTGACGATTGAGCATTCCCGCTTGCGAGAGTGACGTCACGTATGCGCCATGTCATGTCGTGCGTTGTTAATCTGTATCATGGCATTATTGTAATTCAGCTATTCATGGTAATTTTGTCCATGTTTATAGTGTTTTAAACGAAGTGGATGGGCCCCCAGGAACAGGAAAAGTTGGGCCCCAAAGTCAAAAAGCTTAAGACCGACTGTTCAAGAGCACATGAAGGGAAAAAAATGAGGGACAATGGAAGAAAGAGAGGTCAAGTTGTTGCTGGTTTTGGTTGTTCCAATTTTGGGGCGGGGGCTGTCACATACCACTCTGCCACCTGCTTCACTTGTTCTGTGATGGTGCTGTTCACCTGAAGACCTTCCTTCAGCTTGGCTATGAATCTAGTATCCTGCCCACACACACACACACACACACACACAGGACGTTTCAACACACTTTTTGTTGAATGTGTTACAGGGTGACCGCTATGTGGCGTGTAACGTGTTCTGAGAGTGGCGTGAGAAAATCCGGAAGAGAACGGTTGGCGTGAGCGAGAGTGAGAAGGAGAGGAGATCAGAAAATGAATAGACCCCCGATTGCTAAGCAACTTGAGGCCTCGTTGTCATTGTCCAACCACGCTGACTGCAGTCAGTTCGCCCCTTACCACGGTCTGGAGCTGATACTACTGACTCACGCCTGATAACGGAAGGTAACAAATGTAATGGCAAGACCAAAAACAGCAACACTGGCACAAATACTCAGCAAAGCTAGCATATCTTGTGAGCTCATATGCTGGACTATTTTATGTGCGGCCATATGTATAATGTGGCTCTTTGCAGAAACAATGTAAAAATGTTGGCTCTAATTTTAATAAATGAATCATTTAACGTGATAATAGTCATTCTTATTGAAACTCTTTAACTTAAAGTATGTTCCCTGTAAAAGAAAGCGGGTCGTTGAATTTACAGAATACCTGCACGTCATGGCGCATGGTCAGGACGGTACCATTTAGGCCTCAATCTGAGTCAGCCTGGACTAAAATGCTCGGTTATAAAACTTGACTAAAACTTGAGTCAACAGAAAAGGGAGGAGGTTGACTAAATGTGATGAAAAAAAACTAACAAGCATGATTTTAACTGCTATTAAACTGAGACTAAACTTAAAATGGCTGATAAAATTAAAACTGGTCACTGTGGACAACAGTAGCTAAGGAGATGTGCAGCCCACTTTTGTCTTCACAGCTGTAGACCATCTCCACGTATTTGAAGTCGGCAGAGCAGGTCTTCTCCTTGAAAAGACTCATTTGACACCAGTGACGGTTGTCACACTTTTTCCTGCAAGTCTCAACACACCCGATATGGCTGAGTTGACATGTTTTCCGCAATTATGCCCCTTGTTGAACATTTTTGTGAACGCGCTCATTCTGGCGTCTGAACTCTTTGTGAACGGTGATTCATTTTCACAATCGTCAAATTTCCAGCGGCCGTTCTGAGTGAGTAAGCAAAGACAGGGTGTACCAGAGTGATCTTTGTCCAGCAGGAGGCAGTCTATCGTCAGTAATCAGATCCGTTTGAAAAGCAGCATCACACTCAATGTATGAATGAAATACTACTTGCAGACATGACGCGTCACAATATTGTCACCTTCAGAGACAGACATTGTACTGTAAAATAAACAGTCAGAAATGGACTGCTAAAATGACTTCTATAAAACAAAGCCACTTGTATTTGTGACACCTTCTTCCATTGACGAGTTTCTTCTAGTGTAAGCACAGCGGCACTCTTCATGGCATCTCTGGGTTCAGAGGTCAAGCACTACAGGGCTCCTAATAATCGCAACCTGTCTGTGACCTACTGGCTCTCATCCAGTTCCCTGCTTTAGGAAATCTCATCTGTTTATCGGCCCATTCGTCATTCACTGCATCGGATCACCACTTTCCTTGGCATTACTGATGGCTGATGCTAAAATGGAGGTCAAAATTAAGGCCGTTGTAACCTGTCTATCCATTAATACAACCTTACTTTCCGTTCATCCATTCCTTTCTGCCTACTTTCTGTCCATTAATCCCTTCCTGCCAACCTGTCCATCCACCCCTACCTCCATCTATCCCTAGATATCTGCCTTTTCGGGCTTCCATCCATACCTACCAGTCTAAGTGGGCCATCCATCCCTTGTCACCTGACAATCTGTTTCTCCAACCATTCAAGCCTACCCATCCATCCGTCCGTCAGTTCATACCCACCTAGCCACCAACCTCATCACCATCGTATCCGTTCAAGCCTCCACAAAGAAGATGTTATGAAGACTGAGATTCGACAAAAGTTTTCCATTTTGGACATTTTCCCACACTGTGCTGGTCGAGGATCATTGAGGTCAGTCAGAAGAGATTGAATCCCGGGTGCATGACGCTGTCCTTGCTGCACATCCCCCCCTTTGACATGAAACTTCCTCTGTTCTGTTAGCAGCATCCTCATTTACAAGCGACATGTAAACACAGTGGAGGCTACACACAGTCCAGCAGACAAAAAACAACCCATCTCGTTATTTGTGGATCACAAACTCTGTTTACTTGCTGTTTTAGTTCAAAAGCAGCCACTCAGCACTGAGCTCTGATGTGGTGTTACTTTGTCCGGTTGTGAGACAAACTGAACAGATTTTCATCGCAAATGACATTATAAACGCAAAAATGTTGCAGGCTGACATCAGCGAGTGGATTCTTTCATATGCACAGATGTCTGTCTCCATTTTTAGAACCTGGGAAAGGGGCCAGTTGTAAACTATAAGGCTCTGGAGAATTGCCACATGGTTGTGGAAGTGGTCCCATCTGAACCAGCCAATCCCCCACCCCACGTTCACATTAAAACATGAACACATATGTTTACATTCGGACAAATTTAAACGCTGTGTCGACCAAAACCAACCGGTTGTTCAAAACTTACCAGATACCATGGGAATATTACTCACTGAATTGTTGATTCGTGTATCACGTGTCCCACTATTGTACTTAGGGCGCCATGAGGACAGGGGCCATCATATTTTGAAAATAGTGAATGGCATCTGGGGCCCTAATTCATAGACAATCAGTAAAATGCAAATGTGATGAGTAGTAGATCGCAGGTGCAAGGTTCGGCACTGTGGTGGGAATAAAAAGCAACACGCGGTCAGAGTAGCTGCCATTACTGTTGGCCTGAAGTCAGTCAGCCTCATATGAGCCTGTTTGTCATTATGAAGTAGACTATTTAGATTTATAAATCGAAAAAATTGTCAAATTGCTCACGTGACCTCAACACAAAAATGACAAAACGGTGACAATTATTTACTGCTGTTTTATTATGAAAAGTCTTGATTTTCCGTCTCAGTTGAGTTCCATTCAAGTCTGCAAATCACATTGTCTCAATTCTTCTTCTTCTTGTTGTTCCTTTGCTGCATTCGTAGGAATGACATACCGGTACTGTTTGTGGTCATTTAACAAATACCTGAGGAGGATGTGGCTAACATATTCTTGAGCGTCACTCGCAAAACAAGCAAAAAACATAAGAACAATTCAAAAGGTAATTAGCACTTTCCAGAGCATGATACATACGAACAATACACCAATGATTTTTTTGAGCATTGTAAACTGATTCAACACAAAACACTTCAAAAACAGTTGGAATTGTGCACGGTAAATTCCATTGCTGTACAAGAGAAATGTATTTAATGGATTTCACTGAAAAAAAAAAAAGGAAAATATGAGGGGAGGAAGCTTGCAAAAATACAAATCAAACTCATCCATGGCGAATATTGGGAAACAGGGTAGAAAATAAATGAATATTTTTCAAATAAAGAAAATTCTTTTGGATCAATGTATGAAAATCTACCCACTATTGTAAAAAAAAAAAAAAAGATAATAAATTAAAGGCTCAGCAACGTTACAATGAGGCTGTTGATGTTTAAGACAAAAAGTGGCACTTTTGTTATCATTCCACATACATGCAGTGTACATAAATCCAGTCTTCTTGGCAAATGTTGATTTTCGAAAAATTTCTTACTTTACATTAAATTGCCAAAAACAACACCATCACCACCTTTTGTACAAATGTTGTTTTCATTAATGCCCCCACCTCCCACAAATCAACTTAACAGTCAACCATTTTCACTTGCTTGCAAACTTTTTTTGAGTCCTCGGAGCAGAGAGCTGGCTCACTCCTGAGTATCTTCAACAATAAGAAAAAAAATGTGTCTAACTATTTAAACAAGACACACAGGAAATTTATCAGATTTGACCTTCCTCACTGGTGATAACACTGGTCAACATTTTTTTATGGCATGTTTTAATCAGAGATGCAGGTTATTTTTTTTTGCGCTGATTACGAATCTTTCCTCATTTTTTTCTCTAGCACATCATGTGTTCATGATAATAGTATTACTACAACAATAATATAATCTGTAATATAGTAATATATTTACCAGTAGTAATAATAACGAATTAAGATTTAGGTTCAGCAACAGGTGTTGATTTTTTTTTTCTGAAACATCATAGCTATAAATTACAACGTATGGTATTGAGCAAGCTTTTATAGGTCAAAGGTAAAAACTGAAAATAACACCATAAAATGTGCGATGAAAAAAAAATTGAAATCATCATCAAAAAATACACTTAGAAAAACATAACGCCAACCCTGATTAAAAGTAGCTGTTGACCAATGTAATCTGACATAGTGTTTTTTGAATGAACACAAGCGATGGCCATCCAACCATTTTCTATAGCGTTGGTACTTATAGGGTCAAGGCAAACAACCATTCTGAATCGCATTCACCCGAATGGACAATTCAGCATCTTCAGTCTATCATGTCTGGGGACTAAGTGAGTACTCAGAGAAAACAAGCATGGCTGAGAACATGTAAACGCCACAGAGGAAGGCCATGAGGTCGGAACCCTAACCCTCAAAACAGCGAGGCAGACGCTAACCACACCTTACTGGGCTGCCCTACTATACAAAACTATAAAATAGAGTAATTCGTTTTTGTTATGGTTGGCTTGAGCATGTTACTTATGCGTTTGGCGGTAATATCATTTCTTCCTTCCTGGGATGAAATGTGGGAAAAACATTAAAGAAGGCAATTACTTTAAATGGCTATATCAGGGTCACAGTGAAGTTGGAGTCTATCCTGGCTGAAGAAAAAAAAAAAAAAACTTTCAGTGGTAGTAAAATTGTGGAAGTAGAGTTATTGTGTTGTCTCAGAGGTACACTTCGATAGTGTCGAAAATAATGCGGCGACACAGCGGGCAGTTGTGCTGGTAGAAGGGCTGGTGCAGCAGGATGTCGGTACAGCCTCGACAGAGGCACAAGTGCCTGCATGGCAGCAGCACCACCGTCTTGGCGCAGTCGTGACAGATGACGCACATCTTGCGGTGCTCCTGCTCGTTCAGTAGCGTCAGCAGGTTCGCCGCCGGCGGGCGCCACAGCTGTTCCGCCTTTAGAGGTCTCGCCGCGCTTGATGACGACGCCGGCTGCTCCTGTGGGCAGTCCCCCGCTCTGCCGTCGGGCGGGCCCCGCCTAACCTCCTCGCCGTCGGGGTCGCCACCCGCTTGGTTCTCCCCGTGGAGCTGTGTCCTCAGCGCCAGGCTCAACTGGCTGCTGTGGCGAGACAGCTGCCGCCAGATTCTTCGCTCCACCAGGTAGAGGTGAAGCAACACCCGGCGCAGGTGTCGCATAACGCCGCGTATTAAACGCAGGGTTGAATGAAGCGCAGTGGAAAGTCTCTGCACTGCCGGAAAGACGTTAACAGAAGTCGCTAGTTGCCGCGACGCCTGCCTGGTGACTTCTGGGTTAAGGTAAGCGGTGGTCGTCAGCGCTATGACGACAGTGAGCGCCAGGCCGTACGTGTTGAGTATGAAGATGCTGATGAAAATGTGCACCAGCGACGCCAGGAAGTCCAACGCCAGCTTGCAGGGGGACCACAGGAAGGCCGACGTGCCAATCAGGCTACTGTAGAGGAAGGTGATGGAGGTCAGCGTGAGCTCCATCGCCATCTGCAGCGGGCAGGACACCGTCTGCCACACGCTGAGCACGGCCGAGTGCAGGTTGAGGGCGGCGATGAGGGCGTAGTTGACCGCAGTGTTGACCAGGTAGACCAGGAGACTGAGTGCGATGCCGCACGCATCCATCAGTGAGAGCAACCCCCGACACAGTTGTTCCTTGCCACGGAGCAGCACGTGTGTCAACAGGTACCCCAACATCTTCAAGCTCTCCAGAAGGCCCTCCAGAGACAGCATGAGGCCGCCCAGCACGGCCACCACGCCGTGGGCGATGTGGGACGTTGCCGCCACCGTGGAGAGCAAGCAGAGCAGTACCAAGTTGCACAGCTCCAGGAGGGAGTAGACAAAGAGTGCCGGCAGGTTGATAATAAATTGGTACACAGCCAGGACAGTGCGGACAATCGTGTGGACGAGGAGGAAATTGACGTCCAGCATTAAACAGACTGCATCGAGGCATTTTCCCACTGTGGAAATAACAATGTTTACTGGTCCCATGGCACAGTGCTCTCAGTGTGTCCCCACGGCAAAGTCCATTTTTGTTGTGCAAAGTTATATCTCATTCAGTCCATGGCTTGCTTCTTTAGTTGCACCATCCTTTATAATGGAAGAGAGAATCATTTTATTTTCCCAATTTTTCGTTGCTGCCGACTAGAACGCACAACCGGATGTTTACTTTCAAATACGAACCGAAGACTTCCTCCACATTTACGTGTTTCCTCCGTTTTCTGCGCTCTCATTTGTGAACCGAAACCCGTCTAGTTCAGGTATTTGCCTCATGGGGGAGTTGAATTGGACTAAAAGAATTAGAGAATAGCAGAAAAACACTCACTGTTAGCTTCAACACACTTTCCGTCGTGGAGGTGGGCGCCATATTTGTTTTGGTCATGTCCTATCCTCTCGCTACTTCCGGAGTGTCAGTCTGCGCTTGCGCAATATCCGCTCGGTATCCGTGTCTTTAGGGTTATTTGGGACGATAGCTAGTTGATTAAATTAGACAGACAGACAGACAGACAGACAGACAGAAAGACGCACACACGCACGCGCACATCCACACCGAGTCCAAGGACTCTTTATTAGATCTTTTTCGTCACGCTAAAAAACAAAAACAAACAAACAAAAACACTGGTAATAAACAGTCACAATTCATTCATCTAAGACATCAATGGTTCACTTTTTATGAGAGATTTTATTTCTCATCAGAGCAATGAATTAATGATTAGTTGCATTCATGTTGATACTATTTAAAATGTGTCTTTGATCAATCTAAATGTTGTAATCTAAATCTAAATGTTACACTTACAAGCAAGGCATATCAACAAAATTACTGATTTAAAATATATTTTATCTGTTATATTTGATGTGTAAAATGGATATCAAGAGGGCGGGACAAGAGAAAAAAACGTTTTTTCTTGAGGGGGAATGCTGAACCCATCTAATGGGTTCTACCATATCTGCACAATGTCGATATCAGGATGTGTTTGTCATTGTCATACTACGCATGCGCTATATCAGTGCTGTTTTACTTCACCCATTTCCACTAACCTGTTAATCTTAACAATGTCGATGGTATTTCCTTCCTCACCTTAACCTAAATGTTGAACTTTTTTCTTTTCAGGGGTGGTGGTGATGATGATGATCTGATGATCTCATGTTCCAAACCATTGGACACATGACGAATAGCATTTGTTTAAGCATCTAATGACACAACAGGGATACACAGAGGCAAAACAAGCGGCTATAAAAGGCACTTTTGTCTTTGCCATGGAGCTTCTTGCTCCTTTTATGGTAGTAAAAAAAGTCTGGTCTATTAGCCAGACAGGGAGCCAGCTTCCTGTGTTTGTTTTGTGCAAGTTAAAATTGCTCCTTTCCAAATGAACACTTACAAATAGTTTGCTGCTTCTACAGGGATTTCTTAAGTGTCTTTTATGGACCAATGAAATATCATATATCAGGTGTACATCTCAGAAGCACCCGCTTTCACTGAGACCGTGCTCTTGGGTTAGAGTTAGTGAAAGATAATGGAATTTAGGTGCATTTCAGTATGTACACACATTGTGAAATGAAGGCTTGATGTTCATCAGCTAGCAGACTTTCCAGCTGATTGGACACTTGTCAGAGATAACGCATCCTGCAATCCATTTATGAAGTATGCAAAGGAGTCCATGGTCAGTAAAAACAAGCCCGGCCCCACCCCAAAAAAGGGCAAAAGGCATACAGTGTGGACAGGATGAATCCGAGACAGCAAAACAAATGACAGCTTCGATGCGTTTCCTTCAAAGAGCCACAGATGTCAACGTAGTAGCGATTGGGCGTCTCACCCGCTGGGTCATTTCCCCCTTTTAAAAGACAGGAAGTGTGTGACTTGCTCTTCCTCATCTTTTGTCTGCACATGCACTCCGGGAATTCCAATAACTCCTTACTACTTGACCTCACACTTCAGTGTGAAGAAATGTGTTGATTCATTCCGACAGAACTTGTTTTTTTGTGAACTGAAGTACAACTATATCATTCATTTTGTACGACTTGGCCTGTTCAGGGTCATGGCTAAGCTGGGGCCAATTTTAGCTATAGGCATTGTCCATGTGCACAGTGTCTCTGTGCCCTACGATTGACTGCCCACATAGCAAAGGCATTTGGGCCAGAATTGGCATGAAGCCGGCACAGGTGGCATTCAGTCGGCACTGGGATACGGCATGTGAACCAAACATGGCCCCGGACCGGCAAAGGAGGCACTCTCTTGACTCTGGCAAACAAGATGTGGGCCAGTTGTCGAGTGAAGTATCCGGCCCAGAAATTAATTAAAAACTCTGGGCCAGATATGTATAGCCAGTCTTCTCCCACAATTACCTCATTCACTGCCATTGACGAATTTTCACAGTCCAGCCATTCAATCTCAGGAACTTATTTATATGTTTTTCAAGTTTTTTCAAACGTTAGGGTAAAAGAGGGTCTGAAAATGTCTGGCAATGAATGGGTTTAAAAAGCAATGTAAATGTTTTTTTCTACACACAGTATTATTTTACATCACAGATGTAAGAATTGCATTACCGGTACATCACACACACAAACGCGCGCACACACCATTACAGCGTGCCATGTTTGTTACGTTAAAGGTCAACTGACATCCTTGGAAAAATACCAGATAGCAAAATAAATAGCAAAACCCACCTGTACTTGGCCCACTTACCTCAATGAATTCCGGTCCTTTTGTGGTCCGTATCTGGTTCCCACAATGTCGGCCACACAAGGCCCATATCCCAGCCAAATCGTATAGCCATAGCTGGCCCCACTATGTTACCTAGGTAACTGTACAAGCATTTATTTTAAAAAGGGTACTTATTTATTTATTTATTTATTTATTTACAATGCTTTATTCAAGTACACAGTTCAACACATCAAAGTAACAACCAGGGGGAGACAAACAAACAGCAAAGGAAATTTATTTTACAAAAATATAACGCTCTCATAAATACAAAGTCTTGAGTGCTTGCCTATTTGTGGAGTGTACAATCATTTAAAAAAATTGTCTGACTTCATTTCAAACATGAAAAAAAAAGTGGTCTTCTGTAGCTCCGGTGGAGGTGGTGGTGCAGTCACCTGACTTCGGCGTGCAGGTTCACTTCCCACTCGATAAACCACAAGCATCTTGTTTATTTGGGCATTTGGTGTGGCTATCCTTTCAGTCACTACTGAATTTGGACCCTTGCCAGTCCAAAACGCTGCCATGTCAAATGTAAATGCATGTTTTGCATGGGATAGGTGATAGCTTGAAATTCTCCTCTGGGAAAATTCAAAAAGCAGAAATCAATTTAGAGTTAAACAAGACCAATGTTGATCGTCCGATTGAATCCCAGTGTCTGAGTGGGTAAACTGGGAAGAAAGGAAGAGAGACTTGCTAACAGCTTTTCTGGCGTGACTCAGAAAGATATGAATAACGTGACTAACACAGTGGCGCTCATCCAGGAGGAATTCCTCTTCTTTGATCGGCCTTTCTCGGGACCTTGAGCACGTCATGCGTGCATCTGCAGGATGTTGCTTATGGGAGCTGCGACTTCCTACTTGGTTTCTCGCTATTCTGCATCCGTCTCCCCGAGCAGCCAGATTTGACTGTATGCCATTTATAGAAATATAAACTACATGAAATGAATATAAACAACACATCTTCAGACACACCTCTTGATCAACAAATACATACATTTGTTTGATGTTTACTTTGACAATAAAATTCAAATATCTTGTGTAGCTCAAAGCCCCACTGTATGTTTTTTTCCCCCCAATAATTCATAAAAACAGATGCAAGCAGCCAAAACAAGAGGAAAATCCCCATGTATATTGCATTAAAGCATCTTTTCTCCACATCAAGATGTCAGTGGGGCAATTATAAAGACTAACCTCGCCCACTCTGTGTAATCACCATAGTGAAGCAATGTTCACATCTTGTCCTGTGCGGTTATCAAAGTGTCTCTTTGTCACATTCCTCGTTGTCGTTGCAATGTTTTGTAGAAATTCTAATTCAAACTCCCACTCTCCCGTCCGAGCCCCCTCACCACACAGCATATACTGGAAGCCCCCCGCCATAGTTGGGCAGCAGCAGGAGCAGGGACAATAGGCGTCTCTCATGATGGGTGGACAACTCCCAGAAATGACTCCCTCTCAGGACTGGCCTGAATGGCTCGGAAAGAATGACTTCTTTTCCTCGCCTTCCTTCCTTCGGCCACTGCTTAGGCCTTGAGCACAAAACAGAGCCCGTGGTGAGGTAAGCACCAGCCATACTGTGAAATCATCAGTCATACTGGGGATGCACGCACAAACACACACACAAGTTTATGGTAACGATAGTGATGACAGTCAAGGGTCAAATCCAGCATGCATGAGGACAGCGATCAAGATAATTACACCTTAAAAAACATCGGGTCAAAAATAACCCGATTTGGGTTCATTTTAATCCAATTACAAGGTCAAAAAGGGAGAACGTGCCACTTAGGTCGATTTGAGCCCCAAAATTGGGTTATTCATTTGACCTAAATTTTGGGGTTAAATGAATGACCCAGAAAATAAATACTGTAAATGTATAATCAATGAAATTGGATGAATAGCTCGATAGCTAGATAGCTAGCTAGCTAGCTAGATATATAGATAGATAGATAGATAGATAGATAGATAGATAGATAGATAGATAGATAGATAGATAGATAGATAGATAGATAGATAGATAGATAGATAGATAGATAGATAGATAGATAGATAATTGAAATTGTCATGAGCATGTCTTGGAAAAATGTCAAATGTTTCAACTTTAAAAATTGTGTATATTTTCCGTGTTTGTCCTTTCAATCTCCCTACCTCCTTTTTTCTTTCTTTCCGTGTAGTCTAGTCATGTCATGTCATGTCATGTCATTTTCCAAACCACTTATCCTATACAGGGTCGCGGGGAGTTGCTGGAGCCTATCCCAGCCGTCAACGGGCGAAGGCAGACTACACCCTGGACTGGTCGCCAGCCAGTCGCAGGGCACACGTAGTCTAGTCTTTCCTTCTTTATCTCTCACTCACCATTTTCTCTTTTTTCTCTTCCATCTTTCTTCCATTCTTTCTAGCTCATGACCATCCCTCCTTTCTTTTTCTATTTTTCCTTCTTTGCTCCTTCCCCTCAACTTCCCACCCTCATTTTTTTCTGCTTCCTTCCTTCCTTCCTCCCTCCCCTCTTTCCATTATTCTTTCCTACCTTCCTTACTCTCTCTTCCATTCTGCCTTCTGTCAGACTTCCTTTTCTTTTTTCTTTCCTTCTAATTATCTTCTCTTTCTTTCATTCATTCATTCTCATGTGGCCCAAAAGGGAAAATTTTCACAACCATTTTAAAATACATTTGATTCCAACTTGATGAACGATAATATAGTTTTCCCAAGCTTTTTTCGTTTTACTTTCATTGTTAAGCCTTCTTTCCTTCCTTCCTGGTGGTTGCATGGCTCAGTAGCAGAGTGGTCATCTCCCAACCCAGTGGTTGTGGATTCGATCCCCAGCCCCTGTGACCATGTTGAAGTGTCCTTGAGCAAGACACTGAACCCCCAGTTGCTCCCGATGCGGCGTCATCAGTAGGTAGATGAGGTACAGTATGTGAAGCGCTTTGAGTACTGTAGGTAAAAAATCGCTATATAAGTGAAAGACTGTTTATCCTTCCTTCCTTTCTTTCTTTTGGGGAAAATATCACAAGGCTGATATTGAACAGGACACACTTTGGCGGTGCTGCAGGAAGTACGCTAAGAAAAGAAAAGTCCTGTGAGACTTTGTTACACATTGTCATTTCTCCTCTAATGCAGTAAAGGACTAGATACTTTGTTCATTAAGACTTCAGGCTTTGTCAGAGTTTAGGATTTGCAGAAACAAAACTGCTAATTTACATGCAACTACAAATTTAATTCAAGCATTAACTTAAAAAAAAAAAAAAAAGATTTGCTAAGGGATTCACTATGCTGAGGCGGAGGTTCTCCTGAAACATGGCTTGTTCTGTCTCAGCCTGGGAATAGTGTAGAGGAGGGGGTCGGCCTTTTCTTGCTTCTGTTTTCCCCATTCAGCCCCCTGACATAAACCCACTGCCCCGCAAATTCCCACATTCCCTTTTACAGGATGTATCATATTAAAGTGAGTAGAAAGGGGACTTTCGTTTTGTGCCTCATCCTCAAGGAATTTTTAGAGGATTCTCTCAAAACAGTTTTCCCAAGTTGGCTATTTTTATTTATGCGTTATCATTGTCGCATTACGTGTGCCACACCCTAGCTCCGTGGGAGCGCTCATAATTTACTGGCCTTGGCTGAACAATGCTTAAAACAGTTGTTTTAAGAATAAGCTATGACTTAAAACCATAAGTGCTGCACTTCAACGCGTTCTTCATACATCACATTGTTATCTGCGGGTTTGCAAATATATTTTACTGACCAATATTTGGATGAAATAACCTAAATCGTGGCCCTATGACCACTTTTTTAGTGTATGTACAAGAGGGTCCAAAAATATTTTCTGTGCAGATGGGATGTGTTGGGTTTCCTATACACAAATTGCAATTGTTAACATGACATCACAGGTGGGCCAGACTGCGGGGATGTCTTATCAGTACTAGCCTCATATTTCCATCAAAATATAAAGGGACATTGTCTGTATCACCATGAGCTGTTCCTCTCTGATAGTTTTATGAGGGGAAACACATGTACAAAAGACTGAAAGCAGTTCGACACACTTCAGTTCTCTGTTACGGTTAGAGTTGTCACCAGCGGTGGCCATTGGGAATTTTCCCGAACGGTCGGTGTATTTCCTTGGAGGTCCTGGCCACCACGGCCACTCACTGACTAATATACATGGCAACAGTCAAACAAGGGGAGTACCGACACTTATTTTTTTCCACTTAAAGCACTGCTAACACTGTATCATAATTGACCAAGTCATTTGACTCTACTGTTGCAAAATCAATGAAAAATATCCATGTCCTTGCTAAAAAAATGTGTTTGTAGATTCTCAGTTATCCATGTCATGGTGATCTGCAAATGTTGAATCGAGGCAAATGATCTTTTTCTTCCCCTTAATTTTCTCAAAACCTTCAAACATGAGTGAGGCAATTATCGTATTAGGCTAACAATATGGCTACGTTCACATTGCAGAGCGTGAGGCCCAATTATGATTTTTTTTGTTAAATCCGACCTTTTTACGTAGAAGTTCACATTACAAAACCAAATGCGACTTCTAATGTGAACGCAACGTGTTGACGTCGACATGATGTGTACCAAAAATAGGACGCTCATTTTCATCTCATATCGCAGTAGGAAGAGGTCGAAATATTTTGGAGATGTGAGGCGACGCTCCTGGATCTCCTTTTTGAATGGCGACGTCTACTAAAGATGACGTCACGTCATTGCACGTCTATTTGCCTGAATTACTACTATCACCACAAATGTCAACTCTAAGCTCCGTGTTTCAAATGGGATTCAATTAAAGTCAAATGTAAAGTCATTACTGTTATTTAAAACAGTTTTGCATTGTCAGTAGTCCCCCAAGCACTTCCTCTCCGGCCACGCGGAGGAAATATTGGAGATTGGGCTTTTGATGACATATAGGTCGGATGTGTGCGGATGAGTGTTCATACTGTAGACGCATCGCATACATATCTGATTTATGTGCACATATTGAAAAGGTCCAGGTCAGATTTGAAAACATATCAGAATCGTAGTGTTCCCACTGCATCAAAATCCGACACGTCGCAAATGGAGAAATAAATCGAATTGAGCTGCACTGTGAACGTAACTCAGAAGTCAGTCATGGCCACTAAGCTCTTTTAGTGGCACAATGTCTCTGAACAGTCAGACATTCATTCATTTCACAATTGAATGACTACTCTGTATAAACATAAAATGCAAATTGAATACATCTGGTGGATGTGCCTTAGAATCAACGTGCAACGGCTACGGCGGAGTTGCCCACTCCTGCACGATAGAGACCAACAAAACTGAACAAATAAATCTCATTTGCGGAGACTGACGAGACAAAGGACAGATTATGTGTCCTGATGCAGGGCCGCCACATCACACATGCCACACAGGCCACATTAGTCCAAAGTCTATTTTGGTGATGGGTGCAATCCAACCAATTTGAACATTTGTCCCGGGCGTGCACATCCACAGTGCAACGCTGTTGGCACCGCCAGAATCTCCCTGAAGCTCTCTCATGAACTCTTTGTAAGGTCGCCAACAAATCAAAGCAAGTACAGTACAGGAATAGAGCAATACAAATGGCTGAAAAACAAATTCAATTTGTACATATGAAAACAAATACTCCTGTAACACAACCCCGCCGATTAAGTGTCCCTGTACTTTCTATAATCAAATCCAGTACATAATACGTCATTACTTGTTCTCACGCAGGTATAATCAGTGAGTTAATAGTGTTGAAAGGGTCCAAACAAAAACAGCCGTCTCTCTTCCATCGCTTTGGATGCAACTGTGATCTCCAGAGTGGAACTCCTTCAGAGTTACTGTAACTTTGATATGCCTGGTTGCTCCATGTGGAGCCATGCCAATTTGCTTGGCAGCCACATGTGTCAGACACAGTTTTCCAGCACTAAAGGTCAGAGATCAACGTGCACCACACGTTTTTTCACCATTCTTTTATCTGCGTCCAAGTCGACCGAATGGGAAATTTCACACGATATCAAACAGTCTCGAAGAAAGGATTTCAGCGCCTGGATTGTGATGTTTTACGACGGACTTTGCTGATTGTATGAAACAGCAGGTCCCTTGGGTCTATTGATGTTGCCGCACGTGACTGCGCCGTTTTAAACCGTGAAATGTTTGAGATGCAGGCTGCAGGACAACACTTGTGCATACCGCATGTTAGATCAGAACAGTAATTAAGAAGGCAGCACCGTATGACCTGGCCACCATCATAAACACGGCATGTACAATATCCATCACGTTTATTGGCAAAGGGCTCGATACTTTCATGTATAGGTTTCTGATCACCTGCTACTGGCTGGCGATCAGTCAGTTTTTTTTATTTTATTTTTTTTAAAGAAACACTCGACAGGAATATTGCAAAACCTACCAACCTACCTACCATGAATACCTGACCAGTATATTTGATACACAGACTGGTGGAAAGTGAATGGAGTGAAGTTCCTCAGCGTGACAGTTAGCACATTAATAATTGCTCAACTTTAGTACACTTGGACCACGTTTGTAACAGCTGAGCTTGATAGTATAAGATGAGGGTAGGGGCTGCCTTATAGTGGGTAGGTGGGGGTTGCCTGAGGTTGAGCTTCTAAAGAAGAAACAAATACTGTCTAGAGTAAAGTAGTCGTGCTCATAAGTTTAACAAGTCCTATTTTCAGAGTTGTTGACTTTCCTCTCTGCTACCTGTTTAAAAGTCCCAGTCCATCATGATATTTATGATTTTCTTTCCATTCGCTGTTTTTGTTATATTTATATGTAATTGGACGGAGTGATGCGAGATGTTTCCATAAACAAACATGATTTTGCTTTTCACATCCACCAGCAAGGACTTGTTTCCACTTACGATTGCAGAACATGGGCAAGAGATTAAGTGGGCCTTACGGGTAAAAATAGCTTGATACTGGAATCATGAAAGAGACATGGAGAGTGTGCCAGGTCTAGTCTATAGGTTTGGAATTACAAATACTTGGCTGAGCTGAGCTGACTGTCACTTTACTACAGTTCAGCCATTTCTTTCCGATAGCGTTTGTCTTTATTCGGGTTATAGGTGAGCTAAAACTGGACTACCTGGACGGATCATGTAAAGTCCACAGAGAAAGGTAATTGTTGGCCAGTGGTTTTGGATTAATCACTGAGCATCACTTTGAACACGCTGCAAGTACAGGGTCAACAAACCAAAGTATTGGACAAATTAGGCAGTTATGATCCATGCCATTGTCTGAGAATGTGTTGCGTAATATAAAATTGAGTCCTGTATTATGCACTCTATTACAGTTTGGCGAACTGCACACATATTCCATCAGTGAAAGCCAAAACCATGTTCACTCACAGTATGTTTACCTACCAGGAGACCAGCAGAGAGTGAGAGTGAGAGAGAGAGAGAGAGAGAGACAGAGGGAGAGAGAGAGAGAGAGAGAGAGAGATAGAGAGAGAGAGAGAGAACGAGAGAGAGGCGGCAAAGAGCAAGAGAGGTCAGCATCGCATACTGTACTGTAAATGATATGATGTTTTCTGGCAGGTGTTTTAACATAGTTTGTACCGCAGGCCTGTCCAATTCATTCCCTGACTTGTGTCCATATTAAGATCGGTATCCTGCACGGAGAGTTGTGTTGATCAAGATATAAAGTGCAGTTCTGGATACTTCCCAGTGGGAGACAACAGACAGAATTTAGTCATTGCCAATCATAAACACCCTTTTTGGGCAAAAGTTGAACAAAAAGACTTAAAATAGCAACCATACATTTAACATCGATGTTTCTTTATACTTCTGCCTTCACGGTAACAATTCAGGCTTAAATGTAATGTTCGGGTGGAGGACGGCTCCTGACAGAGTACCCACCCTCCTTGGAGGGTATATTGGAGAGCGCTCCCCCTGGGGACTCCATCGTTCTGCTGGTGGACTTCAATGCTCACGTGGGCAATGACATTGAGACCTGGAGGGGTGTGATTGGTTGGAACCCAGATTGAACCCGAGTGGTGTTCTGTTACTGGACTGCTGTGCTCGTCGCCGATTGTCCGACACCATGTTCAAACATAAAGGTGTCCATATGTGCACTTGGCACCAGGACAACATAGGGAGCAGTTCGATGATCGACTTAGTAGTCGCATCATCGGATTTGCGGCTGCATGTTTTGGACACTTGGGGGATGAGAGGGGCGGAGCTGTCAACTGATCACAACCTGGTTGTGTGTTGGCTCCGACGGTGGTGGTAAATGCCGGTGGTGGTAAATGCCGGTCCTCCCTGGCAGAACCAAACATATTGTGAGGGTTTTCTCACTTTGCCCACGTCGCTCCGGCAAGGTGCGTAGGAGTGGAGGAGGGGTAGGAGAGGTACGCCGGGGCAAGGCCATTTAAAGATTTGTAAACAAATAGAAGCATCTTAAAATGAACCCTAAAATGCACTGGGAGCCAGTGAAGGGAAGCCAGAATTGGTGTTATGTGCTCCGTCTTCCGAGCTCCAGTTAGGAGGCGAGCAGCAGCATTTTGGACCAACTGGAGACGTTTGAGAGAGGACTGGCTGACTCCAAAATAAAGTGCATTACAGCAATCTAGCCAAGATGTAACAAAGGCATTGATTACTGTTTCTAAGTTCTGATGAGAAGGGAGGGGCTTTACCTTCGCCAGCTGTCTAAGATGAAAGAAGCAAGACCTAACAACAGCGCTGATCTGCCGGTCCAATTTAAGATCACTGTCCAATTTAAAACCCAATCAAAATGTAGCAGACGGAAATGACATTATTTTTAACACATGCAGTAATTACGCTGATTTAAGGTTTGGGGCAGGCCTACAAGATGGTAATATTTTTGTTTCGTTCTGATACATTATGTGTTTTAAATGCCATAAAGGGCACTCTGTATACATAAAGTGTATTTTTGAGTAATTCACTTACTGTTGAGCACCCTTCCTATGGCCACACAAATTGTTTTGTGGCCAGAAAAACATTCAAAGCAATACCGTTGATTTGTGAGAGCTTAACTTGTATTTCAGTTAGGAGGTTTTGTATTGTATCACAAATGATTTGTGTTGTCTATTTGTTTGGTAACACTGCTATTGGAAGAAAAATCTAAATTAAAAAGAGAGTAGAGTGTAGATTTGATATACAGACCAAGTATTTTTTTTTCAATGACAGATTTCTATCTAGAGGTCTATAATAATGTGAGTGTGACAGGTTGGTTGTCTCTCTACGTGCTCTGTGATTGAGTGGCGACCAGTCCAGGGTGGAGTCGGGGTTTCCTAACAAGATCCAGCTTCCCAGGACCCTGACTCGAATAAGCGATTATAGAAAATGGGAGAATGTTTTCATGACGGAGAGAATGGTGAACTCCCCTAACACAAAGTGTTCTGTACGCTTTTGTATCACGTTAATGAAATTTACGACACAATATAGTACAACCCTTGTTTATAATGTTCCATATCCACTGGCAATAGGTGAAAATCTGCAACACCATAAAAGAAAAGAACATTTTAAACAAATTTACCCCTCCCACATGCTTTAAACTTATCCTCACTCTGCTCATATAGTTCTTCAAATAAGAGGTAGTGTGCTTGCTTCAATGCAAGTGGATGCCGCCAGGGCTGGCTCTAGCCAATGTGGCGCCCGAAGCCGAGATTTTATATGGTGCCCCCTCCATCGGCAATTTTCATAGGCTACTGTACAGTACGCTTACAAAACAAATGGCATTTTTAACAAAGCTTCTCTGGGGTCTCATCATTAAAATTTCCCCTCCCCCCACAGACAGTGAGTATCATAAAAGCCATAGGAGGGAGTATTTGGTATTATCGTTTGTAGCGATATTCATTGGGCATTGCTTTAAATTTTAATATCTTAAATGTTTCTTGTTCAGGGATAGTTGTCAAGTTACTGTAAATAAGCACAATTGCTGCACTTTAAAGTGGAAGTCAACCCAAACATATTTTTTTTTCCAGGATATGTTCTACATAGGCCCACTATTTGAAATATGGCATTCTGATTAATATTGTGTTTGTGGAATATAAGTTAAACAGCAAAATGCAATCACTTTTAGCCATCTCAGGTTCGGTCACTTCTGTCAACTGAAGATGACATAGAAGATGCTCAGGGCTCAGATAACGACCAATCACAGCTCACCTATTTTCTGAAGCTGAGCCACGATTGGTCGTTAGCTGAGCCCTGAGCAACTTCGATGTCATTTTTAGTCAACATAGCTTGCTAGCTAAAAACGGGTGGATTTCTCATATTCCACAAACGCAACATTAATCAGATTGACGTGTTTAGACGAGTGGGCCTGCATAAAACATTCTGGAAAAGAATATGTGTGGGTGTACTTCATTCAATGATCAAGCAAAGTTTTTCTCTTTTTATTTTAACATTCAGTAGTTTGACAGTTCATCAAGATCCCCTACATCGCTCACTGGCAATGAGGTGAGTTGAATGCATTGGTATTTTAAATTAAATATAGATCTTTGAGAAAAATCAACAACAAAAAAGATGACAAAATATATTATTGTAAATAAGTTGAAGTATAGTAGCACAAAGCTAATGTGCAAATGTTTAATTTCGATTGCAGCCTCAGATTTACTCATGTTTCCTTTTCTCCACAACAAATAAGGCTGTCACTTAATTTTGTTTTAATTTGTTAGTTTAGCGTTAAACCAGGGGTATGGTGACAATTGGGAATTTGTGGAAAATGTCTGGTTTTCTTGAACGGCCAATGTATTTCCGAGCTGGCCGCCCCACCATTTGTTTGAATATAATTATATTGAAGGTGATTTTTAGCGCCCCCTTGAGTCCATGGCACCGTTAGTATTTGCCTATTCCGCCGAAAGGCCTGTATCCCAAGTCACGACTGTTTGTACACAAAGCGAATCTGGGTTTTTCGTCAGGGTTCTTCAAAGGTTGCAAACAGTGGCAATTTTTTTCTTGAGCCAAGAAAAAACGATTTGCGAGCTTTAAAACTGTTGGCGAATGTCTGGCGAACGTCTTTGCGATGCCCGGAGAGCGCAGTTCTAACTTCGAGGTGGCATGTGGCTGAACCGAGGACCCCTGTCTTTAAGTTTCATAACTGTCATGTCATGACAGACAACACCGAATCAATCAATTTTCTCGAAGTTCCTCAGCAATGCGAAAAACAACAACACAAATGTGATTGTGTTTCTTTCTTCTTCTTTTTTTTTTTTGCTACTCGCGACCACCAGTCATCCCCCCACCCCCGGCATGGGTGCATCCTCCCTCCCTCAATGTGTGTGCGTCTTCAGGACCACTCCATGCTACAGCCTCCTCCTCCTCCTCCTGCTGGCTCTCTCACACGCACTTTCACATGCACATCAGACGGACCTCCACAGTACCGATCAACAAGCATGGACGCACGGCACTCTGCTTCTCTGCTCGCCGGACTTGTGCTCCTCCTTCACGGCTTCACGGGTGAGTGCATCCGCTGCCCATCGCAGAGCTAGGGAAAGTTTTTTGTTTTTGTTGCCATCTCTCTGTTCAAAAACAGTGTGGCAATACTAGGGATTTATGGACATAAAAAAAGCTGTTTGCTTGCAGAGAAACTTCTTAGCAGGTTCTGTGTAAACTACACGTGACTCATCCTCTTGCTTGGATTAATTTGCTGTGAAAAATCGAGAATGAGTGCTGTTATATCTGTGTTTATGCATGTATAACAATCTTAGAGTTGTTAAGTGAAATCGTTTTAACTTATTAGTGTTTTTTGCAGACAGAATGACTTTAAGTAATGCATTAAGACAGTGAATGTTATTGCTGCTTTTTTTTAAATGAAAAATATCACTGAGACATTATGATTGAGCAGGTAAACTATAAGAGGATGTATCACTCACTATGAAGTCGGTCACATAAGCTGACTGTATGTATTTTTAGCCCTGCACAGAAGTTCTCTGCTTTCTGTCAGCTCCAGTCTGACCCAAGCAGTATCTTCCGGTCACATATTATTAGTGGAAGAAGTTCTCAGCGTACGTTGGGGTGCATGTTTTAATTCATTATTTACATGACCTGAGGAAAAGTAAAGAAGCTTTCCTGTGCACATCTGCTGCAAAAGGTGGTTTGTTTATTTTTAGAGAAGTGTGTTTTGAAATACGGTATTAACAACTACTGTGCAGCTTCGCTTCTGCTTTTGATTTACTCGTTTGTGTGTCACATGCCGTGGATGCGCATGTGGCCTCCGCCCATGCCGAACCTTTCCTCTCTTTCAGTCTCGGACCTCCCTCCCGCCCTTCTAATGCCTCTTTGTCTTCGGCCACCTTTCCCTACCTCCTCCATGCACATTGTGTTTGTTCATCTTCCGTTTAGGGTCAGCCTGACCATTGTTCACGGGCTCTTAAAAGCTAGCCCCCCACCTCACCCCTCTAGCACCTAGTAGTCATTTCCTGGACCTTGCCTGCCTCACTCACCCCTATGCTGACATTGAGTCATGTCAGGCCAAGGAACTATGTTTAAGTGAGATTCTTCATTTATACAGTAGGCCATATAGAAAAGTAGTGCTTTGCCACCGTCTTGTGGCATCTATAAGCGATCCTAAACCTTTTCGGGGGTAAATTAATTGCAACTTTTTTTTTTTAATTAACTGGAGGGCTTCATTCCTATCCCATGCCATTTCACTTTGAACTGCACAGGAAATTTCAGCTTTACAGATGCCAAGTCTGCTCTGAAGGTGGTGTGGGTTTTGTGGAAAAGAAAGTCTAGGGGGAGCATTGATGGTGTGTTTGGCAAGACACATCGGAGACAAAGAAGAACTTACATTTATACGTTTTTTTAGACTGAGAATATATGTTTGCCAAAAGATAAGTCATGACACTTGGTTGTTTGTTTGCGTGGAAACATGAAACTGTTGCTTGGAGTCAATTCGGGCCTTTTGGCACGCGGAATGAGCCACTGTGTGGGTCCATGCATATCGACGTTAGTCGCTCATCTTTTGTCCCCACCATGACATCAGAGGAAAGACAGCTGGGGTGCTGAAGTGGAGCAGTGACCCAGGACATATTCACTTCCTGTGACATGGGCCAATCAAGCGGGGCCAAAGAGCAACCGAATTGGACTTGGCTCATGGAAAGGGCCCCACTGTCTGCTGCTCAAGGCGACAATAAATGGCCTTGTTCTGCCGCACTGTGCAAAATGGAGGCTCGACAGATCTGGCTGATGATCCGCACAGTAGAGCGGTGGAAGTCCTTAAATCCAGATTCTTCCAGAACATTTGCATACAGTCAAGTGGGGCACCTTCACTTGCGAGCCTTTTTGGGAAAAAGTGCCGTGTGGAGGATTTTAGTTCATGTTTTCAAACATAAAGGACACTTTGGCTCAATTTGACGGTATTTCCTTCAGGGATACACAAACACTCTCGAAGCAGACTTTTCTTTTTTTGAAAACTGCATTTTTTGTTGTTGTCTACTACAATGTGATAAAAGTCGAGTTGAAGCTGATTGATCAATGATGTCACCAATATTTTTAGCACAGTATAGCAGTCCTCAACCTTTTTGCACCATGGACTGGTTTTCACGTCAAGCCGTTTCAATGGACTGGCATAGAAACAAATAATAACAAATGATTAAAAATGTTGCTCACTGTTAGCTAATTATAGGTTGCGATTCTGTCATAAAGTTGGTTGTATGACATGAATAACCCTCTCTAGCACACAAATGTTGTCCATTATTGGGCACAACATTTTAGCAATGAAGAACGTTGTCCTCGTTCCTCACCACCAATCCCGTGGTCACGCTGTGAGCAGAATAGTCGAAGCTAGCAAAGCTTTTCCCAACTACACTCATATTATTTTTGTACTCTCGAACCCATGTGGCTGTATAAAGACCGGACATTTTGCTGCTCCACAGAGCATTATAGTATGGCCACGGGTGAATATCAATTAGTCGATGTCAAGCTTTAAACGTCGGATGGAGTAGTAAAGGTGACTTGCTGATTTATCAACCAATCGGTTCAACCCCTCCTACACGTATATATATTTGTTATATTCATCATTTTTTATTCAAGCATGAAGTAACTCCACTCGAACTACTGTATTAAACTACACTCTTTGGATTGTCCATACCCTTCATTTGCCCTTGTTACCTTTTCCATAAAGGCCTTTCTTCTGGGTTCTGATTGGCTACATTCTCCACACAGTTAGTGACTAGAGCACCTCCACACATTTGACCATCTGCTCTTAAAAATACCTTTCCACTGTATACATAGTTTTCAATTCCGTTCTATCATAGTGGACTGTTGCTCTTTCTTTCTATTTTCCTGACTCCCAAAAATGAATTGTGGATTAATACCATTCATGGCAGCTGCTAAATATAATATAATTTATTAATTTTAGGCATTTTAATCACAGGATAAAGTCAGAGCCTTTTCAGTCACACCACATGTGATTGAGTAATTGGGCCTATTACTGTACACTTTCAAGCATCCCTTGAGCAGATTCTTGTCTAGTGGAGCTGAGTGCTAAACAGTATGCGCCTTTATTCAGCGCGAGCTTTGAGCCGTGTTGACGTGATCTCATGCAACAGCTTACTCAGTCCAACACTGTAACTCATGTGGGCCTTGGACCGCATCGGTCTCACCTTTAAAGGGCAGACATTCTCAGAATAGTGGAACATGATACACAATAACTTCTGATGTAAGTATAGCTCACCGAGTATTCAGATATGTCCAAGTGGACAAAAGTTTTGGGACATTGCCTTTGCTTTTAGTCGTTTAGGTTAGTGTGACATTTTAGATCAAGTATAGGCGTGGAGTTTTGGGGGAGGCCCTTTTTTCTGTTCCAGCATGACTGTGTCCCAGCCCAGAAAGTAAAGTCCATGGTGTGGAAGACACATTCATAGAGCCCTGACCTGAACCCCATCAAAAACATTTGGATTTGTCAACAAGTTATAACTTTTTACATGTTTAGTTCCTTGTAGGTGTGATTGCCAGCAGTCCCAATACTTTGGTCCAGTACAAGGGCTGCTCTTTGGGGATAAGTGCAAAACAGTAGAACCAGCTTTTGGGGGTTCGCACAACTGCGGAGGAGTGTACTTCAGGCATGGTGCATGAAAAACACTTGATTGAGGAAGATGTGATTTACTATCGCATTCTTTTTGGGAGCACTATCATAACCTCCATACAAAAGTATCGTATTTTGCTTGTATGTTGCTTGTATTTTTTTCAAGACTATGTTCTATGCAGGCCCACTAGTTGAAACACGACATTCTGATTAATATTGCGTATGTGGAATAAGAGTTAATCCACCTGTAATTAGTCATCTCTGGGGGCGGCCATTTTGTCACTGAAAATGACATCACAACTGCTCAGGGTTCAGGTAGTGACCAATCATAGCTGACCTGTTTTCTGAAGCTGAGCCATGATCGGTCGTTATCTGAGCACTGAGCATTTGTAATGTCATTTTCAGTCGACAGAATTAACAAAATGGCCACCCCCAGAGATGGCTAAAAACGGGTGGATTTGGACTCCCCCTTTAACTTTGCCCCTTCAAGGTCTACCTAATAACTTTGCAAAACAGGAAAAAATGACTGTGCTTTGAAAAAGTTAATCCAGTAAATACAAGACAAATACCAACATGACTCCCATTTGTTTAAAAGATTTGTTTCTAAACATAACGATCCAGTATTTGCTCCCCTTTGTGCTATGAAGTCTTGTAGTGGTTCACCTGCAAGCCAAAGGTTTTCTTTTACAGTCTGATCCTTCTATTGATGTGAATTCTGTCCATTATCACCATTACCGGGGTCAATACTGAGCAGCACTGGAGGCTGATTGGTGGACACAGCTGCTTCCAGGACTTTGTGCTCTTATCATCACTCACCCCCGTCCCTCTATTATTGTATAAGCACGCACCACTTCGAGCTTTTAAACAATTCAAGTCCCGTTGAATGACATATTTACGGAAACACTTGTTTTACAGTGGGAGGAAGGAAGTTGCAAGAGTGTTTTGTCCCACCAAACAATTAAGTCTACAAAAATTTCAATACTTCTTATGATAGACTGCAAACAGGCTAGGTTGTTTAAACGGAAGGATTGTGGTGGGGTTGCAAAATGTCTGAAATCTTAAAAGTATGAAAGTACTAGGTGTTAAATAATGAGAAAACTAGGAACTTTGTCAGCTCTGTCTATATGTCATAATCAAATAGAATGTAAAGAAAGGAATTCATTAATAACTTAATCTCACGGGTCAAAATAAAATTGGCTGTGAGATGGTTCGTACTTAAAAAAAAAAAAAAGTTTGCTCACTCATCTCATCACACCACTGAACTTGAAATTCGCAAATCAATGGTTGGAAAGGTACATTATTCTAAACCACCGGCTGTGATTTGCATGGATTGCATTGGGATCAATTGCTCCCTTTGTGATAAAAACTTAATTCCATCTTTATGAAGCAGATTAAAGGTTGCTGGGCCTCTGTCGGGCTTGGCTGGTACCACTTAAATCTTCATGCTTAAGCAACAGCTGCACACACCTGGTGACTGCAATATGCTGGGAACATACACTCATCCACTTTTAGCCTTATTCGATCATGAACTCACCCTATAGTCATACTTTTTCTTAGCAACATTGTACAAGACAAAGACTGTCATTGAACTTAATGTATGGTATACTACCAAGCAAAAAAAAAAACATAGGGAAGTATTATATTTCAATGACCAAATATGAATGTCACTCAGTCGAACGCAAACCTCCGCCAAGGGCGGAACTCTTAACAGAAGTGAAGCTATGTTCACTAGATCAGATACTTCTCACGGTCAACACTGGGATTCAATGATGCCAAATTGACTCAAACAGTAAAGACAAATTCTTGTATTCGCACCTTTATCCCGATCCTCAACCAAAATGTGATTGGTTCTTCCTTGACTCATGGATCATCCATCTACATTTTTGTGGAAATCAGATTTTTTTCGAACCAGATGTATGACAGAAATGCCAATTTAGATATGGACAAAATATGTGTGTACTGTACGTGTATAATACATGCTCTTAATATATTTCATTTTTGATAATACATTTTTCAATGCATGTATAAAAGATCCACGACCCTAAACTAACAACAAAGGGTTTTATGCAAATAACAAAATAAACACATATTGTCTATTTATTTCCGAGTGCTAAGAGCTCTCTTGCATTAAAAACAAAAAACAAAACATTGAAGGACGGCACCAAACTGCTGAACAAGAAACCAACATTAGGAGCAAGAACTCATTTTCTCATTCAAAATTTAATATTATTCAGGTACTATGTTTATCCTGCATATCATTCCAAATCCACAAAAAAAGATGGGCAGTATAAGACCCAGTGTTAGCTCAACTAAGACATGTATGCCACCTAGTGGTGATTGGTGATATTACAAGTTAAATCTACATTTGACCCCTGCATATTTGCAGTTCAACACCCACAGGTTCACACATTTGCGGATTTGTTTTCTTGTCTTTTTTTTAAAAACTATTTTTCCATATTTTGGATTTTTCCAGTTTTTTCTGGGATTTTTTTTCACATTTCCCCTTGTTTTTTTGTGGAAACTAAATGTCCATCAGCGTTGTTGGTTTGTAAAAAAGTAAACCATTTGAAAAGGGCCACTCGGAGTGTGGCGGCCCATCCCTGATTTAGAACAAAAACCAAGGTTGTAATGTAAGATGTGTTTGAACAGTAACATTATGTTTCAAATATTTGTATCGCGAGAAAGAACAAAGTAATGGGGGTGTTTTCCAGAAATCTAGTTTATGTCTAAACTGTCCAACATAGCCATTAAATTATCTCCAAATAAAGAATTAAACTTAAAGTAATCTCCAACCCCAAGTATGTAAATTTCTCCCCAGCCAGTTTAAAGGGAATATGTTCAAGCACCTCTGGGTCACTGCAGCGCACAGGCATTATCTCACATTTATACCAGTTTATCCGATATCCAGAGAAAGAACCAAATAATTGCATTGTCTCTAATAAAGCAGGTATGGAAGTCGCTGGCCTCGTAAAGTACAGCAAAATATCATCCGCATACAGCGATATTTTGATTGACGTGTATTCAGTGTCAAAACCTTGAATCTCACCATTTGTTCTAATTATCTCTGCCAATGGTTCCAGCACTAGTGCAAACAATAAGGGGCTAAGACTGCACCCCTGTCTGGTCCCCCTGTACAAATGAAACGTATCTGAGACTGTCTGGTTAGTAATAAGCCGGGCATTAGGATTTCTATGTAACAATTTAATCCATGAGATAAATTTGGCTCCAAATTCAAATTTTTCCAACACGGCATAAAGATAGGACCATTCCAGTGTAAAGCTTTTTCAGTCTTACTTGGGTCGTCTGGGGAATACATGATATTAAAGGGACGTCTGAAGTTATGAAAAGAGTTTCCTTTTTTTACATAAAAAGTTCAAATGTACTGTGCATGAAAAGCGAAAGATGTTCTGTACTTGATTAAAAAAAGTTTAAACAGGCTGTATGCTAAGAGATTCAATCTAATAATGATTGATTGCACCATGTTACAGTCAATTCAGTGATCATACTGTACTTTGAGAATCACTGTGCTATGGCAACCCAAGAGCACCTACATACATACAGTGGACCAGCAAGGACAATTCGAATGCTGTGTTAGTGCTCGCATCTGCACAAATGTAACGGGTCAGGTTACCAACACTAAAATAATGCAACAATGTTTGTCAGACATTGTTATAAAACAGACGAGCTCTGTTAGTGTCCGTCATGTACATTAGCACAAAAAAAACAAAAACATTTCTATCTAGCGCTTAATCTCCTTCCTGCAGTTAAGCCACTGCAGATAAATGCATGTTTTGTTTCCAAATAAATGTAAACACAATACTAAAAATGAATCGAAAAAGCTGCACCGTATTAAGATAAGTATTAAGTCAGTGGACGGACATTCTGCTCTTGTTCTTTGTTGTTTTGACTTCTTTTTACAAGTTCACTGGCAATGACATTCATTTTCACAGCCTGTCTGTCAAAAGCAGTTCAAAACACAAACAGGATGAAGGGTTCTGTGGTATCTGCAGATTCTTAGGGGGGCAAATGACCGCAACTTTTGAGACGGGGGGGGAAGGCAGGATGTCTTCTGACGTCTTTGCATTCAAAGAGTCGATTGCTTGTTTAACGTGGTTGGCACTGAATCTTTTCTGGAATGGGCTGATTAGTAAAACACAATCTCATCATCATCATCATCATCAAGTCTAATGACTTACACTACATTAATCATACTAATGAAAATGATAAAGATTCGACCAATTTGAAGACTCTAAATCAGGGATAGGGAAGTCCGGTTCCTCAAGAGCCATACCCTGCCCTAGTACAACACACCTGATTATTTGAATCAGGTGTGTTGTAGTAGGGAAAGATTCAAAACAGGCAGAATATGGCTCTCGATAAACCGGAGTTCCCTACCCCTGCTCTAAATTATCCATTGGTGTGAATTTAAGTGTGAATGCTAGTTTGTCTGTATGTGTCTAGGGATTGGCAACCAATATGGGGGTTTATGTCGACTGGGACCCCAAGCACAAGCACTACATGGATGAGGGTTTGCACTTAGCCAAAGAGAATTCAGATGTGAGCAATCAGAATAGTTGAACTATGAGGTTGTTAGTGCTGCGATACGTTCAAATGGGCAAGAAGAGATGAGGCTGGCAACTTTGCCCTGAAGACACTTTATAGTTACATAAATGAGCTAAAAAAAGAAGCAGTGGATCAGACGATTGTGACTCACTTCTTGAAAGAGTCAGAAGATCTTTACTGCTGTTTCTTCTAATAACAACAAAGATGTTGACTAATTAACTTTGTTTACGCGGAAACTGCTATGCGCTTTGCCTTTGTTGTAAAATCTTGAGTGATACGTACTGCACGTACAGTACATACTGTACATTGCATGCAATATGCTAGCTTCCTGATAAACTACCGTACTTACTCACACTTCTTTCTCTCTGGTACCTGGTCACATTTATAAAATACATCAACTAGAGATCCCCTAGTGTGGCGTTGGATTCATGCCACAATTACGTAAGTGTAATGTCAAATACCACGCCCAAAAATATGTTTTGCGTGTATGTAATGTGAAATACCACATACAAAAGCATGTTTAGTGCGTTCAAAATTGTGTTTTGCGTATACAAAACAGTCCACACGCATGCACAAAATGTTTTTTACGCTTGCGTCTTCGTTCCGCGTACAATTTGCTGATTCACGCTCGCAAGACAAGTTTGATAATCGTGCCACAATTTTTAACCAATCAGGAGTCGGACAGTAGGGCTAATTCTGATTGGCTGTTTACTGTACAATCGTAACCAAGAGGTGGGGATAAACTGGAAGGAAAAACATCACCAACAAATGACCTAACCTCTGCAGATTTGTCCAACTCATCAATGTATCCATCCATACACCCACACACTTTTCTATCCATTTATTTGAAAAGAGAAGAACATACTAATACAAATAGGATTTTCCAACTTACAGTATATTGGTTCTTTTAACATTTTCATGTCAAGCTGCAGATCAGGTTATCCGTTTAGAAATATATCAATGTGCTTTTTGTTCCCAGCGTGGGTCAAAGGTGACTCAGTAGCCCCAAGGGGAGCCAGTTGTTCCTGCTTGTCATTCACACTGACGCCAGTGCTACACGAACACTTGGCTTACACAAATGATGAACATTCCTGGACGCTACATGGGGTGTGAAGTAACAAACGTAGTGGACATTCCCAAGGAAATGTGTTGGGGTGTACATACAATACATAGGAGTGGTTGAGGGACATGTGCTATTGTAGTAAAATGTGTCATATAAAACACACCCAGGACTAAAATGCCAGCTCCGAAACAATATGGCAGACTTTCTGAATAAGTGTTTAAGAATATTTTTTTTTTTTATTCGTCTCCTTGTGCAAGATGTGTATCATGCTCCTAAATTAAACTGACAGCCTGATGATCCCAGTGAAGAAGCCTTAAAGTTGACATCAACCCAAATCTTTCTTTAAAAGAATATGTATTATGCACCTCCACTAATCTATACACATCATTCTGATTAATATTGCGTTTGTGGAATAAGAGTTAATCCACTCGTTTTTAGCCATCTCCGGGGGCGGCCATTTTGTCACTTCTGTCAACTGAAAATGACACCACAGTGTCTCAGGGCTCAGGTAATGACCAATCACAGCTCACCTGTTTTCTGAAGCTGAGCCTCGATTGGTCGTTATCTGAGCCCTGAGCACCTGTGCTGTCATTTCAGTAAACAGAATTAACAAAATGGCCGCCCCCTGAGTTGGCTGAAAACGGGTGGATTTTGCTGCTTAACTCATATTCCACAACCGCAATATTAATCAGAATGCTGTGTTTCAACTAATAGACCTGCATAGATCATATTCTTGAAAAAAATATGTTTGGGTTGTCTCCCCCTTTAAATACGACAGTAATAATAATAGGCACCACAGTGGTGTAGTGGTTAGCATGTATGCCAAACAAGTACTGAGGCTGTAAATTAGGCGTGAATGTGAGTGTGAATGGTTGTTTGCACTGCTATTGATTGGCGACCAGTTCAGGGTGCTCCCTGCCTCTCTGTCTAAAACTGCTGGGATAGATTCCAGCTCATCCTACTTAAAATAAGGACAAGTGCTATAAAAAAAAAAAAAAAAAAAATAGCTGGCTGCTGGATGGATGTGTAATAGCAATTGTGAAATTTAATCATCTTAGGTAGGGACACTATTGTGAAAGGCAAGGCTGAGTTATATTAAAGTTTTACAATCCATTATATTCATATAGGCCATTGGCTTTGGCAGCGACACTACTAAAAAGTTGTAAAAGAAGAAGTCTGTTCACAGAGCTGCAGGAAGTACAGACATGAGCCTGCAGAGCATCAACCAGACATAACAGTGCAAGTGAAACGTGACCCAATACTGTTCTTAGATGGACCAGATTGCCAGACTTGCACCTGTGTGATTGACATCATCCAGTATGCACTTAGGCGTTTTCCCTGGCACTTTTTATAGCAGCTGGAATAAAAAATGAAAAAAAAAACAGGCGGATGGATATTGATTTGTCACATGAAAATCAAGTTCAGTTTGAGAAGGCGAGCAAAGAAGAAAGCCAGAGCATGTCTGCCATTGTGTGTTATCACGATTTGGAGACAATTGTGTCAGGAAGTAGTAAGCAATAATATACCGCTGAGGCAGCGGTGACTGTGTTAAAAAGCACGGACCAGATTCAACAGTCTGCAGCCTATCCCAGCTGACATCAGCCGAAAGGCAGACAACACCCTGGACTAGTTGCTAGTCAATCACATGGCACATATAGAAACAGACATTCAGAATCCCATTCCCATCATCACTCATTGGGATTCTTGCTGCCAGGCAAGTGAACTTTTATACTCTCAGTGACTTTGTAGGAAAAATAAGGGAACAAAAAATACAGCAACTTTTAAATGGGATCATTTTTCATTCAATACACCAAATGACAATATTTGCATTGCAGTTTGGAGTTACATGTATGTTGTCAGTAGTTTATAGACTAAACAGATGATTTTATTCAAGCATATACAAAAAAAAAGCTAAATCAGAGAAAAAATATAACCATAATTTAGAAGCGGCTCTTAATATTCCCTCCCCCCATCCCCCAACACTGTAGCAGCAATCAGAGGCGTGAAAAGAGCGGGGCTGACGGGGTGGGGGCATTGAGCATCCACCGAAGGAGGCGTCCACTTTTTTCCTAATCTTTATCTTTATTTTAAAATCTGATTTCATTAGTGTCATGAGGTGTCTTATCACCACTGCCATTTTCTCCACCTTCTCATACCGATTTTACACAGCATGTAATAATGGATATATCCATGATGTCACAAACAAATGTAACGTGGCTTGTTAAACGCAAAGTCATGTCATGTCATCTTCCAAACCGCTTATCCCATATAGGGTCGCGGGGAGTTGCTGGAGCCTATCCCAGCTGTCAATGGGCGAAGGCAGACTACACCCCGAACTGGTCGCCAGCCAGTCGCAGGGTACACATAGACACTGTCACTGAGCGGGAATTGATCCCACGCTGCCCGCACACAACTCAGGCGTGTGTACCACTACACTATCAGCAGACTAAACGCAAAGTACGGTGGTAAATATTAAAAAAAAATAAAAAAATATGCCCAAATTTTTGGACAGGTGGACACAAACATGAATCAATCATTTACTCTGGCAACCCTTAATCCATTTTGTGTCTTGACCCTAAGTTTGGTAAACGGTCCCTTGGGTGTCTGGCTTTCTGTTGGTGGCCCTTCCTGCAAATGTTTCGCAGGAAACTGACTATAGTTGCATTCAGCCATGCTGCACGGTGTGTGGCGAGCCATCGCTGCCAAATCAACTGGGATAGACTGCATCTCACCCACGAGCCTAATGAGGACTACTGCTATCGAAAATAGGCGTCGTGCTGTTTTGGACTGTTTGTTGTGAATGTGGCAGTCGGTTAGAGAGGTTCCCGATTGATACGTGGAAGTGAGGTGGTCCTGGGGGAGACACGTGTGGAGACGAGAGTCTTGCCAGGAGGGTTTGCATCTCTGCTTAATAATGGATGTTGCTTCCCTGAAATACCGTAATGCTCCTAATGCCCATTACAATGCTTTTAACCTAATGCAGCCAAGCGGGCCACAGGCACGGGTCGTGCGTCTGACTCCACACAGTCAACTGATGTGGCTTCAACTTGTTTAGTTACACTATGCGGTTTGGAGCACTTAACCTTCATGGTTTTGGCTCTTCTCAATGGATATCGCTTTGCCTCCAAGATTACAGGCACCTTGTCTCAGATATCTGCACCATATAGTCACTTTTGGGTAGTTTCTTGCTGTAATTAATTGTCACAGTGCGCTAGTCAGCCAATCATCAGTGCATTTCTTAAGACGTGTCAAATTATCACGTGGGTCACGCAGCCAATCGGATGGCTGTATTGCGAATACAGGCACCCGATTGGCCGCGTAACACAAACACGGAAGTGAGGTGAGGCGAGCCGCGTGTTGGCCAGGCATGGACTGGGGCATGAGTATTTTGTTGTTGTTGCTTTTTGTGCAAGAGGTGTAAAAAGGATGATTCCATTTGCGATTCCACTGATGACAAATGTGATGACTAGCATAAAACTGTATAACGCAAAAGAACTACCATTACTAACCACTATTTTATTGTTCAGTGTCCTTGCTTGGATAATTTGAAAGGTGCTTGAAATAAAATGTAGTATTATTATTATTAAGTGGGACACTGACACACACAGCTGTCCTGGCTGCTCAGTCCACAATAATAATAATAATATATTTTTTTAAATGTCTACACGGTGTATGTAATGGGCAGAAAAAAAGAAATGATTTCACTTATTTGCTATGGGCAATGAACTCAGCATCACGAAACAGGGTTTAACTTTAGTGGTTCCACTGTATGCGGCGGTTGATCGTCAAAGTTGTTGAAAAATTTCACAGTAAAGCCAGTCTATCTTTAGCCATCATTTTCCAGGAGCAAGGAATGCACTCAAACTTGCGCTCTCATACTTGTGAAGCCATGTCATGGAACGTCTCTACCACACCACCACAATCAGCCCTGTCCGAAAATATCGTCCCTGTTGGCCTTTCCCATACTAAGAAGTGCTCCGTGTTATTTTACTTTGGCCTCCTCTACTCATACGGGGACTGTGTTGAGCAGTTTGGGACGTGGGAAAGAGGATGCAGTGGGCGTTTGTACCATCATGTGAACAGGCATGAGGAAGTGGCGCACTGAGATGCAATCACACAAACAAACACACACATGCTCACAAATGGAAGTCAGCATAGATTTGAGGCTAATTTATCAATGATTTTTTTTTTAAAGATGAGACAGTCGCGGAGCTGGATGTGGGAATAGGACGTAATGTCAAAAGTCAACATGTTTACATTTGTGTGTGTGTGGGAAGGGTGGGGGGTGCGTGTGAGTACAGCGAAAAATAGTGAAACTTGTAAGTTAAGGGTAGTTGGTCTTTGCTGCCAGGTCGCAAGGATGCTAAAGAGGCAAAACTTCAGAGGAAAACCAAAGAGCTGCTTATCCAACAGGGCTTAGTTTCAGTTCACTGCGCCTGGGGCTGACAATCTTCTCAGCTAACGTCTGATAACAATGACCTCCAAAAGCCCCAAAGTTACATCTCAGGTGACAACTCAGTCTTGATGCCACCAGGACATGTTAATACCACATCTCAAGAATAAGCTTGCATGCTAAAAATGCTGCCGTCATTGGTTGGTGGCCCTGCCTCTCACCCACAAACGTCTGGGATAGGCTCCAGCTCACCCTCGACCCGAATGAGAAGAAGTGATATAAAAAAGGGATGGGTTGTTTTCCAATGTAAAGTCAAACGTAATACATTATTTTGAAACTTGTGAATTTTGTTTTAAACATGATGCTCAAATAAAGCGAAAAAAAACCCCAACAGAAAACATAGCAGGGATTTGTTTTCAAAGAAAAAGACCCAAAAAGCAAGAACCAGATCCTAATCCTGATCTCTTCAATCTAGCTCCCGGTGTTTTGTTCTTAATTTTTTTTGGTTCGTGTCTGGCAAAAATGTCTTCTTCTTTGATTGTTTGGTAGTGAGCAACAACAATATCCTCCTGCTTCAAGCTCTGCTTGTCCCACGGTATTACAAATTTCTGGGGTCCAGTGACCCACTCAAAGCACCCCTTCAAACCACCAATTAAACATAACTACCATCTGTAACCTTCCATAAGGATATAAAAAGTTGACCTAATTAAATCATAATGTTACTAAAATTAAAATCAGAATCATATTAATAGGCCCAGTACGTTGGTGGTTGACTGAGGTCCCTTACATTGGATGCGTGGTGAGGAATGTGTGTAGATATTGTACTAGGGAACCCTCAAATTCAGTGTTAGGTCAACACAAATTGCCCTGGTGTTGTAGCACAACTGTTACTGTGCCACCCGTGCCCCTCCCACCTCCCGGCGGACAGACTGGAGTCTGGCAGGCTGAGAAGCGAGCCGGCATCAGCACGAGCGGATCTCCACGGCAGCTGGTTTGTTGAAACCCAATATGGAGTCTGATCTCCGGCAGAAACCAGAGGAGGAACGAAAGCGCTTCCCTCCTTCTCTTTCTCTGCTGGTGTGTGGTCCGCTGGCATCGTCGCCACTTTATTTACATTCTTTGCATCCTCGTTCCCCTCTGTCTTTAGGAAATGGTTTATTCTGTCGGTATGTTGAATGGATACTGACAGCATTCGGCTTCGGAGTCTTTGAGATCTCGGCACGAAAAGTTTCTGTCAGTTCGGTGCGACAAGCTGACTCAAATTTTGCTGAAGAATCATGAGAATGCAAAGTTCACTGTGTGTCTGTGTATGCGTGCGCTTGCATCTGCTTCTGTCCATCACTTTGTGTCCATACACGAGGAAATAAATGTCACCTGAACACCACACTACATCTACAGTATGTCCTACTTGTTAATCACATCTCATTTAAGGTTTTTATGCCTGGGTTTGGGCCGCCATATTAATAATAAAATGAATAATAAATCTTTATGTAGTGGCATGAGAGTTTCAAAGCATGTAAAGCCACCCATTGTTTTCTATACCGCTTATCCTGTCCAGGCTCACGTGGAAATTGGAGCCTATCCCAGAGGACTCCACCCCACACGGAACGGCAGTAAGTCATAGGACTTGGGATTACTCCCACGCCAGCTGCACGAACATCAGCTATTTGAAGCACTGCAATCGCAATGGCCCTAATGCAAATCCTTAATGCTTTCTTCATGCTAGTTTTAAGACCGATTGCAGGATATCACAGTTCGCACTTTGCCCCTAGTTGTCATGGTGGTGTTGGCACACCCTGGAGTAGAACTAGATGGGTTGAACAGTGGCTCGTTTGCATGTGACAGTTGTTACGGCACCTGGGAACTACTTTTACTTGTGGAAAAAAGGCCTAATACTTCCAAAATGAAACGATACAGGAAGTTTTGAAGTACTTCTGCATATAGTGCTGAGTGAATTCCATCACTCTCCTCCATCAGAGTCCAGTTACCAGATGCTATTTGTGAATATGATGATAAGCTCTCATCTTGAATCGAGTTGCTGAGCCCAAACAACAACAAGCGTGGTTGTCAAGGGGATTTTATGGAAGCCCCTCCATCCTCACTCCAAACCACACGCGTCTGACGCGGTACGCCAGAGATGCCACCGAGTGACAGTTTCAACCGCATGAATGTCTGATGTTTGTTTACAGTATATGACAACATCTTAGAGCTTGAAAATGGAAACATTAAGACGCCTCAAAATAGAAGTTTTGGAAAATGGTAACACTGTCATTTTTTGTTGTATCAAAAATGCACAGAACATAGTGTGTGCGCCAATGAAGGGCTTTCGGAGTACAGAGAGTTGATGCACATAAGTGTAGTATTTCTTTCAGAAGTGAAATTGTCAACTCCTGGCCTGGCATGCATATTACAGCATTTCTTTGTCTGATCTTCGTGAGCAGTAAATCACTTTAACAACACTGTGTCTGTTAAACTTTTGAACCCCCTCCCAAAAATGTGCTGTTTTTATGTGCTCTTTGTCCTGTAAATGTAGGCTTTAGTGTACAGTAGACAATAAGAGATCAGCAAAATTATGTGTCTTTATCAAGTTACAGAATATTTGAGGAACAATATGGAGCAGTGGGTGGGTTCTGGTGTGAGTGTGTGTATGTGTTTGACATGCCTCGGGGTGCGTCACAAAGCTTTAATGTGATTGATGAATGTGTGACAAGGCCTTCAGTGTCTACGGTTTCAAGACTTTCCCATAACATTCTTGTGAACCATTACACCAAGTGTGGAGGAGGAGGAACGAAACTAAGTGGGGGCTACCATTGTGGCACTAGATCTTCGTGGGATGGACTGGGGTACATGACATGGCTGTCTGTTGTTGTCAAGTTCTGATACCAGTAAAATTGTAGATAATGGAGGGAGGTTTCTCAAATTTGATTGTTGCCTTCAAATGTTCAGCATCACCTTGATGTTATGGTCAAACTTCCCATCAAGCATTGTTAAGCATGTTATGCTAATAGTCAGAGCTGGGCATTTTTCTAAAACCTTTTGGTCCATTTATCGCCTTCCGCCTATAGCCGGGGTACCCTTCCGCCGTCCGTTTTTCCGGCTTTTGGTCCAGCCGGACCAAATAGTAATCGCCTATAGGACTATCATTTTCAACGGGCTTCCGTTTGTGTTTCCGTCTACAAACTTCGACCAACTTTGACTCTAAAACTGTTTGGGAATGTCTGTCTTTGCAACTGTTTTCAACACACAACAACATTTGCACACACTTGCAAACCATCGCCGCTCAGTGAGGTACGGCCTTAATGCGGTCATGGTCTGGAACGTACCCCCTGCAATGGTCGCAGGTTTATTCTACTATCCATAAAAAAACAAGGTACAATACGGGTATACAAGATACAATATTGGGATACTTGGTCTTGGTTGTTTTGTCTTTTTGCAGCTATAAGAGCTTCCATTTTCTGGTAAGACTTATGGCTTTCAGAGCACTGACTTTGGTAGGGAAACTATTTGAAGTTTGGTATGCAGACCTCTAGAGGGGCGGCCCTCCGCAGATATTGCAAGTGCGCCACTGACAGATCCCTGAATAAAGGCCCATGAACTTAACTCCTTCCTTGTTCACACACCAGTCTTCTTTTCCATCGTCATTTACATGTTCATCGGTTAACGTCCACATTCTAGTGATTTGTCTTCCTTACATTACATACACACTGAGGCAGCGATTTCCCATGCTCGTCTTTTCTCTGTCTCATGTCCTGATCTTGGGCTTCTATTCCTAGCGTGAGTTGGGTCAACGTGCTGTCATGCTGCAGTGTCATGTAAGCAAACAAGCTTGATAGGCCATTGTTATTCTTAGATGTGACAGGACTGGAAACATGTCGCAGAGCCCCGCGCCTGGTGCCAAGTGACGCGCACAGTGGATTGGAAGAAGATCCTGTGGTTATTTGGAAGATAATTAGACTCCCTTGTGTGTCGTCCAATGTAATCAACAACGGTGCGATCACCTTCCGAGTTCATAACAGCAGACTTTTACGTCATACTTGATGTCTTAGTTTAGGGCAAACCGGGACATTGCTGCACTGGCATGTAAATATTAATATACAGTAGCAGCTCTGATTAAACACCCTGGTTGAAAGAACAGATTCCATGAACACACCATGATGACCATGCTTGATGTTGGGGGAATGAGTTAAGCTCATGGGGTTGTTGGTGTGGCTTGTACTTTTTGCATTTTGCCTATTCAAATGAATGCCTTTTGGGGCATTGTAGCTCCTGATGCGTCCATGACTCCAAACAGAATATTTCCAAACGTACTTTTGATTTACATCCGCCATCTAATGGGTTTTTGCCAAATAACCGATAATATCGTTCGATGCCCTTTCATAAACTATCGTTTTGGCGGTGGGGAGATGCGGATTGAATCTTTTTTCTGTTTAATATGTGTCTGGTGTATGGCCCTCCAGAAGATATTTTGCTGCACATTGAAGTTTTCCCATCGACAGAGGGTGGGGGTGTGCTGTGTACGCCCCCCCCCCCCCCCCTTAGATGGATGCTCGGTACCCCCATCCTGCCGCCGCACTCTAACATGATTCAAACTTAAAATTAATTCTTGTTCATCTGCACTTGTAACCATATCATCACCAAAAGTGTATGTGTTCTTTCTTGGCCTATTGAATTATTTGCCCATGATAAAAACTTTGAAAACATATGAATGCAAAATGTATGTTTTCAGTGCAGGATACGTTTGCAGCCGCATAGATGTCAAGTTCTACAAGAGTTATAGTACATAACCCAGAATAAAGTCTGTGTTTGAATGCCAGTTGAATGTCCAGGTTTGTCGGTGGCAGCCATCTTTGTTTTGGGCGGGCTGCCAATAGCGAGAGAGGGATTTTCCAGTTGACTGGTGCACAGCAGCCCGTCATAACTCCAAACAGATTGAAACCTTTGAACAAGCAAACGCCAAATCTCATCTCATCGAGTGGACCTGTCAGAACTCAGCCTGACAAACACTATGTCTCAAGGATAGACACGCAGAAACTACAACTGCTACCCATACATGTTGCACTTCAGTGACTAGAACTTGACGTTCTGTAAGAGGGTTAACAAATGTCAAAGAAGGCCCCTTTCTCCAAAACTAACAATTTTAACAACCTTGCTGAAGGTCAGTGCCGTGCACTTTTTGTTTTTTTTAAACAAATTAATCGTTACACTGAAACCTTGTGTTTGTGTGGACAGGACCTTGGAATGTCCTCCATCATAACTGTGGGAAAGTCCCTTTCGCTCATCCTTGCTATTAACATGCAGTGGCAACATGTCATGCTTTACCTCCGTTATTCCATTTTTCACAACACTTCAATGAAAGCAGGGGGGAAATCTTTGACATTTCCTCTTGACTCCTAACCAACTCATTCAATTCAGTCCACCATTCGTTTGGCATTTTCACGGCAGGCAGGGAGGGTGGATACATTCAGCTGGGATGTAAATAGTGTAACATCATCCACTGCAGTGTCACAGCATGTAATTTTGATTAAGTGCAGAAATTAAACACTATATGGTCAGTTTGCTGGCAGTTAACCTGTAAACGAATATTACAACTTTGAATCTTCCCCACTTGCTTGGCCACATTAAAAAAAGACAACAAACAGCAGTGTGTCAGTGTGTACCACTGCGACTGCACTCCGATGAAGGAGTGCTGAAAAGGCAGTTGTGTTAGGGTTGGATATTTGGGGCATTCTTAATGGTATTGACATAAAATGTCTATCGGCCTGGTTGACAAGTGGCTTACATTTTTGGTGTAGAACGCACCAGTTTGAATCTTAGGTAACTGGCAAGTTGCTGTTTAGGTTAATTTAAAAGACTGGATAATCTGCGGACCAGCTATCAAATACCTGGAATGCAAGAAGTCCTTTGGATTCAAGCGAAAACATCAAGAGAAAACAACCAAGGATGAGTCCGGTTGCCCTTGATTAACCTTTGTGGATTATCATCCCTCAGAGATCTTGAGATTTTTAATATCTCTACAGATTTTCGAATGTGACATGACACGACTAGGAAAGAAAAAATAAGTGGTTGAACAAAACAATCATACTCTATAGTTCGTTCGGGGTTCTTCAATCGTGTTCCTTGAGGGCCGCTGTCCTGCCTGTTTTACATTACTCCCTGCTGCAACACACCTGATTCAAATGATCAGATAATCAGCAAGGTCTGCAGAAGCTGGATATTGACCCTGATCATTTGAATCAGGAGGGTGGCAGCCAGGAGAGATGTGTCTGTTGGCAGGACAGTGGCCCTCGAGGAACAGGATTGAAGACCGCTGGTATAGTGCCTGAGGATGTTTTTTCCTGAAAAGAACACCAGGGGTCGGAGGTCTTTGGTCTTTGGAGGAAGTTGTTATGTGTGCGAGGGTCAAGCTCCAGGTGTGCGGGTGGGAGACTCTGACTAATTTGTTTGCGATTGTCATTTTGAGTCATGTTAGGCCGCATCGCTCGGCCTTGGAACGTGCGGTGTAGTCGAGATGAGCGGCACAGAACATCACAATCATAACGATATCTCGATCGGCAATCACGAGTCCCTTCTCCAAAACTAGATGTCCGTCGTAGTACCAAGACAGACCGGTGAGACGCGGCATGTTCACAGTGTTGGGAAATACAAAGATGAACAAAGGTTAATAAAGGGTGACCCAAAAAGAAGGTGCCCCAATTGATTACTGAAGAAGAAAAGGCCAGTGAGTAGAATGTTTTGATGTGATGTTCTAAACACAACAAACTAGTATACCTCAAGTTGCATTGGATTCCGTCAGAAATAAAAAAAATAAAACATTTAAGAAATTATATTGATATTGAAAGTTTTTTTTTGGATGGGGGTTGGGGGTGGGTGGGGTCACCCTGTATTAGAAGAACAAACTAGGTTAACTCTTGTCTTATCTGGTAACTATATCACATGACTCGTGAGACATATTATACAAGCTCTGGAGCACACAACTAAATCAGTTGCTCCTCTATATGCGTCCGGCCTCAAGCAGGTTCCAAAATAGTTATTTTTCCATTTCACTTCACAATCACAAAGCCTAGGGCTCAGCCTAACTTTGTGTTGACCACATGCGTAAGGATTGGCCATTATAAATATTGATAGAGATCAACATTTGCCATTGTCAGACCTGATCAGAGAAGAAAGTTCACTCTACACACACCCCACACCGCAGGATAATCTTTGACCAACATTCAACAATGAGGTCTTGGCTGACTTTGATGGGAAGTGGGCTCAAAATGCTCATTCATCAGTATGTGTCGACCCGGCATATACAGAAACTCAAAGATCAATTGCGGTCATCTTGTGGGTCAATCAAAGCAAATTCAGCAAATAAAATTGCTGTCTCTGGATCCAAAATGTGTGAAAATGAGTTCGCTGGCAGGAAAAGGAAGGAAGAGCCTCTCAAATGGAAGCTCAATGTTTTTCTGTCATAGTGACTTAGGATTATTAGCGCCAACTGCTCTCTCCTCATCGAATACAATCGATTTGCGGACTCGTGTCGTGCCAGCTTCTCCTCACTCGATGCACTGCAAATAAAGTACAAGCGACATTTAACACAGTCTCCCATGAATAGGCCTGGAGCAGTGTGCTGTATCAGGTGGAGGAAGTGGGGCAGAGTGTTGCTGGGGGTGAGTCAGCATTGTCCGTCCAGCGCTAATGGGTAGGAAATGTCTACCTAGGAGATTCTAATTGGATCTCTTACCCGTCCAGCTCCATTAGGCCCTAAATGGCAACACACAGCAGAGCGACAGGCAGATGGGGCTGTCCATAATGGAGATAGTCTAAAAAGAGAAGGGTGGACTGTAGTAGTGGTGTTCAATGTTTAAATCACTCTAGGCATTAAATAACTAAACATAGCATGAGTAAATGTGTGCTTGGTAGATTATTTCTTTGTTGTAACATTTGTTGCTTCTTGGCAATAAAACTTAAAATGTTGACCTTTGTAAATGGAACCAAATGTATCCACCGCTACTACTTTACACATTATGTATTGCATAATTTAGTAGTTACTTGTAGTTTTTATACTTTGCTCCTGTTTTTTCTTTTTCTTAAAACAAAAAAATGCGCACCCCATGTTGTTGTATCTGCACCATCCAATGACAATAAACGCATTCTATTCTATACTACGTATTTGCAGGGTGACCAAATGGTTGAGCACCGCACATGAATCGATGCGCTGCAACAGAAAAAATGTGACAATATCAGGTTTTGAGGCTCCACATACAATAAACTGTTCTATATTGTGTTGGTGTTTTTTGACCCACAAAAACAGAGTGCAATTATCAAAGAAGAAACTAATTGCTAGAAAGGGAGGAAATAGCAATGATAAAGAAGAGAGTGTGGCTATTTTGAGAAGCAATTGGCAGGGGTCAATCGCCCCATTCACTGACTGTATCCGTGCATTTTGGCGACAGAGACTTTGTGCGCTTCGCTTTTTAGCCACTGGATTTCGCTCATGCTTAAAACATTGAATTCTTTAAATTGTTATTCCCTAACAGCTCATGTGCAATTTTTGAATGGCTCTTCCGCATTAGCAGCAAAACTAGTCATGAAATCTAGGTGTCAAACTCCATACACTGCGCAACAGTTCAGTCAGATTCCACTGTTTCATTCGTCTGCAGCCGGCAAGATTTAGAGCAAAGAAGCTAGGAAATAATGTATCAAACATGAAAGGCTTTACTTTTGGTACATTGTTTGATTCATGTTTAATTCAGTAATTATACTACAACTCTATCTTTTCCTTGGTAAAGGTTATATTTTGCTCGTGCTTGTACTTTTAGTGTACCTGCGAGCACAACATCATGAAACCTGGTTACTGAGCTTGTTTGAACTATATTGGCCTTGATGGAAGTCTGCATCCCTCTCATTGCTTTCCAGCCTGATAATGTTTGGACTTAAACATTGCTCCAAACTCACAGCGAGAAGTTACCAAACACATGGGAGACCGCCTGGGTTTCACATGTAAACACGAGACGAAGTGGGAGCATGTGAGCGTTTTATTACGCTCAGGGTCACTTTGAGGTCAATTCCAAAAGAGGCAGGGATCATTGACATGAAGGTCAAATCAAGACTTGATCAATGACATAAAGCTATGTCACACAATGAATGAATCGACAGTATTTAGGACCTCCAACTGCAGCCATTTTTAGATGACAACAAATGAGGGGCCAGTCCATCATTTATGAGGCTATTCACCACAAAAAACACTTTCTCTCTTACTGTTAGAAATGTAATCTAATTTCTATGCCAGTGAAATATTTAGCACGTAGCACCAGTATTTTCTGATACATTTCATAATTTAACAATCTAGTAGAGGCAAAGACCAATTATTAATTAGAATTAATTGGAATTAATAATTTTGTAGCCTGGCAGTTTTTATATCGTGAAAAACACCAGAAAAATATTTTAATAGGACAAGAAAAAAAAAAGGGACAAAATTACGAGAAATCTACAAGGATGATAATAATAATAATAATAATAATAATGATGATGATGATGATGATGATGATGATGATGATAATGATAATAATAATAATAATAATAATAATAATAGTAATATTTTATTCTTGATTTAAAAAAATAATATTAGAAGAAAAAGTAGCAAGTTAAAAGAATAATGTGATAAAAAATTAGGAGGGGCGTTTACGAGCATAAAGTTGTATTTTTACGAGGAAATTGTCATAACGTTAAATGTAAATTGAGAAATATGAGAAAAAATTGAAAATGTTACAGCAATATTGATGATAATGAAGCTATATATGTTTTTAGAAAAATAGCGCAATATTCCGACACTAATATTATATCATAAAATTAAATATTTGTTAAAACTCTTGTGATGATTAAACAACAAAAGGTACAAAAAAGTCCAAATCAAATTGAATTCTTATTCATTTATCAGAAAACCTCCAATTTCATTTACGAAAAATAGTATTACAAGTTTTTTATTATATTTCTTTCCGTTCCAATTTCGCATTATACTGGTATACACCGTGTCACTTTTTCCACATATTATGTTGCAGTGTATTTCCATTTTAAAAAAAATTTAAAATAAAAACAAAGAATTCACCTCTTACATAATGCAAGTATTCATAGTCTTTGCCGTGAAGCTCAAAATTGAGCTCAGGTGCATCCTGTTTCCATTGATCATACATTATACTGAAGTCTTATTATACGCCGTGTTAAAAAATTGAAGGGTTTGTGCTGCACATTTGAAGGATGCGTCACAACAGGAGAGCTCAGAAGGGGAAAACCAGTTGTCCCGCAGAGGCAATTGGGGAGGGAACAGTAGGGGCACTGTGCCGCCTGTAAAACGAGCCTTTCTTCCTGCCAGCGGGTGACATAGAGGAATGCAGCACATTAATGTGGACATGGGTGGGCGCCTCATTCTTGCCATAGCGTCTCTTCTTTGCATTTACGCTGACATGGCATCCATGCACAACTGTTTCACCGTATTTCGCCCACAAGGACGAACAATTCTGTGATTAGCATTGATATTTGGCACTAGTAATTCTGCATGGTTGTAATTGCAGTCTTGCTGTTTTTCAGTTTCGAATCACATCTGCATATTTGTAAAAAGCATGCGGTAGTATTGTATTCTACTGCTGATGTTTATTTCATTCTCAACTGCTTCTATAAAGACTATTGACGCATATAGAAAATGGATGGATGGACAGACAAATCTAATGTTAGAAGAATAATGCCAAAAATAGGATTAAAACAAAAGTAATAGAGAAGAATATAAATAATATAGAATGACACCCATCGATACGAGTGACCCGACCAAGGTTTTCAAGACACGAGCCGTCGTTCGGACAATTTCTGTTTGCTTTGACTGGCGAGCAAAAATTTGGGATAAGAGGCTGTATGGTAGCAGTGAAAGCAAACTACCATAGACAGACTAACTAATATCATCAGTGTCACAAAGTTAAAACCCATTAATCAACAGATAATTGAACACAAACGGTGGAGAAACACAAGTCGACAGACACTATATCAATTCTCCCACACATATTACTGCAGCTTACAAAGTTAACTAGTTTGTCTGTATGACTGCATTATACTGCCTCCCGGTGGCCGAGGCTTGCATACTGGAAGGTGGACAAGGGCCATCATGGTTTAACCGTGTTTCCATTTATTTCAAAGGTTAAAGATCATTCTAGATCGTTTTAAGTTCTTAGCATGGTCACAAAGCGAATTAAAGTTGTAAGGTTGGGGTGTTCAAGTATGTTTCTCCAAGGGCCGCAAACAGAAAAATAGAAGGATGTAAGAGCCCATTGGGAATTCTTCACCTTTAATTTTTTACAAATGTACGCAAAGGTTGAATCGAGGCAACTGAACTATAGCTGTTCGTTGTATTTGTTGCTTTTTAAATTGTTTTTTGAGAATGTTAAAAAATGACTTGTGCAATTATGCTATTAGGTTGACGATATTTAGAAAAGCTCTACATTAAGTAAAGCAAGTTTTTAATAGTATTTATAAGACTTGTGGTAGTCTTGAACTTGGGATTGTGTGTTGAAACCCCTCACTTTTTCCACACTCACTTTTCACGCGCAGCTTTTAAGAAAAATATTGAATAAAATGAAATGGAGATGCAGGCCGTGCCAATTGTTATTTTGAGTGTATGCCCTGGGACGCAAAAATAAATGGAAGTTTGGACACCCCTGTCATAAGTGAAAACAAGACTGCATCTTGAGTTTTAGGATATTGTTGCTGTGACTGTGCACTTAAAAAAAAAAACACTTTCTTGTAAATGTGCAATTGAAAGGCTTCCGCCCTTTATCTGTCAGCATGGGCGGTGGTGGAGGTGAACATGGAGGACAGGGTGGAGGTTTTCAAAGGAGAGACAGCTCAGATCACCTGCATGTTCACCTCAGATGACGGCATCGGGGCTTTGACCATCCAATGGTTCATTGTGAGTTTCCTGACCTCACACATTAATAAGTCAAAAATACGCAACAGTTGCACGATAACATGCAAGTGATTGGCACCAATTCCCATCTCCAGGTGTTGAGAACGGGAGAGAAGCATAAGATCTACTATCAGGACGCCACTATGCAGGTGGTGGAACGAGACACGCCGTTCACAGATCGCATCACGGTCAACGTCACGGCCACTACCGGAGAGGTGGTGTTGACCATCACGGACGTGCAGCTCAAAGATCAGCGGGAGTTCATCTGTCTCGTCAAGAGTCTGACCGATGGCGTCTCCGAGGGACGCACCAAACTACTGGTGTTCAGTAAGCCACAAGATGGCGCCTCTTTGGGAAAGCCGTCATGAATTATGGGGTCCTTGTTCGCAGGGCTGAATGATTTTGAAAAATAATCCAATTGCAATTTTTTTCCTCAATGTTGTGATTGCGGTTCAATATTATTTTCAAAGGTGCTTTTTCCATGTTTTTTTTGTATCTTCTATCTAATTTAAGGTGTATTACACTATCAGGTTTATTATACATAAATGTTTTGGTTACACTTACGCTAAAATAAAGACAAATGAACCATGAATTAATATGTAAGACAGTTTACTTGACCTAGAGTTCTTAACTTACAAAACATTTTGACTTGCAGTCTTCACATAATTCTTCTCCACAAGTGTGGCATAAACAGTAAGTCAGATCACAACAATTATGAAAACAATTTTGTGGCTTTATAACTCCAACCTTTCATGAAACAATGATATGTAAACATGTGGACTGCACTTTTTATAGATGAAATCAACCCAAACATATTTTTTTCAAGAATATGTTCCCAGTTCCTAGTTGAAACTAGGAACTAGTTGAAACACGGCATGTGGAATATGAGTATATATACGAGTATATATATAGTATATATAGTATATAGTATATGAGTATATATATATATATATATATATAAATATATATATATATATATATATATATATATATATATATATATGTATGTATATTTTATTACTTTATATAGCATTTAGCTAAGTTCAGTGCTTAAATATATATATATATATATATATATATATATATATATATATATATATATATATATATATATATATATATATATATATATATATGAAGCATTTAAAAAGAAAAAATGTATATAATTGCAGTCTTTGCGACTAGAAAATTGCAATTTAGTAGATTGTGATTTCGATTTGAATTCAATTAATTGTTCAGCCCTGCTTCTGGTGTTTCATATTATAAATTGACATTATTTCCCAAGTGGTGGCAAGTACAGTTCTTCAGTTCTTCAGTTCTTGACTGAGTTACTATATTGCACAGAAAAGCCAGACTTCCCAACCATTGAGGGCGTTCGGACGGGCATCTATGTCAACGAAGACACACTGTCCAAGGTATGTAAACCGCTGTTCCAATACTAAATGATGACATCATCATCATCATCATCATAATTGATTTCATTTGTACTTTTTTCCAGATTGGCTCATGTGAGGTCAAAAATGGCTTCCCCAAGCCAAACATCACTTGGTACCGAAACAACACGCCGTTACGAGGTGTTAGTGACGGTGAGACAAGTGATGAGTGTGTTTAATGTGTATCTCGGCCCAGTTACACCTGTTTATGTTCAGTGTGTGTGTGTATGTGTGTGTGTGGGGGTGTGCGTGTGTGTGTGTTGCAGTGGTGAAGGTAGTGCCCAGTACCACCACGGAATCCAGCGGTCTTTTTTCTGTGAGGAGCGAGCTGAGCTTGAAGGTGATGAAGGAGGACAAAGACGCTCAGTTCTACTGCGAGGTCACCTACCTCGTACCCGGAGGAACCAGAATGACTGAGACCGACCCCATTAACATCACCGTGTACTGTGAGCCTCACGCTAAAACCCAACGCACCAACATCAGCTTTCTGACCCACAGAGATGTGATGTATGAAATTGCATGTCGGACAGTGATTTAGCACCTTGTTCTGTGCCAAATTTAAACTCTTGCCAACCTGGATTGGATTTGAATTAAACACGGTTTGAAATGACAGGAACTGACCACGCATAGACAGTAAATTTTGTTTCAATAATAAACAACTCCAGGTCTCCGATAATGAGACTTCATCTCTGGACCTGTGTCTGTATTATGTTTCAGACCCGTCTACTGCTGTCCATGTGTGGGTGGAGTCACCGAAAGGCAAAATTAAAGAGGGGGATTCGATTACGTTTCATTGCCATGGCAACGGTAATACGCCATCAGACTATGTCATCAGGCACGGAGAAGTAAGCAACTCTTTTACTTACGGACAGAGGTGCATTGAGATACATGTGACCCAAACTTTTGCGAGACGTCGATCGGACAATTTTTCCTTTGACTTGCGAGCGCAAAACTGTCTTCAACTCACTTCAATAGTCTTGAAGCTGTTTATTGCCGCTCTCAGCTGACGTTTAATGTCAAACTAAATATAAAACAAAGAGAATCGCCTGCCTGGAAAACCTCACCAGGGAGGCGTCCTAACCAGATACCCGAGTCACCTCATCTGGCTCCTTTCAATGTGGAGGAGCAGCGGCTCGACTCTGAGGCCCTCCTGACTCAACTCATTTTGGCCACTTGTAACCGGGACCGCGTTCTTTCGGTCACGACCCACAGCTCGCGAAGTGAGGGACGTCGATCGACCGATAAATCAAGAGCTTGGCCTTTCGGCTCAGCTCCTTCTTCACGACAACGACCCGATTCATTGTCCGCATCACAGCTGATGCTGCACAGATCCGCCTCCATCCTGCACTCTAAAAACAGTTGGGTTAAAAAGAAAACAATTTTGGGTCAAAAATGGACCCATCCACAAATGAGGTCAATTCGACCCGCCTTCTTGCATTGTTTTGTACAAATGAGCCCAAATTTTGGGGTTGTTTTCTGCAAAACAACCCAGAAAGTTGGGTCAAATTAAGTAGTGGATCAGACCTTTTTTTTTTTTTTGCCAAAATTGTTATTTTTAACCTAACTGTTTTTAGAGTCTGGCCTCAGTCACCGACAAGAGCCCAAGATATTGAAACTCCTCCACTTGGGGCAGGATCCCATCCCCTACCCGGAGAAGGAACTCCATCCTTTTCAGACTGAGGCCCATGGTCTCAGATTAGGAGCTACTCATTTTCATTCCAATCACCTCACACTGAAATAGTTATTAACTGTACAAAAAAAAAATCCATGAACTAGCGGGACTGCAAACCTGGAACCCGCAATGGAAGGGTTTGCTGTATCTCAAGGCACTACTGTAAGCAACTCACTTCAGTTATCCGGCACAGGAAGCACTCTCATTTACATGTCTTTCCATTTGCTTTTTATAGAATGAATATCCGCTGGAATCCAACATGCTTGTGCTGGAAAACATGACCCGTCTCAAGAGCGGCCATTATGAGTGTATCTCAATTGACATGGAAACCTATGAGGAGCTCTCAGGGAATATAACTGTGTTTGTTAACTGTACGTCTCCTGCACACCATGTCAATAAAATTTGCTTTACCAATGCTATCACTCTTCACACGTTTGCCCCTGTGCCCGCCTGCCGTGTGCGCAGACCTCGACCCTGCCGTGGTGCTGCCCACTAACATGGAGATAGCTCAACGCGAGGAGCTGACAGCCACCTGCAACGCCCTATCCTCTCTACAGACGTACACAGCCTGGTTTAAGGTCTCAAAAGCACACATTTTGGTCATTTTCATCTCCGTTCAAGGGTTTGGATGGGGGGCTGAGGTTGAGGTCACTTACAATGGTCCCACCACATTTCTTGCTAAAATGATGAAGAGATGACACATTTAATGTCATTTGATGTTTTTTTTATGCAGTTCCTCAAGGATCAAGAATTCTAGCTTAAATCAGGTCATTTTTAGGGGCATGCAAGTGAGCCAGTCATCATTTCACCCAATATAATGCTGGGCCAATGGTGTACGGTTTTCGTTACCAAAACGTAGTAGTTACCGATTACAAAAATGAATAGCTATGGCGGGGCTGCACTTTGAATCCTGAATCTTAAAAAGCGCTAAGCCCAAATGAGATCCTTAAAGGGAAGTCAACCAAAACATTTTTTTTTCAAGAATATGTTCTCGGCCCACTATTTGAAACAAGGCATTCTGATAAATATTGCGTTTGTGGACTAAGAGTTAATCCAACCGTTTTTAGCCATCTCTAAGGACTGAAAAAGACATCACAGTGTCTCAGGGCTAAGGTAACGACCAATCACAGCTCACCTGTTTTCTGAAGCTGGGCCATGATTGGTCGTTACCTGAGCACTGAGCAGTTGTGATATCATTTTCAGTAGACAGAAGTGACAAAATGGCCACCCCCTGCAAAAAACATCCATCCATCCATTATCGATACCGCTTATCCTCACAAGGGTCGCGGGGGCGTGCTGGAGCCTATCCCACCTGTCTTCGGCCAGTAGGCGGGGGACACCCTGAATTGGTTGCCAGCCAATCGCAGGGCACACAAAGACAAATATCCGCACTCACAATCACACCTAGGGGCAATTTAGAGAGTCCAATCAACTTACCATGCATGTTTTTGGAATGTGGGAGGAAACCGGAGTACCCGGAGAAAACCCACGCAGGCACGGGGAGAACATGCAAACTCCACACAGGGAGGCCGGAGCCGGGATCGAACCCACGACCTCTGAACTGTGAGGCGGACGTGCTAACCAGTCGATCACCGTGCCGCCCTTGCAAAGAACATATTCTGGAAAAAAAAATGTTTGGGTTGACTTCCCCCATAAGGACAGCATGAATTTTCTTTTCCCTTGTGGAGGCAGTACTAACTAAGCCTGTGTTTGAAAATGACAGTGCAGATATAGGCTGCTTAGCTTTATGCTAACAAACAAAGCAAAACGCCATAGATGGGCTAACAGATGGCATTGTTTTTTTTTTGTTTTTTTAACCCGTCACGCAACGGCTTTTATGAACACAAACGTTGGAGCAACACATGTAGACGGTATAACAAGACTAATGTATATTCTTGACCCTCTGGGAAGAATGTGTAATGCTACTGCCGTTTACTGAGGAGCTGTGAGCCTCTCCAGTATCTGTAATATGCTGCTTCCAGGTGGCCAAAGCGTGCACACTAGAAGGAGCAGTGCAATGTCCATTGAACTGAAGCAAAACATGTGGCAATATGTCATTACTACATGTTATTATAAAGAAATTATGAAGAACAGATATTGTTGTCAACATAGTGTTGCTTGGACATGGCAACTTAGACCATTGTGTGTGTTCCTCTAAAATCAATCATTGTATGTTTTGTAGTATTAAGTTGACTTTCCATGCTTTTAGGATGGACGAGAGGTGTCGGTGGGTCACACTTTAAATGTGAAGGTTGCCACCTTCGACACAGCAGGGACGTACAAGTGTGTGGTGACTGTTCCTGAAATTGACGGCATGGAGACAACCGAGACCCTTCGAGTCAACGTAAAAGGTCCGTTTGCTTATTGTCACCATCAAGGGAGTTCATTTGTCCTTTGCTGTACAGTATGACGGAATGTGTTTTGAATACTTTTGGGTGTTTTATAGTAGCCTTATAATAGTTTGCAACTTGCAAACTTTTCACTGGTATTATTTGCTCTTCAGGCGCACCAGAGATTATGAAACCAGAGCACACAGACATCGAGGAGAGTGTGGCCAGCACAGTGGACCTGACCTGCCATGCACGAGGGTTCCCAGCTCCCAGGATTATTTGGACCACTCCTGACGGAAAGGTACCACTGACCGTTTGTGTCCTGCACACCTGTATGTGATGGATTAATAGAGCATGATTTCCCCCAACCAATCGGAGTCATTCCAGACTTTGAGGACAATTTGAGTGTCCCTCATGTTATTTCAAATAATCCATGCATTAAATACAGAAACATGCATGCATTGTGTAAATTATTGTTGACCTTAGAAAAAAACGTAACTTTAATTGTCGTAAAAGTGATTCCTAAATATTTAAAATACAACGCATCTCCTGTCCCTCCTTAATCAAACAAATTAAATACGTTTCAAATGGTCGTAGTTAAGATTTTGTTGATGTCTTGAGTGTTAAAATATTCTATTTATAATCATTATAAATAAGTAATACCAGAAATTCTGCTCTAAAGTTGTGTCTCTTAACACACTGACGCTACAACCTATATTGCCATCTAAGGAAGAGAAAAAAAAAGAGATACATGACTGAGCAGAAATGACATCATCAAGCTAATTACTTTTAACATGGGGCCAAGGGTAATATTTGTTCAACGTTTTTTTTTTTTTTCAGCAATAATGATCACAAATGTATGTATCACAAACCAACGCAACGCTCAGTAGGGCTGCAGCTATCAAATATTTCGGTATTCGGACATCCCACTGAAAATTCTATAGAATAATCGGGTATTCAGATAAAAATATTTGGGCACCCCTGATCATTTTCAAGATTTTCCTTTATAAATCATTGGTTGTTTGGAACAGCATTTTCAGTTATATACAGTACATCATATGGCAGATGCACACAATGACATTTGAGAAGTGAAATTAAATGTATTGGATTTACAGAAAGTGTGCAATAATTATTTAACCAAAAGTAGGCAGGTGCATAAATTTGGCTACCCCAACGGAAAGATCACATCGATATTTAGTAGATCCTGCTTTTGCAAAAAGAACAGCCACTACACAATTCCACTAAACCAGGGGTGTCAAACTCATTTTTGTCGCGGGCCACATCATAGTTATGGAGTCCCTCGAAGGGCCGTTATGATTGTGAAGCCATATAAATTTGTGATCGAGTTACTATAAAGACACAACAAATTGGTGATAACTAGTTTTGAAATTAGAAGCCAGGAAAAGTTTGTTCAACTCATTTTCAATGTATATCAAAGGAGGAATTGGTAACAAATGCTTGCAATATCTCATATGTTGGGTTAACCGTGAAGACAATTTCAAAGAAACTTATCAAATCAACACCTGATTTGTCTTTGCGGGCCACATAAAATGATGTTGCGTGCCCGATCTGGCCCTCGGGCTTTGAGTTTGACACCTGTGCTCCAAACGCATCCAATGAGGGTCTGAATTCTGGTTGAAGCTATTTTGGACCAATCTTCTTTGCAAAATATCTCCAGTTCAATCAGGCTTGATGGTTTCCAAGGATGCTTTTAGTCACACTACAGATTTTCAAAAATATTTAGGTCTGGGGACTAAAGGTAAAGGTATTCAAATCAATAAAACAACAAGGGTGCCCAAATGTATGCACCTGCCTTCTTTTGTTTCAGTCATTATTGCACACTTTCTGGAAATCCTATAAACTTAATTTCACTTCTCAACTGTCACTGTGTGCGTCTGCTATATGATGTATTTAACTGAAATTGCTCATCTGAAAAACTATTGATTTAAAAAAGAAAATCTTGAAAATTATCAGGGGTGCCCAAACTTTTTCATACGATTGTATAGCTAAGTTTGTTCTAAACCTGTTAGCATAGTAGCTAACACAGCTAGCATGCATGAAAAAACTGTAATGTTGCCACTGATTTGCAATACTAAAAATAAATTACCGGTAGTGTTCAAATAAATGTTGATTTTCTTTATTTAATTGTAAAGGATTTCTAAAGCAATAGTTCTTTAAATATATTTTTCAGGCGCCTAAGTATTTATAACAAATTAATGATATGACAAAAAATATCTAATTTAGAAAATGTCCTGTTAATAATTGAGCTGGACGAATCACATACAGCATGTGATTACATGTTTTTCTTGAAAACATAATGTAAAATTATTAAAAAAAAAGATTGGTGCCTAAATTGTCCCCCAATTCTGGAATGACCCATGGGTAGATACAGTACAGGCAATATAGTAACTGAAGGGTTGATTGCTGTATCACTCCAGGTCCTGGAGACCACATCCCAAACCGAGATGGAGGATGGCATCCACAGCGTGGTGAGCGTGGAGGTTACGTCCGACCTCACCGCCTTCTGCAATGCCTCCAACGAGTACGGCGCCGACGCGCTGGCCTTCAACATCAAAGCAAGTGAGTTCCTGTTTGGGTTTTGTGTTTCAAGTCGAGCTTCATCGCTGTGGCTGATGTCATACGTTCACGATATGTTGCTTCTCCAACTGATTCTGATGAGATAATATACAATACAATGTGATTGCCTCTGACTCTATGCAATGCGAAACAATATACAATTCACTCTGATCGCGATAAAATATGATTCAATTCGGGATGGGAAAAAAAAGTTGACCAACTCGGTTGGGTCGAGCACAAAAATTTGTGGAAACAAAAATGCATGCCTCCAAACTCGTTTTTAATAATTAAAATAAATCTGCGTCACCCGGAACCAATGTTTGGCCACGATCATGTTTTTCATGTCGAAGTTTGTTGAGGGAAACGCAAATGGAAGCCAATTTAAAATGATAGGCTTATCGGCCTACAGGCGATTACTCTTTGGTCCGGCCGGACAAAAAGGAGGATAGACGAATGGCGGAAGGGTACCCCGGTTGCAGGCGGAAGGTGATAAACGGACCGGGGAAATTTTTGTAAAATGCCCAGCTCTGACGATTCACTCCAATTATAAAATGATACATTTGACATACAGTAATTGATACAATTGATACAACTTAAATTTTGTGGTATGCCTTGGTCTACTTTTATAACACATCACATATTCAACAATGACTAATAGAAATAGTGCACCACTTTGTGATCACGGCACATGTCTGGTTCGTGCACATTATTGCACTTCAGTATACTGTCGTCACATGAGATTTGTCCGCCTTGTTTCTTGATGAATCCAAAATAAAGCCAAACTCTTCAGCACTTTAGCTCTAATTCCTCCATGGCGTTCTGTTGACACTCCTAATAGCGCCGCATTGAGCTGAGACTTGAGATTCCCCCTGTGTTCCTCTGGTCTGTGTCACATCCGTTATTTGTATTTAGGCTGTGCTAACGTGTTGATTGTGCGTCACTATTGTTGTGTCCTCCTCCCCCTTTGTGCTAACATGTTGTGACCTCCCCTGTGTGCCTCTTACCTTATTTCAGTTGTACACACCACAGCAGCAGCTACTACCACTAGCACAAGCACAAGCACTCTTTCCTCTTCCACAGGTAAGGCCACAGTTGCGTGAAATGCGTATTCTTAGTCGTTTTTAAAGATTGATACGATTATTCAGTAGCTTTTGATAATAGGAAATATGCAGTACTTTGCCGTTGCAATAGATTGAACATTTAAGAACCTTTACAGTCAAGTCTACAGTAAAAGACAGAACTCTGACTACCACGCATTCGCCAACAAGCCACACCTCCAGGCCTGGCTCCAGACGGGTGGCCCAGTGACCCGCGTCTGGGCTAGGGAAAACGACGCCCAATTATTTTATTCATCATGGGGGTCCTTGAGTTGTGCTTCGGTTGGTCCCTCACCTTGGAGCTGTTTGCCATGGGTGACCCTGCCAGGGGCAGTAAACCCCAGACAACTTAGCTCCTAGGATCATTGGGACACACAAACCCCTCCACCGCGATAAGGTCCGGGAGGGGATTTACATGCTATGCATTTTAATTCAAAGATTTGCATAATTAGTTTTTTTATGTTCCTATATTCAAGGACAGTGCAAGTGTTGCAGTGGCTAACAATAATATTAAATATACTTTTTTAAGGAATAAATCTCTCTCTTTTGATGAACACTTGGGCCTACTACCCTACTGTTTATTCATGTTGGTCATTATCGGGATATTTGGAGAGTTAAGTATTGTTTTTTTTTTTGGTGCTACTTAGTGTACAAAATTGGAGAACCACTGACATGGACAAACAACTATCATACTCTTTTTAAAAATATTATTAATTACAATGGGTTAAATAAACAATTGATGCTTTCTTATAATTGCCATGAATGAAAAAAATCTCAAATAAGCAGGGGTAGGAAAAAAAAAAACCCTCGGAGTTTCATGACTATGATGTCATACAGTTCGATAAATTTAATTTCCAATTAATTCCTATGCATTAGGATACAATACAATTTATTCCAGCTACGATGCGATATAATATGGTTCCTTCCATTTATGATATATTTGACATAAATGAAACAACTCGCTGTGCTACTGTATAATGCAATTCAAAGAATACGTACAGTATTACCGTGTTTCGTAGCTACAAACAGCTTGCTTTAAATTTTGTGTTACCCTGGGTCTTCTGGGTCTGACATATTCCAAAATAAGGAATAGAAGTGCATCGCTTTGTGTTTACGGCACAGCTTTGCGCACAATATAGCACCACAGTATCCAGAGGTGGGCATTCCGTCAGACTTTTTGCTGATGATTGACGATTGGGGGGGTTCGACGGGCTAACTGCCGATTACAATTCAGTTTGTCACGAAAAGTGACGGACTGACGAATGACGGACGGGTACCCTGGCTGCTGACGAATGACGGACCAGCAAAATTTCGTAAGATGCCCACCTTGCACACCGTGTTTCTTGATGAATCCAAAATGAAGTCAAACTCTTCAGGACATGTGGCTTAATTCCTCCATGGCATTCTCTGTTTACACTCAAAATTGGCCGAGACTTGCTTGAGCCTCGAGATGGTCTGTGTCACATCCCTTATTTGTGTTTCCACTGTGCTAACGTGTTGATTGTGTGTCATTATTGTTGTGGCCGCCTTCTCCTCCCTCGTGTGTGTGGTAACATGGTGTGACCTCCCCCGTGTGCCTCTTACCTTATCGCAGTTGTACACACCACAGCAGCAGCTCCCACCACTCGCACAAGCACTCTTTCTTCTTCCACAGGTAAGGCCACAGTTGCTCCGCATTGTCTGCCTCACACTTTCTATCCGCAACACCACATAGTGAAACACACTTGAGGGTGCGACGTGGAACGTGTATGCTTAGTATTTGTACTTTTTAAGGGTTGGTATAGTAGCCGTAGCACTCTTAATACTTTGCAAAGTCAAGCAAGTTGTGCATATCAAAATGAAGATTTGAATTCTGAAAACAACAAAGCATGCCAGTGCATTTACAATTAATTGGGCTTTGAGTTAATTCATTCATCAGGGTTCCATTCCGTTTAGGCACAAGAGAGCTATTTTGTGACACAAATAAAAGAACAAATGGATTCTCATTCTCATCATTTATTGTTGTTGTACTTTCTGGGTGTGTTCTCAAGGTTGGTTGTTCCAAGGTGCATTTTGCTCATTTCAGCCATACGATAGCAACAGTTTGGGAATTGGTAAGATTTAGACCAGGGGTGCACAAGTCCAAGCTATGCAGAAGTCTGATAACGATACTGATCATTTGAATCAGGTGTGTTGGAGGAGGGAGACATCTAAAACATGCTGGATACTGGCTCTCGGGGACCGGACCAGGGCACCCGTGATTTGGACCACAGGTGTCGAACTCCGGTCCTCGAGGGCCGCTGTCTTGCCTGTTTTCCATCTCTCCCTGCTGCAACACACCTGTTTCAAATGATCAGCTCATCAGCAAGTTCTGCTGGGGCCTGATCCCAATCCCGATTGTTTGGATCAGGTGTGTTTAAGGAGGAAACCTCTATGCAGGAGGGCGGCCCCCGAGGACCAGAGTTTGACACCCCTGATTTAGACCATCGATCCTCAAACTGTGGTATGAGTACCCCTAGTGGTACGCAGTTTCCATCCAGAGGTCCGTGAAAGAATCACTGCCCAAGTACATTCAGTTGTATTTAACTTTTAAGATCGTAACATTTGCATCTTTTTTTAGATAGCCTTTTTTAAAAATGTTATAAAATTTTTACATTCAATACATTTTAATCCAATCGTTATTTCCATAAATACAGTTTATAATTTTCCCATTTTCTAGGCAGTGCAACTGTTCACATTGCATAATGTTGCAGTGGTTTACATTAATATTAAATACATATTTTTAAGAATAAAACCTCATTTTTGATCAACGTCTACTACACTACTGCATTTTAATGTTGGTCAGTGTAATGGTACTTGGAGAGGTCGTTCATTTTTGTATGTGGTACTTGGTGCAACAAGTTGGAGAACCACATCGACATGCAATGTAAACACCAGAAAAAAGAAACACTTGAGTGTTATTGTTAGGGCAACACGGTTGAATAGCGGTTAACAAGTCTGCCTCACATTTCTGAGAGACAGATTTGAATCTTAGCTCCGAGATAAACAACTTGAATACGTATGTATAAGGATTACAATCACTACAAAGGCATGATGGCATGCAGAAGAAGGCTAGTTACAATACTTGCATGCCTCTAGCGTGACTTCAAGGAAGCAGCTGATGTTTTAAATGCTCTTACCAAGTCGCCTGACTATTATGAGGGGACCTCTCAGTTGCTTCCTCTTGTTAGTAGGTCTAAAGCACTCCTGACATTTCCAGACCCCTCCGAGGAACAAGTGTTCCGGTTGCTGTTTTTTTTGCCAAGTGTCCTTAAATGACATTACACGGGGGCGCTGCGCTACTGGCCACCATCACACTTTCACGCAGATGCTCAGCCCTCAAATCATTTCATATTCAAAGTGTTTGGATGCGTGTGTGTGGCCTGCTAGCGGGAGTTATTCCATTAACCCTTGCCTCCCACTGATAATTGTACTCATGTGGTTTTTCCCAGTCCAAGCAGCAACCGCTATCCCACCAAAGAAAATCAGGAAAGGTTTGTACAGTACGTCACTCTGGTGCTCAAGGGTCCACTTTGCGCTCTGTCTCTTTGGCTCTCCTGACAAATGAACGGCACCATTCCCAGCATGCATCGGCACACTTTACCTCTCCTCCACTTCGGAATGTTCGCACCTTCTTTTTCTCTCTAGGTTGCCGGGTGTAAAAAAAAAAAAAGCTGCACTTTATGGACCTTTTTATAATGGTTGTAACAAATAGGCACCAGGGTACTTCTGGGTGGCAGAAAAGTAAATGACAAACACTGACCAGGGGTCCATTTCACAAAGCAGGTTTAGTGAAAACTCAAGAGTCTGCTAACCCTGAAATGAGGGAAACTCTGACTTTTCCATTTCAAGAAGGTGGGTAAATCAAACCAGAGAAAGTGGGGTAACTCTAGCCGGTTTCAGAGAGAGATAACTTAAGCTCCCGGTCAGTTATTGCAGTAACAGACTCTCTGAAACTAACCTGGTTGGGAGCAGGTTTATCTCAATGAACCTCGAGTTTCGCTCTGTCTCCGCCCTCTTTCTGAGCCAGACACTCCTTTTCATTTCCTCATTCCTTCCGTTCGCCCGTTTTGTCGTAGCGTAGTTCTGCCGTCCGTCATTAAAAAAATCGGAGTCACTATATGAGAAGTCCATTAGGCACAATATAGGTGGAGACAAACGTGACGTCCTTATGATAATGATCCTGTACGTGGATGAAGGTGCCGATCGTTGGGAGTTCAGACCGCGCAGTGGTGTTTTAGCATTTCCAGAAAAATGATCTTTTTGAGCTGCACCGTTTCAACGTGACAGTCCTTCTACATATCTACATACACTGAAATAAGTTTCCGTTGAATATTTACCCAATTTTATTTCTTTAATGTGGTTGCACGAAATATAATCATCTGAATCAATCCAGATACAGTACATTTTTAAGTAGACTATACATCTACTTAAAAAAAATGTATCTGGCTCCAGATTATTTTATTTTGTGCAACCACCTGACAAAATATAATTGAATATTGAATATTCAACCATCATTTTTTTTCAGTGTGCCCCCATGAGATTATGCCGAGGTCTTAACTGTTTGAACAATGTTGTTATATTTCATCAGCTGTTAATTAAGTGCACTGTTCCCCCACGAGATGGCACCTAAATGAATTAAATTAATAGGTGGAAGCAAGCAGGTTTCCTCTGTTATATTATTGTGGAACTTATATATATATATATAATAAATGCATATATTGACCCGAACAACGATGTTCCCCCATGCGCCTCCTTCGTTGTCATGGTGACATGGTGAATCAGGGCTCCATTCATGCTGTCTTTTCAAAGTTGTGGTGCACGCGCTTATCTCCAGGCAAAGGTACTCCGAGTTGAGTAAACTGATTCAAATCAGCTTAGAATGGGAAACTCAGAGTTTCCTATCTCAGAGTAGATCAACTCAGATTAGACTCAGAGTTGGATGCACCTGCTTTGTGAAATACACTCCTGAACTGAAAGGATGACAAAAGCTTTTTTGATTTACTTTAAAAAAATAATATATTGGAATAGGGCTGTTCGATTTTGCCTAACAAGAAAATCCCGATTATTTTCTCTCAAACCCGATTTTAAGATTACGATTTCTTTGTAAAATAAAAAAATAATGAAGAAATGAAGTGTTTTGAATGTCTTTTATTTAAACTTAATTTTTCTTTGAACTCAAAATGCCAGTCAATTTGATTTAATACAGACAGAACAATCCATTGGGATTAACAGCACTTTACTTACACAATAGATTTTAGATCTGTTCTTAATTAAACCAACAATGAAAGAAGAAAGTGCATATACCATCTGAAACGAAATCAACATGAGAGAAGGTAGACAGTCAATTCTGTAAACCAAACAGTCTGTCAGCAAGTCATTTTGCCAACCAGCTAGTGACTAGCCTTTCACCTTTCTCACCCCTGCTCTTACTTAAACATAAATCAATGACTAGTGCAAAACTGTCACTCAATAATTCAATGCACTGTCAAGCTTAAGTACGGATGCACCGCCAGAGGTCTGTTGTAGAGGAGAAAAAAAGGGACGCCTTTCAGACGTTGAGTTACTTGCTCGTATGTTGTATTGTACATGCAAGGCACACACTACACTACAGATCTATATTTGCCTTCATTAACTAAACGCTCTCTTGCCTGAGCAAATAGCAGAATCGCCGGTAACCATGGATGGTGTTGTAGTTTTTGCGCCGGTATGCGCGCTCGTGGGAGGAAGCGGAAATGCAGAGGAAACTACGGTTGCTTGGATACACCAAAAATAAAAAAAATCGAACGTGCCGATTTGAACGTTTTTAACATCGTTTTATCCAGAAAATTCGGTTTCGGTTCAAAATCGCTTAATCGAGCAGCCCTACATTGGAAAATCCAATGGAACCTGTGGGTTGGGGAAGCTAAATCCACTGGATGTTGTTAATAGGTGTAGATAGATATCAAGACTGCTTTAGTCAGCCTCAACGCTCATGTTAACTACTGCTTAATTTCTACAGTACCTGTCAAAAATGATGGAATGACAAGTCTCGAAGGATGTTCAGTCAGTTGTCTAATTTTGCAGAAAAAAAGCAGATCACAGACATGACACAAATTAAAGTCACTTCAATTGGCAACTTTATGGTTTAAAGAAACACTAAAAGAAACCAAGAGAAAAAAATGTGGTAGTCAATAGCAGTTACTTGTTTAGACCAAGCAGAGAGAAATGATCAATTGCGGAATCATAAATAAAAAATAAAAATTAAAAAAACAACAACAACAACAAATGAACAATTCAACATGCCACTAGTACTTTGTTGTACCACCTCTGGCTTTCAACTGGCAGTCTTAGGGGCAGCCCATTGTAATATTGTTTTTTTTTTCCTGTTTGGGTGTTAATGATGGCTTTCGTTGAGCTTTTGTGTATGTAAATGCCATTTCCTTTAAGTGGTTTCGTTCTATTTGTTCCTCATTTGTTTTTCTGTGCATTTTATGTAAGACATATTGCTTTAAGTGTCCTGTCTTGATGCTTTGAGGTCTTCCTTGGGATACTAGTGTACTTGCCTTTAGCAACCTTCCCATGTAGTTTGTACTTGGTCCAGATCTCTTAACAAGCTGATCTAATCTGATGCAGGTGTTAGTTTTGGGAAAGGACATTTACAGAGTGACTGATTTAATTTTTTTTTTTCTCGCTCCTTGGTCTAAAAATGTAACTGTTACTGACTACCACATTTCTCCTCCTTGATTTCTTTTAGTGTTCCTTAAAGCCAGAAAGCTGCCATTTGAAATTTGTTTAGTTTTGTGTCATGTGTGTGATCTGCTTTTTTTCTACAAATTTAAACAACTGGATGAACATCCTCCGAGACTGGTGCTTCCATATTTTTTTTTTACCAAGGGTGGTATTTTTAACTCAACTCATGTGTTCAAATGAGAATTGCAGCTATCGTCTCCCTTCCAATCAAGTTAAAGAAGCTCATGTAACATCTTCTTCTCAACTGACGCATTCGAACAACATCAGATAAAATCATCATTCAGGCCATTGATGTTTTCACTATCGCCCTGCCTTGGTCAAATATAATACAAACAGTTTTTTCCACCTGGAAGTAGGTGTGACGTCATTGTGAAAAGGTCTATTCAGACACACCAGCCCTCCACGCTGCGGCATGCTGTACAGTCGGCCTCGTCCCACCCTGCACTTGCCCCACCCCACCTCATTTTCCACCAATGCTGACCTTGTTCCTGTGCATCTTCTCCGCCAGAGGGCAATGGCGTAATCATTGCAGTCGTCATCATCTGCATCCTCCTGCTGGCCATTTTGGGAAGCGTGCTCTACTTCCTCTACAAGAAAGGAAAGATATGCGGCCGCTCCGGCAAGCAGGATCTGTAAGTGCACATTAAGATTAGTCAACTCTCAGCTCTTTTTGTTTTCTTCTCCAGGGTGAACGTCTTTATTTTGTTACTTTTTTGTAATTCTGCCCATTCATTTTAAGATTATGCATTGCGTATTATAAACACCCACATTGCTTTGCCTGAGGAAAGTGCACTAAATGTTATCAAACAATGCAAAATGCCATCAACATGCTGATTGCTAGCTAAGGGGAAATGAATATCTGAACAGAAATAGTGGAGTAACACATAGAATATATATATAAGAATATATAGAATATATATATAACATATAATATAACAATATTCACAGGTGTATATTATTCTCTCTGAAAAATGACAAATATTACAGCATCTTATTGACTTATTTGCAGTATTAGTAGAAGTCTATAAATCTTCGTTTGCATGACTGCATAATACTGCCACCTGGTGGCCAAAACGGGCGCACCAAAATGTGCAGCACAATGAATTGGAGATTGCAGCATCATGATGCATACACTCTTTAAAGGGGAAGTCAATTAAAACCTTTTCTTTACAAGAATGTTGCTGTGCGTGCAACCTCACTAGAACTGTCCAAGAGTACATTATTCGCATTGAGCTAGCTTGGTTTAGAACCAACATTATAATCACTAAAATAATTTTAGCAAAAAAAAAAAAAAAAAATTCTTTGCTCAAGATGATGTTTTCCCTCACAATTTTTTCTGTGTCTGCTTTATGACCCTAATTTTTCCCATGTGGGCTAAGGACTAACTAAGCAAGTGCAAGGTGAATGAGGTGATGCCCAACTTGTTCCTGATTGAAGCAATTGCAAGTGTTACAACTGACCCGTGCGTGTTACAGCAGTCCTTGGTCTTACCTACTCCGTTTTAATAATGTACAACATAAAGTGCTATTTTACAACATTAAAAAAAATGGATGGATGGATGATTTTCTACACTGTGGGGTTCTTGAGTGACCTTTTGTGAAACATGTTGTGTCTTGTAGCACCAAAGAGAAATCCAGCAAAGACAACATTGTGGTGGAAATGAAGAGCGACAACACAGAGGACGCCGTCCTCCTCGGCGTCAACGGAGAGAAGCTAGCCTCCGGCAACCAGGTAAACACCCACCCCGTGTGACCTCACCAAAGTCTTCCGGTGCTCCATTTACTCACCATGGTTCTCTATCTTTTTTGTCTTTGCTTGTGTGGTTGTCCCGTGGAGTAAACAACGGTGAGGAGGAACTGACAACACTCTCGAGACCCACTGATGGCTCCAAGCTTCCACCGCAGCCTCTTTTTCCTGTCAATCAAAAGCTGTCTGAGACCCCAAAATGATCACACTGGGCTTGATTACATCCTTGCACACGTTTGTTGGCGGGCAACAATGTTTGAATGAGGCTGTCCATTTTTGTATGTTGCTGAACCACCGTCAAGCAGGGACTATTTTTTTATTGCCGAACAATCGCTATAGAGCAACCTGAACAAGCTCTTCCTCCAGTGTACATACTATGTCATCCGTGTATATATATTTCCTTATTTAAAGTGTATTGACACTTGATTTATGAAGAGCAGAGACAGCCGTTCTGCAAAAGTCCTTACACTGAAAATCTTTGTGTCTATGTCACAACCTACCTTTGAGATAATTCAAACATATTTTTGCCTTTTAGTGCTCAAATCAAACCTTTGGTTCGTTGAATTAAATCGGCACCCTCCCACGATGTCTCTGCTAACATTTGAGACTTCCACTGCAAAGGATATATTTTTGCAAAACTATTATAAATTATTATAGATTTCACATCATAGGATTAACTTCTTGCGTTAGTTTTTGATCCTTCACATTCAGAATATTGCATGTGTGTGTTCAAGTTTTACAAACAGTAAAATATTACGCCAAAGAGATTTTGTCCAGAGCTTTGAATATATATACAGGTAAATGCAAAAAAACCCCCAAAAAAACCTACTTTCACTTTCTAAGTTACGATTTGAAGCGCGGTGATGTTTTTTGTTCAGTGCACTGATTTCTTTGTGTTCTTCATGCAGTCCGTTTGTGGTTCTGTAATGTGAAACTTTATCTTTGTTATGTGAAGATGAAGGCTTAAATGGTGACTGCATTAAGTCGTCCTCGCTGTGATGGACAGCAGGCTTGTGTATTAAATAGGATTCATGCGTTAAGTAAATATTTGTGTGGAATCTCCCCTGTAGCTCACACGTGATGCCTTCTATTCAGTCATGGTCCTACAGAAGAATTTCAAATAGGATTTAATAAAAACAAAAACTAAAATCTTCTATTGCACAAAAAAAAGAGAAATCAACCCAAACATATATTTTTTTAAGAATATGTTCCCATCAGGCCCACTAGTTGAAACACGGAGTTCTGATTAATAGTGCGTTAACAATATGCAATATGAGTTAAGCAGCATAATTCACCCGTTTTTAGCCATCTCAGGGGGCGGCCATTTTGTCATTTCTGTTGACTGAAAATGACATCACAACTACTCGGGGCTCGGGTAACGACCAATCATGGCTCAGAAGAAAACAGGCGAGCTGCGATTGGTCGTTCCCTGTGCCCTGAGTAGTTGTGATGTCATTTTCAGATCGCTAAAAACGGGTGGATTAACTCTTATTCCACAAACGTAATATTTATCAGAATACCGTGTTTCGTCTCGTGGGCTTGCATAGAACAGAACCATCCATCCATTATCTATACCGCTTATCCTCACAAGTGTCGCGGGCGTGCTGGAGCCTATCCCAGCTGTCTTCGGGCAGTAGGCGGAGGACACCCCGAACTGGTTGCCAGCCAATCACAGGGCACACAGAGACAAACAATCACACACACTCACAATCACACCTAGGGGCAATTTAAAGTGTCCAATCAACTTATCATGCATGTTTTTGAAATGTGGGAGGAAACCGGAGTACCCGGAGAAGACCCACGCAGGCACGGGGAGAACATGCAAACTCCACACAGGGAGGCCGGAGCCGGGATCGAACCCACGATCTCTGAACTGTGAGGCGGACGTGCTAACCAGTCGACCGCTTTGCTGCCCTGCATAGAACATATTGAAAAAAATATGTCTGGGCTGATTTCCCCTTTAAGGGATCCTTAGTGGCCGCACATGCAAGAGACCGCCATTGCTTACATTGACTAGAGAGATAGCCCTTTGAATACTTTTCCTTGGTGGACAATTGGGAAGATTCATGATGAATGAGTGGATTTTGTTAATTTTTTTTTTTTTTTTTTTATGTGACGTGAGAATAGCTCTCGCAATGTCCCGAAATCGTGTTTCCACAGCAGTATTCTATTGGGTAGAGGGCAGAATAATGCAGCCTTGAGTGGTTGTACTGTCACTACTACCCATAGCTGATGTTAATTTGCACTCCGTTAGACCGCAAATTAGTTGGCAGCCAAGTGGTGGGCTCAAGACACAATTAATCCCAATCGATTCCATTAATTGATCAATTAGTGTGCCCATCCGTAACATTGATGCCCACATTGTGAGTTTGACAATGTGACTGGACTACTGAGGAGGGGAAACAACACCTTGCATACACATATTAAGACAACAAGGGCTGAATGATTTTTTTTCAAAGTACAGTAAATATATGTGTAAGAGAGTTGGCATTTATGCATTTAATCGTGAAAATATCACACCAATAAAATGCTTTGGTGTGATTTTATTTGTGAAGATGTTTTGTGCCTTGCAACATTTTAATATTGTACTGAAAGTCCTGGCGTTTAGATCACAATACTGTATACTAGTCGTTACTACTTGTGCAGCCCTGTTGATGAAAGAGTGAAGTTATTTTGTAAACTTCTCTCACCTTTTTTTTTTCAATTAGATGTTGCACTGGGGAACAATTCTGATAGATTTTTATGCTGATTAAAACTAAAATTGGCATGCTGATTCCAAAATTGCAGTCAGTTTATTTTCTAGCGCAACATTTTTTTTCTCCACAGCTTACCCTCCAGATAAGCAAAATTCCACTGATTTGCTGTAGTAAAACTTTCCATATTACTGTATTGCGATTGGACTTATCCCCAGCTATGTGGCAACTTGTTAGTGCAGTCACAATTGAGACAGTGCGGTAAGATGTGTGTGCAGCCTCCAAAAGATCAGGAATATCAATATCTGCAAACAGAGAAAGCTAGTATAGTATGAATTAAGATGATTAGTGCTGGCTTTTCTCTTAACCTTGTAACCATGGGCATGCCTTTGTAAGTTCTATTTCATTTTGTTTTATTTTTTAGTTTGCAAAGTTTGTAACTATTCCATCTTAGGGTTTTATTTACATACACTCACATTTATTTCTTATTTTCAAAAAAAAACGGGGATCCTATAGCTCAAAAACGTGACAGAGAAAAATTTAGCTCAGTTTGGGATTCCGCACCCACAAATTTGTTAAAAAAAAGCTGTCTGACCGAACTGAACAAAAATTGTGCTCCCCAGTGCTATGTTTGCCCTTTAAATCCCTGGAGACCTAAAATGTAAAGTGATGCTTTTTCAAGCTGTTTTTTAAAAATTCTTTTGAATTAAAAAAAAAATATATTGCTGAAGTGACTGTTCATTGTTTTAAATGACTATGACATGAATTTAATTGTGGTGGATTTGGATGTTGCTATGTCAGAACACTTTCAAAATTGTTTTTTATTTACAGGGTTTTGGCACACACGCACACATACACATACTCACAATTTGACAGACCATTATGCATACAGTATTTAATTTGGATTATTTTCTTTTATTTATGCCATTAAATTATTTGAAATTAACTGTCCCATCACAACTAAATTTAACTCAGTAGATTTGTATCTTTGTCAATAAATCAAAACAAAAATGATCCCACGCTGCCCGCACACAATTCAATTTGAATGAATGCTGTCCTTTGACTCTAATGAGGGCAAATGCTACAGAAATTGATGGATGCAATTAAGGTGCCACAATACTTTTGTCAAAATGGTCTACATCAGTGGTGTCCAAACTACGGCCCGGGGGCCATTTGCAGCGCATCATCCATTTTCAGGGGGCACGTGGCATATACTAAAATTGATTGACATAATGTACAGCTTTTCTAGTTATGCAAGCATACAAATAACGTATTTACAACTAAAAATAAAACAATTTCTCTTCAAAATTCTAGTGAATAAAGATATTTATAAGCAAAAATGGTTTCTTCCGCATTGTGCTTTACCAAGATTTAATTTATGAACATATCACATTAATAATCCTCAACTAACTGCTTTAAAAATGGTAATCTTACGACCATTTGATCTAGTTTTGGTTCTGAATGCGATTCGGCAGTCCAAGGGTGGATCTAGACTAGTAGGCTACAAATCTTAAACTTGCCTTATCAGCTTTAACAAAAAGCTGTCAGTCTAACAGTCTTTAAAAATACCTAGAAAAGAGAAACAATATCTGATTGCTTGACTGATTTTTGCGTGTTTAATAAATTAAAGTTGAGGAACTTTAGAGTGGCCCTTCGCGTTAGACAAAAAAAATTAACCAAGAGACCTTTGGAGCAGACAACTATAAATTGAGTAAACTAAACACAACCACAAAACGTCTCCTGCGTACAATTTTATTAACAGCACTGTGCAGTCTTCCAAAGTGATATGAGCTTTAAAAACAAGGGTGTATTTCACAAATGTCTTTTTTAATGACTGTTGCCGAGAGTATACGGAACCACAGCTCCCTCTTGTGGCCCCATCCACAATGCATTCATTACCTTCCCCTTGCATGCGCAGAGAAAGCTGCTATCTGGGATGCGCTTGATCTATTTTTTGGGCAAAGAAGAAAACGGCAGGTGCTCCTGGGTGAAGCTCCTGCAGCCCAGAGACACACGAAGCAACACTGCGCTCTCTCTCTCTCACCTACACACGCAAACGCCTACACACACAGGCGTCTACATACACTGGCCTGTGCGTACACACGCTTGTCTACACACGACCACCTACAGTGGGTACGGAAATTCAGACCCCTTGAAATGTTTCACTTTTTGTGTCATTGCAGCCATTTGCCAAAATCAAAAAAGTTCATTTTATTTCTCATTAATGCACACTCAGCACCCGATCTTGACAGGGAAAAAAACAGAAATGTAGATATTTTTTGCAAGTTTATGGAAAAAAGAAAAACTGAAAAATCATATGGTCATAGTATTCAGACCCTTTGCAGCGACCTTGATATTTAACTCAAATTCTGGCCATTTCTTCTGATCCTCCTTGAGATGGTTCTGCTCCTTTATCGGAGTCCAGCTGTGTTTAATAAACTGAATGGACTTGATTAGGAAAGGTCTATATAAGCCCTTACAGCTCACTCGCAGAGAAAACGAGAATCATGAGGTTGAAGGCACTGTCCAAGGTGATCAGAGACAGAATTGTGGCAAAGCAAAGGTCTGGCCGAGGTTACAAAAGCATTTCTGCAGCGCTCAAGATTCCCAAGAGCACAGTGGCCTCCATAATCCTCAAATGGAAGACGTTTGGGTGAACCACAACGCTTCCTCGACCTGGCCGTCCAGCCAAACAGAGCAATCGTGGGAGAAGAGCCTTGGTGAGAGAGGTAAAGAAGAACCCAAAGATCACTGTGGCAGAGCTCCGGAGATGCTGGAGGGAGATGGGAGAAAGTTGCACAAAGTCAACTATCACTGAAGCCCTCCACCAGTGGGGCCTTTATGGCAGAGTGGCTCGATGGAAGCCTCTCCACAGTGCAAGACACATGAAAGCCTGCACAGAAGGACACACATCAAGGACTCCCAAACTATGAGAAATAAGATTCTCTGGTCTGATGAGACCAAGATTGAACTTTTGGGTGTTAACTCGAAGCAGCATGTGTGGAGAAACCCATGCACTGCTCATCACCTGCCCAATACAATTCCTACAGTGAAATGTGGTGGTGAGAGCATCATGTTGTGGGGGTGTTTTTCAGCTGCAGGAATTGGAATTTTTCAGCTTGCAATTGAAGGAAAGATGAATGCAGCCAAGTACAGAGATATTCTGGAGGAAAACCTCTTCCAGAGTGCTCAGGACATCAGACTGAGCCAAAGTTTCACCTTTCAACAGGACAATGACCCGAAGCACACGGCTAGAATAACAAAGGAGTGGCTTCGGAACAACTCTGCGACCGTTCTTGACTGGCTCAGCCAGAGCCCTGACCTAAACCCGATTGAGCATCTCTGAAGAGACCTGAAAATGGCTGTCCACCAGCATTCACCACCCAATCTGACTGAAATGGAGAGGATCTGCAAGGAAGAATGGCAGAGGATCCCCAAATCCAGGTGTGTAAAAAGTGTTGCAACACTCCAAGAAGACTCATGGCTATACTATCTCAAAAAGGTGCTTCTACTCAATAGTGAGCACAGGGTCCGAATACTTATGACCATATGATATTTCAGTTTTTCTTTTTTAATAAAATAGCACACATTTCTACATTTTTTATTTGTTTTTATTGTCAAGACGGGGTGCTGATTGTACATTGGGAAATGAACTTTTTTGATTTTGGCAAATGGCTGCAATGACACAGGAAGTGAAAATTTCAAGGGGGTCTGAAAACTTTCTGTACCCACTGTACATGTACATGCCTCACACACGCCTGCACGCAACCAACTTGCTACACACACATTCCCCTTGACATACAGTACTGTACATCCATTCAGATGTCCACACACACACACAACAGAGGCCTGCACACACGAACAACACACACAGAGGCCTGCACGCACACAGACCACTAGACGTGCACACACAGACAGCAAAAGGACTCAGTCAATCAGGATCTCAACACAAATGGCACTGCTTTAGAGAATTATTCACAGATGTAAACAAAACATTGTGTGTGTGTGTTGGGGAGGAACAATACAGGAATGTAAAAATGAGAGCAAACGGCATTCTTGTCTTTTGTATGACTGCACACGCCTTTAGAGTGACAGCATCAAAGCACAATTTGGTATGCTGGGTGAATAAATCAATACACAATGACACGCTGCCCTACAACTACGGTACAGTAATGAAGACCCCATTACTCAGCATTCAGTAAGTTTGTCAAGGCAACTAGGAACACAAAAGCAGAAATGGAGATCGACTGGAGAGTTGAGACCAGAATAAGCTTATTTGCAAGTGTACAAGCACCAGAGACACATTCTTCATATACAAGCGTGAGTGTTGCATCAATATACCTCAAAGCTCCTGTGTGTGTTGATTCCAGGTACTGGTACCTGGAAGCTCCTGTTTATAGAGATCTGATGACCTTGGCTTGGAAAATACTGTGCAAGTTAGAATGACCGAAAGAAACGCGGAAAAAAAAAAAAAAAGGCTACAAGTGTGACTTCATTGATTCAGACTCAGCGAGTCTAAAAACGTTATTCCTGAGTTATTTTTGCGAATTGGCCCTAATGCTTATAATGTCCAACAACGCCGTGAGCCCACCTCCACCCTCAGCTATTCCTTTCAATGGGGTTTAACTCTGGAGCCAAAAGCGCCATTCCGCATTGCGTTTTGCTTACTGGTGCTATGATGACCTGAAAGAAAAGCAAAAAAAACCCCAAAACAAACAAAAAAATACACTGCAGTTGACAGCTCTTCCAGCTGCTTGAACGTTCAAGTATGCTACATTAGCGACTGCAGGAACATAGCGATACTGTCACTTTAAAGGACGATGACAGGTTAAACAATATTCACAAATGTACACTTAAGGCTTAATTGTTTAACACTATAATAATAGTAGCAGCAGTGAAGCACTTCTGAATTAATTACAATATTTACGATCGTTGCAATATATTACCAAAAAGAAATCAATTTTTTTTTTCTTTGTAACCACAACGCCACACTGAGCTGCAGACCGAAACCTGAACCAGTCAGATGATGTCAGACAAAGACAGACAGACAAATAAATCAGCCGCCCCAGATCGCAGAACATGAGCCCGTCTGGTACTGTGCGGTGGTCAACATTAGAACATCCAAATTCATTTCAGGCACACATGCTAGCAGTCACACACACACACATACACAAAAAAAAAACACCTACACACATTTGTATGTGTGTTGGGCTTAAGTGGGGCTATAGAGTTCTTGACTGGGCTACAGCCCCACCTAGCCCCGGTGTAGCGCCATTCCGGCAAACAATGCCAAACAGTGCCAACCTCAATTTAAGCAACATTAGCTGGTGCTAATATCATGACAAACTAGTACCAAAGTCTTGTTGTTCGAAAAGGAAAATAATTCTGTGGCATTTATCCTATGCAGGCAGAATTCTGAGTTGAAGCATGTTTGTATTTAGTGAATGTGTATGTTTAAGATGGAAATGACACAAGAAAGTGGCAAAAAGCCTTAAAAGTTAAGATATACAGCAAACATTGCAAATTTCCTTTTACAACTTGAATTCATACCTGTGTACATTTAAAGGAAACTAATTCCCACCACTCAAAAAGATCCTGGTAACTGCAGTGATCGACTAAGTCTTTTTCAAGGGTGTGAAGCTTATTTTTGTCATGGGCCACATTGTAGTTATGGTTTCCGTCAGAGGGCTGTTATGACTGTGAAACCGTATGTTTAATCATTTCCTCATATTATTATACAGTGTAAAACTAATGGATAACAAGCTTTAAAATCACAAGTCAAGAGTAACAGTTTGTTCAAGTGACTGTAGTAACGGGTTAGGTGACAAGAAAATGCTTGCAGTATCTCAATGCTATTTATTTAGTACATAAAATTGGACATTTGGTACAGATTTTAGCAAGCATCATGGAAGTTGACATGATTTGCTTTCACAGGCGCCACAAAATGATGTGGAGGGCCAGATCTGGTGGACAGGCTGTGAGTTTCACACCTGTGGTCTAGACCAGGGGTCCCCAATCACCATGCTGAGGCGGGCTACACTGATGGAACAATAAAAAAATAAATAAGGGGACAGCACTTCTGGTTTATTTAGTATCAGAGGCTGAAAAATATTTTATTGAAAAGTGACCGGATCCTCTCCGTTACATCCATCTATGACTGACTCTTAACGCCTGTCAAGTTGTCTCCGTCGCGTAATGCTAATATTAAATGGGCAAGCTAGGAAATAAGTAAAATAAACGGACGTATTTGGAAAGATCAGAATAGTTACAGGGCCGCGAAGGATATAGACTTGTATAAACCGGTCCCTGGTAGAAAAAAAGGTTGGGGTTTAGAGGATTGCAGTTACCAGCTATCTTGGGCTCCCTCAAGTGGGACGGACGCGAGAAAAACACTAAGTACAGTTAAATTGTATTTAACTTAAGTTTGCATTTCATTTCTAAGAACTGTTTGTTTTCCAACATTTATTTAGATATTTTTAAGCACAATTTACTACTTCCTTATGTCATTTTCATTCAACAAATTACAAACTAAATTTGGCCAGGGTATGAACAATTTTGGGCTTACCATTCACACATACAGTACAAATATGCATACTAACACCTACACGCACACACACAAAACAAATGCCGTAGTGCCAATCTGAGTCTTTCATCGATGTTTTGACAATAGGCACACTTGGTGCTTGTACCAAGAGTGACGGACCCTCGAAGCGGACATCGTTTCACATACTAACTTGTATATATTACACACATTTAATATACATTTAACCATATATTAAACTTTCATAGAGACATACATTTTATTTGTGAGGTTACATTTTCAGCGAGGCTTCCGAAGGGCGTCCTGTTTTTGACATCGCGGCACCGAGCCGGGCCTGGCGAGATGCTCTTGTCGCAGTTTGAGAAGGCTGCTGAAAGAGATGCTGCGAGCGCCAGCCAATTGAAAATTCCACAACGGATCAGAGCGGGGCGGGGGCGTCGACAAGCACCAGAGAGGGTCACACTGCAGGCAACAAGCCATGCCGACCTTTAAAAAAAAGGATCAAGCCGAGCCAGGGCGAGCTGGCCATGTGTGCTATGTGAGAATGTGCGCCGTGGAGGGAATGGAGACGAACTCTCGCAGGATATTCTTGGCCATCTCGATATTGTTCTGTGCAATCATCAGTGCTTTCTGGATGTCCTGGTACGAATATCCCTGACTGATGAGAAGCTCGATCTCGCTGCTCATCTGAGGGTTGACATCTCCTCCCGTTGCCCCGCAGCTGGGAGTATCGGGGACTGGTGGGACGGGGCTGGGTCGACGCTCTGAGTTGATGCGTCTTGGGAGGGGCTTGGGAGGTCTCTCTGGGGCTTCCACGGACTCTGAGAGGCCTAAGGAGCAAGGAAGAGACAGACAGACAGACAAAGTATTCTCAATCAAAATTGTCAGGTTTTAGACAAGGCAAGGCCGCTGAACGTGACCCAAGTAGACAATTAATTGCAAAGCCATTCAAAAAATAGATGAGAAAAATAATTGTTCAACTGCACGCACTGCGCAACAATTCCGACTTGTTGGCCGTGAGATGGCGCGCAGCCGGCCAATTTCATGCATGAGCTTTCAGGGTTAATTTTTAATGTATTTAGTTTGGTATTACTGTATGGCCGTACAGAAGAAGGAAGGTGGAATGCTCATTTGGGAATTGTAGTTTATTTTATGACACAATACTTACTGACCTTTTTATTTTAACTTGCACTCAACAAATAAAAAACATAGAATAAAACAAAACTAAAATAAAAAAAAAACTAAATTGAAGCATTTTATAAAAAATAAAAGCTAACAAACACACCCTAAAAACTAATTAAAACTATGGTGTGTAAAAAAAAAACAAAAAATAAAAGATAAAAAAAAACACACACACACACACAAAAAAACCCAATACTGACTACTTTATAATGAAAACTGCAAAACTATTATAACCCTGGTCTGGAAGAAGCACGGTGGGCATAGAGGTTAGCATTTGTGAGGTTTTGGATTTGAATCTAAACTCCATCCCACCTGATTGATGTTTGCATGTTCTCCATCTAAAAATATGTTAGTCATTGTTGAAGACTCCAAATTGTCCATAGGTATAAATGCCAGCGCGAATTATTGTTTGTCTACATGTGCCCTGCAATTGGCAGGCAGCCAATGCAGGGTGTACCCCAGTCAAAGTCAGCTGGGATAGACTCCAGTTTACCCGCAACCCTAATGAGGAAAAGCACCACAGCAAATGAATGGAAGGACAGTATTGTTGGAAACGACACTGTTATTTTCCTTGCAAATACTACAAATGCTTTCCTGTGCAAATGGAGGACAAGTGGTCAGTGAAGGCATGTCCAAGAGTCTCGTCATCAAATAGTATCACTATCTACTGGTCTAGATTGCATATCACAGTGTACTGTAATAAATCTTTGGAATTTGCACGTCTGCAAAACCTTTGAGAACATTAAATGATAAACCACCCCCATTTTCGCTAGATCAACAATTTGTTGATGTCAAATGAAAAAACACAAAATCACAGGCGCAGACCACCACAATTTATCCTGCCATTGTTTATGATATATTGTTGGCTAATATGGCCTCAAGACTTATCACAAAAATATAACGAAATAGTGACAATGATTTGTAATGTGAGTTATAAGTATTTAGTGGTGTAAACAAAATGCTTACAGCGTGCTGCAAGTCACACGCTACCATTACCTGTGCTTTGAGTTTCTACAGCATGATTTAAGTTTGGTACTTATAAACACAAAAGATAGTGTTTCATTTTTTAAAATCTTGGCTTTTAATATTTATACAGATATCTTAATGGCGTTGTTGACTGATCCAAACAAAATAAAAGACGACTGAAGCCAGGCTGCCTGCACCAAAGTCAGGCAACTGTACCATTTCACCATCAGTGACAATTGACAAGATTAGCATACCACTGTGAACAACAAATAATGAGACCACCCTTCAGAGGTCAACAGTGTAGAACCCAACCCATAATATTCCTGTAGCAACACTCGTGTTTGGGCTCAATTATGTCCCCGGATGTGTATGTGCCAGTTTCTGCATCCTCAATATTGCAATTAGGCCTTTTTGTACAGCATTAAAAAAAAAACAGAACTACAACTGTATATTATGTACCATAAAAGTTGCTAAACAAAACAAGCAGGCTCTGATTAGATCTTGACTGAACCCGTTAACTGACATGTGAATGACAAATGAGACATTATAGAGATTATTTTATTTTATTTTCTTGGAAGTGATCCAGATAAAACAAATAAAAACTCACTTATGTAATAGGTCTGTATGTATACATTTTGTAAGCACAAAATTGTATCCCGCTTTAAAATTCAGAAATGATATTGTGAGTTTTTTTTTATGACTACATTCAGCACATCTTAATGACACCCAATATTTGACGGGCGTGACTGCTTTTTTCACAAATCAGCCGGACTAAATCATTAAAAGTAAGGAGGCATACTGTGTAATATTGTTTCCTGACTTGCTTTCTCACATTGTTTTCACCTAGTATCTGAAAATGGTGACCAATCGTCACCAAAATTCATATACACGGCTCTACTCATGTCCACTTCAACCTATGAACACATAAAAGCAATCGGCTCAATATTTTGGATTTTATTGACATTAAATGTGAGCTCCTACGAGGAAAAGCCATTATAACCACAAAATTGAAAATATTGTGACGATTGTTGTTATATTTTTACACTAAGTGGACAAGAGTAGGAATGTGCAATTTGTGCATATCAATTTTGGGGGCGATTGGTCAGAGGTTTCAGACATTTAGCGATGCTTTTTTTGTTAGACTCCATAGATAGACAGCCATTAACCCCATGCAGCTAACAGGCTAGCACAGTTGCCTGTAGGGGCAGCAATCAGTGTTCGGCCGCTGATACAGCCAAGATTAGCTGTACGAAATTATCGTCTGACCGTAGCTCCATGTCTTGGTCACTCTCCTCTCAAGCAGCGGAGGAGCCCCGCGTCACAGTTGCCCGCCGTTCATGCAGCCGTAAAAGGGCAAATGCTAATTCTGTCCGGCCACAGGTGCAGCTCAAAGTTGGACTTTGAAAAATCCAGCACGCCTACACACAACCCGACTGAGGATATGCGGTGCAGAAAATGGATGTATGGATGGACTTTGACAAATTTGGAGCCGACCCTCCAACGGAATGTGGCCGTTTAGAGTGCCTCATCTACAGCTGGGCGGTGACGGGGGTACCCCCTGGAGGTGAACTTGGAAAAAAAGTCAAGCCAAACCCTTAGAGATAGATTGAAATTTAATATATAATAATGATCTATGATCAATTCAGTGAGAGAAACTGCATGTTAACTGCTCATTTCCTCACAAGTGAGCCACAGAGAGGCTAATTGTTGTAATATTTTCAGAGGTTGAAATGGGCAGAAGTAGAAATGTCCACATACATTTTGGTGCAAATAGATGGCTGTTTTTTGACATTATGCATAACGTATGAACAATGATTTTGAATGGACAACTTGTGTCTGGTTCCTCCACTGACTCCCACCAAGACATAGAAAGAGGGAGGGGGGCGTCGCTATATTGCTGACTAGAAATGGGCATTCTGAGAGTAGTTAGTTATTTACCGATCTCTCCAAAACAAATTGATAATATTGAAAATGCAAGCTAATGTCATTTTCCAGATAAAAAAAAACAATTAGCTTTTGAGCAAAAAATGGACCACCTGAAGATCACTTTAAAAAACTTACAAGATGCCACGGAGGATGAGCTCGACGAGGAGGAAGAAGTTGATGAGGAGGACCCTCCAAGTTCCGAAAAGGTCCGTCGGGTGGGGTGCATTGGCAATCGTGGTTTGGGGAAATCGTAGCCATTGTCCTCATCCTCCCTGTCCTCTGCTGTGTGCTCCCTTGGGCCGTTGGTCATGGGCAGAGGGGGGAGCTCTGAATAATCTGGATTAGTGGAGAATGGAAGAATGCATTAGAATATACAATTGAAGTTATGTACTTCTTTATTTTTGTAGCATAGGAACCTGAATCCCTGGCTTGCTGCGACCTGGCTTGGATGTTGTACATGGCCTCGTACATCGGAGGGCCATCCTCTAGTTCGCCGAGTGTCGGCCTGCAAAAGGAAACAATCATATCTGATTTACCTTGCTACAGTAAAGCATCTTCATCTTCACCACCACAAGATCATGTGACACGAGCCATCTTGAAGGATTACCGTGGGTTGAAAGCAATGGCTTGACTCTGCGTCTGAATAGTAAATAGAGACTGAGGTTGCGGGGGTCTCGAGACCGGGGGGCTCTCTCCCGCAGGTGGCGCCGTGATGGGGGGCAGGACGGGCCGAGAGGAGGGGATCATGTACTCTGATTCCTCCTCACTGTCACGGGCCTCCTCGCCTGTCACTGACCTCACAGCTGAAGACGGTCTAAGAGATAAAACATACATGCATACAAAAAATGCATTGTACAACAGAACTGCCTTAACTTATGAGGTAAGTTCGTTCCATGACCACGCTGGTAAATCAAACGCTCATTTCTCAAATAATCTTTCGCCATTCAAATTAAATGCCATAAATCTGTCCCAGATCCCCACACCCATAAAAAAGTGTTTTTAAAAAGTAAAAAGCGCTCTACAGTATTGTAGAACGTACAATGATATCAAAATGTTTGTGCATAATTATTTCATATTCAATGCCCCATGACATTGTGCTATTCCTTCTGCCTTTCCTGATATAAATAAGCCTCCTGTATAAGAGTTGATAGAGTTGAGAGCTCCACGGACAGGTTGTGACACGTCAAAACGACATAACTTCAAATAGAATTTTGACGAGTGTATATCATTTGTTGACAAGCAAGCTTGTTCCCCATTGATTGCACTTAACCAGGTCATAAATCACTAGTGTCGTTTGTAGATGAAGTCACGCATGTACCCAACATATGGAGCTGCGTGAGATTCTTCATTTTATCCTGCGTAAGCCGATAAATAATGATGCAAATATATTGCTTACCATTAAATCACATGTGTCAAACAGAGAAATCCCTCATTCTATGGTAATGCTTATATGGGCCATTCAACCAAATTGGTGCCATTTGCATGCCACGGCAATAACATGAAAATACATTTTTATAAAGCGTCCTCCATATGGATATACATGTATAGTGTTTAACGTTAACATTCAATTAGTGTAAATGTCATGGCTAAAACCCACTAATAGTTTCAGTACAAAAAATAAAACAAGTTCTGAGTTGAATCAATGCACAGTGAGTTGTTCAATGTGTATTATCAAATTTTGTGCTTAAAAAAAAAAAAGAGGAAAAAATATAGAACTTTGAGTTTATTTGGAGTACAAAAATAATTTGGTACTCTATATTAATTTGAGAAAAATAACGCTCTTCTTTTCTTAACCCATTAAGGACGGGAGTGCATAACCGCGTTTTACCACTATAGCCGGGAGCCCCCTTGCGTCTTTCTACCTTTAAAGCCGGGAGAGCGGAAATGTCCGTGTCTCTTTTTAATCCAATTCTCCGACTCTTAGCCAATTTAATGCATCAGAATATACACGTGACTGTGTCGCAGAGGATGTCGCGGAATTTTTTTGCGCCGCAGGCTAATGGCGGATGCCGTCGATCGCCGGGAGCTCTGATAAGTAACGGCAGTGATATATAGACAACACGCATCAAGTAATATATGGTTTGTAGACAATGACGATATAGACGTCTTCGTACCCCTTGAAAAAATAAAAATAAAAAATAAACAGTGCTTCTCTTACACTGACACATTATTTTTACATCTTCGATTGAAACAGTCAATAATAATAAATTCTGCCTGTGTGAAAGCCACTTGTCTAAGCTTCTTTTGGAATTGTCTGTCTGCTACAGGGGCTAAAATATGAATCATTTTAACTTTTAGACTTTTAGAGTGCAAATGTATGTGGTATGATTAAACACACAACATGAAATTCTCTGTTTCGGGTTTAATTTCACAGTGAACTTTATGAATGGAAAAAAATCAGCTTGAAGCATGCACTATTTTTGAAGAATTGCTCACAATCTGCTGCTTGTTGTCTAGTTCACTGCCATCATCTAGCACTCGTAACTTAGCTCGTAAAAAAATAATAAACAAATAATAAAAATCTTGAAAAATTCCCAAATAGGTACCACTGTGTTACCAGAATAGAGATCCATTATTATTATTATTTTTGTTATCCAATTTATTCTGTCACATGGAAGCTGGAATTTATCCCTGGTGACTGGGGAGGTCTCCAGTGATAACTTGTCAACCACGCGGCTGACACAACCATTGACTTTTATTGTTGTCAATTCACCGAAATAATGTTTCAACTGCCAGGCAAATTTTTAACCCATAACCGCATTGATGTGTGGCGGATATTCAACTTGCTGTCTGTGCTGCTCTCTAATTTTATGAACATGGATTGTTAAAGGAAACAAAGCTAATAAATACCTGCTTGCCAGTGTGTAGATGGCATTGGCAGAGGATGATGGTTTGACTTTGGGGTTGTCATAATCTTGTCCAATGACTGAGACAAAGTTCTGAAATGTAAATAGAAGAATCTCAGAAACGTGAACCAAAAAAATATGTGAAGTGAGTCAAAACAAATGTTAAGTTCACATAATTAGGGCTGCAACTATTTAATATTTTGGTATTCGGATATCCTACAGAAATTCCTAACGAATAATCGAGTATTCAGAAAAAAATAAAAAATGAAGAATTATGAATACATGACAGAAAATAACATTACACTTAAATGATTTTTAGATAACCTTTTTTTTTTTTTTTTACTTAAATTAAATGGTGCATTGCAGCTGTATTTTATACTTTGGAAACATTGAGTATGGGCCGAAATGACGACAGATACACAGTAACGATTTTGACGGGTAAAACAACATGTTTGAGTAAGCCTGGTTTGTTAAAAAATGGTCAGTAAGAACTGCAGCTGTGTCAGGTTGTCAACAAAAGTGTGCAGTCATTTTTGCCTATTACACTGCCTATGAAAAGTTGTCTGTCGGATCTTGCCAGCCTATATGGGGTATTAGCTTAGCGGCTAGCTGGTAGCCACTAAATCCTAAACCAAGTACCAGTCGCCATATGTCAATGTCTGTGTAATTACAGGGTTTTTAGTGTCCCTAATTAGCGACTGAACATGATTTTAGGCTGACATGTTGATATTAGTGGCAACAGTTTGTGGCAATATAAACTGGCTCCAACTACAGGTGGGAAGATGAGTCAAGTCGGCTGCTATGCAACCACGCGCTGACCGGAACAACTTCATATAAAAAGCCCACCAAGGCATTGATGTCCATGTCTTCTTTGGTCAGCTAACGTTCATTTTAAAATTGGCCTTCACACAAACAGGTTACTCAAGGTAGAAAAAAAATCCCTCTAGAATTGTTTTTTTTTTAAAAATAAAGATACTCGAATTACTCAAGAACTCGTTTCATTCCTAAACATAATACAACTGTGCATCTATTGGTATTTTCAAATTACAAGACAGGCTCAAAGTGTGGGTGTGGTATTTTGTGGTTGTGCTAACCAGCTGGTGGTCCAAACTGAGAGAGTTATTGTTCTTCTGCGGGTCTGTGCGTGTGTCCAGAGCAGAGGGCAGCGCCAAAGGGAGGGAGTGTCGGTTGGAGAGCTCCCTGACACCTGCGCGAATGTCCACACCCACAACAGAGACTTGACTGGATGAGGAAGATGAAGATGATGAAGACGAGAATGTTGGGGCTTTGGGAACAGGCCGGGAGTTCCAGTCAGTGGGTGGCCGGTTTGGGGGTGCTGGAGGCAGTTTATCTCTTGCAGCCTCACCGGGCGTGCAGGGTAGGGGCCGTCTCTGCAAGCGCCCCTCTGAGCACGCGCCGGCCGCGTGGGGGCGGTCTGGAGGAGGTGGAGGTGGGAGATCCCTCAGTGCTGGGGGGAGAGGAAGGGGCTTGTCTTTGTGATGAGATGCTGCCTGGAGAGGACAGTGAAATAGAAATGCCTCCTTAGGGCTGCTTGTTGGTCTGATGTAACAACATAAACAATATGAGCGGTATATTAAAAACTACATTTTCAATACAATGCATAGATAGAAAAATATTCCTAACCAGAGAAATTTTCAGCATCCAATTTACAGAATTAAATTCTTGTATGATGAACATGTACAGAGTGGAACAGAAAGAATCAATTAGCATATTTTGATTCTGCTTTAAGATCTGCCCAAAAAACCCCTGACATTTGGTAAAATACAACAGATCTGGCTAAAGTTATTTCAAATTAAGATTGTGGATGCTTTCATTTATATAGACTATACTAGGATATATAGACTATAGTAGGTATAGTAGGAGCATCCATGAACAGGTCAGCGGAAAAAAGTGTACACTACACAAAAGTGTAAGGCTGTTTGTGTGGTAAAACTCTGCCACACAGCAACAGAATGCACCCACTTCCTCTTAACAACACTGTTGTCATTGGTTGACTCAGAGCTGTGAAAACAGTCATGCTACAGCACAATATGGGTCATTTCCTGAAAGCTTACTATCTGTACGAGCCATATTTAGAAGTGTAACTGGCGAAGACAACTCCTCTCCAAGCAGACTGCCTTGATTAACAAAATGAATCGATTAACAAAATGGGAGAAAGTCTGCGAATGTTCTGAACTCCTTCACACCTGTGCTGCATGGAGCAGAACAATGCTAACTGCAGAAGTATATAGTAAATATAGTTTAGTATATAGTGTACTATAAGTGTGAATATAGCTCACCTACGCAAAGCTGACATGTTGTGTAATAATTGATAAGAATACATTTAATAATAAATAATATGTTCATTCCTGCTCTGTAAGTATAATAGTCATAATATTCTCTGTCTTTACTGACCTTTGTAGTGACTCCAGGACTGGAGGCACCGGGTGGGTTTGGGGGTCTGTGTGGAAGCAAGTCTAGTCTGGGTGGCACCGGTGGGAGGGATGACTGAGGAGTCATTGACATGGGTGATGGGGGACGTTCCACCTGCAACACGCACCCAAAACAACTTCAATGTCACTCTAAGTAAAATAATTAAAGTTGATTGAATCTGGCAAGTTTTATCATCCTAGGTGATTAGACAGAATAAACTATACAGCTTTCCCAAACCGGATGACGTGACAGAAAATTAATTCTAGCGATTCTTACTATTAAAGGCTATGATGATGTTGAAAATATCCAGACATTAAACGACTGCTTCAATTTAAACATGTCATTAGAGGCGCTGATCCTCAATATTAGTTTCCAGACAAAGTTTAATGTCCAAATATTTTCAACGTGTTGCAATTTGAAATGTTTATGTTGGAACTGAGAAACCATGCATGATTCATTACAATTGTCAACACACCAAATAAAAACTTGACAAAAAAAAAAAAATCCCAAATGATCAAGGACACGTTAACCACATGAAAGAATGTTTACCGGCTACACCTACTAATGTGTAAAAGATCAATGCATCATCTCAGAGACACATAAAAGATGGAAGCTAGGGGACTGTACCACATGAAAATGTGAGGTACATAAAAGGCAGTATGAAAACAAAGACAGGAGGCTACGAGCTTTGAGTTTGAAGCACAGTAAAAGAGAAAAGGCCATGCAACAAGTATTTCATCTGCACAGACATGAGTCGAAGACACCATTCAGGTGCTTAACGGGAGAAAAACCTAATCGAACATGCTGCACAAAGCTACCTTTGTACAAGCAAGTTTGCTCATCATTAGGTGGGGGTCTTCAAGTCTGTCATCATCATCGTCATCATAGCTAGGCGATGGAGCACCCTCTGCCCCAAACAGGCCCCTGCAGGAGCTCCCGTTGTTGTCCTTAGGGTCGAATGGATCCACAACAATATGCTCGGTACCTTTAATCTCGCAGCGGCAGAATGGGCAGCCCGTGCCTTGACCCTCGGACTCCTGCCATGGAGGACAGGGGTAAAGAATGTGCAAAAGACAACATACCCACAAGAGTCTCCTGTACTACCTGCCACGCAGTGAGACAGGAGGTGCACATTAGATGACCACAGGGCTCGATCTTTACGTCCTTGTCGTTCTCCGCACAGATTTTGCACAGCTGGAAGGTGGAGCCCATCTCACAGTAGAGTTCATATTGCTCCTGGAGGGAGAGAGAAAAGGCAGTCATGAGCCCTCAGGGGCCAGTACTCATCACAGAGAGGATCTTGGAAGTTGTTGCAGAGGACTGCTGGGGCTTTCCCCACACTGCTATAGAGTGGAGTCAGTTTGACAAACGTTACATTTCATTTGAGTCCAAGTCATTCAAGAAAAAAAACGACAACTATTTGCTTTGAACTCACCTCACTGTCGATACGTATTTTAGGTACAATAAAGTTCTATTGATTAGTGTTCAAGTAGTGTTTTATTCACTCTAATCTAGCTTTCATTATTGTATAATTCAACAACCACACCTCAATTTGTCTTATGAATACATTGGTGTTCAAAATAGATCCCAAATTATCAACTATGACATACTCAATGTGTGTGTTAATTTTCAATGTTTTTTTTTTTCTATTCTCGAGTCGAGTGACATTTGAAAAACAGACATTTACAATCACTAATATCAAGAAACATGCTGCTCTGACCTGTGTGACTTTAATGTGGTCTTGAGGCGAAGGCTCACACAGTCCTGTCAAGTCTGGATTTTGGGGCCGGCCATCAGGGAATAAATAGCTGTAGGTGTAGAGGCACAAAGGCGATTGGTAATATGAGGGGTGTCACAAACGTTCCTGGACTGGTGTCACAACAGATAGCTTTCACAACCAAACTATAAAGTAAAAGTTTTCCACTTCAATATGTGTCAGAAAAATAACCGGCACATCAACAAAGAGATCCGGTGGCATTCTTGGGGCAAGACAACTCGTAACTGCTTCACCATGACAATGCGCTTGCTTTCAGTGCCATGAGCATCTGACAGCTCCTGCCTGAGAAGAACATAGCCATGCTGGAGCAACCCCCTACTCGCATGACCTGGCTCCGTGTGATTTGTTTTCCATCTTTCCCGATCTTAAGAGTGTCATCACGGGGACCAATTTTGATGACATGGATGACTTCAAGATTGTCTTGATGACAGAGTTACGGAGGATCCCAGAAGAATCCTTCCAGGACAGCATGACAGACTGTCAGAGAAGGCTGGGAAAGTATGCTAGCCCCCTAGAGGGATTACCGTATTTTCCAGACTATAAATCTTTTTTTTTTTCATAGTTTGGCCGGGGGTGCGACTTATACTCCGGTGCGATTTATATGTGAAATTATTAACACATTATTATCTGTATATCATTTCACATGTTATTTTAACCCACATAAAGAACATAGAGATGAATCTTAAAAGCTATTAAAATGCATAAATAATTTAAACGGTTAAAATCTAATATTGTGTTAAATAAGTAATTAAAATAGTATGATAAAAAGACAATTTGGCTGTCTATCAATCCAGCTATACAAAATAGTGTACTGTTCCTTTAAAAGGCGCCGTGCCTGGCAGTGCATGGTCTTGCATCATCAGCTAGCCACACACACGCACGCAGGAGAGCGGAGGAGAGATACTTACGAGAACAGATAATTACGACCGAATACAAAAATACTTTTGGAGACTTGGAAACATTCTACATGGTCAGCCATAAATAAAAGACTTATTTAATCGATCTACGACCGTTTTGGTGAGTTTAAAGTTACCGTACCTTTCTTGTAATACTACATGTGTGGATGTTAGCTAAATGTTACCATCGTAGCTCGGTGGAAATGATGTGTACTAAGCGCACAATTTTATTAATTTGATTTATATGGACACATTTATTTGCGTTATGCGACAGAGATAACTTGGATTCCGTGAGTCGGTTGACACACCACATACTGAATACCACAACTCGAGAGCTACTACAGTCATCCCAATATAATTACTTATTTGTTAACTTTACCTCGGCCATACTTCACATAGCACCCGAATGAAAATAAAATAAAATCATTCAGGTAACTGTTGACTGCTGTTGTCTGCTCATTCTTGAAAAGACATTTTCTGACTTTAGTGAGTACACTGTTTTCTGTCAAGATTATAATGTGATTTTTATAGAAACAAATAAAATAAATAACATCTTAAAAAAATGAGAATCTAGCCACAGATGTACAATTTTAATGACGATGTACAGGAACAGTACCATGCAAAAGTCCTGCACATTTATTTCAAATAGCTAGAATGTTACAGCTGGTAGCAGTGGAAAAATGAAGTGATTTTTTTTTCTCATCTGTTTGTTAGTCAGTAAGCTACTTTGTGTTTTATGCAGGATCATGACTGCTGTGAAATGGGTCATGAGTCAGCTAATGGCGGCCTAAGTCTTGCATGACACTGTACTGTAAGCATGCCAAACAGAATACTTCTGGACTTACAAGCCTTCCCTGAAGCCATCTATGAGGGCCTGGAAGAGAGGTTTATTATGAGGAATGGTCTGCAGAATGTTTCCATCCGCAGTCACGTAGCCGATGGCCCACTGGCCCAGTCGGGTGCAGCTCAGTCGGAAGATGTAGCTGAAGAGACGTCATAGAGAAAAAAAAACATAAAGATGACATGCTGGATAAGTTCACACCGTGTTTTAAATGATGAGGACATTTGGGGTGCAAACAGACGCTGCAATAATCCAATATGACAGCACATCTACTGACGTCTGTAGCAGCTGGTCAAGTGATACAGTGGTACTCTCGGGCTTAGTTGGCTACTAGATGTTCTAATGGCAAGAACTGCACTATAAATTGTTGTGTCACGGTGTTCACGCCGACCAACTAACGCTAGAATATAAACGTCATGTTAGTCAGGCCGGCCAAGGCAGCGACATCGTCTTTCAGTGCACAATCAAGCTATTGATGCTAGGTACCAGCACTACACAGAGACATACTCACAAATGCCTAACTCAACTGGAACCAATGCCTCCTTGTCAATGCATCTATGCAAATCAAGACTTGATCAGTTTTTTGTGTGTGTTCAGGATAATCACATTGCATTGTGATGTTCCAAAAGGAAAAAAAGTGATAGTAACAAAAAATGTGCCGCCTTGTCTCACCTGCCAGGTTTGTGAATGAATTTCTGCAATCGTGCTTTGACCTCATCGTACGTGAGGAAGGCCATGTAACCTGGGTGTGTGACTGCCAAGCTGTTCCAGTTCCGTAAAAGGGATGACCAAGGCTATGAGAGAGAAAGTGTGACAAATCAGTGGACAGTGCCTGCCTACAACAACAACAAAAAAGGCATCTTAAAAGTATGAGAAAAGTACGTGTGCGGCACCTGCCTCACAGTGACAAATGTCAACCAACAAGTAAAACTCTGAAGCAAACATTGCAAGAAGTGAAACTCCACATAGGTCTTTAAGCCATATGTGAGGGTTGACTTCAAAGTGCAGGACAGCACAAACGTCAAAACTGATTATATTTCTTTAACCAAACACACAGCAATGAAAAAGACTAACAACATCTACTTGTAGTGCAGTAGTGACATAACTGTTCACCAACCAACCGACATTATACAAATTTGCACAATAATTCTGTGAAGCAAATATGGACTGTGCTGGGAGTCTCATTTTTCGAATTTGCTTGTTAATAATTTCTGCAAAAAAAGTAACCCTTCTAAAAAAAAATAAAAAAATAAAAAAACTGTCTGATACGGTTGATAAAAATGTGACTGTCTGTGTGACAAATCTGAAAACTTCTATCTAAAAAAATCGATCTAACATCCAAATCGCTTTATCATTGTGGCAAAATGTCTAGTTGACATTGCATCATATTGAAGTTAAAGTTCTCTTTTCTTGGGGACAACGCAGTTTATGATTAACAGCACAAAGAAATTACAGTAGAGAAATATACTCACAATCATCATTCATACTAAACGATGTCCTTCAAAAATCTCGGAGGTGAAAGGGGAACATAATCACTCTTGGTGCATGACAAGGACAGCGCAAAATTTTCACTTCCCACTTGGGAGTTTTCAGATATTCAAATGCTTGAGGAAGTGCGGCAAGAAATGTAAAAATGCGCTTAGGTTTTGATAATCCTGTTACGTAAGCAGGAAGAAATTGTAATGTTGCTACCCGGGTTTACATGGATAATAAAAAGGCCGAATCCGAATGGAATTTCATTCGGCTTCACAGGGGTGGAATATTCCTTTTGCCAATCCGAACGAGCGTCATGTATACAGTTCAGTCAGAATAGCCAGGCTGCGCCCAGTGTGCACATGTTCTGTCTTAATGTAAATGCTTAGTGATGCCGTTGTATACGCACTTAAAAATGGCAGCGTCTTACCAGAGCTCATCTGTGACGTGAGTACTTGTTTTAAAGTACTGGTAAGTTGTTTTTATCAAGATGCTGCTTTATTAAATGTGTTAAAACAATTGCGAATACTGTGTTAAATAGACGAATGAACTCAGTCTAGATAAATTATGTGATGTTTATGTCGATCTCCGCGTGTCACATGGATGTAACAAGGCTGATCTGATTAACAGGGTGGAGCAAGGAAACAGCGGATCAGAATAGACCATGTAAACAGGTAACCGGAGGAATTTTGTCATTCGGAATGATTTCAATCCAAATGACAAAAAAAAGTCTCCTTGTAAAACCGGCTACTGACATACGACAACACTCATACAAAGAAACATCTGACTGATACTGACTGCTTTCAGCATTGTCTTAATCAGCAAATGCTTGCAAAATTTCAAAAATGAATATGCTTTGAAGATAAATCTGCCTTCTGTCCTTTTTCCTGACGCTTATAATGCAAACTCTAAGTAAAGCACCAGTGTTATGGTTGCAGTTGCAAGGCTCAAAATACATTGCTTGCAGACGCTGCATTTTAATGTGTATTTGATTAGCACCCTCCTGATTACAAAATGTGGAAGCATGACTCATGGCTAAATGTCATCCAATCTGCTTAGTACTTGTCTGGTAATGGGAACGATAACTTTCAGGGTGCAAATGGAAAGGTGAATGACCTTGAGAAAGAGCGTACCATAAAGCGTACAATAAATGTGCATATTATTCAAAGTTTTCAACAAGGTGACTTGAGGTTGATTACCTGGAAAAGTCTGGTGAAAATGTCAAACTCAAAAACAGAGATGTAGTCATTGCACGTGAGGTCGATGGTGGACTTGAGGGCCATGGCCTCCAGGCCAGAGCTGATTGGATGGAATTCGTGAAGAGACTGACGAAACACCTTCCAAGGCACGATGGTCCTTTGGGACAACAAAACAAAACCAAAAAAAATAAAAATGAATCATTCGTAGCTTAGCTTTACTGTACTCTACTAGAGCTACAACAATTAATCGATATCTAATCTTTCAAATTAAGCGGTAATTATTTTTTACTAATCGAAGAATTGTTTAGGTATCTTTTTGAATTTAAAATTGGACAAATGCTCGCAATTTCAGCTTGTCAACAGTAAATATGATCCAATTTATCAGAGCTGGACAGCGAATTGAATGTAAATGCCAGAAATGTAAAAAAAAAAAAAAAAAAAAAAAATTATATATATATATATATATATATATATATATATATATATATATATATATATATATATATATATATATATATATATATATATATATATATCTCTTTCTACTCACAAAAAGCTAGGGATATTTGGCTTTCAGGTGAAATTTATGGAAAATGTCAAAAGTTCACGCTGCGGTGATATATCATGAAAGTAGGACATTTAAGTAGAAGGATGCACTGGTGATTTAATCATCTCAAACAATTCATTGAAACAAAAGTGAACAACAATGGTCGGTACACCACAACAAAAACGTCTCAATAACTCGTCATGTGTCCTTGAGCATCAATTAGAGCTTGACATCAACATCTCGGGCTGTTCACAAGTCGACTTTGTCTGCTGAGGAATGGCATGCCACTCTTGTTGAAGGGCAGCCCTCTCAGGTCATTGAGGTTCTGGGGTGCAGGGTTTGGAGCCTCGACACGACGACTCAACTGATCCCACAGGTTTTCAATAGGATTCAGGTCTGGAGAAAGAGCAGGCCATTCCATTTGAGGTACACCAGTCTCCAACAGCCGTTCCCTGATGATGCCACCTCGATGAGCTGGCGCATTGTCGTCCAGGCAGATGAAATCAGGCCTGTGTTGCTCTCCTTGACGTCTCCAATGTCGTTAGCGGTCATCATTTCTGCTCAACGTGAATCCACTTTGATCAGAGAACAGGACTGAGGCCCACTGGCCCCTCATCCAGAGTAAATGCTCCCTGGTCCATGCAAGACGATGACGCCTGTGCCTGGTGGTGTGGTCAGGTATTCTTGCAAATCGTCTAGCAGTCAGACCACGCTGACGTAAACGCTTTCAAATGGCCTGACGTGACACTTGGGTGCCTCTCACCTCCCTTTAACGTGCCTGGAGTTGAGTGGCATTCATCATCCGGTTTCTCAGGGCATTGTTCTTAATGTAGCGGTCATCAGCATGGGATGTGGTCAAAGGACGTCCACTTTCTGTGACTCTCCTAGTTTCTCGGTATCTCTCTCACCTGCTGATGACACTCTGACACTCTAAAACAGGGGTGTCAAACTCCAGTCCTCGGGGGCCGCCCTCCTGCATGTCTTAGAGCTTTCCTCGTCCAACACATCTGATTCAAAGAATCGGGATCAGGCTCCTGCAGAACTTGCTGATGAGCTGATCTTTTAAAACAGGTGTGTTGCAGCAGGGAGAGATGGAAAACAGGCAGGACAGCGGCCCTCGACGACTGGAGTTCGACACCCCTGCTCCAAGATCAGCAGCCATGTCCGTTTGAGAACGTCCTGTTTGAAGCATCACAACGGCAAGATACTTTTGATCCATTGTTAGGTGTCGTCTTGGTCTTACGATGTCTAAATGTAAACAGCATGATGAGGAGGACTGTTTAAACACCAGCTCTAATTGAACCAGGACATATTTTGGTCGATTCAAGGATCAAACACCTGTTGTGAAATTTGCCGTTAAGCTCCTCGTTAGAGAACAAGCAACTTGTGCTGGACATGTGCATTCAAAAGCTTAGAGAAGGTCACATTAAGTGCAACTGGAAAGGTTTGAATGAATTTCACGCTCATCCTGAAATTTCACCCAAAAGTAATAACAGGACTGTTGTTGGCTGATGTCTAGAATTCTGTGTAATATGAAATTATTGGTAAAATAACATGAAGTCTCACTTGTCCCCGAAGGCACGCCTCCAGAACTCTGCAGCATCAGCCTTGGTGATGCGGAAATTGTCGCCCTGAAACAGACCATTTGGAAAAATGGCCTTCAGTTCAGCCAGCATGTGGCTGAAGATCAAAGAGAGCTTGGTGAGGTTCCTCCTGTGAAAGCAGAGAATAGAAGCGTTTGTGCTTGAAGCACTGCCACAATGCCAAGGCATTGGTGCTTAAACAACATCATGTTGTAGTACCGTACTTAGTCTACTATTATAATTTGCATGATTTGCTTTGCATAGTGACATCAGAGCGTCATGTCAGAAATATTTCATTAAGAAAATATGCATGCATGTTAAAGTGGGAGAAGCCATGAGGAAAAGTGGGAGTATACAGCAAATGCCCTGAAATTGCTATCTGCTCCGCACACTACTGCACAACTAGTAATTGTGTGCGCCAATGTCACGTTTAGCTGAGACTTCTCGTCTGCAAATTATTACTTACCGGTAGTTCATTGAATTTCCAGCTTCATGTGACAAGTTTGATAGGAGCATTATTTTTGTTTGTTGCATACCACATACAAACTCGATATAATAATATGAAATTGTCACACATGGCGTCCACAAAAACACATTTAGAGGCCCTCTAAAAGCAAAAATGGAAATATGAAGAGTACTCAGCAAGACAGAACTAAAGTGAAGAAACGCGATAAAATGATGCAAGGGGAGAGATTGTGGCAGGAGAAAGAGTGCAGTGTTGGCAAAGCCCCGTAGCACCCAGCAGCATTACAGGAGTGATGCAAAGGGAACCCTGATTTATGAACACAAGTAGACACAAGCAGAATGTGGAGGTTGGGCAGTTGGAATTGAAATGCACGAGAGCGACAGTAATAAAAAGGCCAACCACACTACAGCTGCAGTACACTCACTACACTCTGTATCCTGTGAATGAACGGGTGCCGAAAAGAGAAAACTGTGGATGAGGATAGCTAGAGAAATTTAGCATCAGGCGTCACGTCACTAACAAACTGTTGCTTGTCGGGATGATGGCTTAAAGAAATAGGCAAGAAGTGGAACCAGATGTATAGTACAAAAGTGATTCTTCCCAAAGTTCACACATTGTGACTGCAGGTCTTCGAAGACAGGCATGTCATTAAAAGGAGTAATCAAATACTCAAGATAGTTCTTCCAGAGTATCTCCCCTCTCTAATGTCACCTCTGCTCTGCAAAGCACTGCATTGCTTCTGGCCAATTTAACATCCAACCATCTATTGTCCTGTCAACTATCAGCCGTAGTGAGAAATGAAGCTACCGGCAGGCATCTTACGTTGCCACTCACTAAGCGAGCCTAACTTGAATACATTTGATTTCTCTGCTGTGTTTTCAAGTTATTTTCTGTCTTTGCGGTGAAAATACCACAGTGTCCATGTGTCCGGCATGCAGCTCGCCGAAAATACACAAGCAGAGGTAAACAAATATGCTTCAGGAACTCAGACGCAGAACAGAACCACACTTTTGGAGTGAGGAAGAAACGGACTGTTTTATTCCTGTGGTGAGGGACATGAATACAATGTGTTTTATTGACTTCTATTTTCGTCACAACGTTATCTGTACGTCACCTCTAAATGGGGATACCCCAACTGATCACAATTACCATGTATAGGGGAGTAACTCTGTCCGCTCATGCATAACTCATTTGGGTTATCCCGAATGTTTCAGAAACCGGAAATTTTACCTTAACCCGAATACTGATACTGCATGTAAACATAGTAAACAGAGAGGCAGAGAATGCTTCCCTTTTATTAATTTCCAAATGCAGGCTATGTGCTAAGCCAATCAGCAGCTCCTGTTTGAACTGTTTCCATACAAATTGCCTGATGCACTGGAGCACCGCAAATAACTATGTTAAAGTTTTCTTAAAGTTTGTCTTGAAACATCTTACCTTAGCTAGAATCCTACATCGAAAGATGCAATCCTGGGGGATTAATACACTTTTCAAATCCTTTCTGTTGTTGTGCAAAGCGAAAGTTGTCATGACAACTTCCAGCGGAAGTACTTCTTCGTCGTCTTCATAAGAAAAGATAAGACAACAACGAAGAAGAAGCAATGGCAAACATGGCAACTAGCTTTTGCTTTGCACAACAACATCAAGGATTTAAAAGACACAATCCACAAGGATTGTACCTTTGGCTACAATGCAACGCAGGATTCTAGTTAAAGCCCAACGCACATGAGGTATCAAGACTGAGGGCTGCTTCTCGTGATGTATTGGGTAAGCCCTCCGGAAGAGCCTCCGAAATGTACTCAGAGAGCACCGTCATTTGGTGTATGAAGAGCGCATGCAAGTTGGATAATAGCAGTGTGCGGTTGGCACCTGTTCCCTGCACACATAGAGCCAATGGCGGCTGAGCGCCGAGGTAATCAAACGTGTTTAATGGCGCGGATGGCTCCAAAAATGCCTCCGCACTTGAGGTGCGGATGGCGGATGAGCGCTGATGGTGCCGGGTTTAAAGACCTAGCTAGACCAATCCGACGTCGGATTTCGGGAAGCGTTGGAGCGTTGGATTGCGCCCTCTGACCGATGTAGCAAACACCGTCATAACATCGGACCCCGTCAGGCATTTCAGCATTTTGAATCGGTGCTGTGACTCGTGACATTTGGCCTCTCTGATTGGCTGTAAACTAGCAAATCAGCGCACGGGGCAATGACAGGAAGTGAAAAATGCGGATAAACAGTGTGCATGCGTTTGCTGCCTTAATCTTCTTACAAGTACAAGGGTTGACAATGGAAGTATTTCACAATACTGTGTCAGGAGTGTGAGGGTTTTCTTTGCGTAAGAGTTCAACGTGAGTGAGAAAAATACAGTTGAATGCATTGTTTATGTTTTTCTATTCCACCAATAGCTTTCTGGTTGGCTTTTTCTAACTATGACTAATAGTGACTCCCATCACCGATGGTATGGCTGTATTACATCTTACGCAAGCGCAGAAAGTATTTTAATGGTCAGCGTTGCTGTCTGTCGCTGTGGTGTATTTTTGTTATTTTTTTCCAGCGCGACGTGCTGACAGTCAGCTCGACGCCATAGGGGGTAACGGTCGCTCACATTTAGCCGTCAGATTGGTCTATCTAGGCCTTAAGATAGCCATGTCATCTTCCAAACCGCTTATCCTATATAGGGTCGCGGGGAATTGCTGGAGCCTATCCCAGCCGTCAATGGGCGAAGGCAGACTACACCCCGAACTGGTCGCCAGCCAGTCGCAGGGCACACATAGACACTGTCACTGAGCGGGAATCGATCCCACGCTGCCCGCACACAACTCAGGCGTGTGTACCACTACACTATCAGCGGACCTTAAGATAGCCATTTTAGCATTAAAAGAATAAAGCTTAAAGTAGTTATATGTGTAAAGTGTAAAAGTGTTTAGGAGGGTGCCAACGGTGTGTGAGTTTATGTAACGGCTTAATTGAGGTGTAAATCTCCCCCAAAATAAACCTAAAAAACAAACAAAACAAAAATAAACAAAAAAACACTCCTTTGTGCCACTGGCCATTTCCACATGAAGACATATTTTTAAGGACCAACAGAAACAAATAATTAAAAATATCACTCACCATTAACTTCGCTTCCAAGAGCCGTGTCTGTTTGGCTTAAGCACAGGACTGAATTCTCAAAATAATTGTGCTCGTTTACCTGCCGGTTGAGTAGAAGCACCTGTGACTAAGCCAAACTGTGGCAGGGTTTTTATTTTCTGGACCTGGATTTGAAACATCGCGATGAAGCATAGCAGTGCTGAAAAATAGTGCATCATCATTTGAGTGTCCCAATTATTAAAAAAAAAAAAAACTAAAAAGGAAGCGAGAAAAAGAAACTAAATAGCATCTCCCCGAGGCATCTCCATCCTACAACAGCAGCTCTGTATTCAGTGTTTGTACTACTCCCTACAACTGTTGCTGTTAACTAACCTGCTGTGCCAACACGAACAATGCAGTCACACAAAAGAGCCACATTTAATTGCCATGTTTCATTTCTCCCTGGCGGCAACCATAGCAAAGAGCAGAGGCTTTTTTCTGAACACTAGTGTGTTGTCAACCCCCGCCACCACGCTATCCCCCCTAGTGCTATAGATTGACCCCTGATCCTGCAGCTGGCTGCTCCCTTCCTGTTTCCTGCTGGCTGTGATAAAGTAGTTCAGCTCGTCAGCCAGAACCGTACTGCGCTAATACAGCGCAGCACAGCAGCAAAGGTCAGCCCTTACAGAATGAACTTCTGTCTGGATTTACAAGTATCCCAAATGTCACCTTGCAGCTGTATTATCTTTTGCTTCTCAAATGTAAGAGGGAAATTCAGATTGGCCACATGAAGTCAAAGTCTTGGATGAGGTACAACAAGTGTTGTTTACAGAACATTAAGTCACTCAAGGTTGCTGAAGCTAGGACAAATTGGGATTTGTAGAGCATCTTAAACACATCTCTATTTGTTAATCATTTTGATGCCAGTCACCACTGAATTACATTTGCTTGGAATTGGAGAATGGGCACTTACATATAGCTGAACTAAACTCGGTCATTCTTCATTGGATCGTTAGATAAAACGTTGTCATACAGTATGTAATAAGGGACAACACCACAGTTGATGTTACCAACACATTAACGGGGTGAAGTTTTAGGGGCCACTTACTAAAAGACCATTTTTAACTTCAAAGTCACTTAAAATAGTCTCTCAAACTTTATTGAGCCAAGGCACATATTTCACATCGGAAAAAATCTCATGGCACACCGCTTAAAGGGATTCAGAAAAAGTGAGCAGAGTTTGGCCAACACATAAAAAGCAAGGAGCCCCAATTTTGATTGTGTTGCCACAAAGAGCCACAGCATGCACATAACACTTGGTACCTTGATTGTCTAATGTAATCCGTTCCATCACCACGTTCGAATGAGCCCTCCACACACCGTATTGCTCAGTTTGGGTAAAACTGAAAATTTTCCTGACAATCCTATCGCGGGCGGAAATTACATTTTCATCAGACAAACCTGCTGTAACAATATCAAGAGCTCATGGTTTGGTTTTATCACGGTATGGATGTCACAGTATGATATTTACTACAATATTGTCTGAATGCTTACACACCCTAAAAACAGTTGGGTTAAAAATAACACCATTTTGGGTCAAAGTGGACCGATCAACCAATTGGGTGATTTGACCCATCTTCTTGCATTGCTTTGTACAAAACAGCCCAATTTTGGGGGTTGATTTTCATTTCATTTTTGTTGTTCACTGAAACTATGTCCAAATATACAAGAGAAACACATTCAGAGCACGTGTTTGAAATGTGTCTCAATTATCCTGCAGTCATCATCACTTTAGAAGTTGAAATCTATGGAACTGGCTTCATGTCAGATCTCCATCAGGAAACAGCACTCAACATAGTGCACTTCCGTATTGATCCCACCACACAGCTTCACAAACAAGCACCTAAATGAAGCCAACAGCCTGCTCTTATTTCCTGACCAACTTCTACTTATTGTATTGTAATTTGTGTTTGTCTTAATCCCCAAATTAAAACCCTCATTAGAGATTAGATTTGAAAATCATAATCCTCTTAATAATTAGTTATACACAGTATTTGTGCATATTTGAGCCCTTTTGGCTCAGTTTGAATAATAAGAGTAGCTGATTGTATACAGCAGAGCAGCGAAGCAAGAGGATTGTGTGTTCATCAACAGCCCCAGAGTAGGACGAAGGTCTCAGTGCTATAAAAATCATGATACACTGCTAGCTGGGTTAATGCAAGACCATATACGTAAATGAGGTGATTCACCCTCAGGCTATGAAGTGTGAACTGCTTTCCATACTGGCCATGCACTAAAAGAACAGCATTTGTTCTCCTTCTGGTGGAATCACAACAAAAAGCAAAGTGAGAAGATTCACTGTTACGGGAAGCACATGAAGCACAGATGACCACTTTTATTTTTTCTTGATTTGTGTCTCTCAAGATAGAAGAGTCCCAATAAAACACTTCTCGTGAAAAACACACATACAGTGGAGGTGTGAAACACCATTGTGGCATGTTTTTTACCCCACAATTTTCTGAAAAAAAAAAAAAAGAAAGAAAAAGACAGTTGCAGAAACTGCAAACTTTGAAAAGGCCTAACAACCATGCTGGATAGATTGCACATAGCTCCCTCCAATTTTAGCGCCTACAGTTCTGAATGTAACAAAGGCCAGGCTACAGATAGACTTGTACTGCTGTTAAACACATTAAAAAAAAAAAAACTCGGAGCTTGATCCTAAAGTTAAACAATAGTAAATGGATGATAATGTTTTCTTCAAACCATGAATGATAATGTTCTCTTCCAGTCATGTAAGGAGCACTCACGTGGACTCCCGAATAGGCAACAGCCGCAAATCAATGAAGCAAAGAAGCAATAACAGCAGTCATTCAGGGGAAGTACAATGTTTCATTTGTTCAGTTATTGAACATGCTACAGTACACAGTAGTAGAAAGAGCAATATAAGGTAGATAAATCTGCTTTATGTCATGCTCTCCTATACACAAGAGGCTGAAACAGTCAAGAATTTTGCATATCATAAACATGTTTTTAGGTTACGAATGTGCAATGAACAAGTTGGCTGGGCAGGAAGCATACATGGTCATACAGCACAAGAAGGCACGCTCAGTTACCTTTAATATTTCATTGGATTGCTTCATATTTATGGCCTAGAAGTGTTTGTTTTTTTTTAAAATAGAAATATTAAATGTAATATTGTGTGCTCTGGCAACTTGTCCAGGGTGCACCCAGCACTCGCCTAAAGTCACCTGGGATTGGTTCCAGTTCACCCATGACCATAATGAGGATAAGAAGTACAGAAATGGACAGTTGGTTGGATGGATGATTTACTGCTACGCTTTAGAGTAGGTTAGTGATTTTGGCCCGTTCCAATTTACATTTGAATGAAGTTATCCTAAACTGTAGAGTGAAATATTTAACACGCATTCCACGCCTTTTACTTGAAAGACAGAATTATTTAGACAGCAATGCATCAGAAAAGTTATTGTACTGTATTACTTGAGGGAAACAGTCCACGTATTCGTTTGTGTTATCTATCTTTGCGTACAGACTTCCCCCACAAAACCCATTAGGTAAGGGATGTGCCTTAAAAGAAGATATCAGTGCCAAGATAAGTGACATTTTGCAGCTAATGGTTTTGGTGCTACTGTGGTATTATATCCGGTATCAATTTGTGTATGTGCAGTTTCTTAATCAGGTGTATTAAAAAGTCACTTTGAAAATATGAATTACTGGTCATACTCTAAGGTCGACTGGTTAGCACGTCTGCCTCACAGTTCAGAGGTCGTGGGTTCGATTCCGGCTCTGGCCTCCCTGTGTGGATTTGCATGTTCTCCTCGTGCCTGAGTGTATTTTCTCCGGTTTCCTCCCACATTCCAAAATCATGCATGGTGAGTTGATTGGACACTCTAAATTGACCCTAAATGTGATTGTGACTGCGGATGTTTGTCTCCGTGTGCCTTGCGATTGGCTGGCAACCACTTCGGGGTGTCCCCCGCCTACTGCCCCGACGTGAAAACGCTTGGTCTCTCGCTCTGCAATCCCCTAAATTCCCGTGCAGAAGAAGAGCTCTGAAGCCGCTTCCTTATTCTTTTTTTTTAAATTTTTTTTACTGTCGGTAGAGAGGGATAGCAGTGCACAACGCCATAGAACCTCCAACCTTCCCAGGCGGTGTGTAACTTAAGGATGTGTACAGTACATGTGGGCGAACGTCTGTTTTTCTTTTTTGGCAATCTTCTGCAGGCCGGACCAAAATGCTTGGCGGGCCTGATCTGGACCCGCGTCTCCAGTTGAATAGGCTGTCATAAACCATGGTAATGTGTTTTACCATTTAAATTTCAGTGGGTGTATCCACATTAGCCCCTTACAGACCGCATGAGCTAATTCGGGAAATTCCGTATTTACCCTGGTAGTTTGTGTCAATTCCCTACATTAACCCAGTACTGATAATAGCATTTGCATAATGGTCTCAAGGGACTCTACAAACAGAGCTTTACAGTGCGTGACATGATTTGAGATCTTATCAGTCAAAGTAGAGCCATGCATTCCCAGGGGGGTATTTAGTTTCTCTGACTGGGGTGACAGATTTAAATAATATAGGAACTCATATTTATGGAAGGTGCTCTGTTGTAAGGCTGTGCACAATCGAAATTGAATTACATTTACAATTAATACACCCAACAATTACAAAATTGGCATAATCGTAAAAAAACGATTATTACCGGTAATATGTATATATATATCCAACGCACTGTTTGTTTACACAAGGAAGTAATACTTGAATTTATAAATTTGCACCTTATTTTATGACTAATTTGATGCATTTTGTTTGGTCCAAAAGGAGTTTACATGGTCTTTCGAAGAAATGTACTTGACTTTAGATTTTTAACGTTTCAACATTTTCTTGTTTTGTACCAATAATGAATAATCAGGATTTCAATTACTACCAAAATAATCATGATTAATATTTTTTTCATAATCGATCCGCCCTACTCTGTTGGTAAACAAAAATTTGCTAATACCATGAGATACTGAACCATGCAACGACAACCACAGCAGGCCTTCATGCAACAATGCTGCAGAATATATTTCATGCTCTGAACATTTTACTCAGGCATTTTCAGCATCAGCAACTTTACATCTAAACAACAAATAAAAGAAGCTTGAGGACTATCACAACAAACCTCCTGATGGTTCCATCTTGTGCATGCATGTACACAGGTGCAGTGATGAAATACAAAACACTACATACAGCCATTCTCCTTGTTCAATTAGGCACATTTTCCCAAAAGCCATCCTCAAATTGTGATGCAGACAAAATTCACAATGTCTCATTTGGTCTCAAATGACTATGAGGAACTGAGTGGTCATGGTGGAAACACCTACTGCTAATACTATAATATCAATGCATCTCCTAATATTGCCAATTTAACTTGATGTTGGCTTAAGAAAGTTGCAAGAGTGGGTCATTGTTAATTATGAGTAAATACCTGCATGCATTCTATTTGACTAGGACCTGTGGATTGCTGATCAGCTGTAATGAAATAAAAAAACTAGAATTCCCATTTGATATTTTGTCATGGTCTCCCGTTCAAGTGGATGAAAGCACAACCAGAAAAGTACTCCGTTTAGCGTAGACCTTTGCCAAAACAAAATTGAAAAGTGTGAATTCCATCAAGCCCATAGTCATTTGAAAAATTATAAATAAATTCCTCAGTAAACTTTATTTGGATCTGAAACTAAATGTAATGGCTAATCCTTATAATTTATGGTTTATCCCCTACACAAGATTTTGTGTAAATTTGTTTGCAGTTTTTGCATAACTAATCAACAACGCAACAAACACTCCTTCCCTTGACAGATGGTAGTTATAGTGAAGTTGCTGCCTCTAGAAAGCACTGAAATTACAGCAAGGAAAAACTGAAAAAACCCATTTGGGGAAAAAAGAAGAAAGCCAAATGCTCGAGTGGCTAAACCATTCAAACTAACTCAATTTACGATCAAAAATGTTGAAAATATGCCTGTCTGATGGCAATTTGTAACGTTTGCAGCAGCAAACGACGACCAGTCGTTTACAACCTAGGATCCTATTATTGGACCCTTGTCGACGTAATCGGACCATTTTTGATGGATTATGACTGTCTTGGAAATTTATGAGGCTGAAATGGCGAGTTCCGTATTTTTTGTGTGTCTGCGAGTGTCTGACTTAAGTGCTCGCTGAGCAAGCAGATATGATTGTATCTTAAAGTGTCGGGCATTGCTCAAATCTCCAGGAACTCTGTTTTTTAAAGGTGTATCACATGCCAGGGCAAGTATCCAGGTAGTGACATGCATACCCCAGCATAGCAACTGTCCCGCATTTGGGACGCTGAACCATTAAAAGTCTAATGTGGTGCTATACAATGTTAACTAGAACAAGCATGAGAGAACATTTCATAAAATGAAGCGCGGCTTGAAGACACCATTGGAGAAGTGGGTCCATCCTCAAAACCAAGCCCTATCGGTCGATGCAGAATTCTACTGCTACTCTGTGACTAAAAGCCTAGATAGACCAATCCGATGTCGGAGGTCGTGAAGCTTCGTGGCGTCTGATTGCACCGTCTGATTGGTGTAGTGACCAACGATCATAGCGTCGGACCCCGTCAGGAAGCAATTGGTGGGCATTTCAGCATGTTCAATCGGTGTCGTGAGTCGTGACATTTGGTCACTCTGTTTGGCTGTTAGCTAGCAAATCAGCGCTGGGAGCACGAACGGCATGTGACAAATTCGGATAAACAGTGAGGAGAACTTTGTTGCCTTAATCCACCCGTTTTTAGCCATCTTAGTGGGTGGCCATTTTGTCATTTCTGTCGACTAATCATGGCTCAGCTTCAGAAAACAGGTGAGCTGTCATTGGTCGTTACCTAAACCCTGAGTAGTAGTGCTGTCATTTTTAGTCGAAAGAAGTGACAAAACGGACGCCCCCAGAGATGGCTAAAACGGCTGGATTAACTCTTATTCCACAAACGCAATATTCATCAGAATGCCTTGTTTCAACTAGTGGGCTTGCATAGAACATATTGAAAAAAAATGTTTAGGTTGATTTCCCCAAAGTGTAACTTTATATACATTCACCGGGTCAATGTATTCTGTTTAAACTGTTTTGAAAACTGCTTAAAAAAATTCCAAATTACTTTATATAAAAGCATTATTTAGTGTTGAATATAGTTAATTTAACTTGGTAACTAGTTACTTTTATTATAAAGTAATTCAATTACTAACTCAGTTACTTTTTGGAGCAAGAATGAGTAACAATAACTAATTACTTTTATAAAGTAATGTTCCCAACACTGGTGACTAATAGTTAACAGTTATATATAATAGTTAACAAACAATGAACATGTTACCTAAATGCACGCTGCAACAGTGCAATCCTTTGTCAGTACAAGTAGCAGATTTTTTTTAACCATAGTACGATAAGATGTCTTTTTATTTATCATCATTGGGGTTGTCTTGTTGAAATGACAAGTCACTCAGTATTTAACCAACTGCGGTCTCCATTAATTGCCATATGGTGACATTCAACGTCTTGAACTGCAATAAGAATATGTGAGCAAAAATGCTCAAAGAGTCCTGTGCCGAATCTGGGCCAGCGTATAAGATATTAAGTTACTCATTGTCATAGGACTCACTTTCATCTTGGCTCTCTTATACAGTGAACTTTTCAGCCTCCCTTCCATGTATGCATACTAAACATACAGCAATTCCCATCTGCTCACCTTCAAAGCTGTCAAGATTTCTATTTAGCATGTGCAAGCATTATCTTATAGGTGTTGAGGTGTTGAATGTGTTAGGTGTACAAACATTCCATGAGTTTTCTGTGGAGGAGAATGTGTAGGGGTGGTCTGAATCTCTAGGTTGTTATCTACCCACATTGCATTCAATGGTCTCAAGCTAGCCCAAAGTTTTATAATTTTACTTAAGGAGCTATCTAGTCGTGGTAGATGTCAACACATAAGCCTGGATAACAGCTGAAGTCACGCTAACGTCCTAATGATTTATACTCTACTCTTAAAAACACTTAACTTCTGACTAAAAAGTAATCCGTCCATCTGCGGCTTAATTCAACCATGTTGGTCTTTTTTACGCCTCAATGTCACTGGTTGATTCTGTATCTTTCTCAAGTGGGCTACCATTGGTTAATGGGGACACATAGACAATAGCGATCTTTGTGAGTTTAGACTAGCCGTGTGTACTTTTCTTATATTTTCCATTCACTTGGGAAAAAGCCAGTTAATAATAAAATTTAATTTTAACTTGTTTGTCTAAGTCATACAGCTGAAGGCAAATTTCTTTGACTTTGTGTTAAACACGTTTGTGGTTATGTTTTTTGAAAAAGACCAGTGTCACTGAGGAACTGTGCAAAAAACCCTAATTAGCAAATGTCCCACTAAAATGAGAAGCTTTTTTTTCTTTTTTAAACAGCACGTGGTGTAATGTGTGAAGATACTAATCTTTTATGCATTAGTTTTATAAATTTGCAAATTTGGAGCAAAAAACCCACAAAAAGTTCAAATTAACCTAACATAGGTACATGTAATTTAGTGGAATAGCAACCGAACGAAAATACGATATACTGTATTACAGTATATACTGTATGTATGTAAGCAAAATAGTTTGTTGTTCTCCTTTTTTGAGTGTATTTTTGTTACATCCCTCCGCCTCACTGTCATTTTGGTCAAACCAGAAATGTCTCTTCGTTGAACAACCACCCGCAAAGTTGTCGGCTGGCATTTAGAAGTTGTATTCGAAAGGCTTAAAAACAGCATTAATTATCCAAGACGAGGTCGACACATTGCCATATAACAGTGTTGTCTAATGTGCTGAACAGTATATAGCAACTGCATTTTGTTTCAGTTTCAAGTTCAAGAATGGACCAAAAGAAGCCAGTGACCAATGCTCATAGCTTTACTACATTGTAATCTCATTGCAGCTCTAATGCTGACTCAATATTGAAAGCATCTATCAAATATACAATTGTGCACAAATAAGCACATGCACATTTCCACACAAACACCACTTTAACTCTATTGCTGATCATCTTCCTATTCATTGCCATGCAAGCATACATTGGTACAGGAAGTCCTCAATTTACGAACGAGTTCCATTCGTACTCTGCCTATGTAACAAGAATTTGCGCATAAGTCGGATTTCACTGTTAAAAGATTAAATTTACATCAAAATACTTTGTATAAAAAAACGAAAATACATCAAAATAAAAAGCATAAGATGCTGTACTTAGCATTGCTTCTAAGAGGTGGATGGAGAAGGACGAGAGGAGGGCGAAAAAGGCAAAGATACTGCTGGCGCGCAATCAGACACGATCGAGACACTCTGAGCATGCTCAACCGTTTGACTTTAACCCGACTACTGACTGCATGTAAACATAGTCACCATGGTGCTGGGGACAAAATGGAGGAGGAGGCACGGGCGTCGTAAAGTCGAAACGTCATAGGTTGTGTACGTTGTGATCCGAGGACTTCCTGTACTGATAATTACCATATTTTCGCGACCAAAAGGCGCACCGCAGTAAAAGGCGCACTCTCATTTACGGGTGCTATTTCTGTATTTAACACATAAATAAGGCACACCGTATTATTGGGCGCAGGCGTGGTAAAACATACAATAGCTTAAAACACACGGTAGCATGCATGCACGCTAAAACATGCTAGCAAGCATGCTAATATATGTTTTTAAAAAGGCAGCGGGAGCAAAACTGAGTTCGGTTGTGTTTCATTGAAACAATGTACTCACGTAATTGTCAGTGATTAACTGTCATTCACAAATCCATCAAAGTCCTCATCTTCGGTACCCGAAATGAACAGCTGGGCAAGCTCTTCATTAAACACGGCAGGTTCTTTTTCGTCATTGTCCGAGTCAGTCTTGTTGCCGTGCGGCTCCTCAGAAACGATGCCGGCTTTTGCGAAAGCTCGCACAACAGTCCAAGCGGACACTTTAGCCCAAGCATCCACAATCCATTCACAAATTGCCCGGCGCTGCCTCCCAGTCTTTGTGAAGCTGTGTTCGCCGTCAGTCATCCATCGCTCCCACGCCACTTGCAACTTGAACGCCCTATTTACACCGATGTCCGGTGGTTGGAGTTCTTTTGTTAAGCCTCCGGGAATAATGGCAAGCTTGGAGTTCATCTGCTTCACTTGGTTTTTCACAGCGGCTGTGAGATGGCGCGCATGGAGTCACAGATTAACAGCGACGGTGACGTGTGGAAAAAAACATCCGGTCTCTTTGTGTACACCTCAGTCAGCCACTCTCTCATTTTCTCCTCGTCCATCCAGCCCTTTCGATTGGCCTTGATGATGACTGCGGCTGGAAACTTTTCTTCCGCTTAAAAAAAACCCTTAGGTGGCAGTTTCTGTCCATTACCATGGCAACCAAGCACAACAGTAAAAGCCGACTTCTCGTGCCCCGGTGTGCGTATCGCTACCGTGCTGGTCCCCTTCTCCTCCACAGTGTGGGTCACCGGAATGTCGAAAGTGAGTGGCACCTTGTCCATGTTGTTGATGTGGTTGGCCTGGATGCGTTTGTTGGCAATCTTTGTACTACAGTAGGAGCGGAAGATGGCCAGCTTTTCCTGCTTCCTCCACTTACGAACCATGCATTCGTTGATCCTAAATTCTTTCGCGGCGGCTCGATTTCCATGTTCCTGCGCGTAGATAGTTTGCAATTTGAACTGTGCTTCGTAGGTGTGTCTCTTCGTGGGTGCCATTTTCAATGTTGTTATGCACAATGAATGCATATACCGGCACTATACACTTACTGGGGGCGTGCCTTTAGCGTCCTCTGTCACGTCCACCCTTCTCCCTTTAGCGTCCGCACAGTGTCCTCACTCACGTCCACCTTTTCTCTATATTACCAGCGTGTTGGCAGCAAATGCTCCCAGCCAGTCAAACGCAGCGTTCAACAAAGTCACATATCATTCACAGATATTGGAACTCTGTGAACACATAAGGCGCAAGTCCATTTTGGAGAATATTTTAGACTTTTAAGTGCACCTTACAGTCGTGAAACTACGGTAGATGTGCTGTTGTGGTCCATCAGCTCGTAATGCTGTGTGTTGGAAACATTGTGTTTTATCATTTCCTTTATTATGTATGACACCATCCCCAACTTTGGACATTCTCTTTCCTTTTGTTTTGTTGGTTAGTCTTTTTCCTGTACGCTGCCATCGCACCCACTTATTTCCAGAAGGGGTCTGAGGGTGAGTCTCCGGTAACATTAGTCCATATGAAAAAATGATCACTGTGAAGATTTGAGGCAGAGATTTTGCTGGGACTTTTATGCAAGCAGTTACTCAATTAATCGTTTCAGCCCTACCGCAGCACCATTGCAAACATCATTTTGTCCTTGTCTGATGACAAAAAGCTATCACAATTCAATTTTTTTCAAGCCGAACAAAGACTGACTTATAGAAACTTATTTTGTAAAAACACACCACAAACTATGAGACAGCTTTATCGCTAGCAACAACAGTCTTTTATAGACCTTCGCTGTAAGTGTGAAGTGTATGTTTGTGTAATGTTGGCTTGCTATGATTCACGGACCCCTACCTGTTGTCTTGTTCCCAGCTTGTAACAACGATTAGCAGGGTAAAAATGGCACTTACAAAAGCACGATAACGACATAGGGGAAAACTCGTTTGAGTGTTATCACCTGATGATTAAAAAAAAAAATAATAAAATAAAAAAATAAAAAATCACAATTCTGAGCACTTCATTGAAATGAAAAACAGACTGCTCGTCATCACGGTCAAATGTTGATGCTTTGAAGGAGAGGACTTTTGACGAATTATGAAAACACTCCGAAGTCATGGCTCTATTTTACATCTCATTACATTCTATTACAAACTCAACAGCAAACTTAATTATGATGCTAGCTTCAGGTGGTTTCGCGCCTCCGGTAGTCAACCAATTCCCACCTACTTTATTTCATTTTAAACTCATATCAACATTCAGACTCCTGAAGGCGGCAATAACAGCAAAGCAACAACAAAAATTGCTTTGGCACAACAAAGCCTGCAAAAAAAAACAACCCAATTAATCTCCAGAAGCAGCAGCTGCAAAAGCGCACAACAGAACAAAAGGAAACAAGTGATACTGTAAAAGCAAAACAATGAGGGACTTGAGTGAATCGTCTACACCTGAGAATTTCCTCATTAATAGTGCACCGACTGAGCTGATTGTGACTCTTAAGAGACGTTTAGTGGCCTTTTCTGAGAATTGGGCTCATTCTGTACTAATTGCACTTACTCACATCGGTGCACACAAGAGCACACCATAAGAACAAACACACAAAGCCTTACACTAAGAAGAGCATGTGATATTTGCATGTACTGTTCATGGTAGAGATTGGGAGGCACAAACAGTGACTGTATCTGTAAATTTCCGAGTCAGTTCTGAGTCTGACCACAGATGCCGACATGCACCAAACCACAACACTCCATTCTCTCATTTTGCACCCTGAGGGATAAAGGCCTATGTAGACCAATCCAATGTTGGCCAACTGTGACCGACGCTTACCCCGTGTGGCGTCGGGCCGGCTGTCAGCACGTCATGCTGGAAAAATACACCGCAGTACCTTTTGCGCATTTGTGAGATGTAATACCCTTCCATACCATTGGCGGCGGTAGTCACTATTCATCATGGTTAGAAAAAGCCAAGCTATTGGCCGGGGGCGGATTATAAAAACGTAAACATTGCATTCAGCTATATTTTTAGCTTACAATGAACTCCCACACGAAGTACACCCTCATGTTTTTGACACAGTATCGTGAAATACTTCCATTATCAACCCTCGCTCTTGTACTTGTAAGATTAAGGCAGCAAAGTTGTGCTCAATGTTTATCCGCATTTGTCACTTCCTGTTCGTACACGGTGTGCTGATTCGCTAGCTAACAGCCAATCAGAGTGACCAAATGTCACAAAGCTGATTCAACATGCTGAAACACCCACCAGACACTTCCTGACGAGGTCCGATGTAATGATGGTCATCGCCACACCAATCAGACGGCGCAATCAGACGCCCCAGCGCTTACCGACATCGGATTGGTGAATCGAGGCCTTGAGAGTGCTCTGTGTGCCACCTCGTCACAATTATTCATTCCAACTGTGGTGTCGCAAAGGCTTCACGCCTCCGATTTGGAAAATGTTCACTTGGAAATCAAATGGGCTTGACAACACGCTCACCTGGGTTGCGAGTTCTCCTCATACATGCGCTCCTTGCCCTCCTTGAATAAAGTGATGGTCTGCTTGGTCTTCTTGGTCAGGTTCTCCATGAAGACTCGAAAGTACTCATTCTCGCCCAGGGTTTCCATTTTGCCCTCATAGCGTGACAAAATTGTGCGCAGGTGTTGGTAGGTGTCTGGCAACAGGTCCAGGATGTAAGGGGGGCTGTTCTTCAGGGCCAATTTGGGGTTTTGGCACAGGCGCACCACCTGCAAAGATGGAAAGAATGTGTCAGAAAGACACATTAACCCATGAAGGCCTAACGCGCCTGGCAGAACGTCTCTCAAAAACCTACGTGCGACTTTAGAATCACCCGCTAAAGCCTGAGGTTTTCTTGGAAATTCAACACCTACAAAATAATTGATATCTGAGCCACTGTAGCAGACATCATTCCAAACGAATTTGAGAACTTATACGTGGCTTTCACACAGGTCTGAGTTTATTATTATTTACTGTTTCAATCGAAAATGTCAAAATAAAGTGTCAATGCAAGAGAAGCAGTATTTCTAATTTAAAAAAAAAAAAAAGAGTGGTAATTACCATTCTCTATTCTGTTACAAAGCCGTCAATAATGTCATTTTCTACAAACATATCTTAACCATATATCACGTTTGACTGGCTCCACTGGTTCAAAGTCCACAAGTGCGCCATCGACTGTATATCACTACCGTCACTAATTTCAGAGCTCCCGCGATCGTCTGCGCCCGCGAGTACTGCTCGAAAAAAAATCCGGGACATTTTCCGGGGGCTCACGACACCATCACCTATATATTCCATTGCATTTCATTGGCTATGAAACTGGGAATTGTTTAAAAATTTTTTTATTTTTTTTAAATGATGTATCCGCTCTCCCGGCTGGGCTCTAAGGGTATAAAGACGCAGCAGCGCTCTCAGCTCTAGTGGTAGAAACACGGTTATTCGCTCCCGGCCTGTATGGGTTAAGACACTATAAAGGAGGAACAGAAGAAAATAATCAAGCAATCAAGAGAATTTTCATGCTGCCTTTTCAGGGCTTCAAAGCTTTATTTATATCTGGTAGAGAATGCTATAGGTTGTTTTAAATCCAGTCATGAACACTTGTGTGTACAGACATTCTGTGTGTACAGACATTCTGTGTCCGCCACAACAGTGGACACGAAAAAAATTACATTCCAGCAGACTACAACATAACATCATAAAAGCTTGGAGTTCTTTAGAGAGACTTAGACTTAGACTTGACTTTATTGATCCCTTTGGGATGACTCCCTCTGGGAAATTTGCATTTCCAGCAGCAATAAAAACAAATAGGCAAAAAAATATATATCTATATCTCTGCTCCTGAAGGAAGCCTTCATCTTGTTGAGAATAGTCTAGACTTCACGCGTTACCCATGGCTTGTTATTAGGGTAGTAGCGGACAATCTTGACAGGTAAGACCACGCCTGTGCAGAAGCAGAAGCAGCTTGAGCTGCAAGTCTCCAGAATAATGGCTACTGTAGCATGGTGAATATCAATGAGTGCATGCCTTATGGCCAGGGGCGCACATAATTGGTACGCAAGTACACATGCGCAACAGAAATCACTGATGCGTAAACGTCATGCGAGTCACGGCGCGCCTTTGCGTACCTGGACACCGTGGTGCAACGGATCATCTTTGATCCATGAGCGGTACGGATCAAGCGTCACGGTCCGGGCCGGGCGCGATCCGCGGAATGGTTGGTGAACAAAAACCGTGCGCGTTCACATTAAGTCAACGTAATTAGTCCGCATTCACTGTAATAGCAGCAGAGCAAGTCGAAAACCCTCATGGCTCACATAAGCCTCATATGGGAGCGCTTTGCGAGCATACTCAACGGACACACCTCCGCAAAGGCTAACTTCAAAATAAAGCTTACTAAATAATACATGGCGTCATTGATACCGATGCAATAGCTTTAGTAGACTTTTTCTTTAAAGTTGATCTCCGTGGTGGCGTAACAGCTAACTTGACTTCCGTTTTCGACGTCTTAGCTCGCCACCTACATCAACACAACGCTATCAACGCCAAGTCATATTCAGTCGCTAATTTAGGACGCTAACAAACCGCTAGTTAATTTCGCTGTCATTGTATGATACGGCACAAGTCTCCGGCGTTAGTGGCTAGCAGCTGTTATAATTAGCAACAAGTGCCTGCCTGGTAGTTCAACACCTTGGCTTACTTTTTTTTTTTAAACTTCTTTTTCAATTGTTGAGATTATTTTGCAATGCGCTGTCCATGTGTAATGGAAGGTGCCTTAAATTGCACTTCAAGCTCTTTCTCATTATGAAAAAATAAAAAATAAAACCTTGTCTTAATTTATTTTATAAAAACCCTTTTGCTCATTAAATAATATTAAGAAAAGCTTGTTATTTTATACACTGTACCATGCATAAAACAAGAATGTTCTTATTTTATTCTATTACAGTGTATAAAATAACAAGGTATCCTGCCTTATATTGCGTTCTTAAATCCTAAATGGCCACATTAGACATTAGGATTTTTTTTTTAACGGGCAAAAGTGTTTTGTAAAATAAATGAAATCAAAGTTCTAATTATCTTTTTTTCTTTTAATTATGCTGATCCGAAACACAATCCGATCCATGACGCAAAATCCGTGACCGATCTGAACCGTGACTTGTGTGATCCGTTCAGACACTAGTGAGTACCAAAGTCAATCTCCTGGTACTCATGTGAGTCACCCATGAAAAAATGATGTGCACCCCTGCTAATGGCTACAACCCAGTTGATCACATTTGCACAACATTTCCTCTCATGACCAAACAAAAAGTGTCAATAAGCGGCCAACGGAACACCTGCTTTCATGCGTGGCACGATTTCTGAGTTCATTGAAACCAATCATTACCATTTATCGGTTGCATGCAGCCTTGTTTGAGTTACAGTCTATAAATCTTATTTGGATTCCCAACCAAGGTTTCAAGAATTTAAACCTTCACCTCTGTTGCCCAACAAACAATCATTGACACTACACAAATGAATACAGTAATTGGTGAACTGAGAGATAATCTTTCATCTTGGTGCTTTGCTGTGTCTTGTCTATAGTCAATCAATTACACAACGTGGTCAAAGATGATCACTGGACTGCATATTCTTGGGTCATCCTGACTAATGTTCAACGTTTTGTTTCGACGATCCTGCTGTACTTCTGCAATATGAGTCACTGTCGACCATTCAAAAAAAAGTCTACAAAGCAGACAGACTGGAAGATTTTTACCTTAAACTGCAGCTGTACACATTGCTATGATGCAACTACCGTAGGTTATTTCGAGGGATGCTCCGATCGATCGGGCACTGATAATGATCGGCCGATTTTCGTGAAAAATTACGTGATCGGAATATTTGATCAAAGCCTTTTATTGCCGCTCAAAAAATTCCGATCACCCGCAGCTCATGCTTCGCAGCCTTCAGCCATGAGAGACCAGCCTGCGTGCTGTGTTGCGATTGCGACTTTGATTATATTCTGAACCATGCAATGTTTAGGTGGCATGTTATTTATTTGACTTTTTGCATAACTAAGTCTGTTGGGACTGCTGATTGTTTTGATCTGTTAAAAACTGTGTACTAAAAGCTGGTAAATTTAAGTTTTTCAGTTATCTTTGTGACAACAACGGTTTTGTATTTTTTCACGCTTTTGAAAATATATATCGGAATGATATGGCGGCTTTTTTTCAGATAATATTGCATAATATCTGTAATAAATGGAATAAATAATGGAAATATATACAGATATTCCATGTGATCGGAATCTGTATCGGCCGATCTCACTCATGCATGATCGGTATCGGTATCGTTGTCATAAAACCCTGATCGGAACATCCCTAGTTATTTCATCAAGTCATCGTAGTACCGTAGGAACAAACTGCTGACTATTGAAAAACAGTCACATTATGGTCTGATATAGTGGAAGTTTGGCACATTTGGCACCACACTGACATTAAGATCAGGGCATAGCTCAAAGAAAATAAAAATAATTATTTATGAATGTGAAATTCCAGCGTTAATTAACTCAGTTCGTTTTTTTATTGTAAAAACGATTTTTAATTAACCACGTATGTACTTGTGGCATCACCACAGGGAGGCATGATCAATTCGCCGCAGATTTTTAAGAATTCTGCTGATTGTGTGGATAGCCGGTAATTTATTTTAAAGAAATGAATGCAAAAGTGAGTACCAAACAACAATTTTTCCTAATATAAAACTTGGAGGTGGCCAACTGGCCATTTCTACATAATTCCAGCCAGCATCGGGGCTCTAAAGTTTCTGACATCCTGAAAGCTGTTCATCGGCGTTGCACCACCAAGTTGGTGTAATTTTTATCTACATTTACGGTTATTATTCCAACGAGCGTCGCTGTAACAGAAACAGTTATGAGTTTTTCCTGAAACCGCCAAAGAAGAGCTGCAAATTTAAAATGTAAAAAACACGGTGAATGATTTTATGCCACTCAAATGAGTGGAACAATGCAGATAATTACAGCCAGTCAAAAAAAAAAAAAAGTTTGAATTCATTTTACTAATGAGATGTTATTTGTCAGCCTCATGAAATAGAAGGCAAGCTTTGTAATATATGACAGATGGATAGTGGCTCATATAGGAGTCACTTGTTGGTACTCTTGTGAGCTAGCTGTCCACATAATACAGACCTGGGAGGAAAAAAAAAAAAAGGTACTATAGTAGTTACAACAATAAAAATAAATAAATATTGTTTTTACTTGGAGGACACCACAGTGGAATACAAGGAGGCTGAAATGTTCTGCCTCTAGGTACGAAATGCATGAATAGAATGTATTAAACATGTCAACGGCATGGCTCATGACAATGTTCAAAAACGATTTAACAGGGCAATATTTAGCTATGTTAATTTACATATTCTGTTTAATTGTCCACATTATATGACCTTTTACTACTCATTATAGCGCTGGGCGATTATGGGAAAAAAATAAATCAAGCTTATTTTGATTGACACTGAAATTACGATTAAACGAATAATTAATTAAACGATTACAATTTTTTCAAAACGTAGTAATTATTGATCTAGTTAAACTCAACTACTCAAAACTAAACTATTCTTTTTGTCAAGTACAAAATTACCTTGTAAACATGTTAAATGCAAGCCTCTTTAATTTTCATTCTGCTACATCCCCACCTTTGCTGCCTTGTATCTTGGCACAAATGCACACATAAGCATCTCCCTTATCTCTAGTCTTTATTGTATTTATTGAGTCATTTTATCTTATTTTGTTTTTCTATTTTTATTTTCACAAGTCTTGGGATTTACTGGTCTAACTTGGAATCTTGGTGATCATATTTCATGTTATCATGTGGAAATGTGTGTTGGACTTCTGTTAACCATTGAAAAGTCAACTTTAACTCGAAAGAACAACCAGAAATAAAAATAGGAGCAAAGTAAAATAAGAATACAATTAAATCACAGCAAAAAACAAAACAACAACAGAGACAAGCAAGGTAGGAATTTTTTTTTAATATCGAATCGAAAATCGGGAATTGAAAATGAAATCAAGGCTTGAGTGAATCGTTACATCCCTGATGTAAAGTGAATGACAGGGAAAAAAAAAGTAAATTCATTTTGTTTTAATTCTGATAGGCCACCGACTTCTGTTGGCCCCTTGGCTGAAGCCCAGGTAAGGGCGGCCCAGGTGATAATGATGCAGATTTTTTTTTTTCATACACAACTCAGCCACCAAATGGTTGCGCAAAGAAGGTTGGGGCCACTGCTCTTGAGTACATTCTGCTTGTGTCTTCGACAAGATAAGACTGTTGCCAAGCTAATGCCACTTGTATCAACAAGCCAAAACTCTACGATGACTCATCTTAACACATGCTCATACCGTATGTACAGTTGTACACAGACACACAGGTACTTTAACCATATTTCTGAAGAATAGTTAAGCTCGGTTTTTAAGCGTTACTGTATTGGGTCAAGTTCAAGACTGCTAGTCAACCTGAACAAGACATTAGAACCATGCTGCACTTTTCGATGCCCTCGGCTGTAAACAAGCAAGAACAGGCTTCCGTGTTTCTGCAGCGTTCATAGACTGTTCCTGGAAAACATACCAGCTGTCTAGTAGGGGTGCAACGGTACGCTAAATCAAATTTCGGTTTGGTTCGGTTTCTTGGAAACTTTGGTATATTTTCGGTACAAAAAAATATTTTTTTTTGGGTATTTTTAAAAAAATATGTTTATTTTGAAAAGATGACAACAAGTAAATGGTGCATTTTTTTTTTTTTTTGGAAAAAAATAAATAAAAGCGGACCATTCGGGTGACAGTATAAGAAATTACACCAGAATAAAAAACACTAACAATAAAGATCTCTTAATTTTGTAAATTATTAAGACACTGAAATCTTTAAAGACAAGTTGTCATTACAGTACCTGTACACTTTTTGTGATGACAAAAAATACATACAAAGCCTACCAACAGTTTCTTCAGCAGAAGTGCAAGCAAAATGTCATAACAAACGACTTCTACTATTCCCTCAAGTCATGAAGTAAGTGTATTGCATTCTTTACACGCGCTTGCATGCAGTAGTCATGATGCTTAGGAACTACAATACAATATTATTTATATAGGGCATTTCATAACAGCTAGCAAAGCACTTTACATACAACAACAAAATAGCCATAATACAAGTGAAAGCATTAAATTACACAAAACACTAGATAGAATAGACATCGAAAAACAGCCGAAAACTGTCAGTCTCACGTGGCTCAAAAGCCAAAGAATAGAAATGTGTCTTCAAACGGGTTTTGAAAATGGACAGAGGGGGGGGGGGCTTGCCTAACATTCAATGGACGTCATTCCAAAGGGAAGGACCAGCAACAGAGAAGGTTCAGTCCCCTCTAAGGCTCCGCTTAGTCCTCGGCACCTCGAGCAGCGCCTGGTCCGTAGACCTGAGGGTCCGGGAAGGTGCGTAGGAGTGGAAGAGCTCTGAGATATATTCCGGGGAAAGGCCATTTAAAGACTTATAAACAAATAGAAGCATCTTAAAATGAACCCTAAAATGCACTGGGAGCCAGTGAAGGGAGGCCAGAATTGGTGTTTTGTGCTGCATCTTCCGAGCTCCAGTTAGGAGGCAAGCAGCAGCATTTTGGACCAACTGGAGATGTTTGAGAGAGGACTGGCTGACTCCAAAATAAAGTGCATTACAGTAATCTAGCCAAGATGTGACAAAGGCATGGGTGACTGTTTCTAAGTGCTGATGAGAGAGGAGAGGCTTTACCTTAGCCAGCTATCTAAGATGAAAGAAGATGGACTTGATTTGCCGGTCCAAGTTAAGATCACTGTCCAATTTAAAATCCAAGTTTGAGAGCTTTAGATATGACGCCAGGGGGGGCAGGTCAACAGGGTGGGATGTAGGAGAGCCACTGGGACCGAACACCGTAACTTCTGTTTTCTTTTCGTTGAAATTTAGGAAATTTAGTGACAACCAGCCTTTGATGTCCTCTAGACAGGGCTAAAGTGGTCTTAAGGAGAAAGTGTCTTTTTTGCTCAGCGGGATATAGATTTGACAGTCATGTGCATAGCAGTGGAAGGAAATACCATGCTTTCGAAGGATGGAACCCAGGGGGGCAGCAAATACAACGAGAACAGCAAGGGCCCCATAAATAGAACCCTGTGGAACGCCATACGATAGAGGTGCAGAGCGGGACGCAGAGGACCCTAGGCTAATAGAAAAAGTCCTGCCAGCCAAATAAGATCCAAACCACTTTAGAGTGCTTCCACTAATGCCCACTTGGTGTTGCAAACGAGCCAAAAGAATACGGTGGTCTACCGTATCGAATGCTACAGTCAAATCCAACAAAACAAGACATACATAGCCTCCAGTGTTGTTTGCCAGGAGGATGTCGTTAAAAACACGTAACAGGGCAGATTCTGTGCTACGCATCATTTTGAAGCTTGACTGGAAAACCTCCATGACATTATGCTGAGCCAAGAAATATTTTAACCGTGATTGCACCACTTTTTCCAGAATTTTAGAAATAAAACGCAGCTTGGAAATGGGTCTAAAATTTGACAGCAAAGCATGATCAAGGCCAGGTTTCTTAAGCATGGTTTGCAATACAGCATGTTTAAAATGTTGCGGGACTACACCAGAAGACAGGTGGCTGTTGATAATGGCCAAAATCGATTTATTAATACTTGAGAGAATCTCCTTAAAGATGTGTGGGGGAACGGAGTCATAAGGGGAGCTTAATATTGCAAACCACATCCTCCAAAAATGTGAAAGAAACCGCCTCAAAGGAATCGAACACTGCAGAACAAGGAACGTAGAACAGAGGGGTGAAATGTGACGTTCGAAACAAGAGCCCTTGCTGTAGAAACCCTGTCAACGAAAAACTGCAAGAGAGTATTGCACATTTCAGTTTACGAGTCCGTGCAAATAGGCTGACGGGGCTTCAGTTCAAAATCAATTGTCTTAAATAGAGCATGTGTATCATGCCGATTTGCCTGAATGAGACTTGACAAGTGGCCCCTCTTCACCTTTCTTTGATAACGATGCCAGCAGTCCTTTAGGATTTGATAAGAGACCTGCAGCCTCTCTCTTTTCCACCTGCATTCAGCTCTGCGGAATTCCTGTTTAGCTGCATGAGTACACTCATTAAACCATGGCTCCGGTCTACCTTTTGGCGGCATATTTTTTTAATGGAGCCACAGAGTCCAAAATGTTAAGGCAGGATGAATGGAACTAAGTGTTGAGTTCCTCTGTGTTTGAAGAGGAAATACATAGCCGAGCAAAGGCATCAGAGAACCGACTAGCAGTGAGGGGGTTAAAAACCCGGCGCCTGCGCTCACATATACCAAAAGTAAGGACAAGGTCCAAAGTGTGTCCTTGCCTGTGAGTGGAGCCAGACACGCACTTCGCCAAATTGAAAGAGTCAATGTGTATTAAGAAGTCCTTTGCAAGTGGTTTTTCAGGACAGCACACATGAAGATCAAAGTCCCCCATAAACAGGATGCGATCATATAACAGCATGACTTCGGCAAAAAGATTTGAAGTTATATCAGAAACTCCTTGTATTTAGAAACTCCCTGTTGTATTTTATTAAATTTAGTAAGACGAACACATTTTGTGCGAGACATGGCACAGAGGAGATGTATTCAAATTGGTCACAGTACTTTAGCCAATCAGGACGCAGAATACAATGGGGGGGGGGTGTTGTACGCTGTGAAAAACAACATGCTGAATTGCACTGTAAAAAAAAATACAGGCAGTCAATTAGGACACAATACAGGTTTGTACGCTGTAAAAAATGTGCAATGTAGCGAGTCTGCAAAAGGTGAACCGCAATATAGCGCGGGACCACTGTACTGTATTTGAAATGTGAAGCTTACAGGAAACTGCAGGTCAAAATGCACGAATAAAGAGCCCCCTCCCCTCTCACGTAAATGAGTCTCCACCGTGAAATTACACACTTGGCCCATCTAACATTTTTCGTGTTGTGCTTTGTTAAAGAGTTTCCAGGGTTATCTCATCAAACCTGCACGTGTTATATTGTGTGCATTTTCCTCGAAAAAGTAAACGCAAAATACAGCTCCGCGATTCTATTAATTTCAATTGCTAATATTTCTGGTGTGTGAATGTTACAGCAAAAACAAACAAACAAAATAGTTAAAACTGTATATCGTGTCAAATATGCGTGTTCGTAAAAACTATGAATAAACAAACCCTTCAAATGCAAAAGAGCGAATAGTAACGAGGCAGCGGAGCCCCGAAACGTCATTTGAAACCAAATTAGCCAATTCGCTAACACGAGCTAGCCATGTCGCCGTCCAGCTGATTAGCTTCAAGTTAGCGCAAGATTAGCTAGCTGATGGTTAGTTAGCTTAGCAACCGCTCGGAGCATCCGCTCTTCATGAAAAGTCGCTTTGACCAACCTTATCCATCAGTTTCCAGCACTTCTCCACGGTCTTTTTGTCCACGGCCCCGGGCTGGTGGTGCGAATGGAGGTGGTGATGGTGTGGCTGGAAGGCATCCTTCATCATTCCGATGAGCCCCCCGCCTTTCTTCAGGTTGCCTGCCATGTTCGAGCTCGGCGGCGGCTGGGGTCTCGTTGCCAGAGCCGCAGACAGGTGAGGCGCGGCAGGCGTCGGGGAGGGAGGGAGGTGGTGATCCGGCCGGCACCCCGCTTGGCAGCGCCCAAGTGGCAAATCCGGCGATTTCCTCTAACCCAACGGGTTAGAGGAAGGGAGGGGAGACTATCGAGTAAAGGCTTCCATCAGTAAACCGATCAGTTTGTAGAATAAAAGCCCAAATCGTGGCTAACACAAGCCTCCAAACGGCGAGGGTAAAGCCCGCTTTGCTGCGGCCAGCGGCGGTGCTCCGCGCCTCGCGTGCGGGCACACGCGCAGCCCAGAGAGGACAATGGCACCGCTTCTCCGGTTCGACTCAAAGCGTTCCCTCTCTCCTGTCCTCTTGACGAGCTCCCAATGTGTAGTCAGCAGCAGTTGATGCGCCCTTTAACTGCTGCTCGAAGGGGAAGTGGGGCGTCTGGGTGACATCCCCGTGCAGCGAGGCTGGCGGAGACCGCTCGCCGACGGCTCCGGAGAGGAAGTGGCACCGTGGAGTACTTGAGGCTCAGAGACACACGCGGGAACAAAAGTGACTAAATTACGGTGGAAATTCAACATCGCCCAGTACCGTTTCTTTGCCGTTTCCCCTTCTCTGTGACGTGTGTATGCACGGCCCTTCCTTTCCTGTTCGTCTCTTTCCGTTCTCTACCCCCCGCCCCTCAAAATCCCAAACTCCACGCCTTCGCTGTGCGCGCTCACGCTGCGTGATTGTGGTCGGGAGCGCGCGCCTCTCCATACTGTGCATGTTATCATTTTTAGAAGCTTTGAATTCTCGCATGGGGCGTCCTGGTGGCTCCTGACGACCGGACGTGGACGCTTTCGACGTGTCTTACTAAACTACTGTGCTTGAGTCACCACAATGACAACTGTTGGGTTTATGCTGCCATGCCACACACATCTTGGTCACAATAAAAGTCAATTTAAAGAGATCATCCGGTCGGCTGGTCAGTTTTACGAACAAGATCACTATATTTCTTTTTTTTTTTTTTTAACCAGGAAAATTATATTAGCTTGCATGTTCAGTGTTATCAATTTGTTTTGGAGAAGTCAGTGAATTTTCTAATTAACGATTTGAAAAACGCCCCGTGAAAATGAGGTATATGGCCATATCCCTCCCTAATTATATTGGTGGGAGTCACAAGAGGGACTGGAGACTATTTCAAATTCATTATGAACACATCGGTGTTGGTAATATTTTATTGGCCAAATAACGGTGATCAATCGGCCTCAAAATGCATGTGGACATCTCTACTTAGGCCCAATTCAACCTCTGAAAATATGACAAAACGATGAGCCTTTTCATGGCTGACGTAAAAGAGCAAGAATTGAGCAACCTACGTGCATCTTAAGTGCCGTTTATGTCACGGCTGTTTGTTTTACTTCAGAAGTCACCAAGATACTCCAACCCAATGCATTACGAGAGGCTTTTCGTAAGATGAATTGTTCATTAGTCGTTACAAAATCTGAAACGGTTATATTGACTTACATTTTTTCCAAGACCACCTCCCACCAGCCTTGCCTATCCGAAAATGAGGTGCTTTAAACAGTCACATTCGGCTCAAGACTCATCGCTGGAAGTCCGGTGCTCCAAATCTTTCCAAGTCCAACTTTGAAATTTCGACAAACCGATCTCCGGGTCTTGTCTTGCAGCTATGTATTCGAAATAGACGCACATGGACCGGCCCACTCACACCGGGAGGGGTGACCGTGGTACGACCTCCAGATTGGCTGCTGGTGGCGAATGCGGCCGCTGGCAGGCATGGAACTTCTTGGCCCCTGCATCACAGAGGTCCATGTCTGGCTGGTTACAATGCTTGCCTCCCCGCAATGATGTGGACAGGCTGTGATGATGTGTCAAAAAAATCACATCAGGTACCAAAAGTGGTGGGGACAATTTGCGGCAATAATCATTGGAAAAAATAAAATAAAAATGACTACAAATTCTTTTAGGGTGGTAAATTTTAGTGCATTTTTACATACAGACCTAGTAAATAAGTGCCAATGTTCAAACCATACAAGTGTCACTTTAAAGCAGGACACATGTCACCATGGCAACCTGTGCAGAGATGACAGCGGCCTTACAGTTATTCTGAAGCGAAACGAAGAAAAGATTCAGAGAAAAAAACTTGTGGCAATGTTTTATTTTTCAATACATTTACATGGAAATTATGAATATATTTGTGTATTTGAAAAACGTGAAAATCACAAATATATTTGTGGATGTGAAAAACACGTGGAAATCGCTGATTGTTGAACCATTTTGAGATAAATCTCTCCCTTAGATATTCACACACATCTTCATGACCGTTTGAGTGTATTTGCGCCCTCTATTGGTGAATAGTTGATTCTGCAGTCAAGCATTGAAATAAATCAGTGATCTTTTTTTCACCCTTGTCGGCAGGGACGGGCACTTTAAGAGGGAAAATCCTCCCAAACATATTTTTTTTCAAGAATATGTTCTATGCAGGTCCACTAGTTAAAACAAGGCATTCTGATAAATATTGTGTTTGTGGAAAAAGAGTTAATCCACACGTCTTTAGCCATCTCTGGGGGCGGCTATTCTGTCACTTCTGTCGACTGAAAATGACATCACATTTGCCCAGGGCTCAGGTAACGACCAATGACAGCTCACCTGTTTTCTGAAGATGAGCCATGATTAGTTGTTATCTGAGCCCTGCATGAGCAATTTCGATGTTATTTTCAGTCAACAAAAGTGACAAAATGGCTGGCTCTTGAGGTGGTTAAAAACAGATGGATTTTGCTTCTTAACTCATATTCCACAAACACAATATTAATCAGAATGCCATCTTTCAACTCGTGGGCCTGCATAGAACATATTCTTGAAATATATACTATATTTTTTTCATGAATCTCATTGGGTGGGCAGTCTGTCAATCTGGCTGGGCCTGTGCACACCCAGGCCCACCCATGTTTCCGCCTTAGGGACACCTCGTTGGCAGAGACGACTGACTTGCCTTCAACCTTCCTTGCGTGACTTTTTCTTTTTTTTTGTGGGTGAAACAATTTTCAACTATTTAAACCCGAGTTGGCAGCACGGTGGTAAAGCTGGTTAGCACGTCCGCCTCACAGTGCAGAGGTTGTGGGTTCAAATCCGGCACCCGGCCTTCCTGCGTGGAGTTTGTATGTTCTCCCTGTGCCTGCGTGGGTTTTCTACGGGTACTCCGGTTTCCTCTCACATTCCAAAAACATGTATGATAGGTTAATTTAACACTAAATTGCCTCTAGGCGTGATTGTGAGTATGAATGGTTGTTTGTTCGTGCGTGCCCTGCGATTGGCTGGCAACCAGTTCAGGGTGTAACCCACCTGCTGCCCGTAGACAGCTGGGGTAGGGGATAGGGTCCATCACGACTGCGACCCTCTTGAGGATAAGCTGACCAGATAATGGATGGATGGATTAGCCTGAGTTGAATAAGTTGAGTATTTTTGAATGATATGAACACATGAAAACCATTATTATCCGAAAATGTACTTCAACACAAACTAACAAAATTAATTTATCAAAATAAATATCTCTCAAACAGAAAACTTTCCAGTTGAACTTAAAATTATAATTTAATATAAAACAAAAAATAATAGGAAGAACATTCATATCTTATGAACAGCTCAATGCCACATTATGTCTAGACAGCCTATTTTTTCCATCTATATTTCTTCTGAGATCTGCTGCAGTGAGGAGCATCAAATGGCACGCATACTTACATTTCTAAATACGGGACAATTCCGTTTTTCAAAGGACAGTTGGCAACCCTAATCACCAGACTGGCTGGCGATGTGTAAACTTTATTTGACGAACAACAAGTGCGCCTCCTCTTGTCAATTTGAAGCAAAATCAAGTCACTCAATCCCGCATACTAACAGTGAACACGCAAGATACAAGCGGCGCGTCGTGATATTTCACATTCTGTCTGAAGTCGTGTATTGGCGGATTACACACTCAAGACAGGCTGGACTTGTTTCTGTCTGTTGTCACTGAAATGGGCGTCCGTCTGTTTTTGATCCGATTAGGGACGATTACAGAGACGAACCCACTTCCGTCCTTGCTTAGTCCATCCGTTTGAAAAAACCTACGGTCCTCCGTCCCCGTGGGCGTGCCCCCCAGGACGGAATGCCCACCTCTGCATGTCAGTCGTCGCCACAGTGATGATATGTTTAGGGTAATTTTTCCACCAGATGCCCTGTTTTCAGTGAAAAAAATAACAGACGTTGTCAGTAACTGTGGCAATGTAAGATGGCTGCCCTCTTGCTTCAGCGTGCATCAAAGGCAATAGAAAGCGTGGACATTAGCTTAGCATTCCCGTCGGCATACGGCTCAAAAAAGCCTGTCCTATATCTCCCTATACTCATATCTGTGTCTGATGTTTACTAGAGTGAATTCCCGGCCTGTACTTTGCCCATATCTGATTTAGAAGAATTTACGGTAATTTTTTTCTTATTAACGTTTTGTTACTCTGATAATACATACATACATACTGAAATATGCTGAATGTGGGAGTAAATGTGTGATCAGATTTAAATGGTAAATGGGCTGTCACTTATATAGTGCTTTTCTACCTTGGGTACTCAAAGCGCTTTACACTGTACCTCATCTACCTACTGATGACGCAGCATCATTAAAAACTACAAACATTGTTTTTTGTGCCAATCTGTTTCCCAAAACTATTAGTGTGTGCAAACAATACTATAGAATAGGTTCATAGAAGACTGCAAATTGTTTTTAGGTGTGAAAGCGATTTTTTGCCTGTCTGTGTGTCCTGTGTTGGCTGGTGACGAGTCCACGGTGGTAATGACACCAGCTCAATTGTGACCCTAATGCGACAAGCACTAGAGATAATGGATGGAGTTAGTCAGGTTTCATTCACATATAATGGAACATGCAGGCAAAGTATTTAAATGAATGCAAAAACTAGTTAAAATTCATTGATAGTTGTTGGGATAAAAAACAATGTAGCTGTAATGTTGCTTAATCGCCACTAGAAGTCGCCATCTTGTCGTGTCTGGAAACTGGCCTAACTATAGACACTCAATCAGCTTCAGTACACTTGCGGAAGGATCCAATTCAAACAATTCTTCCTTTACAAAGATAAAAATGCACAGTTTTTTTTAACTTAAATAGTCAAATCAGTGTTTATTTAATAATATCTTTATTATTGTAGTTGTCCTGTAGTGTTTCAATTAGTTTATGAGCGCATTCAATCTGATACATCAGTGATTCTCAGTGTGGTACTAGTACCACTAGTAGTACACGAAAGAATCACTGAATGAAATGTTCAAACTGTGCATAATGTTACAGTGTCTTACAATAATACGAAATAATTTTTAGAAATAAAACATCTGTCTCATCTTTTATGAACACTACTGTATTTTAATGTTGACCATTGTGGTACTTGGACATTTTTAATTAAGTGGTACTTGGTGTAAAAAGTTAGAGAAGCACTACAGTACATGGTTTGTAATCACTCCTAGTAGAAGTCATTAAAATGACTTCACATCCAACCAATTTTATTTGGGTTATCGTAAAGAAAAAAAAAAAGCAAGTTGTATATCTTTATTGGCCACATTAAATTACAAGCTGAATCGTCACTGAGTGCATCTGCTGCTGTTTGGTTGAAAACGTGACGACTCAGTGTACCTTGCCTGCAGCTGTCCGAATGTCCAAAATGTGATTTCCCATGGAGCCAAGTGCAGGCGAGAGAGGCCCAATTTAAACATAAAAGTAGTAATAGTAATCAGTGTGTACTGTGTGTCCGTCTTCCTGTCAGATTGGAAGGCTAAGTATGTTTGCCAGTCTTTGACTGTGGATGTTTCGGCTAAAATGCCTAACAACCTTCAGCAAGTAAACAGCCGTAGCCTTGACAACATCTAATTTTGGAGAGATAAAGCACGCCAAGGATATCACCCTTGTGAGCTGCCACAACAGCAACATGAAAGCTTACATAAAGTCAATGATAAATATTGTTGTAATTTTGTTGTAAAATCAAACAGTTAAAAATATATGAACGAAAGAAATTCATAAAGAATCGTAACCTGTTCAATATTTACGATGGCAAAACCAGATAGACTAGCGGCTAGTGTTTCTCCTAAATGGCTAGCTGGAGAAAGCAACCTAAAGTGCTCACATTTTCTTCTTAACTGTTTTATGGCGGTTGGCAAGAAATGTTCAGGTGAATTTCTCCCACCTACTGGTATCGAGTGTGAACAATTATACTGTAATAATAGTATATATATATATATATATTTTTTTTTTTTTTTTTTTTTGATGAATCTCACTGGATGGGCAGTCTGTCAATGCCATAGGTGAGCCATGGGTGGGCCTGGGTGTCCGCCCCTGATTCATACTATAAACCCTGATTCCAGAGCTGGGCACTTGACCCTTTTTTGCCGGTCCGGCCGCGACCCTCCACCCTTGACCTGGGCACCCTTCCGGCCGCAACCCCCCCACCCTTATTTGGGCGTAAAAATGATCACCCCCCCGCCTCGTTCTGCCCAACATGTGACATAATGGACCGATCAGAGCAGCAACAATTCCTGATGGGTGCGTGGCATGTGTTGCAGACCTGTCGCCAATAGCACAATGCGTCCGTCATGTGAATCAATGCGGCAGTTGTCGCTCGCGCCGAGGCGGGAGTAGAAAGAAGCCTAAAAAGAAACCTTTCACCGAGTAGGCTGAGATCAAATTTGGCCGTCTCGCGACCACGTCAAAGGCATGAGGGCCGATTAGTGGGCTGGACTAAAATCCACTTCCGGCCATGCTTAGTCCAGCCGTTTTTTAAAATTTGTCAGCCCCCACCCCCCACCACAAAATTGGGCATCCGGCCGGGCCGCAGGGTCCGAACGGTCCGGCCCAGGAACGGACTGCCCAGCTCTGCCTATTTCTAAATTCCATTGAATTCACCTTGCCAGAACCTGTAGAATTTTAATTCTTGATATTACTACTTCTTTATCCCACATTTTAAAAATAAGAGATGTGAAAAATTGGTAAGAACGTACCTCTCTTTTTAACTCGATGAGTCATGGTCATTAAAACAGAATGTTTCAGAAGGCTAAGTTAAAAGGTCAAGTCTTCAATGCAGGGTTATAAATCTCCCTGTATGAATGAATGAATTTTTAACGAGAGCCCAATAAGGGTTTTCGAAGTCAAAGGCAGTGGTAAAATAGGCCGCTTGTCTCATCGACCTCGGGCAACAGAGGAGAAGCATAACATGATATTTTGGCATGCGCGTGTGTGTCTCACAAACGAGCAAGAGTTCAATGAGTCTTGTGCGGTAAGCTAGTGTAGATTGTACCATGATAGACAGACATGAAACATTGACGTATATCAGATCAGATCAGTCCGAACACAAATCCATATCGACTGTATGCAAGAGAAAAACATCAAGTGTGCAAACGTTGCTTTGTCTGCAGGAGAAATTTATGAATCAGGGTCTTCTGGTCGACATTCCTGTTGGGCTTAGGGTCAGTATGCGAGGAGTCCGGCGGTACACCATGGCGTTCCATCTGGTTGAATAATTAACATTTTGTGTGGATGCAATTTAGCATGGCACCTTTAAACAGCACCAAAGGGCAAACATATCAGCATAAAGAGTACAAAATTGACAGGATGCATTTAGAATGGAATTAAGACACCATGAAAGAAAGGCTGCAATAAATGTCTCTCCAGAGAAGGTCATAGTTGCGTTTTAATTCACTCGACAGATTCTCTTGTCTTCAAGTTAATTGGCAATCACTGATTTAGTGCCTGGGACAGTTAGTCATTTGGAGACCCGAGGCAAACCCAATAATGAGGCCCTCTAGTCTGTGTATTGCAAGGATTTTGAAAATGTATGTTTATCAGCAACTAAAATGTCTGAATTTGAGAAAATGCTACTATTTCATGAGCTAGCTAGAGTCCTTCAATCCTTCTTGGTGATTATATTATAAAATAAATCTCAACACTTTTACTGTAATGAATAAGAAAATTGTTTACCATTTTTGACTGCTTTCATACTCACATGTTCTTCATGAAAAGCGTCATTCATGCCACTTCTACTTCTGCCACGTCTACTGCATCTTCCTCGGTTGAAACCTCTGCTAGTTTTGAGTTCCTCTCACCTGGGATAAATCATTAATTGTAATCACACATCCCAACAAGATTTTTTTGCAACCCTCTTTCTGAATCAAGTACAGTGCAGTACACACTAAAAATGCTGTGTTGTTTTCCAAACACACTCGCTGGGTAGTTGCGGATTTTGAGCAGACTGGATAACTTTAACCCAAGGATGGGTGAATTATTTTGACCCAGCGGATTGGGTTGAACATTGGATTTGGTCAGTCTGAAAAGCTGAAACTGGTTGCCATTTTGATGAGCTGTATACTGAACCAAGCCCTGACAGGGTAAAGTTTCTTCTTAGAAAATGTTGCAGATAAAAATTAATATTAAGTTGAATTTTTTTTTCAACCACAGCCATGGTGATATCCTGCTAACCTACTTCTTGGTAGCTCATCAGTATTGGTAGTTTTTCGTCCTTGTTGGATCAAAATCTTAAAGCGGAAGTCAACCAAACATATTTTTTCCCAGAATATGTTCCCAGCAGTTCCTCCGGGTTCTCCGGTTTCCTCCCACATTCCAAAAACATACATGGTAGGTTGATTGGACACTACAAATTGCCCCTAGGTGTGATAGTGAGTGCATTTTTGGCCTGCACACCCAGGCCCACCCATGATTCCGCCTTAGGGACACCTCGTTGGCAGAGACAACTGACCTGCCTTCAACCTTCCTTGCGTGACTTTTTCTTTTTTTTTGTGGGTGAAACAATTTTCAACTATTTAAACCCGAGTTGGCAGCACGGTGGTAAAGCTGGTTAGCACGTCCGCCTCACAGTGCAAAGGTTGTGGGTTCAAATCCGGCACCCGGCCTTCTTGTGGGGAGTTTGCATGTTCTCCCCGTGCCTGCGTGGGTTTTCTCCGGGTACTCCGGTTTCCTCCCACATTCCAAAAACATGCACTGTTGAATGCTATAAATTGGCCCTAGGTAGGATTGTGAGCGTGAATGGTTGTTTGTTTCTGTGTGCCCTGCGATTGGCTGGCAACCAGTTCAGGGTGTACCCCGCCTACTGCCCGATGACAACTGGGATAGGCTCCAGCACGCCCGCGACCCTTGTGAGGATAAGCGGTGAAGATAATACATGGATGGGCGTTCCCAGCAGACCCACTAGTTAAAATACAGCAGTCTGGTTAATATTGCGTTTGTGGAATATAAGTTAGGCAGTAAAATGCTCCCACTTGACTGAGATAACGACCAATCATGGCTCACCTGTTTCCTGAAGCTGAGCCATGACTGGTCTGAGTCTGAGCAATGAGCAACTTCGATGTCATCTTCAGTCGACAGAAGTGACAAAATGGCCGCCCCCTGACAAAAACGGGGGGATTTCTCATATTTCACAAATGCAATATTAATCAGAATGCCGTGTTAAGACTAGTGGGCCTGCATAGAACATATTCTGGGAAAAAATGTTTGGGTTGGCTTTCCCTTTAACCCAACAATCTTCAGAGTTTAAGAAGATATTCCATTGAACGAGAAGGGGGTGGGATTTTGGGCACTCAAAAGATTTTGATTGCTTTTAAGTGTGTGAAATATGATGGAAAAATAATCAATATAAATAGAAAAAAAACCAACCTCAATTTTTATGACATGTTTGGAGGTCCCTAGTAATGAATCGTGTGTAGTGTAGTGCGTGTTTGCCGAATGGTAGATTCGCCGCTACCCTGGGAAACCCTTAAAAGACTTATCATTGATTTCTATTCAGCAGCATTCCTTAATTGTTGTCGTTTTCTTTCATATTTGACACTGTAGTGTTGTTGCACATCATTTTATAAAACACAATGGCCTTGGTTATTCTCGTGTTCGCTGCAGATACACACTGGCAGAGGTGGGCATCGTCAGTCCGTCACTAAGCTTCTGTCTGTATTTCCGGTCGACCCACGTTGTCCCAGTCCGTCCCTCGTCGGCGACAGCCAATCGGCGTCAGGAACATAATATCCACGTCACACGTACAAGCAGACACACAACCAAATAAAGAAAAAACTAAAAACAACAGACACACAGACGCACGCACAGTGTGGTGATCAGTGAAATTAAAACAATATGGGACACACGTCAGTTAGAGATCTGTGGTACGGGAAACTATACAACACTGTTTTATTTTATTTCTTATTGTTTATTATTCTCTATTTGGCTGCGTGTTAGGTGTGTGCCACCGATGTGTGATGGAGTACCGGTAAGTCCACTTTCCCACTTTCTTATGCCTACGCATATGTTTGAGCTGCGAAAATATATTTACTTAAATATTCCTGTGGAATATATCCCAATGAGTTGCTGCGGGCCTTTCTATGCCGTGACGAGAGGTGCAAGCCACCAGTTAGCTCGCAAGCTAACAGTCTTCCGGGGTTCCTTTTGGCTTGTGGACGGGCAGCGCACTCATCTGCGGCATCACCTCCTCACTTGGGAATTGAAATAACCAGAGCCGGGCATTCCGCCTATGTGACGGACTGGTCCGCCTAGCCGCCTATGACGGACGCCCATTTCGTAGATGATAAACGATGGATGGGAAACTTTAAAAAGTAGTCGGACTAAGTATAGTCGGAAGCCAATTTTTTTCCCGTCTATGTAATCGTCTATTTTCAAAAAACAAACAACACACCTGCCTGCTGGTTGCATCTGTGATTGTCTGAAAGTGCGTGGCCGGAGGATTACGTAACTTATGCTAAGGGATGAAAGCTATTTTGAATAAAAGAGATGTTATAATTAAATAAATAAAACACACACTGTTGGTAGTTCTTTTTTTTACGTAAATAAATATTTTTCTGACTTTTTACCAGTTAAAAAAATACGCTGAACGTTATTACTTTGTGATTGGATGGTCGAAGGTACAGAGGCGTAACTTCAGCACAAATGCTTTCAGCTCACACGACACGCAACAAGGTTAAAAAGAGATCCGTACAGAAAGATCCCGGTGTGAACGAGGTTGTGTTTGCTGAAATGTCTTATTTAGCGGATCCAATCAATTGCGTAATTGATCGATTGTGCAAATGATCACATTACAGTTGATCATGGATTTTGCATAAAATGCAAAATATTGTCCGATTTCTATCCAGTCGATCAAATCGGTGTAATGTCCAGTGTTTAGGCCGTCTCAATCGGTGCCTCAGGAGATGACAACAAAAGGTCACTGCTTGCAGATTCACAGCAGCACTACACTGAGGCACACACACACAGTACACACACATACAGTACAGTCAAAACGCCTTTTTAAACGTCGGCATTGTTGGTGACATCCATGACTGACTGTCGTGTTAACAGCACAACTAACTCCAGGTTTGTGTGTGTACTAGTCACGGAAGAGTGACAAGCTCTGACACATCAGCCATGACCACGGCAAATGCACATGGGCCACAATATTAGGTACACGTGTACAATATGATGACAACCAATAAAATAACTTTTTCGACTGACATGGTCAGAGAGGTATTGAATAATATGTTTATCGTCATGATTGCATAGTGTGCACACTGTGAAATAATATTATATGAATATATTGATATTATAACTCAAATATTTTGCTTGACTTATTGAGCATTATTGTACTTGTAAAGCCAGACTTGGTCATGCAGCCCTTGTACTGGACCTCATTCGACTGATTGACTGAATAACTGCAGGACTGCGTTGCAGCATACTGACGGATGTGTCTAATATTCTGCATGGTCATCAATACAGTTGGCAAAAGCTGTCTTGCAATTTTTTATCATTTTGATGTCATATATTCTTCCCTTAACTACTTTGTGAAATACTGTGTGCCTGGGACAGGCAGGGGCACCTTGAAGCTGCTGTTCATGTCATGAAGGAGAGTGATGGAGTGAAGGTGATGGGCGCATTTCAAAAGATGGACAGATCAGAAAGATAAGTAATTTCAACAGATGGATGAGTGCTTTCAAAAAGACGGAGAGTATCCAAACAGTGTTGTTGTTTTGTGGAGGTGCGTACAGTGGCACTAAAGTGCAAAACACAACAACAAAAAAACAGCAAATCAAAAACCACCAAAAACAAAAAAAACAACAAAAACAGCCAGTCAAAAAACGTTGATTTGCTGATGCGATTAAGTATTTTGTGTTTGGGTTTTTTTGGTTTGCTTTTTTTTTTTTTTTTTTTTTTTTTTTTTGCTGTTGTTTGTTTTTTGTGTGCTTTTTAATTTGATGTTGTGATTAATTTAGTCTTTTTGTATTTAATTTTCTGTTGCGTTTTTTCATTAAAAATGCTTTTGTGTTTGTTTTTGTGTTTTTTTTTAAATGACGGCGGCACGGTGGTCGACTGGTTAGCACGTCCGCCTCACAGTTCAGAGGTCGTGCGATTCGATCCCGGCCCCGGCCTCCCTGTGTGGAGTTTGCATGTTCTCCCCATGCCTGCGTGTGTTTTCTCCGGGTCCTCCAGTTTCCTCCCACATTCCAAAAACATGCATGGTAGGTTAATTGGGCACTATAAATTGCCCCAAGGTGTGATTGTGAGTGCTGATGTTTGACTCTGTGTGCCCTGCGATTGGCTGGCAACCAAATCAGGGTGTCCCCCGCCTACTGCCCAAAGACTGCTGGGATAGGCTCCAGCACGCCCCGCGACCCTTGTGAGGACAAGCTGTATAGATAATGAATGGATGGATGGATGTTATTGTCATGCCTTGTGTTGTGGCCTCTTAATCTGTTCTCTCAGTCTACAATAGTTGAGCATGGGCGGGGTCTCTCCGCCTCAGCACCTGCAATCAGCCCGACCACCAGTGGTCCAATTATCAGTGGTAGTATTTAGGCTTGGCTCCAAACAAGGCAAGGTGCCGGAGTATTGTTTTGTGTGCAATTACCGCATTGACTCGATTGCAAACCAGGCCGTCGTCCAGTAGAATTTGAGGTTTGTGTAGTTAAGTTCTACTGTGGTTTTGGGTTTCAGTTTTTTTTCTAGATAGCTCTGCTCGACTTTTGTTAGAGAACTAGCCTAATTTGTTTTTGCCTTCGCGTTAACGTGTCCGTGATTGTAGCTTTTATTTACTGTTATTTTCGTGTTCTGGAATAAAGCCTGTGTCACTGCTCTCAAACCTGCCTGTCTGCGTAGTGATACATTCCTGGCTGTTAGGCCAACCATAACAGATATTGTGTTTTGTCTTTGTTTTTTTTTTCCAATTTGCTGTTCTGATTAATTTTTTTCTTCTCATTTTGTTTAATTTTCTGTTTTGTGTTTTATTTTTTGTGTTTGTGTTTTTATTTTTAATGTTTTATTGTGTTTTACATTTCAGGGCCACCATAGATTGCGCCCCATGTAAATAGCAAAGAGAACACACCACATTAAATCTGCATGGTTCAAGTCGTAATGGGTTAATCAGAGTTTTTTCCTTGCTCAAATTGAGGCAGAGGTGGTACAATCCTGACCATGAGCCATGACGTGTATGTACAGTATTCTGTAAATTCAGCTGACTCACTCTCTTTTACAAGCAACATACTTTAACTTAAAAGTTCCAATAAGAATGACTATTATCATGTTAAAACATTCATATATATACACAAATCAGGTGGCGACTTTAAAGTGTGGATAAAGTACACTTTACTTATCTCACAACCAGACATAAAAAAAACCGTATTTCTTAAACTATCTATGTAAACTATATTATATTAGTTTTTGTAACATTATTAGATGAGTGTTATTAGGTACTACCATCTTTTGATATACTTCTCCTTCTCTTCTGCTGCTTTGTGAATGGCCGTCACCTCATGTCTTTTTAATGTGTCCAGCCTGTACAGTAGTTGATTGATGCCTGTCTCACTATGGAGGCATCAATTGCCTTCCTCAGTATGCTAGGTAAATTGAAAGCTACAGCTTGTTAAAGCCACTGGCTCTATGTTTTTGAGAAAAGCCGGAAAGAGGAATACAAAAAAAAATGGTTCAATCACATTGGCTTTGCGTTGTTACGCTCCTTATTGGAAACGGATTTAAATACCCTCGTCTCGCAGACTCGTCCTGTATTTTGACCCTCGCTATCACTAGTCCCTTGTGAACAACTTATAGACCTGACACAAATTTCCACACTGCCACCACCATGAATTATACCATTTTGACTGCCTGTTGCTGTGATTTTCTTCTTCGTGAGGTCGTATTTTGCTGTTGATATAGCGCCTCCACAATGGCGAACGCTGAACTGCAGTTAAAATACATTGCTGCCGCAGAGGGACATCAATCGCTCAATCAAAACAGCCGGAGATTTTTGATGTGTTGAGCAATATTAATCACTCCGGCTGGGGGCGGGCACCATGCAATTTTGAATACAGGAAAAACCCTGGTTAATATGAAGAAGAGGAAAGTGAAGTCTGTTGTGTGTTCCATCAATTTTCTGTACAGCTTATCCTGTTCACTGTCACAGGGAGATGGAGCCTATCCCAGTTGATTTCGGTTGTTTTTTGATACAGTACTTGGAAAAAGCTTCTCTGACTGTGAAATTAGAATGATTTCTGTTGTTGATTTCCACAAGTTCCAAAGAGGAACCCATTACACATTTTGGTCCAGAGCCTCTCTCAGTTGAGATGTGGGACAACCATGGACTGGTTGCTAGTCAGTCACAGGGTGGACACTCAATAGACAAGCAACCAAGTCTGACAAAGTTGTTTGGGATTATTTGGTCTTGGTAGAGGTCTACGCTGGTACTACAGTATTGTCGCTAATGTATGTTAAAGAAATAATACGCCCTGGTTGTCACACTTTAACCAAATAGAGCATTTTGGTGGCAGAAATGTTTATCAGCTCAAAATGTTACACTTGGCTATGTTTCTGTTTTGGCAGCACTTCTGATTTTTTTGGGGGGGGTTCTGAATACGGGCAGAATTAACACTCATGCTGCTGGAAAGTAGTCCAGGTATAAATATATATTTTTAAGTACCACATTGTATTTCCTCAAACCTCTCTAGACACCATGCCCCAATTAACCAACCTTAACCTTGAATGAGCACCACACCTCAAATTGACACCTCTCCCACTCCTTGAGGGGAAAAAATAACAAGTGTGTAATTACCTGTGATATAATTTATACCACCAAGCATCTCGGATGTGTTTAGCACAACACATGACAACTAGAATGCTGAAGTTCATGGTGTAGATTAAAGAGAAGTTGCTCATGTATGCAGATGCTAAACAAAATAAACACATCTAACAAAATTAGCTGCTGGGGGGAGACAAATTACAAAATTAATGAGCAATTTGACCGAAAGTGGATGGAGTGTCCAGAAAAAGCACTTTTAAAAGGGGACCTATAATGCAATATAGAATTTTTTTTAATTTTATGTTGCAAACAGAGCTGGGCACTCCTTTTTTGCTCGTCCTGCCGTGACCCTCCACCCTTGACCTGGGTGCCCTTCCGGCCGCGACCCCCCAGCCATATTCATAAACATTGTCGGCCCCCACCCCGTTCTGCCCGCCAAAACCCCCCCCCAAAAAAAACCTGCATGATGCCCCCGCAGGAGAGATGCTAACTGAAGAGGTTTATTTAAAGACAATAAGCTGGCGAACTTAGTATCCAAACCAGCTGTGGACACGCTTTAAACGCGCCACTTACTCACGTACTTACCCACCTACCTTACTTCCATTGCGAGCCCTGGGGTTGGTTTTGTCGTATTGTATCATTATTTGGGTCCAACAGACGACAAGTCTGCAAGCATTCAATAAGTTAACACACACTTCCCGGCCTTCAAAATAAAAGCATACCAGCAAACCACTACACAGCAGTTTTGCTACGGCGTATTTCCGGAGGTAGGAAAGTGCATGATGTGCCAGTGTCATACTTGAGTACTGCGCGCAGCTTGAATATACATCCGGACACAAGTTGTTTTTAAAGAAGCCTAAAAAGAAGCCTTTCACCGAGTAGGCTGAGATGAAATTTGGTTGCCTTGCGAGCACGTCACACGGATGAGGGCCGATTAGTGGGCCGGACTAAAATCCATTTCCGGCCATGCTTAGTGCAGACATTTTTTTAAATTTGTCATCCCCCACCCCTCCGCCCCAAAAATGGGCATCCGGCCGGGCCGGAGAGTCCGACCGGTCCGGCCCAGGAACGGACTGTCCAGCTCTGGTTGCAAAGTGTGCCTTAAGACATAAATTTGTTCTGTGACCCCGCTCATAACTCAAAATATTTGTATCTGAAATTATCTTTCCCCATTGAAATGAACAGCAATGTCATTAATCCGTTCCGGCCTCCGCAAACACCCATTTGGAATGTGTTTTTTTTTTTTTTACCAAGGAAAACAGCAATCTATAATACTGTACTTTGTACAACGTATTGTATTAACGTAACAAAAAAGAATGTAAATAATGAAACAGTTTGTCATGAAATAATTCATTACAACTCCTTCCTTTGTTTGAGACTTAGCCACTGGGGGTAGCACAATACTGTCAAGAAGACCCAAATGAAGACTTTCACAACTCCAGTACTGTTAATGACTCACTAAACTAGTAATATTAGTCATTTTTGGCAGAGGATAAAGAACATGTACCCGACTATTGTGAAATTATCTGTCTACATGTTTTAATGCACCGTTCAAATGTTCAAATATCCCTTGTAAAAGGTTATAACACGCAACCATTGATGCTGCCTTAGGCTCATGCTTTGTGTGGTAGCATTAAGCTAGATTCCCTAACCAAATGTTATGCAGTTGATTATAATACAATGAAAACATATTTTTATTTTATGTTCAGTTTGAGAATACACTTCAAATAAGAGTAGCATTAAATAGCTTGAAGAAGCGTCTATCTTTCTTTTTTTTTTTCAAGTCTTCACTATTTGCCCAACATGAGTTGAATTCAGTTCACTGCCACCATACCATGCTCGTATTTTGCAGTGGCAAGACACAGCAAAAAAAAAAGACCCTAACGACGGCCCGTATCTTGGTAAACTTCTAAGTCCAGTCACTCATATCTCAAGTCATTACTGCATCATCATCATCATAATCACTTTTCCAATTGAATATTTGAAAAATATGAATTATTATAGGTCATATTTTATATGGATTATAAAAAGGCATTGTATCACTGTAGGCCTCCAACTAACATGTACCGTAACCCAATGCAATGCTATTTTTGCAGTTGAGTAAATAAACACCGCGGGCCACTTGTACAAAAAAAAAAAAAAAAAAGGTGAGTAAAAGGTAATACAAATGCGTTTCGTATGCTTTCCGACTAAACATCAAAGTGAACTGATTAAATGATGTAAGATATCCTGTTTAGGCACAGCCCCATATTTCTTCAGACTAATAAATTTTGTAAGTTTGCGTTTTGCAAAAATGAATGGCTGAAAATGTCAGAGCAACTCGGCCGATGCGAACTGAAAGGGTCCTCGGGCTTTCCGCAACCTATCATATTCGATATAAGTTGAAGGGCCTTGACATTTAAAAGAACACGTCAACTGCTGATATAAATATATAAAAACGTTCTCCCTTTTACTTTGGACCGATTTATTTGTTTATGCAGCTGCGTTTTAGTCATATGAATGTTTGTTGGCCTCAAGTCATTCATGAATATTTTCCCTGTGTGTGTTTACATTGAGATGAGAGGTCATAAAGAGGCGAGGAAAAGTCACAGAAAATATGACACAGAGTCAAAGATGTCAGATGAGATGCAAAGGCACAGCAATGTGTACTGTATGCATGGGAAATTTGAAGTATTTAAAAGAAGAAACACATTTAAATTACTCATCAATCCATTATTTAAGCAAACATGTCCCAAAATGTCAAAAAGAGTTCAAAGGTAGATCTTTCTGACTTCTGTCAGCACGTTGTAACATACATTTGTCAGATTAAAAAAGGAACTTGTTTAATGTTTAATTTTTCTTTTCCCAGGAACAATATAACAACAATATTCAGTACTGATAATCCAACAGAGGACAGGAATAATTTAAAAAGACGGGGAGAGAAAGAAACAGCACACTGATAATTGACTTGAAAATACTGCATAGTACAAATGGCCTGTGGCCGTTTGTCCTTTGTGTGTCCTGTTCGGAGCAGTACTGAGGGCCGACGGACTCATCAGTTTTTTCATGAGCAAGGAAAAGACAAATCCGCCGCAGGAGATTCCAAAAAAAGATGAGTCAGTACCTTGGTCCTGCGTGGGGCGATCCAGCGGCAAAGCACCGGCTGACCGAGAAGGTGAACGTCTGCAGGGCGAGTGTTATTCAGGTTCACTGCTATTTGTCGCCTTGTCCCACTCTATGCTCTCCTCACTGGGCGTGGGGGATGGCAGGGCGCCGGCCGCCCCCCCGGGACGCATTCTGAGCCCCTGGAAGCGTCTGCACTCGGGGCAAATGCGGATGTGGCTACAGCCTCTGGCCACCAGCGCGGTCTCCTGAGCCAGTCTGTGGGAGAGCGGCTCGGGCAGTCCAGTGCCGGCGCACAGCTTGCCGTTGGCGAGGCCCACGGAGGCCGCTCGTGCCCGGCGCTCCTCCTGGTGGAGGGGTCGTGGCCGCGTGACCGACGACGTCCGGCGGCGCCTCATCTGCAGGCTGTCGTGACACAGGACGATGCCCTGCAGCTCGCGCAGCATCTCCTCGCACACCGACTGCTGGAACGCACCCATGGGTAGACGCACATAGCGAGAGGGGGGGAGATGGGATGAGAGAGGGAGAGAAAGGCAAAGAGGCCATACTGATCACACATTAGAGGTTAGATGCTCGACAACGCCACAAAACAGTGATTGAAAAACTGTTGGAAAACTGACTTGCCATTCGACAATCATATTACTGCAATTCCTCTAGTAGACTTAATGTTGTCCACTGGAACAAATGAAATAAATAAAGTGGGGGAAACAGTTTAGGCTTAAGCCCCTGTCAAGTGAAACTAAATATTGTATGTCCTTTAAATTTGACACACCGCAGAGAAAAGTGTTGTTTACAACCCTACCAAATTTGAATGATTTAAAAATTCTAAGTGTATGAAATGAGGCTTCAAATTTGTGAAAAATCAAGCTGCTGTGGACGCGTCTGCTAAATGTATGAAACCCCGGCCCACTTTCTTATGCCTACACATCCTACATGTTTGAGCTGCGAAAATATATTTACTTCAAGCCTCCTGAAGAATATATCCTAACGAGTTGCCGTGGGGCTTTCTATGCCGTGACGAGAGGTGCAAGCCACCAGCTAGCTCACAAGCTAACAGTCTTCCAGGGCTCCTTTTGGCTTGTGGACAGGCAGCAGGCTCATACGCGGCATCACCTCCTCACTTGGGAATTGAAATAACGACACAGAGCTACTTTGTAACTTGTAGCATCCAGGGAAGTTGGATTTTTAGGGTGTAGGCATAGCTAGCGAGCAAACTGCATGCTATCGTTGCAGAAATAGGCCTTGCAATAATAACTCGCAAGTAACTCTCAAATGTGATTGATAACTACTGATGTGAATCAAAGCGCTGCAGTTTTTAAACAGTGGGGAAGAGAGGACTCATCACTGGCTGTTGTTTTAGCCACGCTCCCTCAAAAATCCGGACAACGGGTTACAAACAGTTTAATGCTGTCTCCACAATTCAGTACTCTGTCTTTTCACATGTTTTTAGCAATTATCTTCAAACATATATAATGGAATTAGAAACAAATATACATTATATTACATGGGCTTTAAAATCTAAATTGTATGGTAATTGGTAATATCTTGTTTTGTCAGCTTTTGTATTAGGTCTCATTGCACTGCAGAGATGGATCCAACCACGTGGCCATTGATTTTCTTTTTTTTTTTTTTTTTAAATGGAATCAACACTTTTCATTTCTTAGATTCACATTGTGTATAGCAGCAAACTTTATTTTCTTGGCTAGAAGCAAAGCTAAATTGAAAAAAAAAAAAAAGCTCTGCTGCAATGTAATTTTGAGAACATTTATTGTGCTGACCTGTCAAGTCAAAACTCAGATCTCTGTGAAAACAAATAACACATTTATATTACTGATAAATGATAAATATTTCAAACTATATTAATATAGTTTTAAGCTAATAGGCCATTCCTCTTGGCTGGCGTACACGTAAACCATAACGGAAATTAATTAATTTCTGGTTTCAATTCAGTTTACTGTGTATGATATTCTCTCCAGAATCCAAACATTTATTAATTGTCCTGCTATTTTGCTGTTCAAAGTTGGATGTTTTACGTTTTACGGCCAGATGTCTGTGAAAAAGTGTAATCGATCACCCAAGCACTTAATTGCGGTGTTCAATGTGCTAGACATGTCAATCCTTGGTTATTTTAGCATTTAGCACGGCTTCTCCGTCGTAATCCCTTTGTGAGTATGATCTTTGTCAGTAATCTAGCTTACTCGCTGCCATGCAGGCTATGACTATACTGACTTAGGACCAACTCCACAAAGTGTTTAGGCATACTAGCAGCCAGGCGAAGCTGTTTCTAGCTAGTTGCTTCTGTGTGGGTAGCACAGAGCTTCCCTCAACTTCTGACTACCCATGGTAGGTGATGTGATCCCAGGTGATTCTTCTTCTTCGTCTACTTTCTTTTGACCGTTGTCTCAGAGGCGCAAAATACAAATCTTGACCCACAGACTGCGATGTGAAAGCGCTTATTTTGAGCCCTAATACACTAAACAAACTGTGCGTGTACAAATAATGAGGTGAAACACTGATCTATCTTGTTCAAAAAGAAGGACTCACAAGTCAGTGTTTGACTTTCACATACTGCATGTTTATTGAAGTAAAGTCACAGTGTCGAGTCCATTTGAAAAAAAAAGACAAAGTCATCGAGTATCATTTGAAAGGCATCACATCAGAAATAGGCTGAGCACACACGGCTTTGTGTATATCTCGTTGCGACGAATTGAACAAATCAGCTCAGCGTTTGAACGGTTTGAGTGGAAGAAGGCAAACCGATACCTGCTACTGTTAAAACCTCTCAATCTGAGATGAGGCTACATTCAACTGACACCCTGATAACTACACAATATTAATGTATAGCTGCTAGGAATCAACACTTCATAAAGAATGTCTTCTATGCTATAAAATACCTTCAATATGAGTTGCATTGTTAGCCTGACGATGTGCACACAGTGGAAGGCATCAAATAGGCCTGCTTGGAATTTAAGGTTAATAATCACACATATCACTGGTGATAAGGCTACGACTGCCAGCACCATAAATGCACCAAGAGACCAGACTACATTCAATATGACATACTCTATACAATATACTGTATATTTAGCGTTGTAACAGCAACACATATTTACATGTTAACCATGTGAGGTAAATCTTTGGTTTTGTGCTCATTGCCTCTGAAAGCAGATGGTGACTATGTGTCAGACCTGATCAGTGTGTGAGGAGTCTGGCGCCAGGGGGATAGAGGGATACAAAGCAGATGCAGGTTACATAAGCCTCTCTCACCTCACTTCCTGGCGCATGCCTCAGCATCCAAACAAATTCCAGCACCGCCATGAAGATGGCCACCAGTAGGCCACACACCAGCACCACGAAGATGCCGCCGATGTTCTCCATGCCCAGACCTGCAGGAGGGGAGCAGTAAGTAAGATTGGAAGGACAGCATGGGGTGAAATGTATAATCGGAGCAAGAAGATTAACAAGACAAGAACCTTTGGCCCGGTGGTCCTCTTCCTTTGGACACTTGCCGCCGTCCCACCATTTCCTCTTAAGGATCTCCAAGCGATTGTCCTCCTGAAGCTTGAGGATGGCCAGGTCAAACTCGTCACGGTACACAGAGCCTGCAGTCAAAAATCAGGCAAAGCTCCAATGCATTCATACATATACATGTATACAGTGGGTACCTCGTTTTTTGACGGTGATGCCATTAGGGTTATAATAGTTTGCGATTTTTTTATTATACTTAGTTTTTATTTAATTTAGCTTTTGTTTTTTTTAATTCAGTTAGCTTTAATTCGTTTTTGGAGCAGGTTTTTTTTTTAAATGCTTCATTTTGAAGTTTTATTACGTTTAGCATTAGTTTTAGTTTTTTGTATCTGGAGTATTTGTCAAGTGCACGATAAAAAAAGGCAATTGAGTATTGTACAATAAAGTAAACTATAATGACCAAATTACTGTTTGACCTTCCTTCTTCTGTACAGACATTCAACAATACAGAAATAAATCATGTAAAACTGTGTCAAATTCATTTTTGTGGCGGCCCCATCATAGTTATAACTGTGAACCCTGATAAATCTATTATCATTTTACACAACAAATTGATAGTTAACTAGTTTTGAAATCAGCTAGTAAATTCTTCAACTATTTTTCATTTCAGTTCATTCAATGTCATTTATTTTAAAGGGGGGATTGGTAACAAATTGTGATTGACTGGTAACCAGTTCAGGATATACTCCCCAAAGAGAGCTGGGATAGGCTCCAGCACACCCGCGACCCTTGTGAGGACAAGCTGTTCAACTAATGGATGGATGGATGGATTTGTAAACAAAGATTGGTAAAAAAAAAGACAAATAGCAAGAAACATGAAGTCAACACACATGGGGTCTTTGCGGGCCAAATAAAATGATGTCGCGGGCCAGGTACGAGTGATGTTTGACACCATTTCACCATTCAAAATGGAGTCAAGCCAAGTCATATGACTGCACCGTTTTCAAAGTGACTCACATAAAGTGTGGTAGGATGTTTACCTAACAGACAATGGAAAACGACAGATATGTCATGCACTGCCATGTTTCTGTTAAAAAAAGTTGACATGTCAGTATACAAGAAGTCAAGAACTCCACTTGAAACTTGAGAAACATACAATAGGCTGTCTTGGTCTATATTTGCAAAATACAGTGCTCTGTGGGATAAAAGCATGTCAACAATGCACACGAGCAAACAATGTGACGCCCTAAGCCCGATTTAGTATGGCACATTGCAATTTTTTTTTTTTCAATGCATTATCCAGAAGTGGGCATTCCGTCAGTCAGGTCCGTCACGCTTCTGACGATCAGGAATCAAATGTGTGGAAGTTGCATGTCCGTCAGTCCGTCACTGACAAACGCTCGTTTTGCTGACGAATGATGAGATACTTCCTAAAATAGACGGCCTAATGAATGAAATTGGTTTTCATCTGTCAATGTAATCGTCACAAACTGCGTCCATCAGTGTCAGTCCATCAAACCGTCAATGATGGACTGTCCGTCACTGGCGAATGATGTTTTTTTGGGGACTGACTGACAGACCAATGAACTTCAGACAGACTAACTAACAAACTTAAATGACGGACTGACTGACGGATGGACGATTACAATTCAGTTCATCATGAATAATGACAGACTGACGAAAGACGGACGGGTACCCTGGTCGCTGACGGATGACGAATGGACCAGCACAATTTAGTAAAATGCCCACGTCTGGTATTATCATTTGTACTTGTACTTGGCATCACTTTAAATTTCAATTTATAATAAAGTGGAAGTGTATCCAAACATTTTCTTTCCAATAAAATGTTCTATGTACCTCCAATAGTCTAAACATGGCATTCTGATTATTATTGTTAGTGGAATATGCCCTGAGCAATTGTGATGTCATTTTCATGTCAAGTTACAACACTCTCACTTGAGTACTGTTCAGCAAGCGGGCCCGAGAACAGTTAGACAGGAGAGGAAAACATCAAGACAACTTCTGTTGTAATTGTTGTGCAGGTAGTAGCTGTTCATCTTTTCGAGATGATGCGTCTCCCAGCATGAGAGACGTGTGGAGTGAGAAAGAGCTACCAGGAGACAGGCTTGTAGGAGGCCTCTATGAGACGTTTTTGAATGGTGGTAACAAGTGCTTTTTCTGCATTCCACTTTTGCCTTTTTCCTTATTTTCTGCACAAACACATTTATCAGATAACAAAAGCACCCTGTGAGCGCAGATCTCCAACAAGGTTGAGCACTTATCAACTGGGAAATTATACCAGCACCTGATTTTTAAAGTTGATCTAGAAAATAAACACACCCCTGTTAAAATAACATATCTGATAAATAGGCCTGCACGATATGTTGTTTGACCATCGCGATTGCGATAGTCACCTCGTAGGATGTGAGATGTTTTAACTTTATTTTTTTTTATAGTTAGCAGGTGAGTTGAGTTCTCTGCTACCATCTAACACTCGCTCCCAAGTCACAGCAAAAAATCGTCCGAACGACGGCTGACATCTGGAAAAAGTCAAGGTGCTCTTTACTTGTAAAATCAAATGCAACTTAAATTAAATGATCTTTTACTGAAGCCCGTTTCAGTAATCCAATGGGTGGATTTTGTTTGAGGCAGTCACAGCATGCAGTATCAAGATTGGCCTTATCCATCCTTCAGAAGAATTTAAAATAACTCCTGTTTACTTTTAAGGTGTTTCTCCCTCCATCGACACCCCCACTCAACATGTGATCAAAGTAGAAGCGACGGCATACATTTGAGTCTCCGAGCAAGCAGCGAGTCATATCACACCAGGGAGCCAAATTTCACATTCTCTTATCTCACCTTCTCCCATCAGGAAAGAGACGCTCTATTTAAGCAAGTTTGTCTCTCTCTTTTTATATTGCATCATCTCTCCTCCCCCTTGACTGCTCCTAATAGTTTGCCTTTTCTCAGGTGCTACTTTTCAATATAACTTTTCTTGCCAGATCCTCCAACTAATTCTCTTGCTCAAGTTAATGTTATGTTCACAGTCTTGCAATGAATTGAAGAACCATCCGATGAATTTATTCCACACTGAAATTGTATTCCCTAGCGTCTCCCCTACTCACCCAGCGGCATTCCGATACCGTAGCCCTTGGTGTCGAGCAGCCCGCCGATCTGCGTCAGGTTGCAGTTCCTCTGGCGATAGTACTCGTTCATGGTGCTCTCCAGCAGGTAGGCGTAGTTAGAATTGAGGACGCGAGCGATGCCCTCCTCCGTGCTCTTCACAAACACACTGGGCTGCTTGGAGTGCATGAAGTTCCACATTCGTTGGTATGTCTGATAGCGGGAGTTCTGCAGAGATGTGACAGACCCGACCATGAGCGGACACGTTTTGCATTTGTTGGGTTTGTTATTCATGTGCTGCAATGCGCAGAATGCAGGACATGGCCCCGATCTCAAATGTGATGATGTTAATGATGTATTTTGTTTGAGCTGGCCACAGTGGAACTTGAATATTTGGTGAAAAACTTTTGTCAAACAGTATTGGTGGATGCCGGTGCAATACATTTCTGCGTTTCGGCTTCCTCAGTAGTGGGCTAGTTCAGTAATTCATTTTATCTGTTGTAATTAAATCACCTTGAAATTTTTTTTCTTTTTTCTTAATCAATTAAGTTTAAAATGACCTGTTTACTGAAATAAAAGTAACAAACTAGGGATGATTTTATTTGTGTCACAGATAGCTATTCAATGAAATATTATATTTTGATATAAAGATGTATTCAATTAATTATATGTTCTATTTTGCTAGGTAGTTTGATTAGGTCATTTGAATTTTTTGTAACATACCCACTACCTACATCGTGTAACTTGATACTGGTTGTGATACCGTGTGCTGGTGTTGCTCACTAGTGTAATAGAGTATTGACAGCACGATGGGAAAGTGCTTAGCAGGTCTGCATCACAATCAAGAGTTTGAATTTCAACTCCGGTCCTCCTGTGTAGAGTGTTCTCCCCTCCGTCTTATGTTTTACTACTCAGAATCTTGGTGCCAAGAACCTTTGTTGAAGTCAGTTGAGGAGTTTCTTTTTGACAAAAGTAGTGCTTTGCCACCATCCTGTGGCATATTGGTGCCAGAGAAGTAAATGCTAAATGCACTGTCACTTATATAGCACGTTTTTACCTTCGGTACTCAAAGTGTTTCACACCGTACATCATTTACCTACTGACGACGCAGAATCAGGAGCAACTGTGGGTTCAGTATCTTGCTCAAGGATACTTCGAAATGGTCACAATGGCTGGGGGATCAAACCCACAACCTCTGGGTTGGGAGACGTACGTTGAAGTGAGTTAAGGAATTTAGTTTGTAGAAAAGTAGTACTTTGACACCATTTCATGGCATCTTCGTGCCAAGGAACGGTGTTGAAGTTGGTTTAATAACTGCAGACGTTAGATACACACTTGGTGCTTTATGATCACCTCTGTTTTAAGTACTTTGCGGCCATCTTATAAACCCGCTAAAGCAGGGGTGTCAAACTCATTTTTGTCGTGGGTCACATCGTAGTTCTGATTTCACTCGGAGGGCCGTTACGGCTGTTAACCCGTCTAAATATATGATCGGCTTATACACAACTAATTGATGGATCACTAGTTTTGAAATCAGAAGCCAGTAAATAGTTTGTTCAACTATTTTTCGATGCATTTTAAAGGAAGGATTGGTAAGAAATGCTTGAAATATCAAATATGTTGTGTTCACAGTGAAGACAATTTCAAAAAACATGTCAAGTAAACACACATGATTTGTCATAAAATGATGTCGCGGGCCGGATCTAGCCCCAGGCCTCGTGTTTGACACCTGTGCGCTAAAGGGTCATTTAAATTACTTGCACATTTTTGCAGGACTCACTCCCTATCCACCGTGAATAGCAGGTGGAGCCTGTAATTTATTAAAAGTTACTGTCCTGTAGAATGATGTTCTATTATGGCAATCGAGTGACCGTGGACCGACTGTATTTCCATTGCTTCCTTCGAGAAATATTAGCTCCGACTTGAGATCAAGTGACTTCTTCCAGCAGAACTAGCGGTGGTGCACATTTTGTTACTTCATGTGCAAGTTTTCTTTCCCCTGCTCTCCTCAAGGAACACATTCATCACTTAGCATTCCTCTTTCTTTGAGTTTTTCTGCCCTGACATAATTAACAGTTCAGTGGGCTATAGAGCACACAGGAGTGGTGGAGCCAGAACGTGTCTAATGGGTAGGCCTGGAAAAATCAGGGTGGGCCTGAATATTTCTCTCACTAAGTACAATCCTCCTACCCCTACACATCGTATATTCAAATAAAATGAAAACTGAATAGTATGAGGTTAAGATCTTCCTTAGACACCTACAAGTATGCCATTCTTAATATTCAATAAAATAAAAAACATAACAAAAAGCAAAAAAAAAAAAAATTAATAAATTTTTTTTTAAAGTATTTGAAGTATGAAATATTTTTCATGAATCTCACTAGGTAGGCGGTCTGTCAATATGTGCACACCCAGGCCCACCCATGGCTCCGCCCGTGCTCCATATCATTCTTTACTGCCTCACTTCGCCTTTCACATACCCTTTCTCTATCTTCCAATGTTTTTTTTCTCACTAAGGTCATTGTGGGTGCTTCACTTCAAACTTGTGCCTTGTTTCCTGAGGAGAAAGCTATTGAGTGGTTGTGGTCAAGCAGTGATTAGCACTCGAAAGGAAGGTGACCAGGGGGATAACGTCACCGATGACCCATTGATTTAAAGGCCTCTTGGGTCAATCTGCGTGTGTTTCATATTGACTGAGCACCATAAACAATCTATCAAAGGCAATGATGTGCGTGAGCCCTGACCTGAAAGAAAGTCATGGTGGAGCCGCCGTGCATGGTGCCATACTCGATGGCCGTCTGATCCGCCAGGTCGTCCACTGACTCGATGGGCACCTCCATCCTCTGAACGGTGAGGAAGGCGGCCAGGTTGGCAGTGTACGACGAGATGATGATTAATGTGAACGCCCACCTGCGCAGGGGAGACGAGAGCATGTGTATGCTCTTATGCAAATGAGAAGACTGCTGTATAGAGATAAACAGCGAGGGAGAGCAAGGAGGTTTCCAATGACGGCACACCTTAGATGAGAAGACATGACAGCGTGTTCATGAGGAAGGCATGAAGGTGTTAATGTCGGCACGAAACGAAAGGGGGGTAAAAGTCTTGGCTTTATACAACAAGAGCAAATAAAAAGATGTGGTCTTGTGTTTGGTTTTCTGTCGACTTTTCACAGTGCAAAAATCTGCTAATAATAAATGAATGATGAGGGTCATTTCATGCATTGATCAGTTATTCACTTGCCTCTATTGTCAATTTTGTCATGTGTTACACGCTGTTGATCACTTGTTTATTTTAGATGGCCAAATGACATTGGACAAAGAGGCTGCTAATGGAAATTCGGCCAAGCTGCATACATTTATATTCGTATAATACTGATGAATGTACACAGCCGCTTCTATTTTTCTATAAAAGTCTTATGACAGCCCTGACATTGCACTTCAAGTTACAAATGCGATGTGGCAGTTTAAGAATACATTATTACCACCATTCTTACTCTCAATAAGGCATCAAAGTATGTTCTATACAAACATTTACCATAAGTATGACTTTACTACTGCATTAGCATCGGTTAGTGATTGCATTCATACTCATTTATGAATTCAGGTAGATAATAACTATTGTTATTCTCTCTAGATAATAACTATAGTTATTCTCTATAAAACATATGCTTTATTAAAATTTTAGAGAGTTATGGAGTATATTAATATGATTTACATGACTTCCTATGGGAAATATTGTTTCAGTTTTCATATGATTTAGTTTTTAGACCTTTCAAACTGATTAATGAAAAATAAAACAAGTTTCCTTTGAAATGTTAAAAAAAACTTCTAGTTTGACACATATTTTCAAATACTTGCATTTTTAAGCAACACAGTCAACCCCACCCCAGCCCACCCAAAAGTTGCAATAATGAACTGATTTCCATGAAGCTTTGCGCAGGAGTGAAACCTGCAAGGCACAAGTGATGAATGCTCTTGTTAAGAGGTGATACCTGAAAGTAGGCAGACAAATTCAACCAGACAAATGAATGAAGATGACAGAGCAGCAACTATGATGAATGCACCGCACTGACCACACTCCGCTGACACAGCGCGTGGACAGCGCTCTGGGGGCGATGGTGGACCCTTGCTGCATGAAGCCCCCGACAGGGAACCACAAGCTGTTTCCGAGGGAGTACTGATTGATAAGCAGGTTACAGCGTCCTTTCAGGCAGGGGTGCGGGTTGTACCACTCGTAAGGTGTCAATCTGTGGAGAACAAGACATGCAACAGTATACTTGGGCTCGAGGCAAGCAGCGTGAGTGGGAATACAAGTGAGTTCAGGTATTGGCATTAACATAAAACACAAGTAAAACTGAGCAGGAGAGGGAGTTAAATCCAACAGTTACAAAGTCTTTTAGTTGCCTCCAGAGTGTCTCCTAACTTCTTTTTCTCATGCGGTGCCTACTTTAACATTAAACTAAAGTTTATAAGATAGGAAACAGTGCTGTTCAGAAAAGTTAATGCTTGTATAGTAGTAAATTCCCACAGTAGATATCACACAGAGATCCGCTAGAAATAAGATAGAGCTAAGATACAATAAATATTTTTGTCAATTAAGGTGGATTTAAAAGTCTTACATAAAAATACTTTTTGATAAAACTATTACATTTTATAAAGTCCCAAGAATACGGCACACTACTTGGGCCACTAAGTAGAATAAGTACCGTATATTTCAGACTATAAGTCGCTCTTTAGTAGAAGTCGCAGAAGTCAAGAAATGCATCATGAAGAAGAAAAAACATACATAAGTCACATTTTTGGGAAATGTATTTTACAAAAAACGGGACCAAGAACAGTGGAGCTCGGACTTGCACCCAAAATCTTTGTTCTTTAATCGCGGGTGCGTTCCGAAATAGGCTGAGGGCATGCGCTGCTTCATTCCGACCACTTGGTCCAAATATGCCATTTGGTTATTCAGGTTGCCCCAAAAAAGGAATGCCAGAGCCCAGTCCATCAGGCAGTACAAGGATTCATTTCAGAAACTTTGTTTCATTATGGCTGACCGTTGACCACTTTGAAATTTGAATCACCGGTGAACACAGTTGCAATGTTGCAGATTTAACAGCCAATCAAAACTGCACATGACCTTCCACAAAAAAGAAGACACCATTCCAGGTTTTAAGCTTTAGCGAGACCCATCTGGCCAGTGTAGCTAGAAAGCAAAGTGCAGAGAGTTTCTGTCGCTGAAATGCCCACCTGTTTCCTGTTTTTGTGGCAATCCACTTCTAGATTGACAATCGTGTCATGTTTTTGTGGTTCAAAAAACATATACAGTACACTATATTTCATTGTAAATCTATGTGGAGCCTCAAATCCCAATACAGGGTATCAGTTTTTCCATTGCAGCGTGTCACTCGCTGGGTTCGCTTGGTGTGTGGGGAAAGAGTCGCCAACTATAGTTTTTTTCACGATGTTCCATTTCAGCCACTTTTGGCTGTTTTGATGGTGCGCAGCTGGTCCAAAACCGCTTGTTGCCTGTGAGCTGTAGCCAATCCCCTGCTAACTTTGGATAAGATGAGGTGTACACCATGGACTGGCCCCAGCCAACCACAGCACACAGTGAGTCTTCTATTACCTTAACATGCATGTTTTTTTTTTTTTTTAATGTGGGTGGTGGGAAGCCAGACTTTTCTAAGAAATCCACACAAGCATGGCGAGAACATGTAAACTCCACACGGGCAGGCTGGAGCTGAGATTTGAACCCAGAACCTCAAAGCTGCGAGTCAGACGTGCTAATCACTATATCACCTTGCCACCCTAGCTACTACCAACCTTGTGAACACAGACAAGACAGAGTTTATGGTTGTGGCCCCAGGAAGGTTGGAGACATCTCTTTAACATCCAGCCATCCTTCTCATGAAGTCCGCAACTTCTATTATTGTCGACTTCAACCATATCTTTCCAGTCCAACATCTAATTTACCATTAAGTCGGCCTTCTTTCATCTTCAAAAAATGTATAGACTCCGCCCATCACTTATTGAGCTCATTAATGTGCCACGGCAGTGGTTAGTAATACAGTGGAAAATGGATGACTGGATGGAATTGATTGCATTGCCTTGTTTTGAGTTTCAGTTCAGTATCTCAGTGTTTTACAAACTCTGTGCCGCGGCACACTGGTGTGCCGTGGGAAATGATCTAATTTGTGTGCCTGTGTGGTCAAGCGCCTGGCAGCGTAATCATGTAGTTACTACATTGTAGTACTCTTCCATACCAGTAGGCAGCAGCAGCAGCAGCAGCAGGTAGCTAATTGTCTTTGTATAGAGACAAGCGAATTAGTGACACGTTTATCCAAACAGCCCCAAGTTTCATACTGAGTAAGTATCAATATGAAACATTATAAAATACTTTTTTCTTTGTGTTTATTTAATTCCTATTCATGACATTATAATATAATGTCTTCAATGTTAAAAAAATACTTATATGAGCAATATAACACTTATATTGTTAAAATATTATTTTTTTTCACAATTTCAGCTGGTGGTATGCTGCGGAATTTTTTCAATGAAATAAATGTGCCTTGACTCAAAACAGTTTGAAAAACACTGCTCTATCTGACCACCAAGTGTCAGTGTTACGCTGAAGAGGCAGCCTCTGGCAGGAGAGCATCTTTTCTATTTGTGTCGGATGTGATCACCTACACAGAATGAGTGAAGCGGATGAAAACATGTGTCTTACCCCCATAGAACTAATCACACAAACACTATTCTAGTCTCTGGTCTCATTTATTTGCTCTCTTTCCCAGTAGATTTTTTCACCATGACTTCACCCGTACTTCTGGGCAGCGGAAGCTTGAGCGCTCTCCAAAGGCACCACTAATCCTTTCATGTCATTTGACAAAGGCAGAGCTACTGAGAAAATGGGGTAAATTACGATTTTTGCCTTCTTCTCCTCCGCATTCATCAAAAAGATCTTACTTGATGTAAATTTCTTGGAAGGGAGACCTACATTTCAGGTAAGTTGATTCAAAAATATACATCGGGGAAATTCAAAGGTTGCAAAAACATTATCACTGAGGGACTATTTGCTTGGATTAATGCCGCATATGTGCTCTTGCATAGTCCGCTGTAGAACCTAGCCTAGCTATTATGTTGTGCTTAACTACTCGAAGGCAACCTCAAAGGTATAAACCAAAGAGTTTATACATACTTATGAGCCAATGTCTTTTGTCATCGTTTTCAGTTGAAGTCGGTGACAGTCTGTCGCTCTCTGCCACCCACAAGAACCATGGAATCTATTAGTTGTATTAAGATCATTTTGTCTTCCTTGTTATCTCTATTTTGGTTGGTTCATATATAACAGACAATCGTGATTTTATGTTGTTTAATTACCTGACATGTTTTGGCGTGTACTTCCGCCTTCATCAGAGTGTCACTGGTGTGGTTGTGACGTGTCTTTATCAACTGATGTTCCATGAGGGAGTGACTTATCTGTCAAAATTGACAGGCAAGTCACGCCCCCCGCTGTAGGTTCACCCCTCCAGGTGGTGGAGAGCATAAAAGCTCCCTCGTCCCTGTTGATGGTCTTCTGGCCTCGCTTTGGATCTCGATGGCCTCCCTGATCCAGCGCTGGTGTTTGTTTTTTTTCAGTGCGGATGACTCTGGCATTCTCCCAGTCCATGATGTGATTTTCTCTTTTACGGTGGTCGCTGGTGGTTGATTTGTAGTGTTCCTGTTGTGCTTGTTCTTTTATTGCTCTTGTTTGTCGTGTTGCTGTCTCCTTCTCAGACTCCTTCTTGTGTTCAGTTTTCCTTGTTATAAAACTCCTTTCTGTCTCCCCGATGTATGATTTATTTTATGATATGCACAGTATTTCATATATGGAATTCCATATAACATATATGTTTATTTTGTGGGTGTACACAATTCCATATAACACGTTGTGTACACCCGGAAAATAAACACATGTGTTATATGGAATTGTGTACACCCGGAAAATAAACACGTGTTATATGGAATTGTGTACACCCACAAAATAAACATATATGTTATATGGAATTCCATATATGAAATACCGTGCATATCATAAAACAAATCATACATCGGGGAGATAGAAAGGAGTTTTATTACAAGGAAAACAGAACACAAGAAGGAGTCTGAGAAGGAGACAGCAACATGACAAACAAGAGCAATAAAAGAACAAGCACAACAGGAACACTACAAATCAGCCATCACGACCACTGTAAAGGAAATCACATCATGAACTGGGAGAATGCCAGAGTCATCGGCACTGAAGAAAACAAACATCAGCACTGAATCAGGGAGGCCATCGAGATCCAAAGCGAGGCCAGAAGACCATCCACAGGGACGAGGTAATTAAACGACCTAAAATCACGATTGTCTGTTATATATGAACCAAACAAAACCTGGAAATCTATTGTTTACTAGCATTACACTGGTCAACACAATTTTAATCAGAGATGTCAGATGTTTTTGTTTTCAAGTTTGAGCTATAAAAACTTGCGCAATACGGATTTTACCATGCGTTGTTTTTTAGAGCTATAACGTTTCAGAAAAAATTCTACCTGTTGTTGAACCTCACCCTTAATTCATAAAATATTACCGATAAATGTAGTACTATGTTACATATTAAATTATTGCATTAGGATTACTATTATTAGGCGGCACGGTGACCGACCGGTTAGCACATCAGCCCTTACAGTGCAGAGGTCGAGGGTTTGATTCCGGGCTCCTTCCTGTGTGGAGTTTGCATGTTCTCCCCATGCCTGTGTGGGTTTTCTATGGGCACCCTGGTTTCTTCCCACATTCCGAAAACAAACATGGTAGGTTAATTGGACGCTCTAAATTGTCATTAGGTGTCATTGTGGGTGTGAATGGTTGTTTGTCTATGTGTGCCTTGGGATTGACTGGCAACCAGTTCAGGGTGTACCCCGCCTGCTGTCCGAAGACAGTTGGGGTAGGCTCCAGCACGCCCATTCCCTCATGAGGATAAGCAGTTTGGATGATGGATATTACTATTATCATGAAAACCTGATGTACTAGAGAAAAAGTCTAAAAGTCTGTGCTGTGTGTGTGTGTGTGTGTGTGTGTGTGCGCGGGTGTGCGTGGGTGTGTGTGTGTGTAGGTGTGTGTTTGTGTGTGTGTCTACCTGGCCACCAGGAAGAGTACGCAGCTCACGGCCAAGTAGGCCAGCAGCATGAAGAGCCACACGCCTGGGGAGAACGGGTCCAGGAAGGAGAAGTAGCCTGGCCGTCGACCCTGAAACAAACACAGAGAGACGGCGTTAACACCCACATGTTCAACTTTTGATCATGTTAAAATCACTTTATCCAACTCGACAAGGGCATTCAATGTTGGACGGTTGATAGTTTAAATACCCCATCTTTTAAAATGTGTCGAAGAACACGTCAACAACACAGTCAATGAGATTAATTAGCAGCCAAAGTTGCGCGTTGAATCCACCGCCCGACCAGCTAGAGTTTACTGTGAGTTAATCAACATTTACAGCTGTCCGGAACAGTGTGGCAGTAAACAATGCTAGTTGGATGTGATGAGTATAGATTTCCCTGTTGTAAACTGATAGCATTACAATTATATGCTCTTGTTTGCACGTAAACATTCAGATCAACAGTCATAAACAGGTCTCCCATGAACAGTAAATACTGTAGAGTGGTGGTGAATAGTGAGACAACATGGCAAATAAGAGTTTCTATTCCCAAGGATCAGGCTATAAAAATGAATTTTCACAATTTATGTCAAGTGCTAAACAATACAATGTAATAAAAGTATACACCACTCAATTACTGGGGAAAACAAACTCAAAACAGTATCATCACAGAAACAGGGGGCCAATTTCAACTTAACATTAAGTACACCACGGTAATGCAATGACATCTAATAAAACTGCACAAAATGAAAAATAAAATAAAAAAGCCTTTACAACCTGACCTGAAACTGCACATTTCGATATTTGTAATGGCACCGTCTCTTCTATTGGATATCAACTGGTTGTGCATGTTACCTGTATTTTGCAATTGTGTTGTGACAACTGACAACTGAGGGTCTCCTTTCTGCCCTACTATCTGCCCATCCAAATCCAGATATCATTGTGCTTGCCAATCAATCAATCAATCAATCAATCAATCAATCTGGGGTCGGCTCCAGCACCTACCCCACAAACGACAAACGAAGAAACAACTACAATCCATCCAAGCATTCTCTCCAGTGCCTCCAGAGCACAGAGGTATACCCAACACTACTCTGCTCAGGTCTTACAAAAACACTTATTATTTCATTTTGTGAGACTATAAGTCTCATTAAAAATGTATGTACAAGCTTTCTCATGACACCATTCAATGTTGTTACATTGTTCTGCACAAACAGCAGACTAGCACTTGTCCAATGAGGAACCTTCAAAATCAGCCTTAGAGCATTGTTGTATGCAACCTGCAGCATCCTAAATTTAGATTTTGATTCCACCACAGGGAGGCGGTATAGAATGGCATGCGCTATTTTCACCTTATTTGTACGGTTTCCAAATTTTTGTACTAGCAAATTAGCTTGTACATACAGTTTGCCGTACTGCCTTTGAATGTCAAAAGTACTCACAAATTGTACTTAAGTAGAAATTGTATAAAAAAACAACAACAACATACAGACTTGTAACTTTGTATGTACTGTAAGTAAATGTAGAGATTGACAGACTGAAATATATTCATGACCAAGTCTACAGGAATTTTTACTGTCATACAACCACCATCAAAACACAATGTCCCCATAGATTTGTTAATGTTGTGAACTGACTAACAAAAAAGACTAAATTAGCTAAGGATGATACTGAAAAAACCCCAAAAAAACCACACCTTACGTGAGTGGTACCTTGAGATACAATTTTAATTTATGACGACACTTATAACTCAAATGGAAATGCCATTCATCTATTTAAGCCTCCCAACAAAAAGAAACCAAAACAAAATTGCTAACTGTTAACCATTAAACATTTAGTACATACTTAATTCCTTTGCATGTGAAGTATGTCCTTGTCTAGGACATCTTTAGAGTATAAAAAAATCTCACCAAACCGTCATTTCTGTTCATGCCAGAGCCGCTGTACACTTAAAGCTAAAACCCAGAAGTGGAAGTCTTTCATTCTCCTCCTAAAATAAAATTGGGTTATCTTGCAATAACTATTGTGAAGATAAGCGGTGTGGATAATAGATATTTTATGAATATAAAATAATGCAATAAAAACTGAACACTTATTGCGTTATGATGGTAAAGTTTTGCAATAAAACACAATAGTATTGCGTTATAATGCAATCCTAAATATTCCTGTGATGTCCCCTAGCAAGCTCTGTAGTCTGGTGACCGACGGTGGTTGTGTTGGCCGCTAAATGCTATCATCGTTGACACTCAAACAGTTGTAAACAATTCAATCCCCTCACGATACTCCTAGCTGTAAAGTGGATGTGAATAGGAAATTAGCCAACTAATTAGCTTTCAATAATATTTATGAATTATGAAACATCTGCCGGTAGACTCTCTCCCACAGCGTCATGCATGGACACACTTAATTTTTTGGATGGGTGGGCGTTACTGGGAGAGGGGCGGACTGACAAAATGTAAGGATGGAGGTGCTTTAAAAAGGACGAAGGATGTGAAATTTTTGCTCTCAAGTCAAAGAAAAAACAAAAACAGCCAAATGGCGTCTTGGATCCTGAAAAACTCCCATTTTCACATTAGATGAAACATTTATTTGTCATGTCATCATTCCAAGAGGCTGAAAAAAGGAACACGTCTATTTTAACAAAGTATGGTATGTGATTGTAAAGTACGCAAATCTGTTTTCAAATAAACGTCATTAGAAAAATAGGGAATCAAAATCTTGCAGATACCTTAAAAAAATAGACTTAAGTACAGTAACAAAGCATTTCTACATTGTCATTTACCCCCACTGTTAGAAATAGACAAGAGAGACTACAGTGTTTCATTATCTATCCCCAACAGCCACTGTCCTCTAAATGGAACCAATTACGAGTGAAGCAGTGCCACGGCGATGTGTGCACTTATGTGTGTGTGTGCCGCGTGTGTTTTTTCGCATGTGTGTCGAGCGGACATTCGGAATAGGACCCACCTCCACAGAGATATGCTATCTTCTTTGCAACCGTGAAAGGGTTAGTGGGACAGTAAAACAATGGAGGCGTTCACATGACCAATTGTTCCATTTACAACTATGCGATCATATATCCAGCTCTTCAATTGCCATTTCGCCAACCTCTCAAAAATCAGTCCAATTCTAAATTGTCAATGATGAAGTCTCCGGGCGACACCGTGAATGCCAGAATGCCTCACTAATACGTTGCTTAGTCACAAGCAAAATGAAATTTGCGGCACATGGGTGAAATCGTTTTGTTGAGGATTTGTTATGATCAATGAGGCTCATTTAGAGCTGCGCTGAGATGAACATTCATTGATGCATTAGGCCGGCAGAGCAAAATAGAAGAGAATAGATGGTTTGGATTAATGGTGACAATGTAACACCCAAGATGATGAAAACTTGTTGCTGCTGCTGTGATTGCGCTAATGGCCCTTTGTGCTGACACGCCTCCTCCTCCTCTTCTTCTTCTTTGCTCGTGGAGACTGGCTCGGTGCTGAAGCAGCGTTCTGTTAACTGCCAGGCCCTCTTCTCCCCATTTTAAGTTCCCACCGAAGTGCCATTACGAAGATGAAGAGAGCTGCAGCGATGCCAACAAACGGTGGCCAAAAGATCCAAAAATCGTGACTGAGAGCATATGGTTAATAAAGGGAAAAAAAAAAAAAAAGTGTATAAATAGTGTTGTGTTGTGCTGCAGATCTCGGTGCTTTAATATGTTTGTATTAAGACGAAGTTATGCTTTCAAGAGCTGCAGGGCAAATAATCCACTAGAAGGCAGCAGCAGATATGCTATTTTGCAAATGGAACTGCATAAATAGCATCCACATTTCCATTTTCTTTCTTTTCAGTATGTCTCCTTGCATAATATAAAATAACTCTTATGGTGCTTTTTAGCTGTTTGTTGTCTTTTGTCTTTATAAAGCCTGAAAAAAAGAAATTAATTAAAAAATTCCTGCGGTGGCAGATACATAGATTGGTGCCTTGACGTATTAGTTTAATTTCTTCTGTGCCCACACTTTTAACTCAAAACAATTGCATCTCAAATCAGCCCGAAAAGCCCTTATAGAGTATGTGCCTTGGCCACCAGGGTGAAGTATTATTCAGACATACAGAGACACATGAAGTGTTTTAAAACTAAGTGAATGAGTAAGCTGCATAAATATTAGTTGTTATTTGTAAAGGATACATAATATATTCCTGTGAGAATTGTAATATTGTGTGGCTACTTGTGTTACTTGGTTAAGTCACTGGCCTGCATTCATGAAGCCAAGTCATTTAGCTGGCTTGGATGTGTTCATAATCATAATAAATCAGTACTAACCGCAGACAATGAGACAGTGATGGACAGTTTAGTAAGAGGCTGCAAACGTCCTGTCGAATAAAATATATACCAGTGGTACCTCCAATTTTGAACATTTGGAATTCATACAGCATTTTCGGGAGAAATATTCGGAAAGGCGTAAGGTGGATGAGTGGTTGGAATGTCTGCGTCACAGTTATGAGGTTAGTCATTTATTGTTATAACCGTCTTTGTTGTTGTATGACTTAATTTTGCTCCATGTACAGCACTTTGTAAGGAAGGGCGGTTGTTTTAAAGTGCTCTATAAATACAGTTGAGTTGATATGACTGAGATGTTACATCAAAATAAAGAAAACAAAATGTAATCATGCACTTTGATATTTCTTATTGGTATTTATATAGTAAGTTAAACATGACTTGAGCAATCAAGCTTTTAGGATATGAATTATTTAATTCTTAAATTGTTAAATCTTCATATGGTAAAATGCTGTAAGATATTTTGTCAAATCATGAAGCAGGCACGGACTGGGGAGGAATGTGGGAGGAACCTGGAGAAAACTGACACAAGAATGGAACATGAAAACTCCACACAGAAAGGCTTGAGACGAGATTCAACCCCCGAGCCGCAAAATATGAGGTGGAAAACAAGGTCAAACACAACTGATTTATTGTACGACGGTTATTTTTAGGGAAGTAAGTACTGATAACAGGTATAGTATCGGGTCGATATCGGCCTTATTTTAAGGTATCAGTACTCACGAGCTCTCTTGTGGCTGTTTTATGATGAGGAACTAGAAATAAGAAATTAGATTCGAAGAACAGAAAATTGCCATTAATTTCATGCAATTTTAAAGAAACGTGCTACATTGGTATATGTAGGTCTTTCTTTAAAATGATCTGTCATTCGACCCTCGTGAGGATAAGCAATTCAAATAAAGGATGGATGGATCTTTTAGGGGGGAAATTGTATGTATCAAAAGTACAAGTGGTATCAGTAACTGGAATCGGTGTTGGTGACACCTCAATAGTTGAACGCTTGTACAGGTATCAGTTGAAAAAGTGGTATCGAACATCCCCACTTATTTCCATATTCTGTGAGGTCAAAAAAGCACCAGTTCTTTAATAACCTGGTGCGATGACATTAATCACTTCCAACAGCTGAGGTGACTTCCTGTGATATGCGTCTGTAATTGAGGATGGAGTGTCACTAAAAGGTTAGCACACTTTTTAATAATACCTTGTAGGCAAATATTGAATGTGTTTCAGACAGTCACAAGTGCCTTCCAGTACATGTTTGGCTTGTGCTGCTCCTACGCGCTCTTGTATTTGTGGGAGAGTGTTTGTTTGTTTGTGCATGACAGACAGTGAGACCACAGTGCTGTTTGTATTTATTTGCGTGTCGATGTTTCAGAGTCTGTCAGAAGCTGTTTGTGCTGTCATTCTTGGCAATGTGGGCTTGGGCAGTCCAGGGTGTACATTTCTGGCAGTTGAGGAATATACACAGTGTACAGTAATTGTCTTTTTCCGGTAATTATAAAACCTAGTAGAATAATAGATAATATATTCATTAATAAAATTGATTATGAAATAGTAAACGGTCTACTTCTAAATGATAAAGTGATCACTTGCCTGTCTTTGCGATTATTCAAAACTATTTCAACAAAAAAATAAAACAATTAATTTATACATCAGAAACACGACCTAGAACCGAACGTACCATTACTGCCTTAAAAATGGACCTAGAAAATCAAATTTGGGCAGAGATTTACTCAAAGGAAGACCCTAATCTTGCGTACCAAGCATTTCTGTCAATTTTAACTTCCCTATACGATAAACATTGTCCATTAAAAACAGTAACCAGGAAGAGTCAAAGCTTGAGTAAGCCATGGATGACACAGGGCATACTGAATATATAAAAAGAATATCCTTCTATACAAACGTTTTTTAAACGTGTGGAAATCACACACAGAACATGTGTTGAAAGAAAAATTTCAAAAACTATAGGTATCCTTTATAAAACCAAGGATATCCTAAATAAGGCACCTTTATATATATTATATTGCTATTATATTGCACATTATTGGCGGCCACTGGTTATGGCATGTCCGCCTCACAGTTCAGAGGTCGTGGGTTTGATCGGCCTCACTGTGTGGAGTTTGCATGTTCACTCCGTGCCTGAGTGGGTTTTCTCCGGGCACTCTGGTTTCCTCCCACATTCCAAAAACATGCATGGTAAGTTGATTGGACTCTCTAAATTGCCCCTAGGTGTGATTGTGGGTGCGGATGTTTGTCTCTGTGTGCCCTGCGATTGGCTGGCAACCAATTCAGGGTGTCACCCGCCTACTGCCCGAAGACTGCTGGGATAGGCTCCAGCACGCCCGCGACCCTTGTGAGGATAAGCGGTATAGATAATGGATGGATATTGCTCATTATTACTGCCATACTTGACATATGGTGTGGAGATATGGGGTCACACTTATAAAGCAAACACTCAGTCTATCTTTATGCTACAAAAAAGAGCCGTTCGAATTATTAACCACTCATCTTATATAGAACCAACAACTCAATTTTTTATTAAGTTAAACACTCTCAAATTCCATGACTTAGTTGAATTTAAAACAGCACAAATAATGTATAAAGCCTACAGTAATCAACTTTGCCACAGTATCCAGAAGCTGTTCAAAATCAGAGAAGGTTGTTATAGGCTAAAGGGTACACGCGTCTTTAAAAAAATCAAGGACAAGAACAAACAAAAAGCAAAAGTGTGTTTCTTCAAAAGGTGTGGATTTATGGAATAATTATGAAATACAACTGAAATGGTGTGAATCATTTTCAGTATTCAAAAAGAGGTTTAAAAATATAGTATTAAAAAAATATATAAATCAAGTATAGACACAGGAAATGAAAGTGAAACTCTTGATTAACTGTCTTTAGTTTTTGGTTTATGAATATGATTATCTATACACGTGTATAATAGGGACATGTCCGTTTGTATTTATACTTTTGTTTTTTGTTTCTATTCATAGCGTTTACTTTGTATATATGTAAAAAAGCGTTTTTAGTTTAGTTTTAATATGGGTTATGCTCGGGTATATGTGTGTATGTATTTATGAATAACCCACCTTCGTATTAATAGAACATGATTTCCAATACTTTATAGTGAACAAGGGGTAGGACTCGACACGTTTTTTTACTTCTTCCTACTCCCCTTGAACATATAAACTTTACTGAATTAAGATAAGTACTGATCCTTTATTTTGATTTTTTTTTCTTCTTTGTGTCTTTCATGTTGTGTTTGTATGTTCAATAAATCAATCAATCAATATATGGCTGCCCCCCCCAAAAAAATAAGTGTGCATTGCAGTGCAGTATATCTCTGAATGTGTGTGCAGCAGAGGAATTCAGCTATTCAAGAAATAAGCATAACAAATCAAAGAAGAATGTGTAACTCCGCAGACAGCAGTAATATTGGAGTTCACAATGTATTTATTTGGCTGAAAGTGTGAATAGTGCAATAACCCAGGACTAAATTTGTAAACGTAAAACGCATCATATAAAGGCCTAGATAGACCAATCCGACGCCGGAGGTCATGAAGCGTCGTGGCGTCTGATTGAGCCGTCTGATTGGTGTAGTGACCACCGTCGTCGCCGTCAGGAAGCGTCTGGTGGGCGTTTCGGGATGTTGAATCGGCGTTGTGACATTTGGTCACTCTGATTGGCTGTTAGCTAGCCAATCAGCGCTCGGGGCACAAACGGGAAGTGACAAATGCGGATAAACAGTGAGCACGCCGTTGCTGCCTTAATCTTCTTACAAGTACAAGAGCGAGGGTTGACAATTTAAGTATTTCACGATACCGTGTCAAGAATGTGAGTTTTTACTTCGCTTGGGAGTTCCTCTTGAGCAAAGAATATAGCTGAATGCAATAGCTTTCCGGTTGAATTTTTCTAACCATGAGAAACAGTGATTTTTGTCTACTTTGGGCTACTGGGCTCCCCCTTTTCAACGAGGTGCAACGGCCGCGATTCCGTAGGCAACTCCGGCCTTGGACAAAGCTCCCCCCTGCGTCTCCCGACTACGGTTAGGCGACAAAAACAGGAATGGATAACAAAAGGTGTTCCCACCTGTACAATTTACGGCGAAATCGTACAACTTGACATGTATGAATCTCAACAAATAGAAAATGTGGACAATGAGGGGAAGAAAACCATTGCCTCTATTAAGAACAAGCAGAAGCCCTTCTTTTGACATTTGATGGTCTTGTTTTCTCTTTTGCCTGTCTGAAGGAGCTGGTGAGGTTATCCAGTCAAGGATTTCACCTATTCATCCCGCCTCTTTATATGCACACCACAATGTTTGCCCCTGGAGACTGCCTGCATGAATACTGACTCACTAAAGGACACTTCCCATTGTCATTTCAGCTCTTCTTCTTCTCTGTTTGCATCTCTGCTCTCATCATTCTATCCCCTCCCTCAGCATACTCCTTACTCATCTATTTCTCCTTTCTTCTCTTTCCCCCTGCTCTTGTGGGGCCAATCCAAAGAGGGTGCATTTGATTCAGTTGAGGTCACAAGGTCACTTAGAACATAATCTCACCTCCTCTTGAGCTCTGCTATACACATGCAACGCAATAGCGAACTGCTTTCAAATTGTCTAGAGCAGGGGTGGCCAACATGTGGTGCATGAGCTGCCTCAATCCGGCTCTCGGATCATAAATCATATCAAAGAGTAAACTCCATCTGTCTGAGTGAATGTGCGTTCTTATGAGAGTGAGGCAACAGATTTATTTCAGCCTTCCGACAATTGACTGTAGTGTCACTGATGTTAAAACTTGGTGCAAAACAACCAAAATATTTGAAATAGCAAGAATGTTTAGGGTTATAAGTGGACTATTCGATGTATGTGTATGTGGCTAATGTATACTGCATGTGGCTCTTACAAAGTCACGGCATTATGTGTGTGGGTCAATAAAGCTTTGTGTGCCACACTCTGCCTTCAGGCCCGCCGCTGAAACTGACACAGCTCCTTTTCAGCCCTAATGAAGCTCTATGTTTAATTATGCAACACACCTACTACTAGTGACTACTTTGACATAAGAGTCCCCTGCTTGAAGGCAATGAGTGTATTGGCATCTCTTAAGGACTCCTTTACCTCCCGTGCTTTGGTAGCGCAGATGATGAAGGTGACAGGAGTGAAAGTTTCTATGAGACCAGGCTGCCAATAGCTCAAGGTTACACTGTCACGGTGTCACTGTTCATATCTATGACGACCGACTCAGGCCAACAGTGGCACGCGCATGAACTGTCTGCTGATATACACAAACCACATCGGTGTCTGTTTAAAAGAAAAATGTCGACGGTGGGAACTTCTAGGTCAAATAGGACAATAGTCAACCTTTTTTTTTTTTTTTCATATCTAGAATAGTTTTTCCCAATAGAATATAGTGGAAATAAAAATGATCTGCTCCAGGATCGAGAAACTGATGCAGCCTCAATGTTTATAATCACCTACAGAATCATTTCAACCATAAACGTACAACATAAATGATGATTCCAAAATACTTAAATCTAATTTTAAACTCATCATACAACCTTACCCTTCAAAATAAATGCCACTCAGCCAAGAAAAAACATGTGGCAAATCGTCTCCATAATTTCTGCTAACAACCCAGGCTAAAATTAGCTCCTCTCCAGCGTACAACAATCTTAAACTGTCGAAATGTATTCATTTTACTTCAATGATACCAATTGCAACTATTAGCCAAGACTTTGTCACCATCTTGGTGCATTTGACACCGTTACAGAACCCCTCCCTCACCGCAAATTAGTTGTGATTTTGCAAATTTTCAGTGAATAGCTAAGGGTAGGATCCACAGAATTAAATGATTAAATTCAGAAATGCATTTTCCCCATCAAAACATCCCTTTTTTAAAGTGCTCGTCCTCAGTAGGGTCATAGGTGATATGGCCCATCTGGGCTGATTTTGGGTGAGACGTTGAACACATTTGACTGGTCACCAGTCAATCACAGGCCACATATAGTCAAAAATAGTCACACTCACATTCAAACCGAGAGTCTTAAATGAACCTAACCCGCATGTTTTAGAAAAGTGTGAGGAAGCTTGTAGACCTGGAGAAAACACATGGACGCACTGGGTGAACTTGTAAACTCCACACAGGATGAGATTCGAACCCAGAAGCTCTTGACCTTGAGTCAAATGTGCGAACCACCATCATTCTCCAGCATATTAAAAATACAGTTGAAACAAAAAATCACAATGAATTGAGTGATTGATTGTCAAAAATCTGCATAGTAGATAGTAGATGGCCTAGTTAGACCTGAACTCATCTACCACCTTAGCGGTGCATTTATGTATTACAGCCTCTTTGACTTGAAATATTCCACTCTATTTTGTCTGGCTCAGAGGTTGTCTGCGAGTGCAAATAAATTAATAACATGACAATAATGATACAAATGGCCAATTACCTTAATAGGAAATAAACGCACAAAGTATCCTGTGATCATTGATCTGACTGGAAATTGTATTTAAAGTTTGAAAAAAGTCGCACTCAAGAAATCAATGTGTGTCACGTCAGTGGTGTATTACAAGTGCAGTCAAGAAAGAGATGCGTGTAAGAATAATGAATATAACAATTCATACAATATGATGCTTGCCTTTTTTCCTCATATTTGTATCATGCAAGATAGAAATTAGAGGCTTAGCCTTAGCCTTTTTCTAATCTCTGACTAGACTGCTTTGTGCGCCTTACCTTCACACATGCATAATAAAGTCTCACACACCCACACACACCCACCCACACACACACATAGACAAAACAAGTGTTCCAACTGCTTTCACACCCCTTACCCATAGGTCCTACATACACCAATCCGACGTCAGAGGTCGTGAAGCGTCGTCGCGTCTGATTGCGCCGTCTGATTGGTGTAGTGACCACCGTCGTAGCGTCGTAACTCGTCAGGAAGCGTCTGGTGGGCGTTTCAGGATGTTGAATCGGCGTCGTGAGTCGTGACATTTGGTCACTCTGATTGCCTGTTAGCTAGCAAATCTGCGATCGGAGCTCCAACGGGAAATGACAAATGCGGATAAACAGTGAGCACGCCTCCGCTGCCTTAATCTTCTTACAAGTACAAGAGCGAGGGTTGACAATTTAAGTATTTCACGATACCGTGTCTAGAAAATGAGGGTTTACTTCGTGTGGGAGTTCATCGTGAACTGAATGAATATAACTGAATGCATTGTTTAGATTTTTATAATCCGCACTCCTACCCATGAGAAATAGTGACTACCGTCGCCAATGGTATGGAAGGTTATTATATCTCACGCATGCGCAAACGGTACTTTAATGGTCAGCGTCACTGTCTGTCGTTGCGGTGTATTTTTCCAGTATGACGTGCCGACAGCCGGCCCGACGCCACCTCATTGTGTACGTTGTTTATTAATGTCAATAATATTAATTAATGTTAATATTAATGTTAGTGGTGTGAACCTGACATGTGTCAAATGTGAGAAATGCCAATAGGAGACAAGTAAGTGTGATGAAACCACAACAAAGAACTTTCACCTTTACCCTTTTATTTCCATATCCTCTCTACTCATCTGTGGCTTGCTGGATAGTAAATTGTCTTCTCCATTTGTCTCGTAACGACCACTTACCGAAGAATAGTGCGTCAACTGGGCCACGTCCGTGCCAATTCAACCTGATGTTCTGTGTGTGTGTGTATGTGTGTGTGTGAGAACCCTGTGGGATGTCAGCCCCATGTCGCTTCAAGCTGCCACCTACTTCAGAGGCACCGCGCTACCCGGCAGCCTTTTAAAACTGCACCTGCTGAGGCCATCGATTGATTCTCCCCAACTGCTCAATTGAGTGCCTCGCTGCTCCACCTATTAGTACTGTGTGCTGACCACAGGGAGGTACAAAAGAGTGGATGTTTACAAGAATGGGAAACAGGACAGCAATAGAGAATGGGGATAAATGCTCCTGCAGGATGACAAAAGACAGTTCAGGCTGCAGTCAGTGTTATGCTCAGCGCTCCTTGGGTCACCTTGGGTGTTAGAGGATGGGTGTTCCTGATTAATGGGCCTCTGATTCTGCAAACATTGGCTCGCATCCTGCTGCACTCAAGTTGTTTGAAGGTTTCTTGCTTGGATTTGCTCTCGAGATACAACAGAGGTTAAGGAGGGCGCAGGGTAGAGGCAAGAAACATTAGCCCTGTTTGCACCACGCTGGACGGTTTGGATACATTTATTTTTGGCTCCACTGCTGAACCATGGAGAGGGATGCATACTACCGATGTCTTTTTGGCATCCTTCCATCAGTGCAGCAATACTTTTTTGCCTGTTGCCTGCTCAACAGAAAATCCACTTCCATACAACAACAAATGGAATGGGAAAGTACACAAATCTTAGCACTTATGAAATACTTGGGATAACGAGTGGCATCCAAAGCCAGTTGTTGGTTCCACAGAAAATAGTATCGCCACAGTAGTATCATTGGAAAAACACGCGCGTACATCCCCAGGAACCTTTTAGGACTGTTGTGTGTTTGGACTGCAAGAACTATGGACTAAACTTAGTTCCTGTGTCATTTATAAGGGCCAAAAGAAGCCCTTGCTAGGGGGTGAAACTCTCACAAGGCCCAGGAATCGAAGATGATGGGCTCCAGTTAATTTGAAGAGGATCTCTTTGGAGCAGGGGCGGAGCCATGGGTGGGCCTGGGTATGCACAGGCAGATTGACGGACTGCCCACCCAGTGAGATTCATGATTCATGAAAAAAATATATACTTTTACATTAAATTATTAGTTAATTATTTTTTAATTTGAGTTTGTTGTGTTTTTTATTTAATTGAATATTAAGAATGGCATAACTGTGGTTGTCTAAGGAAGATCTGAACTTCTTATGATTCAGTTTGTCATTTTATTTGAATATACGATGTGTCGGGACAGGAGGATTGTGCTCAGTGAGACAAATATTCATGTCCACCCAGGTTTTTCCAGGCCCACCCATTAGCCACATTCTGGCTCCGGAGAGGCTTGTGCGTGATTTTGACCAATGTGGAAATGTTGCATCCTGAGAAATCCACAATTTTGACAGTCCTCCAATTGGATTCAATGGCCAGACGATTGGCATTGAAGGAATGCTGCAGCCTTTGTCCACCTTCAGTCGCTGGGCTGAACATGAACTGCAAGGGAGGAGTTTACATGGCGATGTGTTCCAAACCCATTGGAATGGTCATTCCAGATCCTATCAAACTGCGCAGTGACAAACTGAATGGATCTGAACTGCTTGGTGGAAATGCAGCAATTGACAGCCCAGCTTGGACAAGAGAAAGTAGAAGCTACAATGGCAAAACCGAGTAGAGGTCCATGCAAAGTGTGTCGAGCAAAGGAATGTTAGGAAAGATTGAGAAAAACGCAAGCCATTCTTTTTTTCTTAGCCCGCCTGCAGGCTGCACTTAAAGTAATGTCCTCCAATCGGTTTAACTGAGTGGATTGTGACTCACCAGGTGGACGCGGTACATGATGCTAATGCCGAGGGTCATGAAGGGTTTGGAGAAGTCAATGACCTTTTCACGCTCCGCTGTGATGGTGAGGCCGGCAACTGCCAAGTCAGCTTTCTGAAACACAGACATCGAACAGTTCTGTGTCATGTACAGAGTCAAAGACCACCTGAAGAAAGCTGTGCCAATGTTATTGCACTTAGAGAGACTACGAAGTCTTACAAAACACATACTGCACATTTGGCAGCTTTTCAATTCAAACATTTTATCAATGACATGTTTTACAATCAATCCATGAATCAGATGAGCGCGGCAAAGTAAGAGTGCAAACCTTGGCTTTATGAAGCAGTTTTGTATTGTCCAGTGGGTTTGTTATCTTTGCCCAATCAGATTTCAGCTGTGATGAGTTACCATGCACATATTATTTCATCCAACGCCTTCAGAAGCTCGATTGCAAGCGTTGGCAACAGTCACACCGGTGCAATCGCTGGTTCCAATCAGGTAGCCAATCAGATTGTGGATTCACATCTTTACACCTTCTCTGCTGCTGGTGACAAGTGAGTTTCTCCATCCTCTCAGTGGTTCAGCCACTACCGCTTCTGATTAGTTGAGCTCTATGTGCACCAAAGCTTGATTTACGATGGAGGACGATATCGGACCAAGATTACAAATTCACTTTCAAGGCGCATTTTTCAAGAAGAACTGGACTTTATGAGGCTTGGCCAACCAACACTGCCCTGCTGAGTGGCTTGTTTCAATCCAGATTTTTGGGAGATGCACTTTCATAGTAGTTATGCATACACATACCAGCAGGAGCCTCTGCATTAGCATATTTGGTGAGTCCAATGTTATTTATTTCAGGTTTTACTGTTTATTGATAAAAATTGACTGTGAAGTTCTATATTGTACTATAGACATTTGGAGTTGCTGAGGTGATGTATTGGAAGACAAAGATAAAGGTAACTGTTTTTTGCTTTAGTAGTATCCTCAAAACATGTTAAATGTTATTCTTTAATGCCACACATTGGTCTCTTTCGTATGTGGATATGAATTGGATATGTATGCGATGTGTGCGGGTGAGAATGCTTGGAAGGGAGACTATACAGACAATCGTCCGTCAATCTGCAAAGTTGTTTGAAGTAACAATTGAGGAACACGCTCTGAAGTATGAACGTAGCCGTAGTTATGTAGCATTTTTTTTGTACATTTATTTTGTGACATGATGGCATTATTAAGAAGTGGATTAGGTCACTAAATACCCACTGAAGGCAGCAGGTCCAAAACTCACCGCCTGCCACTGGCATATGTAGCCTTGGTCTGCAAACCCACTTAACTTAGGCCAAAAGTTTAGAACACACATTTATGTAGCAGCTCAAATGAGCGGTCGAAGCAGTGGCTGGTAAAACATGGTCACAAAATGGCCAACAAGAAAACAAGGCAGTGAAACGTAACTGCGAAGTAGTCTTCATCTTCCCGATGGACACAAAGTGGAAGGGGCCGCTGCGGGAGAATGAAGGGGATTGTGAAGAATGGGAGGCAGAATGAACGGGAAGGGGGGCATGTGTGGTGAGGGTTGGGGGGTGTGTGTGGGGGGCAAACTCCGTATCACTGCAGATGCCACTGCAAATGCATGACCTGCTGTTCTTTGTTCAATTTGTTCCATAATTAATCAAACCTTTAGATCACATTAAGAGACTGGCCTTTGAACCATCACCTTCTGCTCAGTCTTTGCCTCCATTACTGCACTACATTAATATTTCTCCCCTACAGTGGTACTAGAAAGTCTACATGCCCTTGTTCAAATGCCACATTTTTCTTATTTAAATGAGACCAAGCTAAACAGTTTGAAAATTTTGTGGGAACACCCTCATAACTGGGGATTTGGCAGAGTTCAGAATCACCTAATTACATTCAAAATAATGTTAAATGGGAAGTGGCTGTCTGAAATAGATGAAAAAAAAACAACAACAGGAAAAGTGATCAGGGAGGCTGCCAAGACAGCAACACTCAAAGAGTTGCAGAAATTATGGCATACCGTACTGGCAGTTTAATACACGTAACAGCAATCTCCTGTCTTTGATATGTACATGTCTGGGCTATGGAAGATAGCATAAATGTATTTGTGAGCTCAGTCTGCATACACACGACGCCCTGCATACACCCGACGCACCTGCAGGCTTTCGCCCTTTATCATCAGCGGTACCAAACCTCTGCCTCATCTTTTTCTTTCTTTCTTTCCTTCTTTTTCTAAACTCTGAGTCGTTTGAAAGTCTGATTGGCTGCACCCAGTGCCGGAAGGAAGCCACATGCGGGGAGCAGCAGTCGAGGCAATTTCTACAAAGGCAGATCCTTTGCGAGATGAACACGCAGTCGTAGCAGCGGCTGAATTATTTATGTGACAATAGAATATTAATATTGATAACTGGATTTCTTTGCCTGCCTGCTGTTATGCCTTCTAGTGTTGGCAACTGAAAAAAGCTGTCTGTGGTTCAGTTTCCTATTACAGCTTAGTAACCCAGTAAAAGGGCTTGAAATAAAATGTTAGGACGCAGTGAAAAGTGTGCTGGTCTGGACTCCCCCTGGCATGTCTAATTGTTATTTTGGGTTGTGTGACAGCTGTCAAAGTACTGCGCTGAAATATGGTTCAGTGTGAAAAGCAACAGCAGGTACACAGGCAACTATTGTATCGAGTAACCCCTGGATGTCTTCTGTCACTGTCATCCACTGAGCTGGCAAACACTGCACTTTGTTCTTCTATTTTATGCTTTTCATCCTCTTGTAAGCCTTTAACCAAACAAGACGAATTGTTTCATTCCACAGAGGAAAAGCCCTCCAAATAACCTTTAACCTGTGACAAATCTGCCTGCTCTAACTATATGGCAGCCCCTCACAGCTGAAGTTGCTGTTGGGGTCACAAAATACACGTTTCCACTGATCGAGTGGTGACGCGGAGATGAATTCAGCAAAGGATGTGCTATGCTGCCTACCACTAACAAAATGTACCACTGCGGCTGGGCACTCAAGGGAAGAATCAGTTTTATTGGTATACCAACTTCTGACAAAGCCATTCATCACCATCACTCTGGTTGTCTGGGTTTGGGAGCAGCAGCCTTTGCAAGGGGCGTCTGACTCCTCTGGACACCACCCTTTGTTCCACAGGAGAGAAACCATGATGTTCCAAGGCCACCTGAGATGCCTGATAAGCCTCTTCCACGTGTTGCAGCGGAGGGATCCACCGAGGCCTGACCAGGCCAGCTAGGGCATTGTTGTGGTTTGTGTTTCTCTTGATGTTTAGGTTTGCTTCTTGTTATGGCTTGTTTTCTTGCCCTGTTTGTTAGGTCTTTGTGTTTCCACCTGTGTTTGTCAACCCGGTCCCTTGTGACTTCCAATCAGCTCCCTCAGCCACTCGTGTCTTGTCCAGCTGTTCCTCGTTGTCTCGACAGTTGGCTTGTATTTAGTGCCGTGGTTTCTTTCAGTCTTTGTCGGATAATTGTCACTATCATGTTATTTTGTGTCACTTCGTGGTGTGTTTGGTTTCCTGGTGTTTCTTTGTTACTTTGAGTTTGGGATTTTTCAGGACTTTGAGGTGTCCAGGAGACAATAGATCCCAGCACCAGCACTTTAGGACTGGTACATAGGGATTGCTGCAACATCAAAATCTGGTTGTACTGACACATAAACACACAAGTGTAGTTTACCGAAGTAAAATATGCTCATAAAGCTCATCTGCAAGCTTTGAGAAGCCTGATAACGATCCTGATCATTTGTTGGAGGAGGGATACATCTAAAACTAGCTTTATAGGGGCCCCCGAGGTGGGCACCCCTGATTTAGGGATAGCAGTATCCACAGTGAATTTAAACATTACTGAGAAAATGGCTGTTATTTCATCATCATAAATTGAGTCTTCACCTATTTCTACATTGAACAGAATTGAATTTTTAACCACACAATGATCACCATAAGGTAAATATAATGCCGTTCTGCAACATATTGATTGCTCTTCCATTCGTTTCAATGGCAAATATGACCTCTTTTTAAGAATGTTTCGGTTTGAGAACGGGTTCACGGAACAAATTAAATTTGCAACCCGAGGTTTCACAACATTTCTATGATGCACTATTTTTAGTCTAACCACACGCTGATAAATGCCTATATTTTGGGGCTGAAATTGATTAATTGCATTTCCATTAATTTCAATGGGAAAAATTTCTTTGATTTATGAACGTTTTGGGTTACAAAGGGGGTCACAGATCGCCTTAAGATCATAACCCAAGGTTCCACTGTATACACTTGTAGAAAAGAGCACAGAAAACCTTAGCTAAATTTTTATCCCTCCGAAACTGAAACTCTCAGAGACGCTGGTAAAAATAACAACAGAAAGTCTTGCTTTGCATACGCAATGTCTTCCATTAATATTACGACAACCCCCTGAGTATCATCACCAACACATGAACTCCAAGTCCCCTTTTTAAGTTTGTCCTCACCATCTCTCATACTTTTTGCTCCCATACCTCAACTCAAATGTCTTTTAATTCACGTTTCCACCAAACTGTACTGTACAGTTCACTTCTTCTTGGCATGTGGATGTTTATAACAATAGCTTTGTTTGTTAAAGTAGAGTTTTGTGTTCTTTCCATCCCATTTATGCTAATTTACTAAAGTGAAGATAACGTCTTGACAAAGAATAGCATAACTACCGCTCCATTACCGTGGGTGCCAAATAGGGATGGGAATCGATAAGATTTTTACGATTCCAATTCCATTATCGATTATCTTATTGATACTTACCCATTGGAAAAAAGGAGACTGAAGTAGCTTAGCATCCACTTATCCATTTATATCTTAATTTAAGTAACAAACTCAACAGTGTGGTTTTAAGAGGTCCACAAACTATATTATTATTCTGTAGAAGTTTGCAAAATACAACCTAGATTATTCCGTGACAATGACACAATAATGTCCAGTATGATTACAACACTCATATATGGTATAAATATAACTATGTCAGCCAGTGAAAAAATACAATGAACTCAAGTCCACCTGTAATCTGGGAACTCACTCCTCCCTGCCTCGGTGAAAATGAGAAGCTAATGGTAGACTGGAGCAAGTACTGCCAGGCTTGGAGCCAGTCAGACTCTGTCTCTCACCACGCAGCAGGTTCTACAACATAGTTATCTGGAGTATTGACAGGAGAGGACATAGTTACATTGTTGCTGCTGCTGGGTTCAGCACTCGGATCAAAAGCGCGACCTTCATCTAAAAGTTGACCTACACCACAAGCAAGGCTAAAGCATCCATAGCTTTAAAGTGTCTTACAAACATATGGTCTGGTCACAGTACAAGGAGGGTGGGTCTTAGCATTAACTGCTCAGTCACTGGCTCTTGCTTACCATGTTGGTATATATTGTTTATATTATATTATTATAAGCGAAAGTTAGAATGTGTGACTTGTAATATAAATGTGAGATGGGGGTGGGATTTAGATTTCTTCCTCCCACTCCATTTTTGAGCAGGATGTGTAGAGCGGTTGCAAAGGGTGACATGGTGACCTTTTGTTTTGCTTTTGTCGATGAACTTTTTTTGTGTGGCTTTGTTTTTTTTTTTTTTTAAAATCATATGCTTGTGCTGGTCTACTGAAAAACAAAAACAAACAAACAAAAATGTTATCACATGTTGTTTCTGCAAAGTTTTGGGCATATTGGTAGTGTTTCCTTCCTTAGATGAACACCAGTAGTACCTCTACTCACGAAATTAATTGGTTCTGGAAGAAATTTCTTAAGTAGAAAATTTTGTAAGTAGAGACGTGTATTCCATGTAAATGCCCTAATCTGTTCCAAACCTTCCAATATTCAGATTATTAATGTCACATTATAAAGCATGAAAATGCATCAAAACATGTAACAAATACATGTTACAATTAGATTATTGCACAATAAATGAGAGTTGTGCATATTGTAAAAAACAAAGAATAGAGTAAAGAATAAAAATGATGGTTGTTTACCTTTTAATTGCTGTCCTCATCGCTTTTTGCCCTCTCTGGTTCATGTTCTCTTTTAGAAGTGTTTTTTGCCTGGTGTTTTGTAAAGAACTGATTTAATAACGTGGCGACTGTCGATACATTACGGTCATATTCTTTGGTGATATCAACCAAACGCATCCCTTTTTCATACTTTTCTATTATCTCTTGCTTTGTTTGTATGGATGAAAAAATATATTTTCTCCTATTTTTCTTTTCCTCGTTTCTAATTCACGTAAAACTATCAGAACACCTCATGACCGAAGATGAGGACGCTGCATCGACATGTCTATCACATTTATATCTATCTACCTGTCTACACACATAGACACATACGGTAGAGTTCCCTCTTAGCCAATGGGATGCCAGGAAGATGCTAGGTAATGGCCAATAGCAGAGCAGCTTTGAGTATGTTGCGTTCAGGAAACTCTGGAGCTGCGATTAGCAGCCCATACTGTATTTTTACCTTTCGTATCCTGAAATTTCTTTCCTAACAAGAGGCAATAGTTTCCTGTTGAGAGGTTTTGTAACTTGAAAATTTGAAGAGAAGTTCGTAAGTAGAGGTACCACTGTATGAATATACCATAACTAACTTTCAAGCATTCGGCGCTATGTTTCTTGCTAGCTGTGCGAGTAAATAACATCGCTATGCAACATGCGTGGTAACGTCATTTGTCCCGAGTGGAATTGATAAGGGAATGGTTTGCAAATGTGGCAAACGATGCCATGGAATTAAAATGGTAACGTCATTCATCTCGAGTGGAATTGATAAGGGAATGGTTTGCAAATATGGCAAACGATGCCATGGAATTAAAACTCTGGTAGCCGGTTGTCGCCAAGAACCAGTTTTCGATTCCCCTCCATAGTTCCAAAAAGCGATACAGTATGGACCAGCTACTTTGGTACACATGATAACCTAAAAACACTAAACAGTTTGCATTTTCTTAGTCTATGTGCAGTGTTTGATGGAATGACAACTCTTCAGACCTTCCTGAGACTTTCAACAATAACCGTATTCATCATTCAGAAGGAAATGTCTGGAAATGCTGGAAAAGGCCAGTTGTGAGTTTCTAATCTAAACTAACATGCACCACAAGGCATATATTTGGAAATAAATGATTTATTGGTTGATTAAAAACAATCTGTACCATTTAATAACATCCCAGTGAGAAACTTATGAGTATGATAATGTACAGTATACCTGTAAGTGTCTGTGAGTGTTTGAATGCACATCCCTTGAGAAAACACCTGACACATGTGGTATTGCGCATGTATATTTGATAATTTGAGATAAACAATTTCATTTAAGTTCACAAGACTGATGCAAATTTACATACCCTTGAAATGAGCTCTCCCACCATACCGCTCCATGTTCCATTGGCTCCAGGGACCCCATACAGTCCATCCCCCACCAGTCGGATACGATACTTGAACTTGAGTATGGCTGCCAGCTCCTTCAGCATGTCAACACAGAAGCCTTCGTACCGCTCATTACCCTCCAGTTCCTGGTGATCCGGCCGCAGCATCACGTATGGATTCTCCTAAATTACATAACGTTTGCATTATCCACACATAATATATATATTTTTTTGGTTAGTCATTAGTGATGTCCATTACAGACTGACGCCAGTTTTGCTGATGTTTTTTGGGATGGTGGGGGGACGGACTGACGTACTTCTGGCAGACTAACTGATGGGGATTGGCTGATGAACTGACATAGACAACATTTTTAAAAATGAAATAAAATAAGGCAAATTGTATGTTAACCAGCACAACGGGGTCAACGCAAAGAAATTATTAATCATAAAATGTTGCCATTGTGGAAGAGGCATCCCCAATGGGTCTGATTGGGTCAGACAATCGAATGGTAAATTGCATTCATGTGCTGTGGTTGACCGGCTGGTTTTATTCGACATTTTGCAAATGCAGACCAAAACAGCCTCTTGTATCTTGTATTTCTCAAGCTCCAAGTGGGCTGAAATGCACATTTTTTTTAGGGAACCACAGCTGACAGCTCATGACATAGCTGTTTTTAATCATAGTCCATCCATATATCTTTACCACTTAACCTCACTCGGGTCACATGGGATTTGAAGCCCATCATTAGGTAAACATACAGCAGATTTTTGCCATGTTTCAGGGAAATAAGTCACTTTGAAAGCTTTGCTTGTGTGTGGGACTGGAGACTGCGCATGGTCTTGTGAGTGCCTGGTTCATTTTGTTTGGAGAAATGAAGTCAAACATCAGTAGTAGTTACATTGGAATGGTGAAACAAAAATATTACAAATATCAGAAAAATCCAAATGTATTGCACACTTTAAAAACGTATAACTGTCAATAAAAATACAAGAATGTAGCTAATTGTTCAGTGACATACAAGTAAAATGCATTAAAACTACTCTGACAGGTGAAACTAAATTACTTCACATAGTAAATTAAATGTATCTTGTTGTTACCCACCTCTGCATGTACTTTACAGAAAATGTGTCTGTTGCACACATGAGTAAGAACTCAGTAGAAGTTTGAAGACAAAACAAAAGTCAGCCTTCAAAAGCAGCCTCCAATTCCCAGGCAAAGAGGAGTCTGGTGGTGGACTGATAAGTGTGTGGGATGACTCATTTGGACAAAACAGAATACCAGCGCACAGGTGCCACAACATTAGGTATACCTACACAATCAATTGAGATGCATTAGAAGCGCTCTAGCGAAAATTCTGCCTTTACAAAGACGAGAAGGCGTGTTTTTAATATACACTGTCGGAGATATATGAATTTATCAGGAGGGCAAAATATTACAAACATGTCTCATTGTGACACAGGGCAGTTCTATAATCACGATAAACAATATATTCTATATATTGTAAACACAACAGCTCAAATTAAATTCCCAAATGAATTGAATGGAAATGCCATTATTCCTTTCCAGCCTCCTCAAAAATACGCAACACAAACTTTTGGTGTTTTGCAATAAGGAAAGTAGCACATATTGTGCTTTACAAAAACAAATGGTTCCTTCTGGTGTGACTCATTAAGCTGCAGTAATAGTTACAATTTTCGCAGAGGATAAAGAATATACATCTGTGAGTATATTTTTGTCTACATGTGTTGCGTGTGTATTTGTGTTCAAATGTCTGTTACTTGATGCACGATAATACCGACACATACATTAGATGCTATTTGTTAGCCCTTCTATGGATATTTAGTTTAACTTCAACTGGGAGTGGCATTAAACAGCTTGAAGCTTTTTAACAGCTTTAACAGCTTTCTAAAGGTGCTTTGTGGATGAATTGTTCACACTCTGCCAAACCTGTGCTTGTTGTGAAGTGAGTTGAGTTGACTATCACCTTATAGTGTTTGAATTTCAAATTTCTGCTTGTCCGTCATAGCGAACAAATCAGTCGCATAACGTCTCGTATCTTGAAAAACACACACACCACAAACACGCCCACACACACACACACACACACACACACACACACACACACGAGTCACTTGTATTTCAAGACATGACAGTACCATGTCTATTTATTTGTGAGAAAGACCCACAGGTGATAGGACATGTGTGACATACTATAAGTGCTGTATCGCAGTGCAATATACTGTAGCTCCAGCTGAGGCCGGAGGGAACAAAACATATCAAAATGCAAGCAAATTAGCCTTTTTACAGTTGGACAAGCGACTGCATTTCAGCACAGAGATAAAGCGCAATAATACACAACATATAAAAAGAATTTTATCTCACAGAAGCAAATAATTGGCATCTTCCATTGCATGGCTGTGCTTACTGAGGCCATAAACGCCACAAATCCACCACAGTGTAAAAATCAGATCAATGATTGCAAACACATGCCCCGTGGGCCAGCGGGTATGCGATCATCAATTCTGTGACTGCGACAGCATTTGTGTAATAAAACCACGGCATAAAGGCCGTGGAATGACGTCAAGAATTCTTGCACGTGCACGAAGCAGGCCTCTATTATTAGTTGAAGTGCTAATTCAAAACAGTCTCTCAGGTAAAAAATTCTTCAGCTGTTGCGCATGAGCAAGATAAGAGCGACACAGCAATCATATCGTGATGAATGAGCTGTGATAGGTCCTGAAAATTGCCCAGCAGTGGATTCCAAAGTTTGGCCGAGGGACTCTATATCTACAAAATGAAATTGAGCCGCTGAGCTCCCCCAATTCATTCTCTCACACCCACTTCCTGTTGTGAAAGAACCATCTCATTTGTTCTCAAACGCTTACATCTTATTCACACATCCCCCCTCCTGGGTAAAATGGAACATTCTGTCTCAATGAAACCAACAAAATATTTTTGTGTTCTTTTCCTTATTTCTGTGACACTGCAGCTGATAATACAGTCCAGATGGTCTGGCTACACTTTCGACAAATTGCAACTTAACAAATTAATAATTGTTAGCAATAAACACGTTGAAAACATAATTTGAACATGTGTGGTTGTACTGAACAATGGAAGCAATGAATGCAAAAGGATTTATCAATGCAATTAATTCTCATTAAACATGTATACTGCATATTAATTATGGGTAAAACAACTAAAAAAACAATGTATTTATAATGTATACTACATCCAGCGGCATAACCAAATACTGTATATAGGCTGTCTCAAAGTATGTTATATTTTAATTGCCACTGTATGAGTGGTTTTAATTTTACAATTTACTGGTATTTATACGGCGGCACGGTGGTCGACTGGTTAGCACGTCCGCCTCACAGTTCAGAGGTCGCGGGTTCGATCCCGGCTCCGGCCTCCCTGTGTGGAGTTTGCATGTTCTCCCCGTGCCTGCGTGGGTTTTCTCCGGGCACTCCGGTTTCCTCCCACAGTCCAAAAACATGCATGGTAAGTTGATTGGATACTCTAAATTGCCCCTAGGTGTGATTGTGAGTGCGGATGTTTGTCTCTGTGTGCCCTGCGATTGGCTGGCAACCAGTTCAGGGTGTCCCCCGCCTACTGCCCAAAGACAGCTGGGATAGGCTCCAGCACGCCCCGCGACCCTTGTGAGGAGAAGCGGTACAGATAATGGATGGATGGATGGTATTTATACAGTAAGCAACATGTGACATAATGGACCCATCAGAGCAGCAACAATTCCTGATGTGTGCGCGGCATGTGTTGCAGACCTGTCGCCAACAGCACAATGCGTCGGTCATGTGAATCAATGCGGCAGTTGTCGCTCGCGCCGACGCGGGAGTAGAAAGAAGCCTAAAAAGAAGCCTTTCACTGAGTAGGCTGAGATGAAATTTGTCAGCCCCCACCCCCCGCCCCAAAAATGGGCATCCGGCCGGGCCACAGGGTCCGACTGCCCAGCTCTGCTTATGAAACACCCTGCCTGTAGTTTTTAGTGGTGTAGAACTCTGACTCATACTGACAGCCGTTTCTAAAATACTACTTACAGTATGTTAGTTATAGTCCATGGGTTTATGATGCAGTTCCGCTCCTACAGTGGCGACATAGCCTGAATTTGCAGTCGGAATAAACTGTAGTCTATCAATAGTCTATCATGAACCTACACCAACGCAGTTGTAAAGTCAGAATTACAGATAATATTTGGATGAAAAACAATTCTCTGCCAAAAATATAACACAATCAAATGCAAAACAGTAATTATGTTTGTAAATACGCATGCTTTCTTGTGCCGTGTGTGTGTGACAGCATATTCTTACGAACTAGTTCAGTGAGCATCGTTTGTAATGTCGTATGTCTGCACCATCGTAAACAAAATAACTTTAATAAATAAACAAGTATAGCTAAATATTAGAACAGCTTCCAGAAGAATACAGTACTGTTCTACAGCACTGCAAATTCCAACCACAATTAAAAAAAAAAAAGTATCGATCGAAACGGAGAATAATTACCTCAGTCAAGAGTGAACTTCACATTGTTTGTATTGTTATTGTTGTTTGGTGTTACTTGTTTTTTAAAGAAGCATTACACAGAAACTACACAACTGATTTCTCATGGAGGAGTGGTGGATGTGCGAGGCAAGAAGCCATTGGTGGAAATCTTGATGAAAATACAAATAAATGAATTATTTTCTCTTTTTAGCATTCAGACAGAATGGGCCCATTCCCCACAGCCACAAGATGTACATAGTTGGGTAATGGCCATTTAATATCTTACTTTGTTCTCTATGAGCTTTTAAAGAGATAGTCTACCCAAACATGTTTTTTTCCAAGAATATGTTCTATGCAAGCCCACTAGTTGAAACAAGGCGTTCTGATAAATATTGCATTTGTGAAATAAGATTTAATCCACCCCTTTTTAGCCATCTCCGGGGGCGGCCATTTTGTCACTTATGTCGACTAAAAATGACATCACAACTGCACAGGGCTCAGGTAATGACCAATCACGGCTGACCTGTTTTCTGAAGCTGAGCCGTCGTTTTATTTTATTTTTTTCTGAGCGAGGCACTATGGGCAAAGCGATACATGTCATTGCTTCCTCTCAAGGGTTTGTTCGGCGAAATGCAACCGCCTTGTAGCGTGCCAGCCGCAAAATGTCATACTGCCGTGCTAACGCATTAGCATGATGTGTGCACGCCATGCCACTTACGAGTATTGTAGTGATGGTAAGAGTCGTGTTGAAGAGGGTGTCCGTCGTGTTGATTGATGGGAGCTTCTTCTCCATAGACAGTCCATCTTCAGAGTGCCACAGGCCAATCTGCTCACACACACACACACACAATAAACATGCGATCAGTCATTATGTCCAGCGGCTGCAAAAGGCCAATCGGATCATTTGCCTCTATTCTCTCAGAAGGAGGAACACAATGACCTTCATAAGATGGTGGAGGATGCACAAACAATGACAGAGATGGCACAATTGTTGAGGCCGTTGGCAATTAGGAGACTTGGTGTGATTGCAGTAAAAGGTGAAAAAGATAGTTGTGATTCTAAGAGGAACAAACAAACACAAGGCATGTGTTCCATCAGCGGCGGCGTAATGCATTCATTAAACCAATTACCAGCATTTCCTGTGGCAGAGAGCCTCATTCTCATTTCTACTCGTGCGCATTTGCCACTCTGCATATCACAAGGAAACCACACAAACCAAGACAGGATTGATGATGAGATGATAAAACTCTTTGGAAAACGTTAAGCAGAAACTTTCAATGTGTTTGAACGAATGCGCTGACTTTTGTATGCGCAAATCAGATCAACAAGCAGGTAAAGTCCCCCGGAACATTACACAAATCGGATGCAATTAGGTGTCAAGTCAGGTCAGGTTTATTCGTATAGGCAAACAAACAGACAGAAGAGTCTCAAAGGACTTTACAAGCCCACAGTTGACAAATATTACCAACAACCCGATGCTCTAAAGCCCACAAGTGTCAACTGTCAAGTAAGTTAAACCATTTGCTAGCTCTACCACAACCGCAAACACCAAGACATGGACTCATTTACCCACTTGAACAACCACCAGTCTTTTGGGTTAGGGTTAGGGTTTCTTGGTACCTCTTTTTTCGACCATTATTTCCAGTTCCTTCTTCATTTCACACATTTCACACACACAAAAATGCTGGGCATAAGGTGCGCCTTGCTGTCTGACAATGTGTCGTAAGCTTTATCATTGTTTCTGGGTGCTCAGTTGTTGCACGAAGGTAGGTCATCATCAAAACAGGAGTGAGTGTGCAAACAGCGACTGACTTTTTAAAGATAGCATGTAAGAATTCTAATTGATAAATGTAGTCTAAATGGACATCACACACTTAACCTCTACAGAAAGGCTGTAAAACCATATGGGTTTAAAAAATACTAGGATGCTATATTGGTATGCAAGGTGTGTCAGAAAAGTTCCCAGACCGGAGTCACAAAGGATATGTGTAGTTCAAATCCAAACTACAAAATTCAAGTTTTGCCCTTCGATGTTGGCCAGACGATCAACTTTTGAAGCTTTGTTCGGTGTACAAGAACAAGTGGGAGTTGACCATGGCAACGTGAATGCGCACAATGCCCTGAGCATCTGTAGTTTGCATTTGACATATATCTTTTGTTACGCCTTTCTTGTAACTTTTCTGACACACCTAGTTTCTCATTAAATACATATGGATGAAAATGGCATGGAAAAAAAAGTCAAGAAAAAAAAAGTCAAGGAAAAAAAAGTATTTACATGCACATGGATCATTCGCTGGGTTTATCAATTTGAATTTTCCATGCATTTCAATGAAGCTTCATTCTGATAAAGCAGTAGGTCATCTGTAAGTATTTTGCTAGATGGTCACGGGTTCACATCCCGCTGTGGAGAAATGTAAAAATGGCAACTAGTTGTTGGGAAGATGCTAGTCTGCATCCTGTCAAGGTGCATACAACCCTTTCACTCACACCTCTCCTTGCATGCCTGCATGCGTGTGATCTGCTTCTCTGCGTGGTGTGCAACACAAGTGCAGCAGAGTGTGACTTTTAATTTCCCCTTGAGGAATTATAATGAGGATAATAAATGATAATAAAAGAAAATCGGCAACATCTGCACTAAAATCTTTTGTTTTGCTTTACCACTGTAAACCACATCCAATAGTATCGGTTTAATACTCTGCAAGATTAATTTGTAAGATTAAATTCAGTCCATTGTTGTATATATAGCTGCCTTTTTACCCCTTATTCAATTTCAAACCGACTCAGCAATCTTCTGCAACACATTTATTTTTATTTCTTTGCTTTGCCAATTCTTGTCACATTGATTACAACTGTGAAACAGAAATGGCTCTTTTTTATTTGCATCCCATCCTGCGTTTTTCTCTGTCTAACACCTTGGTGATTTATATTCTTTGACCTTGAAGCATGTAAATTACTCCTCCATATTGTGAGATTATTAAATCTTCCCAAACACTAGATTAGATCAAAAGACAACCCTTAACCCTAAAGAATGGGAAGTGACAACACAGGTGGTAAGGGTACAGCGATTTTAATTTCCTTGGCTCGTCAAATGTTTTTCTCTTGCGCCGCACACCAAAAACACGACAATGACGAACACCAGATAACATGCAAAACAAACTTTTTTATTAGTTTTGATTTGAGTGCTTTTTTAATACTTGTATGATATTCAAGGAAGCCACCTGAATGCGACCAAAGAGCACACAGACCCGAAAAAGCACAAACTTTCATTAAATATTCATAGAGAGCTTGGTGACAAAATGTGCTTCTCATTGAAATACATTACGGCGCCAATTCAGAAGAACTTTTCTAATCGTCTACGTACAAAGTCACTGATCCAACACATCAAGGAAATTTCTGGTTTAGAAATACTTTGATGTTATACCATTTATCACAGTATCAGCCTCGCCTCTGTTATGAATGTTGTATAGGAAGAGCAAATGATTGCTTCTAATTCAACCTGGATGCATTGTCGGGTTCAATGTGTCACTCGGTGGAATTCAAATGAGCTCCTGGAAATCATACTTTGGAAATATGTTTGTTTGTTTGAGTCAGACCGAAAAGGAAGACATAATAAACGATGATAAACAGAGCAGGCTGAGCGTGGTCAACATTTAAAGAGGTAATACTCATGAGATTTCACTACATTCAGGTGACCAGAAAGTTTCTACAATAGGAAGGTGGTTCATTCATTTCAGCGAGTTTTGATGCAAAAATCGAAAAGAAAGTTTCTGAAAACATTCAAATTTAGTCTGTTAAGCACAAGAGCATTATGCCTTTGAGCATAGCTGCCCAAGTCATTTTGAGACGTTTTAGGAAAATAACAATAAACACAACAAATTCAAGAAACAAGAGTCCAGCTGCCTCGATTTAAACTTTACGGGTTACCATGACTTGCATGACTGGCAATCTTCACAGACATTAAGAAAAACAACTTTTAATAAGAACATTGGTATTTTTATGGCTATTCTGATATAAAAATGACTGTTACACATCTCCATGCTGCTTCGCCAATGTCGCATCATTGATTTGTATTTTCTCCTTCAAGATGATGTACAGTGGCTTGAATGTCTTTTTCACTGGCCAGGTTGTACACCTTCAATTTGAAGACTGCATCCTAGGCATTACGTCACGTTTTGTAACGATGAGGCTGTGCGCTTGAGCAGAGGCAATCTGAATATCGATGTGAATGTTTCAATGTGAGCCATTGATAAATTCAAGAATTATAAACACAATTTTGGTGAGTTAAGAGGTAAAAATAGACAAGAAAAAATGTGAAGGGAGGAAATAAAAAAATGTGTTGCCCCAAGTCAAATAACGTACCGTGACACGGGAAAGAAGGCACATCAATGGATGAAGAGCACCATGGTGAATATACAAGTTTGGTTGAAAGTGGTCGATTTGAGCATTTTTAACAAAATAAACGTTAGCTTTGAATAAAATATAGCATCGCTACAGATGCTTCAATGATATAAACTCCCCTCCTTGTTACAAGAAGCTACTTAACTACTTTACGTCCAAATCAGCGGAAAAATGCATCAACTGTTCAGTGCCAAACATGCATACGCAGAGCTGGGCATTCGTCTGTGCTTTAGTCCGTTTTGTTTTTATTTCACCGATTACCACGCTCTGTGTGTGTGTTTCTGTCTTTTGTTTTTATTTGATATTTTTTCTTTTTTTGGCGGCGTGTCTGCTTGTGTGGCACCTGCGTGTGACGTGAAAAAATTATGTTCTCCACACCGATTGGCTGTTGCCGACAAGGGACACACTGGGACCACGTGGGTCGGCGGGAAATACCGCCTAGAAGTCATATACGGATAGAAGATGCCCAGCTCTGTGCATACGCTTGCGGCATCTTGCACTCTGCCTCACAGGTGAACACCACAAACATCAAGCAGTGTGGAAAGGGCTTTATAGTCCCACCTTAACTCAATTTACATTCTTAAAACATATCACACACACAACACTTTCTTTTGGTTACTAGCCAGCTAGTGTGAAAATGTAACATAGAATGTTGAGTCTCCAAACGTCATAAAGAGATCGATTCAATGGCGCAACAACACTAGTATCTGAAGATCCAAATTTTTGCCCTTTGTTCACTAAAATCTCTCTCAAGCCAGCGGAAAAGGACAAAAAGACAGAAAGTACAAACCTACAAGTAACAGCGACTACGTTTACATGCAGTCAATAAACCTTTCAAAACCTGAATATTGGCAGTTTTAAAAGCCATGTAAATGTGCGCAATAACCCGAATTTGCCCTTATTCTGAAATACACGTTTGGTGATAAACAAAACATGGCAAAAGCTAGAGTAAGTACGACACCACCCTTTTAAAGTGAGGAGAATACTGTCTGCATCATTTGTGCGGTGAGTGACATGAATATAATGTGTTTTATTCACGGAAGCTAGTAACAAGCGGAGATAATTGCGTCATGACATCCGTGCGTCACCTTTTCAATCGGGATATTAAATGTGGGGGATAACTCTATCCGCTCAAGCCATGTAAACGGGTTATTCCGAATGACTCAGAAATTGGAATTTTGACCTTAACTCGAATACTGACTGCATGTAAACGTAGTGAGTGCTAACACAAGCAAGCCTTCTACGCTCTTATCCACAGGACAGCTGGCCTTCATTTCTAATTGGGACCACACTGAAACATGCCGTACAAAGGTACTTGGACACCACGGCTTACTTGGTTGTAACTTCCCGCTGATTCTTTGACCAAACTGAACATGTGTTTATTTTCCTGTGGTAGACTAGCTGGAGGAGTCCGTACCATGCTCACACAAATAGACAACAGCTACCCAACTTACACCTTCAAACTCTGATGTGGTGAGAAATGAACAAGAAAGGGACCTGCAAATGTGGTGTTCATTTCAGTAGGCATGCACAATCACTTCTCGCAGCATGCAGAGGCGGCTTGGCTGATCTCAGTGGGAGTCTGCAGAGATCCGAGTGTTCTGGTGTGACTGAGAGGATGATGGTGTGGGGTGTCACGGTGACTCGTACAGGAACAGGAGGAAGATGAAGGTGATGCCAGCAGGAAGAGGAGGCGAGGCGTATACGAAACGAGGGAAGGAAACGGCCCTTAGGTGGCCCCGCCATCAACTCTCTTTGGGCCAGTCGGGGGAAGCGGAGCGGTGCCGTCGGTGAGTCAGTGCGACTCGCAGGAAGGAAAAATGTGTGCGTCAGCTGGGTATGCAGGAACGCATGCTCAGGAGCAAATACATGCCACGGAAAAATGTTGTCATATACTCTTTGTAAAACTTCACAGCACTTACTTTCACACATACATACAAACTAACTCCTGATGTGACATGATTGACACCAATTGCTGTGAAAAATGCCAATCCACCGCTTCTGGTAAATTCATAACTTTGTGATGACACAAATTGGTTAAAGCCAGGGGGTGTCTCTCATTTAAATTTTAAAATAAAAAAGAACATTTTAGATTTAGTACGGCTGTGATCGATTGGGTGACTTCAATTGAGTAGCGAATTGGCCGTTGAAAACAAACACCGAATCAGAATTTTCCCACTCGAGTCAGAAAGCGGCATAGCATATTGTTATCAGAGAGAAATGTTTGGATGGCCCTTATGTGTCCGTACGTGGGCAGTGCACGTGAAAGCTACGAACGCGGGTCATGCGAGCGGCTGCCTGGAAGTAGTTATGGAAATATTTAGCCAGCTAACGCCTCACTGTTGGCTGGCTTACATCGTCCAAGTTACGGGAATATTTGGCCGGCTAACACCTCGCTGTTGGCTCTGCAAGCACCAAACTTCGGGGAGTTTATAAACTTGGACGCCGGACATGAACTATCTTAAAGTTAGCTAGCTTTCATTTGTTGGACTATGACGTGTTCTTCTGCAAAGTATGTTGAGTAAACCATTTGAGGTGATTTGGTCATTCGGTGGCTAATGTCAATACGAAAAGCGAATGCTTATCTTTGATGCGAGTCCGAGCTCCGGTATTTACTCATTGGGTTGGCGTTTAAAGCATTACAAAGTGTTGCATTCTGTCGCACCCATAAACATTAGTAACACATTTACTATGAGTCAGTTATTATTTGCCATCCCTGACCTAAGAATATCATGCATATCAAGCAAAAGCACCCCTATTGAAATAGCATTTTTGATGATACACAATAATGACCTAAAATGACAATTTTCTTGCACCTCTTCCTTGCAAAATCTCTCTAAAACTTTCTTGCAGTCATTTGAATATTTTTGTGCAAAATAAGCACCTGTATTTGAAAATGTCTATAATTCTGTCCATTTTGAGTTCTAATTCCTGCTGATCAAAAACAGGATGATGCTGCCACCACTTTCTTATAACTGGAATGTGGCTGTGTTCTGAATTAAACAATCACATTCAGACTCATGTTGATTGGGAATTAGCACCTCTGTCCACATTCAAAGTGCCTTTGATTAACCTCAAATGCATTTCTGATGGGGTCACTGATAGTGTAGTGGTACACACGCCTGAATTGTGTGCGGGCAGCGTGGGATCAATTCCCGCTCAGTGATGGTGTCTGTGTGTGCCCTGCGACTGGCTGGCGACCATTTCGGGGTGTAGTCTGCCTTCGCCCGTTGACGGCTGGGATAGGCTCCAGCACCTCCCCGCGACCCTGTACAGGATAAGCGGTTTGGAAGATGACATGACATGACATTTCTGATGTTGTAGTACGCTTTGCCTGATGTCTCTGTTTTGCTCTGTAGCAGAAACTGATTATAATTCCCTCCATTTTGAATTCCGGTTCCTGCTTATCAAAAATACAACGATGCTGTCACCAAGATGCTTCTCTGTGTGTGAAGGTGCTCAAACTAATTTTAAGAATTGTGGAGAAAAGAGACCAAAGCATGCCAATGTATTATGGTCTGATCAAACCAAGGCTAGAGCGACATCCATCCATCCACACTCACGCTCAGAATATAGGGTTTTCAAACAGCCTGGCATGCACCTTTTTGGAAGGTGGGAGGAAGCTCCTATCGACTATCATTTTGGCTGTGAGGTAGATGTGCTAACCACTTGTGACACCTTCCTAGCAAGGTTGAACATTCTGGCCACAATGCCAGCGGTAATTTGATGCGAAAACAACTCTGCAACAGCTACTTAAAAAGCCCAACCACCATAATTTAATTAGAGTCAAATAACCCAGCACAGAGCAGACTGTGAATTTAAATAACTCAAGTAGCTCAAATTTTCACATCTGCACTGTACTTGATTTGGTATTCACAGTGCAATTACAATAAAAAGTAACGGTGCAAATGTACAGGCTAGAGTGCCAACAGCTCGAGCACTGCCCGTTATGAATGTTGCGGAGAAACAAGGAGGCAAGATGAGGAATGGGGTATCATAAAGCAGGATAATATTACAGAACCAAAAAGACTTGGGGAGAAATATGCCAGCGAATGGAAAGAAAATCAATGAGGAAATATGAACGGCAGGCGGCTAGGGAGACAGAACTGGGGGCTGAGAGAAGAGGAAGACTCAACTGGCAGCCAGGAAAGACAGACAGACTAACAGAGTTTATGCAAGTGTGAAATGAAAAGGAAGAGCAAGCGAATGATGACAACAGGTAGGATGAGACACCCTAACAGGGAATACCTCCGTTTTTTTCTATAATGTGGAATTAGAGAGATTAAGGTGGGAGCTCACTCAGGCGTCAGAATTGGCTGATTCTGCTGTCAGAAAGACGCCACCTTCAACAGACGATGGCTGACAGATGCATCCATCATGAAGGAGGGCGGCAATGGGAAGTGGTATAAAGTAGAATGTCATCCAGGCCGCTTACAGACACACTAAAGCACTCAGGTGACACGGCGCTAGAAATGAGTCACACTCAAAATGTGTTCCATGTAGTTAGTGTGCGTGTGCGTGTGGGTGTGCGTGTGTGTGTGTGCCAGTGTTGAGAATGTTTCTTCCACAATGGGAAAAAAGTGAATTTGAATGTCCCCAAAGACAGAATTTGACCTTCATTTTGGGAAAGACAGATTTAAAGTCACAAAAAATCCGGGCATCTACACGATAAACTACGCAATTGTTGCAGTGGTGCCTCTGAATTGTTTTAATTCTGAATTGCTGTATAACTGTTAAATTATGATATTTAATTTAAATACATGAATATAATTGCTACTGATTTCATTTCTTGTACAGTAAAGGACTTTGTATTTCCACGTGCTTGTCACAAGTGGCTTTCAGTGTAGTGAAGTGACACGTGTCACAATGTTGGTGTGCGTCCTATCAAAATACTTCAATAAATAATTTCTAGTTAGCACGGGATGTGCAATGGTTAATTGATTTATCGATTAATTGACGACTAATCAATTATGAAATTAATCAATAATTCTTTTTAATCATTGATGAATCATTTAGAGACCTTGTTTAATTCAAACTATTCCAAATGCTGGAAATGTCAGCCTCCCAACAGTTAATATTCTCATGTTTATGTTGTCCTCCATGAATGCATTAATGTTGTGTTGAATCAAAATAAAACATTTGCAAACATCTGCTTTTACTTTGGAAAACAATGATAAACATTCTCGCCTATTTTCTGAAAATAAAACATTTTTCCTTTTCCTTCATTTTTTCTCAATCAACAAAAGAATTGACTCATTAATCATTTGTTAAAATTGCTAGTTGCAGCCCTCGTTAACACACACTTGTTCTTTGTGTATTACACATGACATTTGGGGGACTAAGGTGGCGTTTAACCTTGCGTACAGTTTGAAATTCGCAGAGAGGTTCTGACCCGAAAAGTACGTGTTGCCTTGTTTTTATATTAGCCTTCTAATCCTGCATCTCTGCTTGAAATTGTTAAACAGATGGCAAATGCCTCACCAGCAGCTTCAAGCCTTTAGTGGAACATCTTAAAAGAAGTCTGCCCAATAAGGTTTCAGAAGACTGCATTACTGCGTAACTGCAAAAAGTCAAGCATTTCCGGAATTTCATTACTTTGTTACACTGGTATTAAGCAGAACATATTTGCATATATCTTGGAGGATACTGTCTCTGGTAGCGTGGACAACGTTAGAACTAGCAGAAGCCTGACCAAAACTGAACAGAGAGTACAGCCACCAGTGAGGCCATCCACACACTGGTAAGGCAAGGCAAGCATATCAACTACAAAAAAAAAAACCCTGTGGTAGTGTGTGTGCGTGCACGTGTGTGGAGCATGTTTTCTCTGTGGAGCGCCAAGTTTGAGTGAAGCTCTCACTATGTGACTCATCAAGGGGCAGGATGAGAAGAATCGGGGTGGTGCTGCAGGGGTTCACAGGTGGTGATGTGGGTGTTTGACACTGACGCGCAGTGAGGACGATTGGGCCGAGAAAGAACGTGGTGACTTTGAAGAGAATGCAATGTTTTTTTTACCATGACTTCCAGCTACAGCGAGAACTGCGTGCGCTACTTCACACATGCCATTTTACCGATATGTGGTGATTCAGCTTGCAAACACTCGTTGTGTGCTATTAGAGTGACTGAGATAGCTTGCTTAAAATTGAAGAGTCAGTCTGACTGGCATTGGCAGGCCAGAGCTTCATGTTCTCAGCATCTTGTGTTAGTACCGAGGCAAACAATCACATCCACAGTTCCTGACACCAGCAGCTGTTCAAATATCACCATGTGTATTGGCAGAGGTAGTGAAAACAAACAAGAGGAGGGGAAGACCAGCGGACGATATCAATCCCAGTTTTAGTAATCTTCATGTGATGAGCACAAAAGTCGGTAAGCATTCAGACAAAAGTAGAACCACGCCTACCAGCAGACTGCTTTTCACGGCAATGCTCGATTTCATTTTGCAATTCCATAACTCTGCAAAACCAAACGACTACAAGGAAAAAAAAATTAATTGTCAAAAGTAAAGGTCTTATTTCAAAAACCAAAACGTGCATATTTTACTGCAAATAACTTATGCTCTAATGGAGCCAATTATGAGCCCGTCTATATTTCCATCACCACATGCACATCATTCATCACTCCAGACGATGTTGGGTGCAATCAAGTCAGTCAAGAGAATTGCGAGGATTGCAGCAGCGAAGAAGATAACTGACTGTGCAATCAATGTGACTCGTTTCAGGTTTAGGATTAAGGATTCATTTAAATTAAGGTTAAGCGTTAGTTAAAGAATGTGTAATACTATCCATCTGTCCATTCAGTGTGATTTTACTGTCATGAGAACAATAGAACATGTTTTACTTTTGAAAAAAACAAATCATTTTCTTGTCACGTTTTTTTTTTTTTTTTTAGATGTTTTGTGATGAAATGTCACCAAAGACGTCTTTGACTTTATCAATAAGTTTAATTATTTTTTCCAAATTAGTCTCTTAATTGCTTGATTTATATTAATTTAGAGTGCCCTAAATAACACTTTATCCTTTGCCGGTCCTCCTCCGTCCGCAACCTGGGCACTCTTCTGTCATCATCCCTCCGTCTTTATTCATAAAAATAATTGTCCTCCGACCCCGTCCATCCTCGACCTTTTAAAGCACTTACATCTTTACATTTCGTCAGTCCATCCCCAAAATAAGCCCAACAAATAAAAATGCGTCCATGCATGACGTCGTAGGAGCGATGCCAACTGAAGAGGTTTCGTAATAATAAACATTATTTCAAGGTCATTAGCGGGCTAATTTCCTATTAACATCCACATACTGGCTGGGAGTATCATGAGTGGATTTAATTGCTTACTACTGTTTAAGTGACACCCAAGATAGCATTTAGCTGCCAACACGACCGCCGTCGGTCATCAGACTACGGAGCCTGCCAGGGGACACCACGAGAATATCTAAGTTTGAGTTACAACACAATACTATTGTGCTTTATTGCAAAAGGTTTATATTATAATTCAATATGTTTTCAGTTTTTATTGCATTATTTTGCACTAATTATTTTTATTGCAAAATAATGCAATGTCATTTTAGGAGAAGTATGAAAGACTTCTTTAAGTGTACTGCGCTGACGTGAATGACGATTTGGTGAGAGTTTTACGCACTAGAGATATCCCAGACAAGGACATACTTTGAATTCAAAGGGAGAAGTTATGTACTAAATGTTAACAGTTAGTTAACAAAACAAAATTGCTCTCCAAAACAAAATTGCTATCCAAAATTGCATCAGTCAAATGGGCATGCTGTGGCGTAATCCATGGTATTAGATGTGTTGAACCACTAGAGGGCAGACTATGCCTGTGAATACAGTGTTACTGCGGTGAATGCACATGAAAAAAAAAAAAAAAGGACGCTACAGTGTTGTGCAGTTAGGGACGATTACAGGGACGGATGAAAACCCATTTCCGTCCTTGCTTAGTCTGTCTGTTTTTGTCTCTTAAAAAAAAACTTCTCATCCTCCGTCCCCAAATGGGACGGTTGGACGGGCCGTTACGTCCCTGAGACGGAATGCCCATCTCTGCTAAAACGTTATTGGCTTTAACCTGGAAAAAAAAACATTTGACCCAATTCACAAAAAAACTGAGATATCTGCGTTTACGTTTTAACTTGTTATACATCCAGCATCACTATCTCAACAAATTTGTAAGAAATCCACACACAAAAAATGGTGACTATATTGGGTTCAAAACTCGTTAATCCAGCAATAAGAGCTGAGACATTCATAGAGTCAAGCAATTAAAGAGCTGTATCAAATATTCATCTTATGTTTGCTACTGTCAGAAAAGTACTGATGTACTGATCTTTTTTTTTTGTGGGAGTTGTAGTTTGCAGTAGTGTACAACCAAACACAACCAAACTGTCTTGGCTTAGCTCTCTTGGCTTGGTGCCGTTTCCACTTTAAAACAGTTGTGTAGCAAACTGCAAAAAAAAAAAAGCGACCATTTCAACGCATCATTGTGAACGAGACATGCTAATTACCAATAACAATGGAGAAGAGTGAGGATCTCCTACATTTACTTCTGGTTATATATATTTACTGGTTATTTTCATCAAGAGAAGACTGAGGGCAGGAAGAAAATACACACTTAGCTCTAAGCCTGCGGCTTTGATACCAATGACTAGAAACGACAAAAACACAATAACTACCAACATTAGTTTACCTGGCATTGTAATCTGCATTTTCCAATTCACCGCAGCTTCCCATTTTCTTGCTAACATAGTTTATCAACTTGGAACTCCTGACTGTTAGCAGAAATAGCAGAGCTGGGCCTTTGTCTATGCTTTAGTCCGTCTATGAGTTCCCGTCTATATTTCAGACCTGCCCGGTCGGTCCGAGTCAGCCAAACGGCTTCGAGAACGGACTAAAGCCAAACAAAGAAAAAATAAAACAGTGTTGTATACCTTTCAATCCCACAGATGCAATCACGTGTGCCATTTTGTTTTTATTTCACCCTTCACAGCGCTGTGCATGTGTGTGTCTGTTGTTTTTATTGATATTTTTTTTCGTTTTTGGCGGTGTGTCTGCTTGTGCGGCACCTGCGTGTGATGTGAAAATTATGTTCTCGACGCCGATTGGCTGTCGCCGACAAGGGAAGGACTGGGACCGCACGGGCCGCCCGGAAATAACGGCCAGCAATTATAGACGATGCCCAGCTCTGAGAAATAGTATCTGCTTTTGCAAATGGAAATAAGTCAATAGCAAGGAGAGTCATGCTGAGCTGAGAAGACATCACACACTGTTAGAGAGACAGAACATGTAAAATGCATCTCTAGTCGTTTTGCAGCTACGAGAGTCTTTCAGTTTGAGCATGAGCAAAGGCATATTGCTAAAAATGGGCATAGGATACATACACATGTTTTTGGGGATGATGCAAACACACACACAAGCCTCATCCAGAGTTTGAAATCCTTTTAAAGCTGAACAACAACTTCACATTATGCTTTTGATCTATTCCCCATCTGCAGCCCACAAAGTGTACAAAACAAAAGAGGACGGGGGACTGATATATGTCTCACAGAGACCAAACAAAGCACAAGTACATGCCAGTGTTTGTGTGTGTGTGTTCCTGACATACCATATTCCATCTACAACTTCAGATTGCAGATACAAATTCAGCATATACGAGATGCCTTTGAGAAGGTTGATGACTTACTCTGACTTCCTTCTGAAATCATTTGATGTCATCGTATGATTGGTTCACCTTCTTTTGTTGGGTGCGGTCACATGATGCCACCGCCTTCCACGTTTTTGTCGATAAATCTTCAGGAGCCCGGACGCAGAAAAACTCAGGAGAAAATAACATGTCAAAAGATGACGAGTGATTTATTAGCCAGGTGATTCAGTTGCAGTGCATTATAATCAACACTGACAAGCTCTCCTTTACGTCTCCGCATGCAAACGCACAGTCCACTCCCTCCACGCGGGCATACGCATGTTGTCCAACGACACGAGTCAAAGCCATCATGTCAGGTCAGACATTGTAGTTTGACTTTGAACGCAATACATCCAATTACGTTCATGTGATTACACATCTGCATTTGAGGAAAAATTCAGCAAGTGCTGACGACGTCTGCGACCTGACAAATCAATGCAAGTGAACAAGCTCATAAACTAGTTGAGGTCGCCCCCTTTGTCGCCTTAGTGTGTTCCAGCGAGGTGCTTTTTTTCCAGCAAGCGCCGAAAGGATTAAGATACTGCAAACAAAAGCCTTGTAATGGTCAGATTGACTGATTTAATGCCTCTATGCCGCATAATCCCTGATAAACACTAATTTAAATTACTGCTCTTCATTGTAAATCGCACACTACTATTCTGCTAGCTTGGCAGCGTAAACAAATGTGTCACGCGATGTCCGGCTCTCTATAGTGTGTTTTCCAGTAACACCGAATCATATTTATAGTTTCATATGTAACTGGGGAAAAGCCAAAGCAAAGAGTCTCTGTTGCCGAAATGCACGGCTGCAGTCAGTGAATGTGGAGCAGATCAATGCCAGCAGCCTCTCAAAATATCCACACTCTTTTTTGGTGTCTGGGTCTTCTCTTTGTTGCCATCCGGTTCTTTAATGACAATCACACCGTGTCTTCATGGTCCAATAAAAAAAGTAAAAATAAATAAATGAAATACAGCACAGTGTATTGTACTTTGCATATGAGGCAAATATAGCGTCAACGTTTTTCCATTGTAGTGTGGTGGTAGACGTGTGGTGCTTTATCACTTTGTGTATAGCAAAGAGTCGAGACAGTAAATTGTTTTTTTTGCGATGATCCACCTCAGTCGCTTTCGGCCGCGTTGCCCGGTGTGCGGTGGGCCTAAGTAACTCACAGTTGTGCCGGTTAACTACAGATGCAAAGGAAGGGGCCCCAGTATTTATGTAGTGGGGGAGGGGGTGACTCACAGTATCCGCTACACCCAAGTGCATCACCGGGTTTCAGCCAAGCCACCCAAAAAAAAACAGGAAAACTAAAATGGTAAAAATCATCTTGGACGAAAAAAAAAAAAAAAGAACAAAAAGTGACCCTCATTGAAAGAAGTTTGCTTTTGTCTCCCAGCATGCTTTCCTTCGTTTATTTTAAGGATTCGATTTTCATCTAAAATGGATGATTGAAGATTGGCAAAGTAACAGTCCTGTTTTTCTCCTCTTTACTTAGATACATTTGCGCACCAAATGTTGCCAATTACGTTTCTCCATTTATGAGCGACCGTCACGTTAGTTATAACAGGAGGCAAAATAAATGTTAAATCCCATTCCCATTGACTCTACCCTGCAAAAAGGAATCAGATGTTTCAAAATGAACTCAAATTTCGGGCCTGTTCATTTATGTCTAGAAGCGGATAATATAACTGATACAGTATATTTTAGTGTGCCATCTGCTTCACATGGAATGACACTGCCCCCTCGCCCTGTTGCATAAACCTCAAGCATCCAAGCAAACCATAGAAATCATGTTTTTATCGAGGGAGGTTAAATCATTCAGGCCTTGTTAAGATGTGTCTGTTAGAGCCGCAGGCACACACATACACAAAAAAACAAAAACGGCGATGCAAGAAGGGGTGTGATGTGTCGAGCACCGCTGCTCCCAAATGATGATGTCCTTCATGAGAGAGAAGGATGGTCGCAGTCTGGGATGTGTCAGCCTGCTGGGCGAAACCACAACTCTCATCCTCTTACATTTCATCCCATCTCTACCTGTCCGACCTTCCTACTCTCTCCTATTCCGCGTGCACACAATGCCGCAGCAGAGAGAGACTAAACAGAGAGCATCTGCATTGGTGGCGCAGCAGACCTGCGACATTAATAGAGTTCTGAGAGGCAGAGCATAGGATAAAAAAAATAAATAAATAAAAAGCAGATTGCCATAATAAAAGTAGAAGCAGCGCTGACAGGAAATAAATAAATCCGCTATAAAAAGAGAAAGAAATTGAAGGAGTACATTCGCCCTTTAAACTAGAGCAAGTCTTGTGTAAATAACACAGCTCAAATCATCTCATGAAAATTGGAATGTGCCCATGCAGGAAGCGTATGTGCATGTCAATCAAGTATGAGGTGCTCTGACACAGGAGGCTGGAAGACGACCATAAACGGGGCTAAACTCACTTCAAGTTTAAGGACACAAGGTCACCAGGATGAGGGATAATACATAAAAAAAAGAGCAAACCGACAGTAATTGTAGGACTCATAATTCCGGACAGGATATACACTGACAAGACTGAATGATTTAACCGTTTATTGATAGTCCATTGAGAGAATCACCACAGTGAAATGAAACGAAAATGAGAACATGGGGGGATAAAACGTAGAGGACTCCATTAGTAAGAAGAAAATCAATACAATTTAAGAAAGTCTGTTAGAAGGAGGTGACAGGTGATTGGAGATGTGCTTGTGGAATGGAAAAAAAAAATAAAGACAAATGAGTCAAAGTAGCCAAAGATGAAGTACCTGGCATCGGTTCTTTATATTTGGGCAATTTACTTTGAATTCTGCTGCAAATTGACAAAAAAGGAAGGAATTGGGACACTTGCTTTCTATTTCTGTCAATCCACTGGGAGTAGCTTGTTCCTTCACCCTGGGAGGGATTTCTATTACCTCAAGAATGGAGAACATAATCCATTGAAGGGAGTCTCAGTTTTAGACCCCCCGAAAAAAAAACATCCAGAAAACTGAATGGATTTGGCATGAATCTGAAAATGATGACAAACAGCACTGAAGCTTCCAAAAAAACAACTCAACTTGAAAAGATTTAATTCTCATATTGACTTTACAGAGATGGCAGCTCACTAACGAGCGCAGAAAAATATCGATGAAACATACATTCTGGATAGCTGCATTGGCTTTGTAAAAACGCAAAACAGAAGCAGAGCAAGAGACCTTGGGCAGTTGATGATTCTGAGAAATTATTGCTTGACAGGTAATTTTATCACCTCTTTTATGATTTTTAATTTATTGTATCTTACCCAAAAAAAAAAAAGAACTTCAATCTAAGAACATAAAGCGTTCTATTTTTTTTTATGAATGGCGTAAATCCTACGCTTTGCGCCGCGCACCTCTCCACCATTGGTGGGTTTGACCTAGTGTTGGTAATTTCACAGATGAGCACAGACCTAGTGGATAGAGAGAGGGAGGTCTGCGCTGGTGTGGGAGTGACAGCAGCCTTCTTCAATCATGACTAATTTATATTCATTTTCCTTTAAATGTGGCGCGCTAGTCGCACACTGACAGTCTCAACATATTATACAACTGTTTTTTGACATGGGTGAAGCGGGCACACATTTGCAGGATCGTCTGCATTTGCGCCCTGCTGCAAATGCGCTGTCTACAAAAATAGTGTTATAATATAATACTTTTACAAAGAAGTAATACTACCGATGTAACAGCTGTGGCTAATGTCGGGATTTCATTTCTGTAAAATATGTGTCTCTGCTCAATAAAGTTTTGGGAACACGGATATAATAGTTAATAAATGACATGTTCTTGATTGTGAAGGTTTCACTGAGAAAAAATAGACTGGATTCTGTACCAAATTGAACTGGACTGCTTGGTGTAAAAGCTACTTATGTGTACTTCTACATCAGTCTTCACACCTAAAAATATGGGGTTCATATTGCTTCCCTCCACCGCCCCCTCCTTTCTACCCAACAGACCTTAGTAAGTGACTGTCATGCAAAACTTTCATTCATGACTGTTTTCTCTGCAGCGGCTGGCCAAAGCTTTTCACAGCCAGGCAGCCTCCTGCAGTGCACATGTGTGAAGTCCAACACACTATTTCTGACAGCCTGCACTTCCCACACTGCAGTAATTACTCATTTTATTGCGTTCAGTTTTTAAGAGCCAAGCTGTTGTCAATGAGCTCTATGCAGACCAAGATGGCCAGTCTTGGGACGCGAGCGGCAGCAGAGGCTGTGTACTGTGTGACTTGTTGTGCTGTGGTTCGCTGGCAGGTGGCGGCGTGTTTGTTTTGGAGGAGACTAAAAATGCATAGACGGTGGCGGTTGCTTGTGTGCGTAGCCACAAAGCGGTGCTCATGCATAAGTGCTGATGCTTACACATCAAAACAGGCAAACAGAAGCTGCAAAACTAATGGCAGATTGATCAGTCGGCAGCCGCACACTTGCGACGGTCCGGCGCGCCTCTTTGATGTAACCCGCCAAACATGGTGTGGGCATCTATTCCAGCCACAATTTTGAATGCTACTAGAGAGGCAAGGGACACGCTTCAGTGATAATAGCCATTTATATACCAGCAATGATGCCGTTTTACAGCCTCGTCCTGCTGTTTACACCATCTGGAGAATAAGAAACATCCATGTACAGGCAAGCCATGAGCAAACACTTGCAACTAAGTCATTAGACTGCCTTGTAAATGGACATAAACGAATCAATCATGACAGCTGCTTCCATCAAAATTTCATCATTAGTGCTTTCGATAATATTCAACAAGGCGGGTAAATACGGCTACATTTGATATTATACTATTCAAACTGTCATCAACAGTTAAAACTGCCAACGATTGAATATGTGCTTTATTATTTTGGGGTACCTTATGCATATTGTTTCAATATTATGCGCCGTACCATTTTTGGACCGGGTGATAAGGGGCGGGACGGGGAGGTTAGGTGGTTGACTATAAAAATTTACTTTACATAGCTTTTTTAATTGCCATTTTTATGAACAATGGTACTGACGAATATAATTATACAGTAATTCAAAATGTTATTAACATACAACATCTTTTTTTCATTACTTTCAAATATTTTTATTCAATGATACAATAAATGTAGAACAATATAAAATAACACATTAAACCACTAAAAATGGACCTTACGCATAATGAATACACCATAAAATGTAAACTTTTATAACTTACATTTTTTAAGTTATGATCCTACATACGGCGTCAAAAGATGGTCAAAAGATGACACGATTGACCACTGCTTTAGTTGTAATATCATACGTAATATCATACCTAATATCCCAATCCTCAATCATATAATTACCTAGCCCTACTTAGATTGCTCTTTGGAAGGTAACTGAGGTTGGGTGGGGAGTTTGTGGTGGGCTGACGTTCGGTAGTTGGGGACCACTGCACTAATAGGTGTCGTGTCTGTTCTTCACTTGAAGGAACACACTCTCAAAATAGATCCCTACACTTTTCCCCACAAGAAAAGGACGGTAACTGTGACTACCTGAGACATTATAGATATTATAGTATTATTATATTATAGACATGAAATAGTTAAAGTACAAATACATGTCTCCTGAATTTCACACACCACCCAGAGGACTGTTGTTGACAACCCTGCCAAATTTGAATGATTATTGAAATGATGGAAATTATTATGCCAACACACTACAGGTTTGAGCCACAAAAATATATCCTCTTAAAGTCTCGAGTGGCTGAAATATATCCCATCAGGTTGTCGCAGGACTTTTCCACACTGTGACAACGAGGCGCTGTAAAGCAGCCACACGAGCAGACAATCTAAACAGAAGATGTATTTTCCGGATGCAGAAATAGCTTGGTAGCTAACTTCACATCGCAACTGTGTGGATAACAGCTGATGCAAATGAAGGTGCTCAAGTTCTCATTGTGATTTATGCCGGGACCTAAGTGCATCACTGGGCCCTGTTTTCACACCCCCAATAAAATAAAATAAAGTAAAAAGCAGGAAAACTGAAATGGTGAAATACATCCATCCATCCATTATCCGTACCGCTTCTCCTCACAAGGGTCGCGGGGCGTGCTGGAGCCTATCCCAGCTGTCTTTGGGCAGTAGGCGGGGGACACCCTCAACTGGTTGCCAGCCAATCGCAGGGCACACAGAGACAAACATCCGCACTCACAATCACACCTAGGGGCAATTTAGAGTATCCAATCAACTTACCATGCATGTTTTTGGAATGTGGGAGGAAACCGAAGTGCCCGGAGAAAACCCACGCAGGCACGGGGAGAACATGCAAACTCCACACAGGGAGGCCGGAGCCGGGATCGAACCCACGACCTCTGAACTGTGAGGCGGACGTGCTAACCAGTCGACTACCGTGCCGCCTTGGTGAAATACAGTTTAATCCATTAAGGCCGGAAGCACATATCCGCGGTTCTACCACTCAAGACGGCAGCGCTGTTGCGTCTTTCTACCTTTAAAGCCGGGAAAGTAGATACTTTTTCTTTTTTTTAATCCAATTCCGTCTTTTAGCCAATGAAATGCATCAGAATATACATGTGATGATGTAGTGAGACCGCGGAGGATGCCCTGGAATTTTGGGCGACGCAGGCAATCATGGGAGCTCTGAAATAAGTGACGTCAGTGAAAAAGACGGCGCGTTTGTGAACAGTGGAACCAGTCGAACGTGATATATGGTTAAAAGCAGAGCTGGGCACTTGACACTTTTTTGCCGGTCCGTTCCCCGTCCTCTGTCCGCAACCTGGGTAACATTCCGGACTGGCAAATCAGCGCCGTTGTAAGGTCAAGTTTCTTTCATCTTCGACAGCTGGCTAAGTTAAAGCCCCTCCTTTCTCATCAGTACCTAGAAACAGTCATCCATGCCTTTGTTACATCTTGGCTAGATTGCTGTAATGCACTTCATTTTGGAGTCGGCCAGTCCTCTCTCAAGCATCTCCAGTTGGTCCAAAATACTGCTGCTCGCCTCCTAACTGGAGCTTGGAAGGTGGAGCACAAAACACCAATTCTGGCCTCCCTGCACTTTTTCCCAATGCATTTTAGGGTTCATTTTAAGATGCTTCTATTTGTTTACACATCTTTAAATGGCCTTGCCCCGGCGTACTTCTCCAAGCTTGTCCACTCCTACGTACCTTCCTGGTGCCTCAGACGCTGCCTGAGGTGTCTCAGAGGGGATCGAGCCTTTTCTGTTGCTGGTCTTTCCCTTTGGAATGACCTTCCATTAAATGTTAGGCAAGCCCCCTCTCTGTCCATTTTTAAAATCCATTTGAAGACACATTTCTATTCTTTGGCTTTTGATCTGACGTGAGACTGACAGTTTTCTGCTGTTTTCCAGTGTCTACAGTATATGGTAATTTGTATTTTAATTTATTACTTTCACTTGTATATTATTGCTATTTTGTTAATGTTATGTAAAGTGCTTTGTTACAGTTGCAGCTGTGATCAGACGTGCAACATAAATAGTTGTATTGTATATACTGTATGTTTGTAGACAATGAAGATAGCAACGTCTTTGTAACAGAATAGAAGATGGTAATCACCACTTAATTTCTTAATTAAAAATAGCGCTTCTCTTGGACCAACACTTTATTTTGACATCTTCCATTGAAACAATAAATAATAATAAACTTGGGCCTGTGTGAAAGCCACATGTCTAAGCTCCCAAATTCTTTTGGAATTATCTATCTATCTGCTACTGGGGCTGAGCTAAAAAATTATTTTGTAGATGCTCAATTTCTGGGAGAACCTCAGGTTTAAGAGTTTTATAGTCGCCCATAGGTTTTTGAGAGATGTTGAGCCAGGTGCTTTAGGCCGTAATGGGTTAAAGCTATATCTCTACAGTTCATTACTACATAGTCATCAGTCTTTTCACATTTCAGCAATTATCTTCAAACATGCATAATGTATTTTTAACTAAATCATTTAATTCACTTCACAGGGTCTTAAACTCCTGGTTTCATTTGAACTCTACTACTGAGGCACATAAACAGTCACTTAGGTAAATTAAAGCGTGGAATATTATCACCCAAAAAATAATTTTCTTTGCAGACAAGGAAGATGATCTTATGTTATGTGAAAACGCTGTGTTTATCACTGTTTTTATGATGATTAACTCTCCAGTCGAGTCTGACGTAATCAATATAAAACACTGGGTGTGTCCATGTTTGATGTTCCGGAAGCTACATGACTTATAGTGGTGCCCAGTATGCCTTTGTTCTTGCAGTTTCACTGCATTTCTATTTGACAGTTTATTTTATTTGTTTGATTTGGTCACCTGTCAACCACACATTTTCTTAAAAGGAAAGACAATCCAAACATTTTTTTTCCAGAATATGTTCTATGCAGGCCCACTAGTTGGAATACGGCATTCTGATTAATATTACGTTTGCAGAATATAAATTGAGCAGCAAAATGCACCCACTATTAGCCATCACACAGGGCGGCCATTTTGTCACTTTTGTCGACTTAAAATGACATCAAAGTTGCTCAGGGCTCAGATTACGACCAATCATGGCTCAGTTTCAGAAAACAGGAGACCTGTGATTGGTCGCTACCTAAGCCCTGAGCACTTGTGATGTCATTTTCAGTCGACAGAAGTGACAAAATGGCCGCCCTCTGAGGTAGCTAAAAACGGGTGAATTTCTCATATTCCACAATCGCAATATTAATCAGAATGCCGTTTTTAGACTAGTGGGCGTGCATAGAACATATTCTGGAAAAAAATATGTTTGGGTTGACTTCCCTTTTAACTTCTGTTTCACGTGACATGTATTGCAACATTGTTGTATATGGATTTGACACCTCACAATAATTGCACTTGAGTAAACTTCCCCCAGCAACTACAGGGGGGAGGAAATTTGGTGTATTCAGTCATACTCCAATATAGACTTTACCGTGGTCACCTTTTGTATGTAATTTGCTTTGTTCTCCCATCTCCATCTCTGATATTCACAGATTCTTGTGGAAAAAGGTGCCAGTGCGAAAGGGAATGCAAGGTTGCATTCTTATATCAGCGTCGTTGGCCTAGTGGGACACCAGCACAACAAGCAGCTGCTTCACTGCTTTACTTTGCCTGCCAAGATCGAACAAATCAAAACACTTATGTAATGCAGGCACATCGTCAATGGTGCACGTGATCATGAAAGCTATTGTATGTGTGGGTTGTGAATGGAATGAATGTTTTTTTTTTTCCTGGATGCTGATGACACTGAACAGACAATTACAGTGGAACCTCTAATAACATAACATAAATACTTCCAGGATGCTAGCTGAAACAATTCTTCCATTTATGAAAATATGAGGGAAAAAAAATTCAGGTTGAAGATTGTGGCTCCCAGAAACTTTAAGGTCCTGGCGGTGACACACAGGGCAGTTGGACAGTGTAAGGCGGAGCTATGGTAAGGGCTGTAGTCAAAATCCACCTTTATTGAGTCCAAGTCAAGTTTGAGTAACACAGGTCCAAGTTCAAGTCAAGTCGGAGTTCAAAGGTATGAATGCAAGTCCAAGTCAAAGTTCAGCTGAGCTCAAAATTAAACCTTAAGACATACACATATATGTATACATATACATAAATACTATTTTCTTTGCCATGAAATAGAGACATTTCATTATGCTCAACACACTTCTTAGATTGCCTGGAATCCTTTGCCGCTGCTCTTTTACAAAATTTAGTAGTGCCATTTGTTTGACTGCATCATCTACCAACCTGTCTGCCTGGTAGGCAAATTGCTGGTGTTCTATGATACACTTCCGCTAGTCCCACACAGGGTGTTCAAAGAACTTCAGGACCACAGTTAACAGACCAAGTCATTCAGTCCCAACATGGCATGTTTCTTGAGGACTGGGAATGGTGTGTATGAGTGTTTAGCAGGGCGAGACACCAGGTTTTGTTCAAATCTAGTAGAGTCTGTTCAGGTCATTAAACAGGCCATTTTTTAAATCCACTTGGGAGGACTGTCTCCTGTAGTTGGTAATGGCTTGACCGTGACCATTTTTACCTGCAGTTAATAATTTTCCCTTTTACAACCTTAATATTGGCAGTATTCAGGTTTTTAACTGTAGAACACTAACATTAAAATAAGTAACATCGTCACTAAGGTCGGGTACATTTAACCCAATATAATATCTCAGATAAAATACAGTTTTCATCAATTTATGTAAAATGACAACACTTTATGCCAAACTAGAAGTTGTCTTCTTAATTTCCCATTACAAAATATCATGTAAAAAAATTGTGTGGGTGAAAATCACTCGATGTTAGTGTTTCTAGGGTTAAATGCCATATATACGCACGCACAAAGACAAATATGCTCTTATTTCTCTTTCTAAAAACCCGAATAAACACCTGGGATACCCGTTTTCTAACCTGAATATTTGGTCATATAAACAAGATCGGGTGACCTGCGACTGAACGAGGCTTTGGTTTGTGTTCTGCGCATGCTCTTGCTCTATCCGCAAGGAATTTTGGTCTTTGTAGTACAGGAAGTGCTTGTAAGTGCATCATCCTCGCCAAACTTGAATACATTGATTTATCTGCTGCGTTTTCATGTTATTTTCTGTCTCCATGGTGAAAATGTCACAGTGTGTATAATGACACACATATATGTGTGCATAGGTCCGTACATCTTAAATACTCAAGTCGAGGTAAACAATCATGGAGAAGCTCAGGGATTCTGCTAAAAAGCACACTTTTAGAGCGAGGAGGAAACCGACTGCTTCATTCCTGTAGTAAGAAATATAAATATAATGTGTTTTATTGAGGGCACAAAGCAAAAATGGAAATAACGTCTATTTATGTCAAGATGTCCATACGTCATCGTGTCAACTCTGTCACTCATCTAAACGGGTTATTCCAAATGTTTCTGAAATTGGAGTTTTGGCCTTAATCTGAATATGGACTGGATGTAAATGTAGTCAGTGTGTAGAATTGGACCACGGCTTGTTGTTACTGAGTGTGCATAACATCTTGGATTGGAACACACACACATACACACACGTCGCCACAAGAAGTAATGCAGTGTATCAATTGCGTTTACGCTATTTGATTGCTGTACACTTTCTGATGTGATTAGGTAGCATGATCCTTGTGGAAAGAAGCTTTTTAGACACAGTTTAGCGATGTAACGTTCTTGCATGACAATCAATTGCATGAGAACCTCAGGGGTTGTCTACTTTAGAGGTTCCCCTGTAATGCTTAAAGAAAACGTTATACTGCATTCGTATTTGTATTTGGGGGGGAAGGGTTGAATGGATTTGCCTGGTAGGGTGATGTGGGGCAATGAGACAACTTTTTTATCCCTGCCAAGGTCCTCACACCTTCCAGTTTTTGTTTAGCCCAGAGAGCCCCAAGGCATCAGTATGTGGTGCATGAGGTGTTAGTCAACAAAAACAAACAACACCCCCATGCTGTCAACCTCCCCTCCCCACATGCCTTTCCACATGAACGAAACAGACTTCTGCTTGAAATTATCGCATATGACACCATGACATTCGCCTGATGTTAGACTGGACTGGTGCCAGATTAAAGAGAGGGGACGAACGGATACACAGACAAGGTTAATAAAGGCTGATGTCTGAATAGTAGGGATGTAACAGTTCACAAACGTCACGGTTCGGTACGTACCTCAGTATGAGGTCACGGTTCGGTACAGCAATAAGTCTCAAATGCATAAGACTAGTTGTTTTTTTTTTTTTTTAGTTTTAACAGAGAGCAAGTTACAATTCAATTTTCTATAAACCAAAAAACATTTCCTGTTATCAAAGCACAAAATAGAATAAAAACTTACGCATTAGGGATGTTCATTAATAATAATAATAACAATACTACTACTACTACTACTAATAATAATAATAATAATTAAACAAAGGAAACCCCACTTTCTTGTATGGAAAGAATGAGGTTGCAGATAAAGTCAAGTAGCACTTGCCAACTAGTAACTTTTAACTTTGTTCTAAGAGTTAGGGCGCAGCAGAAGACAGCTCATGCTCCACCACAGCTCTTGTGCAATTGTATATGACAGGAAATGCGGTCTTGCTAATATGCGCCCGGAATGGAACATTGTAACGGGGCTCCAGCATATTTAATAAACGTTTGAAGCCCGTCTCCTCGACTAAACCATATGGGCGCATAGATGTTGCTACGTATATGCCAATTGCTTCAGTAATTTCGAATATCGTTGGCTCTGTCTGCTTTCACTTTTTCACTGCTTAAAAGTAGCGGGGCTAAGTTGTTGGTGTTGAGCGGGTTTCTTTTTTCTACCACCGGTACTAGCATGTTTGAAGTGTTGCCTGCAACATACCGAACGGAGGTCCAACAACGCCGACACACAGTTCTTGTTTGCTCCACCCCTCGCAGCCTTGCACTCCATCGCCACTGTACGGAAGCTGAAATGTTCGTAATTATACTATATATACAATACACTACACAAACGGCTGATTTGTATAGTGCAGACGGCTCCTCTAGCTCCATGCTTTCTCCCGCACTCACCATTTTTCTTCTACATTTGTTTTGGTCTATCTCTTCTTAAAACAACAAATGTGGCGGTTGGTTGGTCCCAGGCGTTGATGTACCCCCCGACGTATTTGTCGTTTGAATGTGTGCACCGTGAAGCCCGTACCGAGACGGTTCGGGACGAATACAAAAACCATTACACCCCTACTGAATAGATAACATTTTGGACACACTCAGGCAGCAAGTGACATTTTTCATAAGCAAAAAGTAACGGTTGATCGGAGTGACCCTTCAATTCTTATAATAGATTGGTGCCTCACTAGCCTTGCAATGACAACAGCGCCCCCACATGCTGCAGAGACAGGCGAGACAGTGAAATGACAGGCAATTCACAAAAACACAGGATTAAATTCATCAGATTTACATCAAGCATCAGGATTTAAAATGAAAAGTGGAGATTAAGTCTTAAAGGAAGAGTAAACCCTCAGCATTGACCGGAGCACTTCGAATGCCACTATTCATCATCTCTGCCGCTCATGTGTAAGAGGACATAAGAATGGAAGACATCCGTAATCACTTATTATCCATCCAAACGGCAGCGTGGAAGAGAAGATGTACTTTACTCTGAATGAGGAAGAATAACTAAACTATTCAAATGGGTTGGACAAAGGAAAGTAATACGATTGGCTCCTGTGTGTGTGTGTGTGTGTGTGTGTGTGTGTGGGTGTACATGTGTCTGTACAGTATATTTATGCGTGCATGCACAAGCATTGACACAAGGAGCTTACACAAGATGAAGTGTAGTTTGCTCATATCACAACCCAGTCATATACATACAGTCTTGTTCTTTGGATTACTTTAGATTTATTGCGCTAGTGGTAGGGGGTGCTACCAGTTTGCAGTCGGAATCGCTGACAAAGCCCATTTAAAATCAGAGGCGGACTGACCTATAGGTGGGTACTATTCCCACCCCCACCCCCACCCCCTGGAAAAAAGGCAAATGAGATTGACGGAAGAGTACCCGGCCTGCAAACAGATGGCGAATAACGGACGCTCAATTTTTTGTAAAATGTCCAGCTTTGGCGATTAACACTACTTGGCGGAGATCAAAAGTGAAAAAATAAGAAAAAAGGCACATTTTCTGCTCAGTACAACACATCATAAAATATTACTGGTAAAAGGAGGTTGCAATTCCACTATGATAAAACCCCTCTGAAAACACAGAATAAAGTTGATTGAGTCCTGTCTTCAACCTTCTTGTGGGGCCTCTAACTATATCGCCGACGCTCAGCGAGTGAGTAAGTAAACCAATAAAAAATGTCTTATGTTAACATTGAGCCGACAAGTTAACCAAAGAGCAAATGACCAATTCGTATTTTTGATTAGGTACGGTATACATTTTCCTTCGGTCCGCCTCAAATGCAGCTTTTGTCCATCCATCAATTATCTGAACCACTTATCGTCATGAGGGTCACGGGCGTGCTGGAGCCTATCGCAGCTGTCCTTTTGTGTTTGTCATATATTTATTTTTCTTCCAATAGAAAAACAACACTAGGTTAAGCCATCAATCGACGTTAAGTAGCATGCTTTAAGTACCTGCTGCATTATTGTATTTTCTTCAAGCAGGTTCTTCAAAATAAAGCTGTTGTGAAAAATTCAAGTTGACAGTTTAATATTAATATACAAGCGCTTTGAGGAATTCAGAGTTCAGTTTTAAATTTTTTTAAAATTTAAAAAATATATATTATATTAATTTAAGTTCAGAGCCATCTGGTGCAAAAACTGCCCTAGCCAAATCACGCAAGTGACTACTTGATGGGACAAGCCGAAAGTAGCAACAACAACATCATCATTCAACATATTTAAGTGTGATCTTTCATTCAATCGCGCTTCAAATACAGTACAACCTGAAGTTACCTCACTATCATTAAATTCCATAAAACACACGCAATATACTTCATCTTGATACCCTTTAACCCCATCTTTACCGCCAAATAGTTATTCTAGAGCTGATTTCTATCTCACGTCCCAGTTTTGCCTTCCATCCATTATTCGCATACACTCTTTCTTTCAATCTCAGATTTCAGCTGCCTGTGACTGCTGGGGCTCCAGCGGTGCATTTTAAGAAGGTGTTGATGGATGGGAGAGAATTGAACAATGGCTTCTCCCATAACGGATTCTCCCCAGCCTGTCTAGGATTTTAGGCTGTTGTCTCGTTCCAAAGTATTCCCAAGAATGTTCCAATAACATCACGGACATTCTTACGACTGCTGTAAAGCATGCACTTCCCGGCACAATGACTGAACTGTTTCACTTTCATTTCTCAGCTGCATACAGGCAAATCCCATCCATAAATATGATGATGCATCTGACATGGTTACTAGCACTGGCATTTAGCTCAGGGGGACTCTTGTTACGAGATGATGTATAATGTGAAATAAATGCCTTACAGTACATGAGGAGGAAGAGGCCCATTATTATGTAAGAAAGGGGGCATTTGTTCACAGCAGTCACTAACTGAATACTACTTTTCAAGAACCTGATTTTGTGCAACCATCGAATGCAACTACACAGTACTGACATAGTGTGTTTTTGCCTTGCATTAGCAGAGGCTATTTTGCATTAAATTGCCTTACTTTTGACCAATGGCACCAACCTTATTACCATTTAAATGATTAAGTTAGCGTTTCCCATCTTATACTGAGCTCATGCATATATTTATATTGAAAACATTTCAAGGCACAATTGTTACAAAAATTATGTGATGATCTCATCTCAAATTTACTTTCTCAGTCTGGAATACTCCCAAGAACAAAGACACAGAGATCATCTGCAATAACTCTAAGTCACTTTCTTTTTTTTTTTTTTAAGTTAAAAAAAAGCCATTTCCTTGTCATTTTTGTAAAGCTAAAATAATACTTTTCTGACCAATTAAGAGATTTAATAAATAAAAAATAATTAAGAAATTCATAATTTCTTCATTAGCTGATGATCTCATACGACACACTAATGTGGAAGTAACCACATGATTGGGTTCTCGTACGCCCACAAATAATTGCTGTTCCTCCAATAGAAGAGTTGAGCCCATTTTAACTGCTGCGAACAAAATCAGGCGCCCCTACCAAAGTACATAGAGCTTCCTTGAAAATTATTATATGGTTACGATTCATCCCACTCAAATAATTTGTGACGTCATGCTTGTTTGACCATCATTGGCTGCATAACATTTGTTCTAACTTTGCGACGGTTGAAGCCGCATATTTCATCTTTGTCTCTGCAAGGCGACATAAACGGCATATTGACTGGCAGTAAATCTTCAGTAAGTTGTTTCTGTTGTTTGTGTGAAGGTTATGTTGTGGTATTTTTATTCTTTGAACCTTGATTTTGTGTGAAAACAATGTGTGGTTCATTCCGTGCACTAATAAAACATACAACTATGTTTTGAATTGGAAAGGAAATCTTATTGATGACAAAGGGTTTGGCAAATGCTTGGCTGAAACTGTGGGGTTCAGTACCTCGGACAAGGTTAAGACTCACTGTTATACAAGTACTGAACTGCTCCCTGGTGACAAGGGTGCACACAAAAAATTGTATATTGATTGTATGTTTTCTATAAAGTACAATACTATAGCATATTATTTTTCTTATTAGGGCGGTGGAATAGAATGTAATTTCCATTCATTTCATTTTATTCACACTATTAGTGGAAATTAAACGGTATATTGTGCAACCATCCAAATGTGAAGTGAAGTAGCATTAGCATGTTATGGAGATGCACTGGCATCAGTTTGATAAGACTTGGGGGTCACTTTACCTGCCTTAGGCCATCCTTGCTGCTCTGCATGATCCCAAGGGCGTAGTTGGAGCGTTGGCCTTTGCTGTTGAATTCAATGTGGCCTGTTAGACCCTCCAGCTCTACCTGTCCAACAAAGACATAGCACCACATTAAAGACTTCTGCTTTGACTCCGGCTCACTTTGCTCTCATCAGCGATTATTATCGGAAATACTGGAGGGGACAAGCCGACTACTTGCTACTGTTTTTTCCTCCTCAGTCAACAACTCGGTATGGAAATAACGTTATACAGGCAATTTTCAGTTGTTGTTATTTTTTTAAAACACTTTCACTATGTTAAGTGGGTGTAACATGCTATGTATAGATATAGATATGTATTTTAACTACATTTTCTGATCAAAAAAATAATAACAATAATTTAAAACTACAAAATATTGACACCAAGAACAGTAACTTGTCATTTGGTATTCTTATAAAAGGAAACCCATAAATAGAGTGGTGATAAAGTGTTTGACTTTGACCCCCTTTGGAACCTTCTCAAGGGCATCTGCGTATAGCTATAATCCCAATTCCTGATTTATATGGGCATACAAATATCCCTCCCTGCCAAAATAAACATTCTCATAAAGGCACATTGAATTAATATTTTTTCTTCATGAATTCCTGCCGGGGCCAACTTACCATCCTCAGGTAATTCATGAGGCTGGTGCCGTGCTCCCAGATTTTGGAGGACTTGCAGGAGAGCTGAGTGGCGCCTACATTTTGGCTACGGTTCAGCTCCTGGACCGCTGCCACCACCGCGTACACCGCATCAAAAAGAAGAGCTGAGGAGAGCTGCACAAGAGCAAGCGGAAGATAGAGAGAGTGATGTGGATGTATTACAGTATGCATGAACACACCAACTCCAGAAACTCAGAGAGTGGAAACTCTGAGTGAAGCATGAGCAGTTGCCATTCAGTGAGTGCTCAACATGGCTGAGATGATTCCACTTGATCATTAAAGACGCTCCTGATTTACAAAGATCCCAAATAGCAGCCACTAAATTGCACTTCTGATAGATTGCACTCACTGTTGGTGGGGGCGTGATTTACTTACTTTGTGATCCTTTACTAAGATCCTAAATTTCGTGTTCACTCACTCGAACAGATGGAAAGAGGTGTGAAAATGGCAACTTAACACTGATATGAGAGGGTTGAAATCTTCTAAGTAAGATAGATCAGCACAACATTCAGTTTTATTTCTTCTCTTTTCATGGTGAGATCAAGTGTATACAGAACTTCAGACAAGCTTCAAGCTCTCCCGGGATGACGGACCAGTTTGTATTCGTAAGACTATTTTGCAAGGGTGATCGTACACGAGGAAACCGCAACCTAGCTTGTCATCTCTGCGGTGATGGTTTTGCACATGAAACAGACCGACAGCTTGTTAACCCGGATTTGTGTGGTCACTGTGGAACATTTGAATTAGTCATGCCATTTGAATCGGGCACTGAAATGCCGCATGCTCAGAAGCAGAAGTCTAAATCAGTGTCCACCCACCAAGAAGCTTGAGGTACGGAGCTCTAAAAATAAGCAATTTTTATTGATTTTATCATAGTAGCTATTTTTGTGTTAAGCAATATTAGTGTTGATTTTTTTTTCATTACTAATACAATAATATGATGGGCAGTCTAATATGCAACGACTTTACTGAAAGAATGTTATGTGCGCACTGTGCAAGTTTACCTGACTCATATGTCAATGTTAGCGTGCAAGAGTTCAGAGCATTTTTCAAAGGATTTTTTTTCTGTGTGTGTGTGTGTGGCATTGTGTAGTGTCATGTTTATGTCACACAGTATGGCAAGCAAGAAGGGTCCCAATGTCAGTCAATACTCAGTCAGGCACTACGAATATGCAAGTTATGAGATTGGTATTCACTTCATGGTACATCTTTGATGAGACTGTATCTGTCTTTTGAACCATGTCCATACAGTATTTTTTCTTTTTTGATCCAATATCGTCAGCCCTTATATAACTCAGAAGCTCCAAAATGTAATTGCTGGATAGTTAATCACTATGTCAAAAATGTTTAAACAAGCTCTCATTTAACTTACACTGTGCTGGCACCACTCTATCTCTTTGACACGCTATTTAAAAGCACAAAATCAGCTAGCACAATTCATTTCAGTTTTGATAAATCACAGTGCGTGTGTTAAATTCATCTATTCATCTACAGTAGATCAGCTTCCACGTCAGACCCACTGTGATGTGTTGCCAGCATCACTTTTTCTCAGATACAATGTTTCTTGTCTTCTCTCAAAAGAGCAGCATCCATCTTACTCTTTTCTCAGTTCTGACGTCCAAACGGCCTCATCTTCACGACAGCTGCACCTTGCTGATCCCATAGAGAAAGCCCTCAAAGAGTTACAATGTTGATGTTGTGACGGGTAATGATACAGGCTATTGTGTGGCGACAAAGCTACCAAAGGGTCATTAAACTGCAAAACCGTGATGTGTTTCATAACTTCCTAATTGGCGGATTGCACATTAAGAGTGACGTGGAACCCACAAAAAGCCTGTGGAAATATGAGAAGCATGGCTGGATGCTTTTTAGGTTGGACATATGGCGATATTATTGGAGTTGGAACAGATTAAGTCACATTGTAATGGCAACATTTGAAATGGATGCTTCAACAGTATTTTTCATTACAGTCGACTCTTTTCTATTAGTAGCTACTGTCGGTGTTGAGTTTCTTTTGCCTGCTTCATCATTACAAACATACCTGTACCCATAATACTCTGAGCAACTTCGATGTCATTTTCAGTCGACAGAAGTGACAAAATAGCCGCTCCCAGAGATGGCTAAAACGAGTGGATTAAGTCTTATTCTACAAACATAATATTTATCAGAATGCAATGTTTCAACTAGTGGGCCTGCATACAACATATTCTGGTTTTACGTCGTCTTTAAAGGGCCCCAAACACCCCCAAAAAAGTATTTGCACTAATATGTTCTATGCGCCTTCACTACATGGCATTCTGATTAATATTGTGTTTGTGGAATATGAGTTAAGCAGCAAAATCCACCCGTTTTTAGTCATCCTAGGAGTCACTTCTGTCGCATGAAAATGACATCACAATTGCTCAGGGCTCAAGTAACGACCACTCATGGCTCACTTGTTTTCTGGAGATGAGCCATGATTGGTCGTTAACTGAGCCTTGAGCAATCGTGATGTCATTTTCAGTCGACAAGCAAGTGGCAAAATGGCCGCCCCCTGAGATGGACAAAAACAGGTGGATTTTGCTGCTTAACTCATATTCCACAAACGGAATATTAATCAGAATGCCTTGTTTTAACTAGTTGGCCTACATAGAACATAATCTTGGAACAAGTATTTTGTGGTTGACTTCCCCTTTGAGTAAGTGTTTTCATCAAATGAATGAGTGGATGGATTAGAATTTTCCCCAGCTCAATCCAGACAAGAGAGAAGTGATTGATTTTGGCTCCAAAAATAAAATGTCCGAGATCAGTGTTCACCTTGACTATATGTCATTGAAAGCTACAAATCAAGCCAGAAATCCTAGTCTAACTATTGAATCAGACCTGAATTTTAACAGCAACAACCTATTATTAAATCTGGCCATTACCACCTAAAAGCAGCTCCATTAAACAATTTTCTCTCTCAACAAGACACAGAAAACGTGTTCATGCTTTTATTTGCAGTAGGTTAGAATGGTGTCCTGACAGGTCTTAATAAAAGAAATCAGACAAATGCAGCTGATCCAAAATGGTGCCGCCAGAATCCTTACAAACAACAGGAAGCCGGACCACATGACATCTGTCCTCAAATGACTACATTATCTTCCTGTGATTCAATGCATTTCAAAATCTTGCTGCTGGTCAATAAATCTCTAAACGGTCTAGGACCAAAATACTGCCAATGTACTAGTACCCTACGAAGCATCCAGACCCATCAGGTTGTCTGGGACAGTTCTCTTGTGTGTTCCCAGAACCAGAACCAGCACTAAACAAAGTGAAGCAGGATTTAGTTACTATGCTCCTCACCTGTGGAACATCCTTGAATATCTGAGGTCTGCTCAAACTGTCAGTTCATTTAATCAAGGCTGAAAAAAAAAGTGATTTACTGCAGCATTCTGGTGAGTCTATCCTTTATTGTCTTGTTTTAATACCCATTTGCATGATACCTTTTATTGATGCTTGGTCATTTTTAGGAACTTATTTTAGATGATTTTATTGTGATTTTTTTGTAATGTCTTAAAAATATTTTGCTTCTCTTTCAGAAGTTTAACAGTTTAAAGTTTTATGTAAAGCAGTCTAGTACATGCATTGTGCTATACAAATAACCTGAAATCCTCTTTTTCAATTAAAATGAATGGAAATGCCACTCATCTGTTCTAGCCTATCCACAAAAAGACAACAAAATTATTCTTTTTTTTTTAAATAAGAAAAATAGCACTGTCGGGCATTGTACAAATAAATACAGCAATGACATAATCAAATACAATGTAAAGCATTAAACCAGTATGCCACATTTTTTGCTTGAATTCAATGGACATTTTGCTGCTCCTCCTGCGCACCTCAGCCCCCTTGAGTTAGTATAATCCTGACATCCAGATATACAGCACATGGAGATAGTCACTCCTCAGAAAGCAGCAGTCATGTTAGTCGTTCCTCGCAGAGGATAAGCAATTAATGCCTGTGAGTATTGCTATTATCTGTCTACATGAGTTGCTCCACCATCTGTGCTCAGATATCTGTTGCTTGAAGGGTTATAACAGCACAACTTCAATGCCAATAAATCTATGGCGTTACATTGTTTGGAATAAGGAAAGTTGTCTTGCCCAAGGCAAAGCTAAGTGGTTGTTGGTGTATTTGTCTTTGTTTGATGTTTAGTTTGACATTAAACTTCAACCGAGAGTGGCAATACACAGCTTCAAGATGCAAGTTTAAATTACGCGATGCTGCGAGGTGAGAAGTATTCAAACAACCTGCTGTGAGAGCAACTGTACAGCTTTTTATCACGCTGTGCTTATTGGCCTCTTTCAGCAGCCAGCTTGTGAGCAACAGAGGGGGGCAAATTGTTGAGCGACGTCTCATCATCTGCACTCATTCAGTTCAATTACAGATTTGCTCATGAATCGACTGTTCTATTGGCTTCCAACTAAGTACTTGACAGTACAAACCGCACAGCAGAAACAATTTGATTTGCTTCGAGAACGCTCAATATTAAACACTAAATCTTTTCATATTATACGCACATATTTGTTTTGTGAACTTTCCTACTCGACAGGACACCAGCAATAAATATGAATGCTTCAATTTTTTTAAAGTCTACAGCTGAGTAACTACATAGAGGCTTCGTAAGGCTCGAGGGGAAGGAATATCCAAAAATACAACACATTTGATTGATTCAGACTCCATCACCAAACTATATAAACTATGAGTATAAACATTTTCTTTGACAGAATTCATTTTGACTGTCGCAGCACTAGCCATCTCAATGTATATACAGTATGTGTATATGCAGTATGTGTACCTCTCTCACTCTCTCTATCCGTTTTAAACACACGCACACACACACACACGGGAGGATGAAGGTGTTCCGTTCCTACATTGGTGACATGACCTGGATTTGTTTGTCAGTCTTAACACTCTGAAATCTAATTCTAACCAACTAACTGCTGAGTGTGACATAGTGAGTATATTATTGAAGTTGATTGGTTGTGTGTGACGCTACGAAAAGTTCACATTTGAAAACCTCAGCGAAATGGGTGAAGAAGCAACAATTTTGCTTCAACAACTTCATCCGCGCTGCCCGGCACGCAACCGTCGGAACTGCATTGACTATAAATGGAAACACTGTGCCAGGAACGCTCCAATGCCCATGGCTCACCAACTGCCAACAAAGTAGCGTTACAAATTTTTCGTTGGCAAGAAGTTTTTCTGTCCTCGACTTAGGTCCCAACCTAGTTTGAGAAGCTCGTAGTATAATTAACGCTATCAATGTTAAGTTTCTCAAAACAGCATGCTAGTACTGCCAGTGATTAAAACATCAACCTCTTAGAGCATGTAATGTTGCAAAGCCAGAGGACTGCACTGTATTTTACAACGCTGCTCCAATGTAAATAGGCGAGCCATGGACAAGGGAATCAAACGCAAGAATGAAAGACACCTAAAATGAAATAGGATAAAGCAGGTCTAGTGTGACTTTGGGGCATCCTGTATACAAAAATCAATTGTTAACTTTTCCCATATAATACAGGTACAAAACCATGTATTTTTTGTATTTTAAATGTTGGGCCGTGAGCTGCCAACACTGTGCACTCTGTAATTCCTCAAAGTCAATGAAGACACCACAATAAATTTAATAAGGCACTGCCAGGACAACAACCGGCTCAGATGTTTGCTACAATTACAGCAGTTAACTGGATAAATGTCATACTTGTATAATTTGGCATTTGCTTTTGATAGAGCCGCTTTGTTTTGGGATGGCGAGTTTGAGTTGCAATGCATTTAGCCTTTAAATAGGTCTGTCTGGCCTTTGTAAATCAACCATACACGGATGTATTCATCTGTGTGCAGAGCTGGGAAATCCGTCTATGTGTCGGACCGGTCCGCTATATGACGGATGCCTGTTTTGCTGACGGTTGACGAATGACGGGAAGAAATGTAAAATTTAAAATTTATTCCTTCTTTCATCTGTCGTTCGTCTTTAGTCTATTTTTTGCGGCAAGACTTCGATGGCCGAGCGCAGTGAGGAACAATAGTGAGTTGTTGTTGCTTGGGGGACAGATATGAGTGATGGACCAGGCTATGAAAGCAGTGAGTTAATCTTTCTGTTCAAATATGGGGTGTCCCCAAGCAACAACAACTCACTATTGTTCCTCGTCGCCCGTACGTGCCTTTAGTGTGCACCGACTACCACAATCTGGAAACGTTCTAGTGTGTCTTCAATGTGCGCTCCGCTTGTCTGACTGGAATCAAGCAGATTTAAGTTTTTGCCTTCAAGCAGCTTGTCTGACTGGAAACGCAAATATCGACACGATGCTTATATCGAGCTCTGCCCTGCACTGCTTGTTTCTGATTGGTGGCCCTTGTCGGAGAATCAACCATACCATCCAATCTGTACGCTGATGGGAGGGCCCCCGCACACAGCGCGCACTGATTGGATGTTTTTTTTTTTTTTTAGTTTAGATACGCTGACGGAAGCCCGTTTAAAATCAGAGGCGGACCGGCTAATAGGTGGGTACTATATTTTTCCCCTCGGAAATAAAGGAAAATGAAGGACGATGGAATGGTACCCATGCTGCAGACGCATGACGAATAACGCATACTCAGCTTTTAGTAAAAATGCACAGCTCTGTCTGTGTGCATGAATGTGTTTATGTGCGTGTTTGTGTGGACTAACCGGGGTGCCCGCGAAGGGAGCATGTTCACAGTTCTCTTGCCAGGAGCGGTTGAGGCTTAGCACAAAGTCCTCAAAGAATGGATGCGTTTGGTTGAAAACAGAAAACCCGACGATGTTGACTCGCTGATCTGCCACGTCGTCCAATCGCAGCATGGAGAACTCCTGCAGGGTGAAATGACATTTGACATTGATGTAAATGCAGCATACATAGCTTTGGTAGACCAGTGTTTCTCAACCTTTATTATGCCAAGGCACATAGCTAATATCAGAAAAATTGTCATGGCACACCACTAAACAAAGTGATTCACAAAAAGTGGAAGAACAGTTTATTGTTTTGTCTGTTACTATACGTGGTTGGCATAAATATATTAAAAAACGTTTTTTTAATTAGAAAATATAGATTTCTTTGGAAGCAATGGTATGTTCTGTGGTGCTTTCTTATATTAGCGCATTCCAGGGCAACGCCGCTAATATATAGGAGTTACCATAGTTGGGCATTTTACTAAAGTTTGCCAGACTGTCATTCGTCATCTGTCAGCAGCCTGGGTACCCGTCCATCATCCATCAATCCGTCATTTTTTTCAAGCCGAACCACACTATAATCGTCATGTTATTTTAACCACCCTTCCGTCGGTAAATATCAAATGTCTGCCAGTCCGTCACTCGGTAAGAAGAAAAAGGTCCAACAGATGAAAAATCCATGAATCCATCCATCCATGACCTGAACCAATTTGATTAAAGGGACGGTGGGGGAATTAAAATGCTTCCTAGTCCTTGTGAAAACTGAAATGACGTACCAATGTTTTTTTCTTTAAATGTATCCTCTTTTTCTTCTTATTGTTTGTTTTTTGACATTATTCTTTTTCTTCTGTCTTTTAGCAGTTGGAAAACAACTTTTGGTGCATTACTGCTACCTTCTGAAATGGAGTGTGGGCCTGCAAAGTCCGTTCGGACTTAACCAGGTTAGTGATGGTGAAAATCCACTTCAGTCTGTGCTTAGTCTGTCTAAGTTTTTTTTTTAAGTTTCCCTTCTAACGCCAGCAAAACGGGCGCCCGTCAGTGACGGACAGATGGACTAATCCATCGGGCAGACGGAATGACCACCTCTTTTAGTTACATAAAAATGTGGCTTTACGTTTATTTTTATATCTACAAAAGTGACAATTTTTGTGTTACTTATATCGTTCATGCTCTTTATATTTGTTCTGTGGTGTCTATTGCACCTTTAAGCGCTACCTTAGTGACCATATTAAAGCATTATGCCTGTTTCCCATAAGCATGTTACCAATATTATTGTGCTGCCGCTGGTTGTAAAGATACATAAATATACACAGTGGATTGACGTTTGTTGTTGGAGCATTTTTATTAGCCAGCCCCCTCTCCGCCAGTGAATGGTTGCCACAAAAGGTATGGCCTTTTATGAACCTCGGCAAAAAAAAAAAGTTCGGTGACCACTGCCTTAGGGTACATACTGAGCTAACGCAAAAGAATTTCGTTTAATTCGTGCACTGACGATGTGTCAAGTCTATGCCGAACTCTCTAAGTAGAAATGATGGCAACAATTCGCACTGGTCCATATATTTATTACATACGGATCATCATGTGAATGACAAATTTGAAGCTCCTAGGCTTGAATTATAAGACTGAAGATAGAATGAGGCAAAAAGCAAAGAGCGCGCTAATAAAAACAATGATAAACAGACAAATAAACTGGCAGGAATCAGAGGGAAAATAAAAGTATAATCTTGTTCGTCTCCTTGGCTTTTAAGTATGTGCTGTTCGCCTTCTGCCGGAGGAAGCGCCAACAGGGGACAGGCGGAGATAGAAATGAGAACGTGAAGGGAGCATAGGAGGCGGAGGGGAGGAGGGATGAACATTTCCTGAAGCCTAACGGACGGAGGTGTCAGAAAGCACAAGCCCAAAGCCTCACGTGGCAGCCCTGGCAGGCCCTGTGTGCCATCTTGCAGTTGACACACTGACAGTGACCCAGTGAGCCTACAGATTGTGAAGATAAGCACGGATGGATGGTATGCTTAGTGAGCAAAATAAATAGACACAGTAGATGCAGCGGTGGACCAATGTCATCAACTGTGGTAAATTACCATGCTATTGTTGGTCTGTCAGCAGGCAACAATTACCTTATCAGTCATGAGGTGTGAGGCCTGTGTTTTCTCTGTTTTTATTAATACTGCGGCATATTTAAACCTTTTACCTAATTACTTGGTGCACAATGACTGCATCTTAATGGCAAAAGCTGATGCCAAAAGGTATGAAGGTGTACAATTTGGTCCTTATCCAAAATGTGATTGTTCAGTCTCTGCTGAGGTCTACTGGCAACCATTCTAGTTCAGAAACAGAACTTAATGGATTAATATCTGCTTTCGGACTAAAACTATGTGTGGACCACATCAGCTTTTTGTGCTTTCAGAGTAATCATAGCTTCAGGAGAGAGCTTTTTGGATCTGTAGAAACGTCAGAATCCTAGTAACACCCATTGTTACACGCGGCTGGAAGACATTCTGTTGCAGTCAGGGACAGTAGTGGGAAACACACAGGCATCTCCTCCCCTGCTTCACAATCCAGGTAGCTCTGTGTTAGTAACACATGAATCCAGTGAAATTATATGGTTTGCCCTACCTGTAATTACTTTTTTGTGAAGTACAGCACAAGCATCTCAACATAAATTGGCCCATTGGCCACCTGATTAGCTAGAAGCCAAGCTCTGCGCAGTCCGTGCGGTGAAAAGCATTGGACTTTGCATCATTGTTTGATCATTTGATTGAATATGATTTGTGAGGATTACTTGGCTTTAAAATGCTAGAAAGTTTGTTTGACTACTATAACAATCTGCTTGGATTCTATGCTAGTCTCAGGCAAAAGCAATACCATACGTCTTCTGTCTTTTTTCACCGAGTAGAGGAAGCATTTGCATTGAATTACATTGTGGGAATATCAGAAATGCCCGGATGTTTGGAAATGTCAATTGCCTGTGAAAAATATCCATTTGCCTTCTTGTAATGACAACAGTCAATCTTATTAATTCTCATTCCTTGGTATGTGTGGTTACTAATTATTACCTTTATTTGCTAATTGTAGCATAATGCCTGGAAAGGAGAGGCTGAAAAGGGAACAAGAAAAGGAGTATGTAATGTATATTTATTTATTTGTTTAATTTACACTCCTATAAGGTTTTCCCTATGCGCATAACTGCCTTTTTTCCTGGAGCACTTGCCCCCCAAAATGTCTGCGCACGCCACTGCCTAACACTGCTGTCCAGCATAGCAACGCTGCCCTCGTGATTTAAGCATTGCGACAGAAATCATGTGATGCCAACAAAGTGCTTATATTTTGTCTAGAGGTTGGACAAATTTTCTGTGTAACGTCTTTACTTTTTCTTCACGAATCTAACAAGGATTCTTGAAAAATTATGATTTTCTCCATAAAGGCAGTCCGTCCCGATCATGATCAGAGTTAAAGCCAACCAGCATGTACTCTATTAACTTTCCTTTTTCTTCTTTCTGAGTTCAGCCAGATACAGTAGAGCAGAAAACAGCATATCATGCACTTCCTTCAATGAAGACGTTTCTATCCATGACAGCAACCATGTGCGTTGATGAAGGTAGCAGCAGAATGAACTCTGAAGTCTACAAAACCACTTTGTGTGGCAATTTACAAGAAAATGCATCCAAACTAACAGGGAGAAGTGTCATTGTGCAAAAGCCAATGACCCAAAACACACTGCCAACACAACAAAGGACCAGAGCTGGGCATTTTATAAAAATTTCACGGTCTGTTTATCGCCTTCTGCCTGTAGCCAGGGTACCCTTCCGCTGTCCGTCTCTCCGCCTTTTTGTCCAGCTGGAGCAAAAAGTAATTGCCTATAAGCCGGTCCACCTATCATTTTAAGAAATGCTTCCGTTTGCATTTGTGTATCGCAAGCCCCCGCTCCCCTCTTTAATGCCTACAAAATGGCCATCCGTCATAGGCGGATAGACGGACCAGTCCATCAAACAGGCGAATGCCCAGCTCTGCGAAGGACTTCATCAGGGGGAAAAGTGGAAAGTCTTAGATTGGCCACCAGACCTAAACCCAATGGAGCATGCATTTCACCTCCTGAAGAGGACCCTGAAGAGAGAAACTTCCAGAAAAAAAACAGAATCAAAAGTGGCTGCAGTAATGGCCTGGAAAAGCATTTCAAATTTAGAATGCAACAGTCTAGTGAAGTCAATGGGGCAAAGACTTGATGCGGTTATTGCAAGTAAGGGTTCTGCCAGCAAATATTACATGCTATTAACTTTAGACTTTGGAAGTCAACCCAAAAATGTTCTATACAGACCCACTAGTCGAAATTTGGCATTCTGATTAATATTGCATTTGTGGAATATGAGTTTTAAGCAGTAAAATCCACCTTTTTGTCCATCTCAGCAGGCAGCCATTTTGACACTTGCTGTCGACAATTTCTTCAAAGAAGAAGGATATTTACATGAAAGTGTACCGACCCACACACTGACCAAGCTCGTGACAGTCAGCACACAGGCTACGGTCACATGGACACATTTACTCGGATTAAATGCCTGTTTGGAATTAAAACGCTTAATGTACAGTCGACCACTGCGCTGGCCCAATTGGACACGTAATAATGAAAATTATGATGGACATATATATTCAAGTTAAAACCACGATGAAAATCTTACACTTAAAACTATTTTCTTGATTTCTTTTAAATCTATCCCTTGTGGGCCCAATTGAGCTTTTTGGGACCGGCCAAGTAGTTATGGGCTAAGAGTGCTTTGATAGAACATTGAAGGTATCATGCAAAGGAGCCCATCATTATGTTTACCCCTAACAGCTGCTTGTATGTAATATGCATATGCACAGTGACACACCAGGAGAATCAAAATCTCTCTATAGGAACACATGAAATACAATTACAAGGTAACCAAAATGCCTTCAGGTTATGTTTGAAACAAGACCACCAGGGGGTTGTATTTATTCACACATTTTTAGTAGAGACAAAGCAGACTACGGTACTTCCAACCACTTCAACGAGTACTCTCTCTTGCATACTAACCGGGGCAAGCGTGACCTGGGCACTGCTCAGTGGAAGACAATTGGTTCTCAGCAGTGGGAAAATAAAGGCAGACTTTGGAGGGTCAAAAACAACTGTGATCATTGGGAGGGTGAAAAAGTCAGAGCGTTCAAATGATGAGGACGGAGGGGCAGAGTGAAAAGTTGACTCAAAGAGGCAAAACAAAAAGCCTAAAGAATGAGAAGCAGGAAGTTCTGGAGAAATAGGGAGCACTAAGTACAGCGAGAGTATTTAAAAGGGACAAACGGAACATTTATTTGTTGAGTTATATTAAAAGTTTACACACCCATGTTTAAATGCTAGGTCAAGGATGTGTAAATGGCGGCCTGCAGACGCACACCTCTGCCAGCCGAACCTTCGTCGCCAGCCGAGCCCCCACTGAGCTGCCGTGCGTTGCGGCTCCGACGGCGGGGAGGGGCCGCGCGCACACATTTCCTATTAGTCCTGCTTCGTTCATTTTTGGCGGCTTCTTCTGCGTGGCAATCTAGCAGGATTTTTCCTGCGTTCAAAATTGCCTACAGCCAGTGTAATTGATATTTCTTAACACAGCGCGATTGATGTCTGTGGAAGCGACGTATTTTAACTGCAGTTGCAGCGTTCGCCACTATGGAGGCGCTTTATCAGGCCGGGCCAATCTATGCGGCTCTTAAAGCCATTTTCACTCTGAACCTGCAGTGTTGTAAACCCCATTCATATATGTGGTGAGGGGCGGCTCCACAGAACGGAGCGTTGCTGGGCGGCGCTGCGGGTACTCGGACATCTGCCACGACAGCAAATCCCCTTGTATTGAAGCAGGCACAGTGATGACGTCAGAAAGAGCTTCCAATAAGAGAGGGATTGGTAAGCAATTAACGGCTATTTTGGCGGACTTATGTACAAGTAACAGCATGAGGACAATGGAGGATTGCCTTCATTTTGTAAACCATTGGGAAAAGCCTCACTTTTTGATTCTTGACTGCTATGTCAGCACTTGCAAATATGGGCACGCTGTTGCGCGTATATGATAAAGGGCTTGTCAGAATGCGGCGATTGAACAGATTCAATTCGGCAAGCGAGGTACCAGGTACGTGCATCTCACGCATGCACTTTGATGCAAATGAGATCGAGGGAAATAACGTTAAGTAGTGTTGCCTACCAAGTTCACTCTCAAAATGGGAGGGAAAAAAGGATGACAAAAATATGGAGTTCAACACAAAATGTTTTAACACAGTTTTTGTCAAATGTAATTGAATTATAGTACTGACATTTTCAATCTGAAACCATTTCGGAGGAACCGTAATGTTAGTCCCGGTACTACTCGATTCTCGTTGCTCAACCCTACCGAGATCCCAATGTGAGTAGGCCTAATAATTTTATGCAGATTTGGAATGATATGCAGGACAAACATAGTACTACAATAATATTAATGCTGTGAATGAATTGATTTTGGCGAAAAAAAAAAATACACAATTGAGTTCTTGCACTTAATGTTGGTTTGCTGTTCAGCAGTTTTGTGCCATTCTTGAAAGATAACTTTTGTGCAAGGCAGAGCTTTGCGCTTGTGGGGTTATGTGGTTATTTTGCCGTTCACTTCAAATCATTTGTTGTTGGGTTAGGATAGTGGATCTTCCAGACATGCATTGACAAATGTATCATGAAAAATGAAATATATTACGAGCATGGATTTTGCACATACATATTTTGTCCATATTTAAAGTGGCATTTTTGTCATACACCTGGTTAGGGAATGTGTGGTCCTATGTGGCCCAACCGTAGCAAAGGTGAAAAAACTGTAGCCCCCCTCCAGCGTTTACATTGCCCCTCCATGAACGAGGTTTTTGGGTTATAGGTCACGTCAATGGTGGAAAAAGTTGACAAATTATTTATCTTGGCCTCATTCTTTATATTACAAAAACCTTGTATTTGAAAAGGAATGTGTAGACAGTGATTGTAAATCCAAGCGATGTAAATGTGATTGTAATGGCAAGCGATGTTAATCTGCCTATTTTTGAAAATGTGCCCATGGGTCAACCATTATGCACTTTCCTATTGGCTGAATTTACAGAACAACTACAACCGCCAAAAATTGTTACTGTAATTAGAATATCATTTTATTTAGATGTTCGAAATAAAGACACATTACGTTGACTAACCATTAATTTCACCATTTCATATCAGCAGGCCATATTTCTTTTTTCACATCCCTAGCATATACATATATACAATCCCCTGAATGCCACTTTGACAATGAGGATATGTATGGCCCCCATGCTGGACCATTGCTGCATATGGTAAATCCATATACACTCATCAAATACTAATTCCCGAATGTGTGAACCTGTTGGTTTAACTGCTGAATAATGAGATGCCATGAGGGATGAGTTGACAATACCCTCCCATCCCAGAGATATCCTCCTCCTCACTACACACATGGACTCCTTACAAGCCTCTCAAGTCCAACTCTAAAGCCATTAGCTATTTATTTTTTTCAAAATGATGTAAAAGATCTCTTGAAAGTCAACTGGGTTCCATCATTTTGTCCCAAAGCTGCACGTTTTAGGGAATGTAGAGGAGGGGGGAGGATTGGAAGATTGCTGTTTGTACTCCAGGTTCCTCCTCAGACCTGCTGAAGTATTCTTGAGGAAGACACTGAACCCTCGACTGATCCAGTTGCTGTGTTATCACCACTGTGGGACTAATAAGAGATTGTTGTGCCTCGTCATTGTCGTCTCTATTCAGACAGTAGCTGCCAAATGAAAGATGACGGTATGTGCACTAGCAACGCGCAATGCAGCTGTAACTGATGATGAGCATTAAAAAAAAAAGGTCCTTGAGGATTCTGTCGACCGTGGATTTGGTTGGTTAATATTTATGAGTATTTATATTGACTATTTATGACTATTTATTTATATTATGACAATGGATAATTGAATAAATTGTGGTTCTGGTAGAAATCTCCGCAGCATGACACTGAAAATGGAAAGAGAAGTTCAGAAGCGCACACCACGATGGATTAGCACACATGCTAGCTAAATTATCCCTCAACTGTGTTCATATTTGTGAGCGGGATTCACAATGTTCATAATGACATTCCATATGTCAAACACTGTGCTGCAAAAACACGTGCTATTTACATTGGTACCATGAACAGGATAGTTTGGCCTCAAGCTGAACTGTCTTTCCATCTACCGGTATTTTTTTCTTTCTTTTAGTACATATGTACTTGTTAAACCAAAATAGCTTATGGAAACAAAGGTGTGGAAAAACACTCACCCTGATATCTGTCATCTAAATTGAATAATGATCAGTATCATGAGTGCGCTGATGCGAGTCATTTTGTACTTGGCAAATATTGCGCCCCAAAAAAAAATACAAATAAACCATTTATTAGTTAATTGTTCATTATCACCAGAGTTGATCAAGTAAATTTTGGCACATGTCCATTTGTAAGCAATGGCAGGTAGTGTTCGATTATTTCTATAGATTTTTCTTGAAATGAAAGAATGTTAAAAGGGCTTAATTTTTGCAAGAACTAGCCAGCAACGCTTGATTTATAATTCTCAACAGCCGATCACGATAAAGGACACCTTTCACATAAGATGTAGTCATCTGATCCAATTTCGCAATGTTAATTAATGACATTTCCTACGGTTTCCGCACCTTCCGATAAAGACCATCTTAAGTAGCGATAAGTACTGACTATTTGAAAAGAAAAGGGCAATATTTCTTATCTTATGACACTGCACTGCAAACCAAGCAGACAGTCTTAAGTCATGTTTCTCCAAATTGGATATTGATTGCTGAAAAGATAAAGTGGTAATGAATGATATTTCTGCCCTTTGATGAAAAGTGAGGTTAGGTCAGGTGAGCTAAAACTCGAAGGCCTTAGTGCAGGCTTCACTGTGGAATGAAATATATTTTCGAATGCGCGGATTGTCAGTGCAGTGGGCAGTAAATCATTGCAACAATTACCACGTAAATTTAGGCTCTAAAGCCTCCTGCAGGCTTTTAATTATGATGTTCTGTTCTGGAGCACAGTGTGGGAGGAAAAGAGGCAGCGGAAGCGAGCCTTAGCAAATGTCATAAAGATTTGTTGTGGAAAATTGTGTAAATTATAGAATGAACCTCCTACAGCTGGTCTTGAGATCAGAAACCTCAGGGCATTATACCTTGCGGCTAAAGTCATTCACTGCTACATCAGAGATGCCTTAACATAGCATTTATCTCTGCACAGCATGCTGTTTTTAATACATTAGCTTGACTTCAAATAGTCGCATACATCAAACACAAATCTGGCTGGACTCCTGCAGAGTGCCGGAAACAAATGGCTAGTTTTATTCTATTATTCACCATTATTCATAGGATTTGCTTTGACCTGAAACAATAACAGCCTATTTGTGTGGAAGGAACCTTATGCCCAGATTAATATTTAGACCGTAGTCTAAAAATGCATTAATATTTCAGACACTGACATGTGTTAGGAATCTGAAACAGTCTCTTCCAGGAAGCTATTCGTGCCCCAGCCAGCAGTGTAAGAAGGCTTTCAAACTCTATTAATCGTCACAAAATTGTACAAGCTTTGAGCTATTGCCATAGTTGGGTCAAGTATTAGTTGATCGAGAAAATGCTTCAAGTTCATGGACTGGTGTTACAAAAGATATAATGTAGTTCGAATCTACAAACTAAAACTTTGCTCCTTATGGAGTAATCTCCAAGGAGTCTTACACACTTTCTGCGCATTCTCTGTCATCCCTTTATGCAACTCTGGAGTGATTCTTCCAGAATCTTCTGCAGATCCATTGTGATGTCCACATCTTCAAAACGGGCCCTGTTGATCACCTCCTTATCTTGTGAAAGAGGGGGGGAAAAAATCACACGGGCAAGATGGTTGCGCCAGAATGGCAAATGTTCTTCTCAGCCAGGAAGTGTGGGATGCGCAGGGAATTGTAAGCAAGCTCTGTCATGTTGAAGCTGCCACAAGTTGTGCTGCCATAAAACTGTCACCTGTTCTCGTGAACCGAACGAAGCGAATGCTGCAGAAACGGTTTGCAAGATGAGCTGGTTGATTGTCTGGCAACACTTAAAAGGAAAGCTCATAGTTTGTAGGTTGAGTTTCAAATATATCTTTTGCAACCACAGTCTTGGAACTTTTCTGACATCTAGTTGACCAGTTATTGATTATTGTGATGATGCTGCTCACACCAAACTGTACAAAAACCCAAAGTTGAGTCAACTCAAAATTTCAAGGCAACAAACTTCAATAAAATTTTAAGATGGGCAATTCAACAAAATATTTTCAATTTTGCTAATGTGAAAATTATCTTTCCTGTATTTTCAACAAAAAAATAAGAGTTTGCAGAACTAATTGGCCCTTGTATTGTGTCAGCTGGGTCACAGGGAGATGCTGGAACCTATCCCAGCTGACTATGGGCGAAAGGCGGACTACACCCTGCCAGCTAGTCGCAAGGCACACATAGACTACTGAGCGGGAACCGATCCCATGCTGGCCGCACACAACTCAGGCGAGTGTCTCACTACATCAGCGAAGGGGTTGGGTGCCATTTGAGCCGGGCTACAGAAGCTAGCTCTTAGGACATGGAATTTCCCGGAGAAGGCCAGGAAGAAGTACCTATTTATTTAGGTGCAGTTTATATATTAAGCATATAATATTTATCATTTATGTACAGTTGCCACAACCTAGTCTCACTGTCTGGTGTTAATGCAGACTGAATTCTGATGGGGGTCATTGCACTGAGGCTATGATTGTTTCACAGCGGTCCTCAACAATATCATAAAAAAAAAGATTTCCTCACAGGGGTTTCACATTGATGTCAAAATGATACCGGTTCAAGCAGAGCTGCATACTGGAAATACATGAATACAAAAAAATGTGATATGCATTAAAGTGAAATATTTTGTACACCCTCTACTGTGCTACTCTCCCACAGTAGCAGTGGAGTAAATGTACACTTTTCTGAAGAAATGTAATTAGCTCAAACCAGTAACAATAGCCTACCAGGGTTTCACCTCTGTTGTTTTGACTGTGTAATGTTCACGGATACCCAGACTGAACACTCAATGCCATCTGTTTTCCCAGACTGTCGTATAACATGGAAATGTTAACAATGGTTTTCAAAGACTTCCGGTTTGACAGCGTCATCAAACAGCCCAGACGAAACTCTTCCCAGTCAAAATCCTTCTTGTGTAAACAACCTTTTCAGCTTCCAGACTCGATGCCCTCTCAAAATTGAAAGGATGCATTTCTCTATAGATTCCAAGCATTCTTATTAAATTAAGTAAAGGCCATAACCAATCTTGTTTCAAACCACTTGCTCTCACTAAAAGGATACCTCTAGTGGTGATGACAAGGAGGCCTAAGAGGGTTTTTTTGTATGCACCTTGATTAAATCAAATTCACATTTAATCTTGTGATGTCTGCCTTGCAGGATGTTGATAAATTGATTATGACAGAGCAACACTGAGGTCTTTTTTCCCCCAGATAGACAGTTTGCTGTATCCTTAATTTGTTTGGTTATTTACTTGCTGCTGCATTTTCATCAGCTCAGCAGGTTGTTGGCAAAGTTTTCCAGCATGTATCATTTATTCCAAATTTGTTTAGAAAAGTGACACTGATACTATTCATCCAGAAGTCAAAGAACAGAAAAGTTTTGCTAACACAAATCGGCAGGTATTGAAGCTGTATTTCTGAAATCTGGTAAGAGTTAACATCAGATCCCAATTCAAAAGGAAAATGTAGAAGGAATCATTTTTAGTCAGTCATCCCCATCGTGTTCTTTTCCTTTGTACATTGAACTTTTGTGTTTGGCTTTTTATTAAAACAGAATAAAAGTCCCATCTGGCTCATTAACAGAGCAAACAGTGCGGTCAATTGTAGCTCTAATAAAATATTAACATACACATGAATGCACATTAACTGAAGTGGAAGTGAACTATAACCACATGGATGTTCTGGCAATCAACAGAGGAATACAGCGGTTACCACATTTTAGTGGCACTTAGTTCCAAACAGTGTAATCAGTGTTAAGTAGCGCTTATGTGCCCGCGTGTTAAAAAGAAGAGATGCTGGAATGGTAAATGTGCGAGTGGACTACTTAACTAAGACACACGTTTAACATTTTAATCAAATAATGTTTGATACATTTCACACAATGTGGTATGGATGGTAAAAAAATGTATCCCTGTGGTGGAAGAACACACGGCAAAAGCAGAAAAACGGGATCATATAAATGATCATAAGCACTTAAAGCAACATTACACGGTGGCGAGGCAATATTGTTAATTATTTGTGCCAGAAACAGTACCACCCGATGGTTAAATTGAATCATTTTATAGTCATCACAAAAGAGTAAAATGTTTCCTGGTCTAGCCTATGGTCCTGGCTAAGAAGTGTTTATTGACACAACTGCCAGGCATTCAGCTATTTGCTTTATTGACCTTTACATTGAACAACCAGGGTTGTTTGCTGATTAGTCGACACCGAATTAATTCAATGGCTGTTACAATGGGAAGGAGTAGTCTGTCCGAATGGAGAGAGCTTTTGTCTTGCTCTTGTGGAAAACGCTCACTGACTAATTGAGATACTGCATCTATTAGAAGAGGCTGTTATTCGAAGGCATGTGGGATGTAATTTGGTATGAAGCGTCAGCATTTACACAAGGGGATTAGAAGACTGACTGTATGTTTGCGATGATACCATCAAAGAAGCATAGGACATTCTCAGTTGGGCTGTGGAGCTTATTTGTGTAGGTAGGTCAAATATGGGGGCAGATACACTACATTTTTGAATCAGAGACAAATCTGGATAAATATCCTTGTTATGATTTAGAGTTAGGTATACAAGGACCACTGGAGAGTCCAATGTAATAGAGTGGAGAGAAACGTTGTCACTGAGTCAGGTTAATTGTCTACTATGACCTTTGAATATTTCTATAAAGTGTCTTCTAAACGTCCTAAAAATGTTTTTTCCATAAAACTATCAAATATCTCTGAATCAGATCAGAGCTAGCTGGATCTCCAAAGAATTGACCCGTGCAAGACTCATTTGCCATTCTATGTCGTCACAGGCTGCGTGCACATTATTGCCTCAAAACAATGGGAGACATATGTGTGGCTGTGAAGATTCGTTTTTTAGTGTGGAATTGTTATAGTATTTAAATAGTTTAAAAAAATATCAACATGCCCAGCTGTTGTGTGCACGGGTGAACGAATAGAAAGGAGTTTCTCAAATTCAAGAGGAAAGAAGTCATTTTAGAAACACCAAAGGAGCCTGTGGTTGTTTGCTACTAGTGGTAGCAAGTACCTAGTAGCTAACTCAGTCAGCTAAGCTTTTAAGTCATTAGCATAACTGATTGTGATGTTTATCTTAGCCATTTTCCCTGGGCATCCTAGAACACCTTAGCAACTTAAAAGTCGCCCTACAATGCAGTTCCAACTATAACTTTTTCCAATTTCATTAATTTATCATATCATTTGGACAGCTGTGAGGCCATTAGCATTGGCCAGCTTTTTGTGAGTATATCATCATCCTCATCACCAATTGACATTGGAGCAGTGTTGCCAATTTGCTGCCTGATACGCACCACTTTGAGAAGCTTACACGGGTACAGTACAATTTATGCTATCTATGGCAAGTCTCTCAAAACAGGATCTGTTCTTGACATATCACTCAGTGGAAGGAATGCTGCTACCACCACTGATGAAAACCCTGAACCCCTAGGGCAGTCATTCGGCAAAGCCAGGGAAAGTCTACATGGAGGGCTGGACTGGAACTCAGCATCAACAAAAGCTTGAATCAGCAGATGCTTCAGAGAACAACAAAGCCTTATCCATACCAACTTCAGGCTGTTGAGCAACGTAGACGTCCTCTCGAAGCATTTGAACACCACCTGGCAAGAGGTTCAGTACAGTGCAGCCCTCCGGGTGGGTGTTCCTGGCTTCGCATGAACGCCTGCCGTCCATGTTCAGAGCTTTCATCAGCGGGGGCGGTAGCTGGCCTTCCACTGTGTGGTTTGTCCAAACCAGATCCTTTTCGAGACACTTTCCATGAAAAGCTTCCTTTTGCAAAGCTGCTCCAATGTCAATTGGTGAGCCATGGCAGAGGGACTGATTTGCTTACAACTGCAACACCCAACCTGCCCAAATGACAACTGAAATTAAATAGACCAGAGGAGCTTTTGAGACACCCTGTACTAATAACCATTGTGTTGTCAGTGAATGTGTATTGCCACTGTTAATTGTCGACCGACTAACTTTTCAATGTCATTATATACTGTATGTGGTAGTGCAGGTGCAGGAATTTGGATGAAGGCAGCGTGCAGGGTAAATAAAGAAATGTGGTAGGAAACAGGTTGAAGCCTTATCTGCCACATGCTTGTGACATTACAGTAGGAGGAAGTAATGGCGCACAAAAAACCAATTCCAACTTTCCTTGCAAGAGGCGACAGTAAGCTGTGTGTCAAGCCGTAGGGATTTAGAAGATAATAGACTGTAATACAATTGGCTTCAGTAAGGCATCAAGAAGTGGGAGTGCGAAGGAAAGTGGGTGGTAACAGGGTGGATGGAGAGGAATCATTGCACTCCGGGTCTTTACATGAGCAGACACGTTTTTAGGGTGTCATATTAAATAAGCTTTGTGTTATCAGTAGAGAAGAAATAACTCATACATATAAAGCAGGATGCAGTGAGGACTTTAGGTACAAGCTAGACTCCACCCCAGTAGTGGGAACTGGTTAAGTACAAATACATTGTTACTGTACTGAAGTAGATAAAGTATTTATTCTGATTACTTTTGTTATCCCGTATTTACTCTTATAAGTATTGTAAGGCATTTATTCAGCATTATAAACTTGTTGAATCATGTAAGTCCAAGTTGTTTGTGAAGAAAGTGGAATGTGAGAAGGACGCAGCTGCAATATAGGAACGATGCTCTTATCGAAGAGCATCGCGTGGTGGGACGCTGAATCCTTGGGACAGGATATAACAATAACAATGAACTTTCACCTACACACACACACCATCTTCGAATGCGATGCTACATGTTCCCCCTACACTTTGGAGTAGCAATTTCAGTAGCAATGTGTACAATTAGGGACCACACTAAGAAAATAAAAAGAGATGAGGCGCAGCGGCTGATCCAAGCGCTGTGAGGAAGTGCAATTGTACAGTCTCGTTGGCTCTCCTCGCGAGTAAAAAGAAAATATTGTGTTGAGTGTCTTCTCTTCTCATTGTGTGCGTTGTTTATTAATGTCTTAAGTGGTGTGAACCTGACGATTTGAAAATAGACATTTAAAGTTTCCAGTCCTTAACTAGTCAAAAATATTTGAATTATTTTTTCAACCATTGTGAATGATGACGCAATGTAGACAAGATGTAAACAAAGAGTGGTAAGGTCAACCCGGGTTGGGGTCTTTGATTAACCCATTAAAGCCTGAAGCCCCTCGTGAAACATCTTTCTAAAACCTATGTTCGTCTTTGGAGTCACCCTTGAAAACCTGACATTTTTGCCACCTACAAAATAATTAATATCTCAGCCCCAGTAGCACATTAGGCAACTAAGATTATTAGGTTAACGATTAGTTTATTTAGCATTTTTTGTTACTTTCTTCAACTTAAGAACAGAGTTTTTTCCACCTCTGTTACACACAAGTAATAATAATACTCCAATATTTGTACCTGTACCTGTATCTGTCTTTTGGGCCAACAGAAAGAAAGGCAGAGGTATGTTTTTAAACTGTGAAGGTAAGAGTAATCAACCGCAGTTATCAGCCAATGTACCCTTCAGCTTTACGACAGCGTATTTGTACCTCGTGCCAACATAACTCACAAACTTATGCAAGAATGACTCATTATAGCGCCCTCTGTAGCAACTGTTGCATACATCAAATACCTTTCTCATTCTGTTCCCTTAGTGAGAATGTGACAGTTCCTCTTCAAGAAGGTCAACCAAATAACACAAGCATGCATGATGGCTACAAGATTAACAAAACGCTGTACAAAATACATCTCCATCTTCATTCCTACATGAGAAAATTGTAATTCACATGCTAATAATTGGCAAAATTCTCTTTGGGAAAAAGGTTGCTTTTGTTTTCTTGGTCACCCAAGAAATAGCAGTGGAAACAGCGGGGCGGGGGGATATGATGTTTATCCTCAAGAGGACAGTGTGTTCAGTACAGCTGTTGTTTGATTCAAATGAACTGATAATTCAGAGTTTACAGTCTGCATCTGTGCAATTATTATGCACTGAAGTAGTGACACTAAATTGCTTTAACCCATTAAGGATGGGAGTGCATAACCACATTTCTACCACTTAAGCCGGGAGAGTGTATACATCATTTTCTTTTTTTAATCCAATTCTTGGTCTCTTAGCCAATGAAATGCATCAGAATATACATGTGACGGTGTCGTGAGTTGTCAGAGGATATGCAGAATTTTTTTGAGGAGTAATGGCGGCACAAGCGATCACGGGAGCTCTGATATAAGTCACGGCAGTGAGATAGACGACACACTCGCGAGCTTTAAAGCCGCAAAACCATCCAAACGTGATGTATGGTTAAGATATATGTTCGTAGACAATGACGATTTCAACGTCTTTGTAGGAGAATACAGCATGGTAATTACCACTCGATTTCTTAAATTAAAAATAGTGCTTCCCTTGCATCTTCGATTAAAACACTAAAGATCTTTAAACTCGGGCCTGTTTGAAAGTCACATCAAAGCTCTCAAATTCTTTTGGAATTATGTTTCTATCTGCTACAGAGGCTGAGATATTAATTGTTTCGAAGGTGGCGAAAATGTCAGGTTTTCAAGGGTGAATCCAAAGCCGACTGTAGGTTTTAGAGAGATGTCTCACGAAGAGCTTCAGGCTTTAATGGGTTAAGATTTGAGTAACACTCATAACTTTGAAGTCAGTGGAAGTGGTCGAGAGCAGCTGGTTTCAAAGTGTAGGGCAGAGGACTTTGTGTGAGGCTCAGCAGATTAAGAAAAATACCGGTATACTTTTTTTTTTTTTAACCTGCTAAACTTGTACTTGTTGTTATTAATACATTTTTGGGGAAGGGGCAGTATCCTTAGCATTATAAATAAAATGAATACATAAATAAACAAAAAAAATAAAAAATAATCGAATAACCCATTATTTGCATTGTTTTGACCCAATTTAACCCTTAACGTTGGGTCAAAACTGAATAACCCAATTTTTTTTCCAGGGGCATAACACGAGCTAAGAACTGAACGAAAAGTTGGAGCTCTGCTCTCTGTGCACATACACATAATGTATTTTAATAGAGCTGAATTTCTAATGATGTTTTCGTCACTCACATACTTTCTGTTTCAGCTGTCGGACAACGGAGCAAGTATGAAATAGTGAATGAAATGTGTAGTAATAGGGTTACCAACTCCCTGAAAAATAAATAAGGGACATCGGCAGAGATGGCCGACGTGACTGCCTTCAATCTTCCTTGCGTGACTTTTTTTTTTTTTGGTGCGTGAAACAACACGCTTTAGCAAAGCAACAGTACCTCGACCAATAGGATAAGCGGATTCTGTATCCTCATACGTATCAATATGCTGTTAGCTCATTGGTCACAGAGCGAGGGATGTCCTAGAACCGTTACCATAAATTGTCATATAAAAGGAACTGTTGTTCATTAATTCGGAAACAGAATTTAAAAAAAAAACATTTATTCATACTTGCATCTGTGATTAAAATATTTTGTGAACATCTGTTGACCAATGTTAATATGACAAAAAACCCAAAGTCCTGAACTCACGTTTTTAATATATTTTTGTTTTTTTTCTAGGAAATAGGGAGGAATGGGCCTCCTGAAAAATCTTGTCTCCTTATTTTTAATGAATCCGTATGTAATAGTCTATCTGAATTGACCGACTGAAATAAATGATATTTTCTACTACCGTAAATTCTAATTCATTCAAAAGCAACTATACAGAGCATACTCTCCAAATTCGTCACATGTATTCTGCCATCTAAATATGTGGGTGGAGATTTGTTCATATATTCATTCTTGTGTGCTGTCCACTTGGTTAAAACCACCATGTGCCTACTAATAATGGGTTACCAGTATTCTATTCTGTTTCGTTAATTTTCTCTTACCAGAGGACAGCAATTGGGGGCAAGGGTAATTTTGAATTACATTAGAGGGTTGATATAATTTATATATAGAGTGAATCATAGTCTGGTACTGTAGTAATACATAATTTACGTAAGAATTAATTTCCACCTCCATCAAGGTGGCAATGAGCCTCTCTAATGCAAAAAAAGTTGTTTGTATTACAAATGGGAGCCAAGCAACTATTATTTATGACATATCAATGTTGTTTACGGTTTGCATGCCTTTTGTCCCCTTCCACATAGAACATTACCTTTTCCATTTCTCAGCTGATTGAGTCTCAGCTATGAGTCTAAACATGGAAATATGAACTTGGCATAAGCAGCAGAGGGGAATTAATTAAATCGCAATCATTTTCACAGTCACAAGGAGTGCACTCTAAAGCAGTTTCGATGACAAGGTGCTTCTTCAGTTCATGCAGGGCAAGGATGATGAGGTTTTTTTTTCAAGTTTTGTTTTTGAAGAAACACTGCCAAAATTCCTTTAAATATTGCAGAGGAAATTGTACCTGAGAAACAAACACACAAAAGTGAATTCGGTATCATCTAGATACTATTTTTCATTAAGGCCAAAGTCTTGGGAAGGCAGAGGAAGGGACTTTCATTTTTCTGTTTGCTTCGAAAAATGGAGTGATGATTGGCTGAGGTGAATTGGCAAGAACAGCACAGTTTAAAACAACCTCAGTCGAAGAAAACAAGCCTTTCTAAAAAAAAAAAGAGAAGAGAAAAAGATGACAAAGGAGTGTCATGCAAGCCTAAATTTGAGCTGCTCTTTGGTGATAAAACACTTTTTTTAAAGAACGGAAGAAATAATTAGAAGACATGGTATGTAGAGCTCAGAGCACCAACTTGCTAATAATAAAGCATGGAGGGCATGCCAGTGTCTTGGCAAAAAATAATAGGGATTCATTTAGATAACGGCTTCAGCTATATCCCTACGTTAAAAATGAATGTAAAAAATGACAACATTATCTTAAAGGGGAAATCAACCCAAACATTTTTTTGTTCAATGCAGGCCCACTAGTTGAAACAAGGCAATATGATTAATATGAAACATGAGTTAAGCAGCAAAATCCACCCGTTTTTAGCCATCTCAAGTGGCGGCCATTCACCTGTTTTCTGAAGCTGAGTCATGATTGTTCATTATCTGAATGGACAAAATGGTTGCCATTTTTTGCTGCTTAACTCATATTCTACAAACACAATATTAATCAGAATGCTGTGTTTCAAGTGTCTGCATAGAACATTCATTCATTCATTCATTCATTATCCATACCGCTTATCCTCACAAGGGTCGCGGGCGTGCTGGAGCCTATCCCAGCTGTCTTTGGGCAGTAGGCGGGGGACACCCTGAATTGGTTGCCAGCCAATCGCAGGGCACACAGAGACAAAAATCCGCATTCACAATCACACCTAGGGGCAATTTAGACAGTCCAATCAACTTACCATGCATGTTTTTGGAATGTGGGAGGAAACCGGAGTACCCGGAGGCACGGGGAGAACATGCAAACTCCACACAGGGAGGCCGGAGCCGGGATCGAACCCACGACCTCTGAACTGTGAGGCGGATGTGTTAACCAGTCCATCACCGTGCCGCCCTGCATAGAACATATTCTTAAAAAAAATTCGGGTTGACTTCCGCTTTAAATTAACAATAGAACCTTCTCAAGTTGAAAGGCACCGCGGTCGCACCACTAGGAAACCAACAAACATATTTGGGAAAAATCCTGTAGTGTCGCAAAATCTGAAGATTGAAAACATGTACATTTAAATTGGGACAAACTCAGTATCATGGGAGATCACTTCAACCAGAATCAAAGGATGCAGATATAATTTTTACAAGGAAAAACTGATATGGGTCTAGCATTATAAAAGGTGCTCCAAAAGTCACGATACATTTCATTAAAATAATAATTATAATAACAATAATAATAATGATAATAATAATTTCTGGTACTATTTGGACAGATGTGGAGCCATCAGCATTTGACAATTGAGGCTTTACAGTTTTTGTAAATGGCTCGCGAATTAACACTGAAAAGCAGTGTTGCAAATTTGTCACCTGGTTAGAAGTCTGCCTGTTACTGACTGCAGTTCTGCACCAGTTTGACTTTATGACTGTAACACTGTGGCAGTGCAGAGCATTTTTTATTTTTTTTTATTTACTGTACAGTTCTACTTCATACATAAGTATAAAACATATTTACAATGGTTATAGCTTGCACAAAGCAGCATTTATTCATACAAACCACATCTACCTTATCCACAAAACAAAATGAAATGTTGACTCAAGTTGTTGTTTTCCTCTTCAGCGTCTTTCACAGCTTTGAACAGTGTCTTAAAGGATGAGCCTGAGAAAATCTACTGCAAGACTTTTTTAAGGATCTGCTGACACTTCTTTCTCCAAAGGAAAGACCAGACTCCACAGAGAGTATTAAGACAAAAATAATGTGTAGACAGAGGAATAATAGACATAGAAGGTATATTTGTATTTAATTCAGTGATGCTTTCATGTACCACTAAAGAGAGCCTGCGTACCACTCTGGGTACTCGTACTGCACTTTGAGAATATCTGATGTAAATGACAAGATTTGTATTTGGAATTTGGGAGTTATGTTGGGAGACGGTTCCAAAGAGCTTAACTGGGCTAGTCGTGTGTACTATGACATGCTAATTTATGCCACCTACACTCAGTGAGGTGAGATCTGTGCTACTTAAAGTGAAAGTCAACCCAAACATGTTTTTTTTCCAGAACATGTTCTATGCAGGCCCACTTCCAAAATGAACCCACTTTTAGCCATCACTCGGGGAGGCCATTTTGTTACTTCTGTCGACTGAAGATCACATCGAAGTTGCTCAGGGCTCAAGTAATGACCACTCATGTTGGCTGTTCAGCTGCAACAATTGCATGCTCTCCCCGACAAGATTTTTATTTGGAATTTGGGAGTTATGTTGGGAGACGCTTCCAAAGAGCTTAACTGGGCTAGTCGTGTGTACTATGACGTGCTTATTTATGCCACCTACACGCAGTGAGGTGAGATCCGTGCTACTTAAAGTGAAAGTCAACCCAAACATGTTTTTTTCCAGAATATGTTCTATGCAGGCCCACTTCCAAAATGAACCCACTTTTAGCCATCACTCGGGGCGGCCATTTTGTCACTTCTGTCGACTGAAGATCACATTGAAGTTGCTTAGGGCTCAAGTAGTGACCACTCATGGCTCACCTTTTTTCTGAAGCTGAGCCATGATTGGTTATGATCTGAGCTCTGAGACACTGTGATGTCATCTTCAGTCGACAGAAGTGACAAAATGGCCGCCCCCTGAGCTAGCTAAAAACGGGTGGATTTCTCATTTCCCACAAACATAATTTTAATCAGAATTCAGTGTTTGGACTAGTGGGACTGCATAGAACATATTCTGGAATAAATACTGTATGTTTGGGTTGACCTCACTTTTAAGACACAGCAGCTAGCTAACAATGAGAAATCTCAAAACTTAACGTGTAAATGTCGTAAAATAATGACTCCCTTGAGTTTGTTTCCAACAGCTGCATGCACACGTAAGAGGGAGGGACTTTGTATGGATGAATATTTTCAATGACTTGATAAGAACTTAAACCACAGCCATAAAACACGACAACGACTGACAAGGGAAGCGTGCGGACGTGAAAAGGAACCAAGTAAATATGTAGAAAGATGTGCATGTCGGAGTTGCACAGAATGATACCAGCGTGCAAGTTTCCAGTTGCGCGAACGCAAGCGTGTGTATCGAAACAATGCAATGCAGTCGTTGGCAGGCCCGGTCTTGTGCTCGGCTAACCTTCAAATGGCATTACGGGTCTCATCAACATATGATGAGTGCCTGGCAACCTGATTCATTCAATCCCGCAGAGTAGTTTGGGCAGAGGGGAACAAATCACTTAGATGGAAGCCACGGAGCATAGACTGAAAATGTGTCTGTCTGCACAAGTGTGTGTCCTTTTATCATTCTTTGTGCCCACCATCCATCAGCTTGGGTACAACAAGCCTCTGTGTGTGTGTGTGCTTGTGTATGTGCATGACTCCCGCGAGCATGCTATATTAAGTTGCCGCTGAGAGGCTGCATGATGTTGGCTGTTCAGCTGCAACAATTCTGTAAAAGGCAACCTTTCAACGCCTGATGTTGTTTTTCACTTTCTCTGCTTTTGGTACCTGTAGCATGGTTTTGATTTCATTACTTCTTGGAAAAAAGATCCTATGATTCACATGTATGGCAGTGTTTCATCACCATCAGTTATCAGTTTCATCATGGCACAGTGTGATACAGAAAATTAAACAATATCACATAATTGGTCAAAACATTAACCTTGTGCACTTTTTAAAATATGTTTTCTTTGTCACAGATGCTCAAGCCCCAATTCGATTTTCAGTTCCCGATTTTCCTTTCAATTTTTTAAAATTGCAATCATGCTTTCCTCTGTGCACTAGTGTGGTTAATGCAGCCATCAACAAACGCAATACGCAATGATGTTTAGCGCAAGCGCGTCAAGTAGAGCTGCCACGAACTGTTACTTTGTTAGTCATCTAATCAAATGTAAATTGCGGCATAATCGCACTGACAGTTTTCTCCTGTTGTCCGGTGTGTACTGTATATAGTAATTAGAGTTTTAGTTTATTCCTTCTACTTGTTATATTATTGCTGTTTTGTTATTGTAATGTAAAGTGCTTTGTTACAGCCGTAGCTATTATGAGATGCGCTATATATATAAAATTGTATTGTGTTGTATATCGAATGACCTAGGTATGTTATGTCTTTTATTGTTAGGCGTTGCTGCTAAGGGCTTGTGGCAAAAGTGCTCAGATGTCCGAGTTCATAAACGCAACGCTCAGTGCATGGTGCGAGTGACCATAAGGCAGCACTGTGCTCTTGCTGTACGATGTCAACCGCGGGTATAAAAAAAAACTGTGTTCTGGTTTTTAATAAACGTGAGTTCGCTGACTCCATAATCCATAGTGGACTCTACAATATGTTAGCATTCCATAACAGGACATTGCGTGTGGTGTTCTATTAGACGCACACGGTAGCCTGTGTGGGTTAACTAAGCTAGCTTCCAGAAACGACTGTCCCAATGTGATAAATGAAATTGGGCATCAGCCACAACACGCTTCCTTTTTGGATGTTCGTTTATCACCCCCATGCCGCTATGAAAGTGAAGTTTACAACGTATGAAGTTATTTTGGGAAATGCGCCCTGACTCTCGGACTCTGTTGCTAACGCTAACACGGGTTAGCCATGACGCTGATTAACTCCCAACGCTTCTGTTTACATCATGGGTGACCTGGATTACCACTGCTGCGCATGTGCATTACAGAAAAGGCATACAGCCAGCAAGAGATGAGGCGTTTTCGAGAGAAAAACACCGCCAAATAATTAAATGTATAAATAAATGACAAGTCAACTATTAAAATTAATTGTTAACAATTTTGATCGTTAGTAATTACTCTTGGCAGCATCGCCATCTACAGGAATCTGTTAGCCAATACTATGATTAACAAACCAAAATTTCAAAGACAAGTTGTGCGAGACCCTCCTACCGGCCTACCGGTTGAAAAACACACTTGACAAATATATCCATCAATGGCAGTAAACAGTTGGATTGTAGATGACGAATATATAAACTAACGAAAATAAACGGCCATGGTAATGAATGAGTTATTGGTCACTCTTTGGTGGATTTATTGGCAGGACAGGAAATAAACTGACAGCATTAGGTTAAAACAAAAAAAAATGCTTTTTGGAAAATTATATATATTTTATTTTTCAATAGACATTGCAAAACAAAATGTTCAGTGTTTGACCTGGCTCATATGCTAAGCATCAAAATATGTGCTGTTCATAGAAAATGTTATGTTTTTGTTTTTCTATTTTTCTAACTATGTGCCCTGATCAAGTTTAGTACATTTTATTATGGTTTGTTGTTCTTAGGTTGCATTTCCACAACTGTTTATCATTGATTTTGCAGCTGTATTGTATGTAACTATGTTGGTGTACAATATTCTACTGACAGTATACTATATATAGTACATGACTATATACTGTGTGCATTTCTCCACAAAAGACTATTTGATACAGTTTTCGATATGTTAGGGGCGATTCAAGCGCGGTTCAATTTGAGAGTGGAATGATTCGGTTCGGTTCGACTCAGTGAGATTACGATTCGATATAGAATGGCTCAGTTTGATAGTGTATGATGCAATTACTTTTTTGTTGTTATTTTACACACATTTGAATGAATTTGTCAGTACTGTAAATGTGCCAATTCCTTCTAAGACATATCTCTCCAATAAAAGACAATTCATCGTGTATCTAAATGAAACTATTCGATTCGGTCCGATTCAATTCACTCGCACCTTTTAAATCAACGTTTCCCGTTTCAAACCAGATTTTGTTACACCACTAATAAATAATAAATGACTTGACACAAATTCAGTGATATAGTTGCATAGACATACCCTGACTGCAGGTTTAAATACAACTTTTGATAAACTATAATATGCATGTGTCTTATTTCAAATCATTTCTTCTAATAAAATTACACATGCCTGACATTTTGTGTGACTTTAGACTCAAGAGGTGGGCATTCCATCCCTGGGACGGAACAGTCTGTCCGTCCTTCGCGGACGGTTGGACAGAGGAAAAGAACTCTATTAAAAAGGACGGACTAAGCAAGGACGGAGCTAGGTTTTCATCTGTCCCTTTTAACATCCCTAACCGGGTCAAGTGCTGGCTGTGTTGTGTTGGATTCTTTTAACAAGCAAGACTGCCCGCTAAGCCTGCACAAGACTGGAGTGCTCTTTCTCCTGTGCGTCCCTTCCCTGCAGTATTGTTCTCACAGACATAGTCTGCCCTCTAGTGGACGCCAATTTCAATGACGAGGAAAAAAAAACACTGAAAGCTATGAGGCCATTCGTTCTCCACCTGAAATAACATTGCCTTATTTTGCAATAATTATTTTTAGTGCAATAAAAGTGTAACGCAATAAAAAGTGAAAAACTAGTACGCAGTCTTAAATATTCTTTTGATGTCCCCTGGCTATCTCGGGTCCGCATCATCATCATCATCATCATCATCATCATCACATCCAATGGTGGTTGCCGGCAGCTAAAAATCTGTCTTGGTTAAACAAATGTAAACAATTCAATCCACTCATGATACTATAATATAAATGGATGTGCATAGGAAATTAGCAAGCTAATGAGCTTGAAATAATGTCATGCACAGACGCTTTTTTTTTTTTTGGGTGGGGGCGGACCGGCGAAATGTGAGGACGGAAGCGCTTTAAAAGGACAAGAACGGACATGGTCGGAGAACGATCATTTTTCTGAATAAGAACGGAGGGATGAAGGAGGAAAGGTACGCAGGTCGCGGAGGGAGGACGGACCGGCAAAAAAAGGGTCGAGTACCCAGCTCTGGTCATCTCTTCAATAAATAAATAAATAAAACATGGATGAAAACAATTCGAACAAAATATATAGAGCAAAACCCCAAAATGAAGACAGAAGGCGGCCAAATCTGCGAATGGGTAAGACCAGAAGAAATGCAAAAAGTGGCAGGTGAGCGGTGCGAGGACGTTGAGGGTGTCTTGAGATGATTCAAGAGAAACAGATTAGGCAATGGAGCGCTGTGGCAGATCGTTAGTCAGGGGTGTCTAGAGGAAAGATAAATGAAGTGCCAGTGGGGTAAGCAGACAGAAGGAAGTGACACTCTGAGGAAAGAAGAGCGAACAAAGCAGTGAAATGAGAGCCACCACGGAAAGCTAGCAATTGTTAAGAACAGCACAAGACATGCAGGGGAGCAATTACATGACCTAAAATTCACTTTAGATTCAGAAGTGAATTACTTGCACTTAATATGCATGTATTAATATTGTATTATCTACTACTATGCATGCATATTTAATCTAACATGCCCTTCTTAAGGACGCCGTGCATTTATCATTGGCTGTCCTTATATGGCACAATTCATCATTCACCTCCACAGGTTTTTAAAGTGAATTTAATCCTGACACATTACAAATGCATGATATGTTACAATTGGAGGATATCAAATGTTGTACTTGTACTTGTAGAGGTGTGAAAAGATGGTTACACGAAGTATTACAGATTTTCAAAGAGAGCTATTTTTAAACATTTGTTTGAATCGGTTTTATTGCCACAACACCCCCTGCCTGCACAGAAGACATGGCGTCCGTAAGGCCAACAGTTTACCATGCTGCTACATGCAGCAGAGACATGAGAAAACATTGACCGAAAAATAATGAGGAACAGGATAAAAAGACAAGAAATGAAGTTGCAGAGATCTATAATTTAGTGAATGACAGTTTATAGAACAATATAAAATAATATATATGTCTATTAAACATATAACACACACACCATTAGGGATGTGCGCTACTAGTTGTTTAACCGTTTAACCGTCTACGATTTATTAAACGTTTAGTATTTTATTAGTCGGTTTAACACTGCATTAAATATCACGCATCTTGTTCGTCACGCCTCGGACTCTGTCAACAAGCTGAGCACCAAGAGAGAGAATTGCTCCCCCCGCCCCCCTCCGCGGACATGTACACATAGTAGGGGATGGGGACAATAAGTTTGGGGAATAATATTTAGAAAAGTAAATTCTGTCAAAGCTACCACGAAAAAACCCCAGCACCGTTTCACACATTGAGGTGTTTCCTTTGGATGTGGTTTCTCATCGCTGCGGTACAGTAGTTATAAGCGAGTTTATGATGAACCTACAGGTTGATGATGGCGAAACCGGGCCCAGTCGGCACGGCGGCGGGGCCAGGCAGACGAGCATGAGAGCGTTTGCTCCAGGCGCTGTGATGCTTACCGCACAGCAAAGATTACCCAACTAATTCGTGAAATGACTGCCCGCGATATGCTGCCGCTTTCTTTTGTTGAGGGCGAAGGGTTCGAAAAATTAATGCTGTATATCGAGCCTGAGTACACGGTGCTAAATCGCAAAACAATCACGTCCCAACTCGAGAGTAACCAAAACCAAATAAAAGAGGAGATGCTATGAACGTTTGAGCGGGTCAACTACTGTATGTGGCCATAACTACAGACGGATGGACGTCCATAGCCACTGAATCTTACATGACTACAACGTGTCATGTGTGGAAGAAGGACATCTCCGCAGACATGCGCCTTGGAGGAAAGACACACAGCTGAAAACTTGGCTGCTCACCTGCGGAGTGTGATGGGTACGTGGGCACTAGGAAATAAAGCCGTCGCCTGTGTGCATGATAATGCACCTAAGATATGGCGAATGAGACCCTGCTGGACTGGGAGTCGGTACTGTTACTCATTACATTATTCATAATAAAGACTATGCATTACATTGGCAAATGTATCAGAAATGTATTTCTCTTTCAATTGTTCACTTTTATTCAGTCAGTTGTTGTTACATCAATAGAATTTAAATGAACAAACTGTCCTGAATGTTTGGGCTAAAATAGCCCCTAAGTACACAAAGCATTTGCATTGTAAACTTTGAATTCAATATATAATGCATTTCAAGTTTTCTTTCTTACAGACTAGTCGGCAGGCAAATTAGTCGAAATTCCCATCCCTACACACCATACTATCATGCACTTAGTATCAATTAAATATACACATAAAAATATACCAGCTACTAAACACCAAGGTTTGAGGTACTAACTGTAGTTGAGGTCCCTTTATGTGAAAATATTTGCGAAATTTGCCACTTTCTAAATATTTCACTTTAAACTGTCTATGTAAATAATGCGTAATAAAACTAATATAGTCCAACAATAAATTCTCCAAACCAGAAGATTATAATCTTCAGGTTTTATTGCTTCTGTTTAAGAGAAGTGCTGATTAATTCTCAGAGCAATTTTGAGGTTGTAAATTGAGACATTCTTGTCTTGCCTTGGCGATTCAGTTTTAGATCCCATTATAAACTGCCTAAAAGAGAGTTTGCGTAAAGAGACGGGGCTTCCATATCAGTGTGTTCTGTTACGGTTAGTGGTCATAGGTGAGGCAACACATATTGCTGTCATAGTTACAGGGAAGCAAGAAATAAAGTAATGCAATTAGAGTCCCAGTAGGCTCATTTACTGCTCTGACCTTTGTACCTTTTTTGTTCGCTCGCTGTACTGAACAAACATCTCCTTTAGAGCAATGGCAGGGACGGTTCTTGGTTGGTTTGAGCTTTTTGGAAGAAATGACCAGCGCTCTTATTTTTCTGGAATGAATGATTCTGTTAAATATTGTAGGTAAGCAACCATGAACATTTAGATTAGATGGGAACTGGCCGACTTTCATAACAAAATTTCCCGCTGATATTAATTACCTTTATGTCCTTTAATTGAAGACTCTAAATGGTCTATTGGTGTGAATAAGAGTGTGAATAGTTGTTTGTTTACATGTACCATGTATTTGACTATAGCTATGAGCCTGGGTTGTAACTGTATTACAGTGTTTGGCTGTAACAACACAGGTGGGAGGCTGGGGTACAGCTCGAATTTTTTTCAGTGGGGTGGCCTGGGTGACAATGTCTCACTGGCCAGAGGTTCGTGCGCACATGTAGGCATGCATGCATGTGTAGGTGCATGCGTATAACCCCCTCTGTATGTAAGAAGTCATTGTTTATCATCCACAGTTAAGGTTTCATTGACTTCATTGATTTGTGATTTCTCAGTCATGCGTCTCCTTGATAGGGTGTGAAAGTAATGATTTTGACATTGTCAGAATCCAGGATGAAGTCAAGTATTATGACGGTTTGAACTCAAAAACTGTGCTACATTTTAAGGAGATTTTGGGTCAAACCTCAGACAGTAAAAAGCTTGGATTATTCCATCTTCAAGGTAGCACTGTGATACATTTTTGCGGCTGCAGTATTGTTCTTTTGTGTCTCAGAAAGAATAATGCAAAAGCTTTAGAGATGAGTCACTAAGGGGACACCGGCGCTTCCTTGCCTCTCCATTATGTTTCGGACTGCCTGGAAGAGAGTGATGTGGGGGGATTATTTATGTGTGAATCATTACTGTGGTGTTATGAAAAATGTTATGAAAAAAAAAAGCGCTTTGAACCCCTATAGCATATAATTATAATTAATTATACAATGAAATACTGCATTTACAATTATTCACTTTTACGTTTAGTTAGAACCAGAGCCGGGCGGTCCGTCCCTAGGCCGGACTGGTCGGACCATATGACCCGGCCAGATGCTCGTTTTTGGGGTGGAGGGGTGAGGGGTGAGGGGTGAGAAATTAAAAAAAAATGGCTGGACTAAGCATTGCCGGAAGTGGATTTTAGTCCGGAAATACGCCGTAGCAAAACTGCTGTGTAGTGGTTTGCTGGCATGCTTTTATTTTGAAGGCCGGGAAGTGTGAAGGAGGGGACGTGTGGAAAATAAGTAACTTGAATGCTTGCAGACTTGTCGTCTGTTGGAACCAAATAATTATACAATACGAAAAAACCAACCCCAGGGCTCGCAATGGAAGTAAGTACAGTACACGCAGCTGGGTTGATGTGTCTTTCACAACTTAATAACTTTTTATTGCATAAACGGCATTCATTTGGGTTGAATCACTGATAACACTTGAAATTATAATTACTCCGGAGGTTGGAACGGGCCAACAATGTTTATGAATTTGGCCGGGGGGGTCGTGGCCGGAAGGGTACCCAGGTCAAGGGTGGAGGGTTGCCGCCGGACGGGCAAAAAAGGGTCAAGTGCCCAGCTCTGGTTAGTACATTGTCAGAAATAGGAGGACCGTAGGAGTCCACCGCTGTCCCTACACTAATGTACCTCTTAGGGCAAATTACTGTAGTTAAACCCTATTGTGTTAAAATATCTGACTCACTCAGTCAACTCTCTTTACCTGCACCTGTTACTTCACTAAAGGGGTGCAAACTGGAAACAATGAGTAATACCAGATGAAGCATTGTTTTCAAAATACAGTACACGGCCAAAATAAAAAGCAGCACATTACAGACAGGGGATAACGGAGGTACCTGGATGTACAAAGCTGAGCATGTTAAAAATACCACCCCCTACCCTTGTCATATTTGAAATATCATCGGCCTGCGGGGGATCTGAATTTAGTAACTTGAGGAATTAAAAAAACAGACAAGGTAATGTGTTAGGTTAACAGGACTGGGTGAAATTATGGTTGGGAACAAGTTCTCAAGGATTTCAGGAAGTGGTAATTTGAGGAAATGCTATTTTTCCAAAGTTCAAAGTAGTTTTGAATTGTATTTATTAAATATGCAATCAGATCAATGTACAAGACACTTTGATGAGTAAAATAATATATTTTGCACTTACTTTTATTGTACATGTAGACATTTTATTTTGTGGGGGGAAAGTCACACTGATTTGGTACAATGGCAAACATCTAATTTGACAAAGAAATTGGATATGGCCAGTAAATCAGAACCCATTTGCACTGTAAGTGGCCACATTCGCCCATAGATCCCTTAGCACAACAAATACTGCAAAGGAAAGAAAGGATAAAATAAATAAAAATAAGAAATGGACAAAATGCTGGATCGCTACCGAGATTTGATCCTGCAACACTCCACCACAAAGTTTTTTAGAAAGATAAGCTGCAATTAACCTAACCAAAGGTAAATGAGGGAAAGAAGGCAAGGAAAGAAATAAGGAAAGCATTTGTCAAAACTCGGCATGTTGCTTATTTTCAATCGCATTCAATTCAACTTTGAATAATGAGGCCATGGTGTCATAAAGTATCTCTGTCTCAGCTCCTGTCTGCTTAACGTCATCCATCCATCCAATTATTGACATAAACAAGGAATAACAAAATGCTACTATTTTGCAGGTGCACACTATCTCAGTGGTACTGTACTGTGTATCTTTACAGCGCAACCTTTTTAGTCCAACACAATCCATTCTTGGAAGCAGGTGGACTTTAAGCATATTTTCCACAATACACCTCAAGGGGTATACGGCTCTAAAGGCTACACTTTATCTCAAAACAAAGAGCAGCTCTTGTTGTTCTTACCAGAGAAGTGAAGATGTACGTGTAGTAGACTGACAACATTCCCAGTTCTGAGGCCTGCACACACACAAAAAAGAAGAGAGCAATGAGGAAAAACATAAGTATGTGGTAAGAGAAAGAAAGCGCAAATGGGAAAAAAAAGGAGGAATTCAAGGTTTGGGGATTGAACGGAAGCTGTTGAGACAAATTGGATACTAGAGAGAGTGAAGGATATGCAGAGGGTGAAAGGTCAGTGAACTCGCGCTGCACTCTGCGACACGCTGATCAAATCCCACTCTTGATAAGAACAGACATTTATTTGACTGCGATTCTGGGGGGAGCAATTAAATTTCTGAGGTGAATTAGTATGCTGCTCGACAAGTGTCTGACAATTTGATTAAATCAAAGTCACAGCAGAGTGCGACCGTGAAGGAGATGGTGAACTTTTCAGAATTGCTGTCATTATCAAAAATAGGTATTGGCACACAGTATGCAATATGAACAGGTGTGTCTTTTCCACAACTGGCAACCATGACCTTGAAAAAAGTTCACTTTAATTATAGTGCCATAAGATTTAACCCCCCAAAAAGTGTAATGCGATTGTCCCTTGAAAACGATGAAGCGATTAATTTATTATTAAGCATTTGGTTGATTGTGACAAAATGATGATTAATTAGTCATGTCATGAATACAATGAGGTACAACGGCTGTACTGGGTTGTAACTAGCAGAGGTACTGTTGGATCAATCTCCACTAATTTGCTATCGAAAGAAGTGCAACATGACGTCATCTGTGGGAAGTAGATCTACATCCACACTATGGCTCAACTCCTAATTTGGTTAATCCTAACCATAGTTTGGAAGCAGCAGATATCTTGAAAATTAATCTTGAGTATTTAGTACGAACATAAATAATAAAATCCCCCAAATTCACTTTACATCATACAAGAAACATTTAGAGGGGAAGTCAACCCCAAACATTTCTTTAAAAGAATATGTTCACTGCAGCCCCACTAGTCTAAACACGGAAATTCAGATTGATATTGTGTTTGTGGAGTATGAGTTAAGAAGTAAAATCCACCCGTTTATGTCCATCTCAGGGGCTGACCATTTTGGAGCTGTGCAACTATGGCTCCATTATTTGGACTATTTGCGGCTCTTGCACGATATGGGGCGCATGCACAGAAATTTGCTAAGCACGGAAGCTACATTAGGACAAAATACGTCAGTAAATGGTAAAGGGGTAAATGGTGACTTTAAAACGTCGATTAAAATTACACATACATGTATACAAACGATAAACGTTGTGATAATTAAAAAAACATTTTTTCGGCACAGGTACAGGAATACCACTGAATGTCGCCAGTTTTCCGTTATTTTGGTCAAATCCGCAATTAATTGTTGGTAATATGCTTCGGCTGAGGGAGATGCGGGCTCAGCTGAAGCACGGAACAAGGGTGCAAAAGGGATGGGGCGACGGAGCATTTTGGAGAATTGGGACACGCTACACACTTAGAGCCTCAACGGGAATGCGCAATTGAGGGACACAAGGGTGCAAGTGTGGGCACTGGGATTGGGCCTTGGTTGTTACCTGAGACCTGAACGACTGTAATGTCATTTTCAGTCGACAGCAAGTGACAAAATGGCTGCCCCCTGAGATGGCTAAAAAGGGGTGGATTTTCCTCCTTAAATCATATTCCACAAATGCAATAGTAATCAGAATGATGTGTATAGATTAGTGGAGGTGCATAATACATATTCTTTATAAGAAAGATTTGGGTTGACTTCCCCTAACGCACCGTTGCACAAAACCTACTCAAATCCTGTAAAATTATAGGACATAAAGGAACATCAATTGTTAAATGAATGTTTTACCAAGACTTTACCAAGGTTCACACACTGCTGACCATCTCCCATAGAGAGCTGACTATCTTTACTACTCCAGGTCATTGCAGCGGTCCTCTGACTGAATGAGATTACATTCAGCACGCTAACACAGCTGACCTAAATCTCTCGGAATGCTAAAAGCTCACTGTGGCTAGACCTTTGTCCGAAGAGGCTTGGTTGGAGGATGTACACAAGGCAAATCAGGATCCCTTTGGACAAGATGGACGCTCTTATCATCGGAGCCTGGCAAACACGTCGGTGTTTAGCTTTGATAAATTTTGCGCTTTGAGAGTTGGGATTGCCAGCTTTTCAACACAATTGTCTACATGATGTTTCTTGATGTACACAAAGAGAGACAGCGTGACAGAGAAGAAGAAGAGAGAAATAAATCGGATGGATAGATCACAGTGTATGGAGATATACAGTAATACGATCTTGTCCTCAGAGAACAGGTACACCACCATTAGGAAAAAGTGTATAGAAATAAATCAACTAGGATGGAATTCAGTTATGTTCAGAGACATCCATTCTGTATGTGGAGGTAGTGTACGCTAGCTAGTTTTAAATTAAAATTGATTTTATTTTTCCCTTTGCCTCCAGAAAAGTTTTGTGCAAATCCTTTATTTTGTTTTTTTATTTTTATTTGTTTGGGCTTCTTTCCTCAGTCTGTCTGTTGCTAGCTTGAGCCACGATTTTATCCATCTCGTTGAACCGTTGAGTTTTGAGAGTTGGGCTATATGCTGGAATTACTCTGAAAGTAGAGTAAATAAATCATACATTATTAATTTCAGTTTACATTTGATTAATGAGTTGTTTCCATGTTTTTACATGAACATGAAAAATGTTTACTAATGTCTGCGTCAGTTGAACTTTAATGTCAGGAAATGTTAATTGTCAGGCGAACAGCAACTGCAAGGTAAAGAGACGGGTTAGCTTGCTAATTATGTAACATGATGTTAGCTTTATTGATGAAGAGCTCATATTCAAATTGCGATGAATGAAAAATGACAAATTATAATTAGACTTCTAATATACATATTAGATATTTCTATGTATAGCTGTAATGCAATTCAAGTTATATTGAATTTATAATCAACACTGTGGTGGATGGGAATTGTAAATTATTGTTTAACATAATCAGACTGATCCAATAGTTTTAACAGGAGTTATGCCACATTTGCAGGTCTCAGCAAACTTTTTTTTTTCTTAGAATAATCCAAATAGATTTAAAGGAGCTGTAGAAAAATGAAACCTAATTCACAACATTTTTTCTTTTCAAATTCACCGAGTCCTGGGAACGCTTATGCTAGCTTTACTTCTGATAGCAGCCATGCCAGCACCATTTGCCTGAAACGTAGTACGTCATAACATTTCAACTATTTTTCCTCCGTATTGAAGTTTTGCAAATGTTTGTGACTACGGCAGATTTGAAAAGGCCAGCCAAGGCAAGGTTTAAACGCACTCCCAAACTGCGTGTGCAGTGCCAGACATAAAGAACCCCACTTTATTGTGCCAGGCACAGAGTGGTTGAACTCGATGAAACCATTCATCGTTACCATTCATCCTAGCTTGCTGTGAGAACCGTGACAAAATAATGCAAAATGGAACAATATGGGGCAGAATGTGACAAAACTTGAAAGGACCGTGAGGTGCCACCGTGCCAGCGAAATAAATATGCTTTCCACCACACTTGAGACCGCCTCCAAGCTTTGTCATGGCGTATTGCACTGTCACATTTTGTTGCGTTCACACCGTTCACATCTTCCTTATGGCTCACGAGGTTTCTCATCCTTATCGTGACGGCTGCGGCACATTTTTTTTTGTGTTTAAAGATATGGCCCGGCATCCATGGCAATCATGGCCTGTCACGTTTGACCCGCCCCCCGTCACCTGCACTTTGTCTCACACCCATCCATCCAGCTTCGTCCACTGTGGCTGAAACATGATTGCTGTGGTCGCCGGGATCATAATGGTAACATAAAGTAGCGTCACAAAGTCATTTGATTCTTGCTTTTCTACAAGCTTTTGTACAACCTGCTTTGATTACTGATATAAACACACTTGCCAATGGGGTGAAAACATTTTTTGTGGGTAATTATAGCTCCATGGACCATCATCATAGCAAGCCAAATTCCTTGTTTGTCTATTCTTGGCAATGAATGTTCTAATTCCTTGTTCCCATTTTTACAGTCCCCCCTGTAAATGTCATGGCCAATTCTATAGAGTGGATGTTAACATATAATGATTATAAAGAAGAGAGAGACAAAGTGTTACAAAGCTGGTGAGAAGCAAGACATCCCACTGTGGGCTCCCACTGCTCTTTGGCCCAGGGTTCTTTGGGTTGCTATGGTGACCAGATGGGCACTAATGGCAGCCGGAATGCTTGATTGAGGACTGATTGAAGACTACAGCGGGAAAGACCAAATGAGAACGGAACAAAACGGCGGCTCTCTCAACTCCATTATGCATCCAGTTGACGTCACCTTCAATCTGGCCATCCATTCATCCATTGTCTTGCAGAAATAATGAGGTGTGTATTAATTACAGCAGGAGCATATGCCGCCGCCAAACATCCTCACTTACCCAGATCCTAATACTAATGCCATCAAGCCTCTTACACACATTAGTCTCCAATCAGGTGAAGCGTCATTATTTTAAGTGTCCAAGGTATTAATAATGTACTGAAAGGTTAATTATCAGCATGTGCTGGAGAGGAGAAAGCACATACGGATCATATTGTCCTGTTAGAGCCAAAGCGTCGTGCTTGCTAATGGCGCCATAAAAATGTTCTTCCCTAACTTTATGGGTTTGCATATCATAGCTACAGTTATGAACTATTCAAAGGTTGTTTTTAGAACAGAATGAGAGTCACAATGTTTGTTTTTACGCATTGAAAAATAGACAGAGGTCTTTACATAAAGGTTGGGGAAAAAAATATTTGATACATCATAATCGTTTGAGGCTGGACTGTGAAACAATTTAGATGTTTCGCTCCAAAGTGGGACAATTTGTATATGGGTGGTGGTTTAAGGACGATGATATCCTCAGATTGGGAATGGGATTACTTTTAGTAGACATCATCTTTGAAAAAAACTATGAATGACATAGTCATGGTCACGTATGACCCAAACAAAAAAAAATTATATACTGTATAACTAGTATTAAACATGGTGTTAAAATTAGGAGTGCAAAGACCAAGGTTACCTGCATTAAACCAACAGGAGGAAAAGTCTGTCCAGTCAGGCCAACTAAATAGTATGTACTCTGGATTTTGAAAAATATACATTTTATATGTATTGTTGTTTGTTTCTGGACATGCACGCTTTATCGGGGGTTCAGTAAATCTAAACACAGTGATATTGAAAATACATGGTGAAACATTACAACCTTCAGATATGAGGAGAGAATTTTGTTTCATCAAAGTCATTCTAAGTTGTACGGTTCTGGTTGTTTCATTCTCCGTTGCACTGTTCAGTGAAGTCAGTGGGCTAAGTCTCATGTTTTTGTGAGTCTAAACGGAGCACGTCATTGCAGAAGTAGAGCTACATTTTGGCAGTGTCAAGAAAAAAGGAAAGATGTACAGTACATGCCTCATGCAATTTGCTTCTACAAAGTACCTCAAAAGCACAAGTGACATCAGTACTCACCATCTCCACTGCACTAGGATTTGACAACAACTACAAGCTTTAGTTGTTCCTCTTGCATTAAAATCAGTGGGAAATGGATCACATTTTTTATGCCCCACAAGTATTGCATCTTAACTGGAGGAATGGTAGGGTTTATATTCATCTGACATGTATAATATTGTTAGTGTGTCGAGATAAACATCCGTATCATTTTCTTGGAATGACGAAACATGGGTTGAAATTATATTTTATGATGTCATCAATATTTTATGTACCAGCATGTTTTTTTATTATGGTTCTTCTCTATGACACGGCTTCAAATCTGCCTTCTTTATTTTGGACTGTTTCTGCGACTGTAGACTGATGATGCTATGCTTTTTAAAGATGTGCCCTCAGCCCAAAGTGCAGCAATTTATCTACCTTGTGATTCAAGACAGCAAATGGATTATGGCAGCAAAAAATACATTTTACTCTTTCTGTATTTTCTTCACTCTCTCCTTTGTCCCCTGTGGGAAATACAATATATATCTCAACAAATCAAAATTGAAGCTGAACCAACTGTTTTTTCAGGTTAAAAAAACATTCTCTACATATTGAATTACTTTTATCCTTGAACATTTCTTGCCTTCAGCATTTCTCAGTCTTCAGGGATTTTTGTTATATTTCTATCGTGCACACAACACTCACCCGTTCCAGAATGATATGGGACATGGTGGCGTTGGCGTCAACGATGATGGTGGCGGTCTTGTCGTCTCGTATCTCCTTCAGGAGCGGGGTCGGCTCCTGGCTGTCGTCGAGCATACGCACTGACAGGGTCTCCTTGGAGATGAGGAACTGCCGGAGGAGCTGCTCCAGGTTCAATAAGCCTGAGATGCACACAAACACACACAGTGGATTACTTATAATGAAGTGAAGATTCTAAATTAGACTTGAGTAGGTTTAACACGGATGACCTTTAACAAAAGTTGAAAAAAAAAAATGTAGATGAGACAGAGTGGTGCGTACAAACTATAAGACACGGTGACGACCATATAAGTCATTTGTGGTTGTCCAAATGTTACATGTAAAAAAAATATGGCCAGGAACGAATCTTCCCATGCCGGACAAAATCTTGATTCTCTTAAAGTACTCTTATGTGAGTGCTGTTTCACACACAAAAGACTTTGAAAAAATTGCCAACACGGATGACCTTTAACAAAAGTTGAAAAAAAAAATGTAGATGAGACAGAGTGGTGCGTACAAACTATAAGACACGGTGACGACCATATAAGTCATTTGTGGTTGTCCAAATGTTACATGTAAAAAAAATATGGCCAGGAACGAATCTTCCCATGCCGGACAAAATCTTGATTATCTTAAAGTACTCTTATGTGAGTGCTGTTTCACACACAAAAGATTTTGAAAAAATTGCCTTCTGCTCCTTGCTGTGGTAATACATTGTTTTGATTCCAGTAAGGTAAGAGGGATTTGCACTAATTAGGCAACTTAATCAAAAGGCTCCTGGCAGCATTTAACAAGTCACTTGGCATCCATATATTTAACAGAGACCCTGAGAGGTTATTTGGCTAAATTCCAACATGAAGAGGGAAAATTCAACCGGGATTATTAGAGAGCATGGACCTCGACAAATTAGCATGAAAGTTACCTTGGCATCTTGTCAGAGCTTATGTCTGTGGAGGTTAATAATTTATATTACCGTAATAAAAACTGGGAAACACCAATAGTTGTCTTTTGTAATCTTATCATTGCAGGAAGAAGAGATGAGGTACAGAGCAAGTGCAGTTAGTACAGTATGAAGTCACATGCCAGCTTCTGCCACACTTACTCTCAACATGATCACAAGTATCTGATTGTTGACAATTACTTGGAACGGAGTACAAAAGCTACTATTGATAATGGGTCACATGATACTTCACCAAGTCTAAATAAAAGTGCAGTGTCATTGATTCACATCAATGGAGCAGCCTGCTCTGGTAAATTTATCTGACAGTGTTTCATAGGTATTATTACAGGTTATCTATTAACATTGGTATACAGTCATTGGGTTTTAACACCACAGGCTCCTAGGTCATGGTCAATGGTGCTCATCAGTCTTTCCCACGAAGCTCTTTTGCAATAACAATTTTGAACAATAAGAGGACAAAAAGAAAAAGCTGATTTGACTCCATGCGAGGATAACGGCCACCTTTTTTGGACGTCTTCGTGCTTTTGTCTCATTCGCCTTTTTCATTAACGCCACTTGCTGGACAGGAGAGGTAATGCAGTTTTTATTCCCCTAATGCAATGAATTACCTTTCCCACTGTTGCTGTGTGTGAGCGCAAACTAGTGCGAACACACACAACTTATTATAACCAGGAGCTCCCGGTACCAGAAATTCGAAGTTCTTGGGCTGTTTGGTTTGAAGGCCATTGGGATCCTAAGTTCAGAATGGATTTCCATTCCTACAACGGCAATCCAACAGGAATTTGTAGTTGGAACATGCCATACATAGTCTATCAATACCACAAAAACTATAATGTAATTAAAAAAGTCAAAATTACTGTAAATACTTCCATGCATACATTTTCTGTAACGCTTATCTATAACATAATTATGAAACAATCAGATGAAAAGCAGCAAATAACTAATTAGTATAGTAAGTATTATAATTTCTCGAGTATATTTGTTTGCTAAAAAATTCATGAAATGATGGTGCGTACTATACTGTACGAATGCCGTGTTTCAAGTAGTGGGCCTGCTGGGAACATATTCTTGGAAAAAATGTGTTTGGGTTGATTTCCACTTGTCTCCATGCACTTAAAAGTATGCAACAAAATATTCTTGCATAGTGGTAATTATATAGATGTGCAAAATCATGCCTATTGGGGCGACATGGATCAGTGGTAGACTGGTCGTCTCCCAACCCAGAGGTTGTGAGATCCATCCCCTGCCCCTGTGATCATCATCATCAGTAGGTGAATGAGTGTGAAGCTCTTTGAGCGCTTTTTAGGTGGAAAAGCGCTGTACAATTGAAAGCCCATTTTCCCTATTGGAGGCAAGGCCGCTGAAGGACATTAACGCCTCGGCATCATGCATACCAGTGTCAGTAATGATGTCTCCCTGTCTGCATGGCAGTATATTATTGAATGTGTTTGTTTTGTTATATGTGGACACCCATGACATGGGACCTCCTCTCCCCTGCCTTGAACCTGTCATTTCAGCTCTCTCTCTAGTACGACACAGAGTGTCTTTGATGAGCTTGAAATAGCTTCCACTAAATCACCCTCTTGACTGCCTGCCTGGCATCCAAGCCTGCGCAGCAACTCACAGGGAAATCAAGTAGAATTTCATGTTGATTTTATGACATCAGACGGTGAACTGTGTCTGACATGGCTGCATACAAATATAGTGACACACAAGGAGGTTCATGCATTGGAATCAGGGTTCTGACTGCATCACACTCAAAGAGGAATGTTTCCGCATTATGGTGCCATACTTTCTTACCATTTGTTATTGGGAACCAATTTTCTTCTTCATTTGCTTCTTTCGGTCAGTCCGTTGACTGTCAGTGATGGTCCGTCCGTTGACGGACGGATCACTGATGGATATGCTTAGTGACGATTAGACAGACAGATGAAAACACACTTCCCTCATTCGTCAGTCTGTCGTTTTAAAAGATGTCCCATCATTCGTCAATTGACAGCAAAACGGGCTGACGGAATGCCCACCTTTGGTAATTTCTTAATTACAGTATTTATTTGGATGAAAAACACTCTTGGGCCAAAAATGATCAAACAGTTAGAGATGGGTACAGTAGCCCAAAATTGTATTTGAGTACCAGTACTGCTTCTTTAGAATAATAAGACTCAAGTAAAAGTAACTACTTTTTTAATGAACAACATCAAATATAAAATAGGAATGCGCAACTTCCGATATCGCCCCGCAATATCATTTTAACTCAAACAATAATACATTCAAACTTTATCAAATAGCATTAGTTGAGGCAAATACAGCCACGAGAAATGGTCTCAAATTACGTTTCTATTTACACTCATAACAAAACACAATAAGCTCACCAGGCAGAGATTACAGTACGTAGCTAATCAAAACCTATTTTCTCAAGTTCAAAGTGGAGTTATTGTAGGATGAAACTTACAAACTTTTAGGGAGACACAGATGATACACATACACATACATATTAAGGCAGGATATGGTTTTCAAGGATCCGGCATTCCCTACCCCTGAACTAGGACATGGCAGAAATACAGTCTGTGTGCTCTTTAACAGGAAGTCAACCCAAACATTTTCTTAACAAGAATATGTTCTGTGCGGGCCCACTAGTCGAAACATGGCATTCTGATTAATATTGTGTTTATGGAATATGAGTTAAGCAGTAAAATTCTCCGGGGGCGGCCATTTTGACACTTTCTGTGCAACTAATTTTGGGGAGTTGACTTTCCCCTTTAACATTCATTATTGAGAAAGAAAATTAAGAATATCTTATTGCATGTCCTTCTTAAAGGCTTTAACAAACCAATTCAATTTGACTTCAGAGCATGTTTATTGTAAAATGTAAAGGAAAAAATGCTGGTAGCACCCAAAAATATAAAAATCCATGAAAACTACAATATAATTCCTGTTTCTCATAATGAGGGATCGTTTTGAGTTCAGCTTGCCAACATTGTGTGGGCAAGATGACACAGATATATCGTAAACACAAATCTGAGAGCAAATTCTTCCACCAAAGGCTGCAGACAGTAGAGTTAGTGAATGTTACAGTAGCAGAGAATGAAATCCACAGTGTGTGCAGGTGAATAATACATTAACTTTGTGATGACTCATCATTTAGCCTTGGGCATAGTAAGACCTACTTTTATGACTTTGCTACAAATGTGAACTTTAAAATTTACAGTAGAGGAGATATGTCAAAATATTGAAGTGCCAGCGTAATCACCGCCCCATTAACCCAAAATAACCACAGAGGGTAACCATATTTCATCACTGACTTCCATCAGGTGCAGGTGCCTGACACACTGCAGTGGTGTTGAAAGTTTGACCTCCAAACTTCAGGTGCTTTCATTCATTGAATGACCTGAAGTTGGATGATTGGCCTTGTGTGAGAGATTAACAAATTTGTAGAAACTGGGAATTTGAATAACTTTTCTTCACCGACTAGTCGACGACTGTGAAAAATTTGCAGTCAATTAATTGCTTCAACAAATACAGTACTTCCCTCCATTTTGACTCAGTCAAGCTAAGACACCTTTAGTCAACGATCAGTTTTATGTAATCAACAGAATTCTTAACAGTCACTTAGTCATTTGATTATAATGCCTGGCTGAAAGAGAAAACATCGTATTATTTGTGTCCCTTTTACGACTCAACGTCCTACAATCATTACACAGTAAATGTACCATAAACATTGTTGGACCTCACAATGAGGTGCTGAGGTAAGGGGTTCGAATTTCTGGCCTTCCTTTAGGAGTTTGCATGTTCTCGCCCAGCTTGCGTGGGTTTTCTGCTGATACTCTGGCTTCCTCCCGTATCCAGAAACTCTAAATCTGAGTTCTTAAAACTTTGGGGTCCAGGGACCTCTTAAAGGGAGGGGTTTTTTTTCCAAGGCACCCATGAGCCTTAATGCCCATAGAAAATACTGTAACTACTCCTAAGTGCCATGTGAGTTATTTATTTTGAAATGTTTTAACGTGCGGCACGGTGGGCGACTGGTTAGCACATCCGCCTCACAGTGTAGAGGTCGTGGGTTCGAATTCGGCCCCGGCCTTCCTGTGTGGACTTTGCATGTTCTGCCCATGCCTGCATGCATGATAGGTTAATTAGACACTCTAAATTGCCCCCTAGGTGTGATTGTGAGTATGAATGTTTGTTTGTCTCCGTGTGTCCTGTGATTGGCAGGCAACCAGTTCAGGGTGTACGCCGCCTGCTGCCCGAGGACAGCTGGAATAGCCTCCAGTACGCCTGCGACCATTGTGAGGATAAGCGGAATGGATAATGGTTGGATGGATGTTTTAACCTAATTATTCAAAAATGTGTTCCATAGAATGAAATTAAATAGTTATTCCATTGTCACTATTTGCTAGAAATACTTACTCATGCAGAGAAGTTGGATTTATGAGATGATATGTAACAACCATACCTGAGCTTTTAATTTGCCCAAAGTTTAGGTGGAAGAATTCATTGGTTATTATGCTAGTTTTAATGGACGAATGAATTAGCACAATCAGGTTGCAACACCAAGACAAGTTGAAACTGTATGACAGTGAAATTTAAAAACAATGACAACAACTGAAAACAAGATCAGAACTTTAAAATGAAAGAAATGAATAATTTTGTCGACAATTTTAGACACATAATTACTGTTGCAACTATACACATCATGAACATTATTCAATTGAAATTGTGACCTATATTCTTCACAAACAAACAAACATCTGATGCCGGAGCATTAAATTGGCTATTATGAATTCAATGTATGAATTCATAGTGGGCTACAGTAAAATTGCTATGGAGCAAAGTTATATCTATGCTCCTGTTTACATCAAGTATAGTACACGACTGAGGGTAACATTTCATTGAGGCACATTGTTGCACTTTGATTTGTGGCAGGGTGATTTTGGAGGCCACCAGCCTGATAAATGCACAACAAGACAATCTTTTTGTTGTCATCAAGTTGTTGTACTCACACTTGTCTTTCAGTGATAGTCTTTATTGTACAATATGCTCATTTATTCGCAACATACTGCATTCTGGAAATCATTTATTTGAACACTAGGCAATGATTGAGGAGTCTTTTGACAATGTAATTGTTTTCATTGTTGTTTTATTCTAGGATAGTGCCATAGATGTTTCAATTTAAATCACACATAGAAGAACATGTCAGTCACAACACTAATAAAGACTGACATAATTCTTTGTTTTGTTGCATTTTTGAATGCAATCCTGCAGAATGCTAGTACAGAATTGCAAGTAATTGCATTTTTTTGGATGGACGTGTGTATTCTTTTTAAGCAAATGCTTTTAATGATGAAAAACAACCAAGGAGGGACAAGCCCATTACTCTGCCAGGGCCTCAGAATTTGAATGTGGGTCCATCTTATACTGACATCTAAGATGATAAATAGTGTCTTGTTATACTCTTATCCACTAAATTGCCTTCCAAGCACTCACTTTTAGATTTATGCACCGCTTTAGTTCTGTGTCATTATATAGGAGTCACGCCACCAATGCTTTCGCAAAAAAGAATTTTCACCTTGATGAAAAATGTGATTCTTGCATCCATATGAGGGCTGGATGGGCGTGTTTGGAAGGTAAGTCTATTGAGACTTTTGAACAGAGGCAACACTTATAACAACCACTTTACCCAAATGGAAAACTAGAAATGACGACAAACATTAAGTCAAAATATCTACTGCATACAAATAGAAGAAGTTATATTAAAATAACCTGCCAAACTCGTGGGGAACACCTCAGAGTAGAAGAACATTGCTCTCTTATGACATTTTCATTAGTCATTAGACAGAAAAACCCACAGAGAAGACGTGTGCACTCAAGCACCCTTACATCTGTCCACAAATCAAATATCCGAATAAACTAAATCAAACAATTTTGCCGACAGGGCAGCATGTTCAGTGAACTGATGGAATGTGAACATGGCAGGGTACACATGAAATACTTTCAGAAACTGACTTGTTTCGATACATACCCTCTCCACCATGGCAGGGTAATTAACAATATCAGTCACACTAATGTATACCATGCCCTTCAATTAAGCTCAACAAGTCAACCTTACAAACTTTTAATTATCAAGGTGTCTTGATATTGAACCATAATTGTAGATTGCAAATGTGTATTTCCAAGTGTCAAGTGCCACCTCACGAATCACAGGAAATTATAGTAATCTAGAACAGGAAACACTTTGTCTTCAGGATTTTAGAGAAACGATGGACAGAAGGATTTTCAGTGTGTTGCTCTTGACTATTTTTGGGGACACAAAGCACCGTGTGCAAAGGTTTTCTTTAATTGAAGCATCCTGTAAAAATAGATTTGCCTTTAGTCCCTGCTGGCAAGGAATGGCAATTGTGTAGTCCTTCACATAGCTGACTGTTGTGCAGCTGGTGTGGGCTTAATTTGCATTCACATTTGCTTTGCTATAGTTAGTTTTATCCACACACGCAATGGCATGCCATCACTATATCGTTTGCGTCTTTGAATGTCTCTAAATATTACAGAATATACGGACAGCATGTAAACCCTCATACTAATATTGTCATGGGTGTTTTTGTAAGATTAAATAAAAAAAGCCCATCAGTCCCTGGGGCCTGTTCCTTAATGAAATAAAAATGTCTTCTTAAATGTGCTGTTTGAGCTAAGTGGCAGCTCCTCCCATCACCTCATTTGTGAAAGTGCACTACAACGTCTCTTCAAACGGCCACAGCAAGCATCTGTGTAAATCAGAAAGGTGATTTGCACGTTTTATCTACCCACACGGCGAAACCCAGCAGGTTGACAAGGGTCAGCCAGGCAAGGCAGATGTGGTTATACTGTATATGACAGCATAATTACTACACACTACAGTGGCCCTGTATATACTGGCCACATCATTGAACCATCTGACAGCGTGCTGTAGCAACGAAGTCAGAACGGAGACGTCCTCGTAGCGTTGACATCATATAATTGCGACAGCGGCAACATATGAAATACTCTTAGAAATGGACTTGTTTCGATACATACCCCCGAGCTTTGCTTGTATGGTGCTATCTCCCCACAGACGATAAGGCAATACATTTGCTCCTCTGTCTAGAGACTGTCGTTTTCAATTTGTTCAGTGTGCTTCATTCTTTACCGATCCGCGCTTCAATTGGTGCGCTCTGCTGTGGCGCATTTGGTTTTATGTCGCGTAGAGTGACGTCACAGTCAGAATGGATTTGTGTGTTTGGAGCTGTTCTGACTGAGATACAACCTCTTCAAATCGAATATGAAACTACATCCCGAATGTGGTTACAATCTGTCTTGCAAAAAATCTGATTTCATGTGCTTTGTTCAGACTACAAAAGAGCCATCCAGTTTCAATCTGGATCGCCTGAAAATCTGATTTTGGCTGGCAGTCTGAACAAGGCCTTTATGTTCTGCAGATGTATTTTCGCTCAATGCTGTTAAAATATTGTAGCCTGCTAGACCACTGGTCGGGAACCCGCGGCTCCGGAGCCGCACGCGGCATTTTCATCCTTATGTTGCAGCTCTGCGTGGCTTGGGAAAATAAATTATAAGTCTCCGATTAAAGTGTATGTTATCCGTCCCAAAATTGTGTATCATGTCTTCTTATTAGGCCAACGTTTTTGGCCACTTTCATATGTGATCCTAGATCGGATACCGATCAGATTTTTTGCAATGCGACCACAGTCAGAACCGTCAGGTCGCATACATCCGACATTGATGTCAGGAGTCCAAAATGTGCTCCGCATGGGCGGAGGGATCAGTGCTGGCAGCGGAGAGATCGAATCTGCAGTTGTTTTGAGTAACTTTATCGACTTTATATTTGACTTTAATTTTATCCCACTTCAAACATGAAGCATAAAGTGGACATTTATGGTGATAGCAGTAATTCAGGCACGGCTCCGATCGGCTTATTTTTTACGCGCGGTTATGACATGACGTCATTTTTAGTGACGTCTCCTTGAAATGCGATTGAAAGGCCTCACCTCATCATCATTTACCCCAAATACTGTATTTCTACCTTGTAACGAATTGCCCCACTGTTGAAATTCCTCTTTATACTCCCGTGTCGGCGCAGGTGACAACTGCCGTTTTGTATAAGGTGAATGACGTGTAGTGCTGTGCGACATGTTGGCGACAGGTCTGCAACACATGCTGCGCACACGTCAGAAATTGTTACTGCGCCTTCGGCACCGTGCGCTCCCTTGTGATTGGTCCGTTATGTCACATGTTACACTTTTCCCGGCTGGGTTCTTTGAGGAAAATTTATTTGTCACCTCGGCAGAGAGGATGCACCACGCAGCTTGATGCTGCTGCAAAGCAAACTAGTTTGGCAGCGGTGTGGGTGTCATGTCATTTATGCGTGTGTAAAGAAGCCTACACACGCACACATCACCTTGGCCGCTACCTTCCTGATTAATTTCCCAATAAAATTAAATGCACCATAACATTAAATGCACAATTAAATGCACCGTCTTGTCATCTTGGTCCCTTTGTTGCAGCAGGCACGATATCCATTGTTTTCACTGTCGTTTTGATCATTGCTCGGCAGTAAAAGCGCAGACCGGAATTGGCCATAAAATGAAGAGGAAATTCAACACTGTGGTGTCCTCGTCAGTATCAGCCGTAAACGAAGAGGAAATTCAACACTGTGGTGTCCTCGTCAGTATCAGCCGTAGTGACACCCCACGACTTGGAGTGAAACTGCAACACATTTTCAAAATAACGGCTGTGGGTTGCACGCGAAGGCAAACTAAGTGCGGACATCAGTTTAGAAAGAAGCCTTTACTCTATCAAGTTGGGTGCACTGTGGCACGGATTATATATAATGGACTAACAATTAGACCCTCGCGGCTGAAGTTAGTGGGCAGCCATCTTGCGTTGGCACTGTTCCTGACAACTTCTTTCGGGATTTGGTTAAAAACACCGTTATCAGCGCGTGGTTTACGACATGATCCCTGTATGGAGTAATGAGAGCTTCTCAAACTATGAACTTCACTGTTTGCATTGCCCATTCAGAGTATATTATCTCAGTATCGTGAATCATGACTTTGAGAGGTTAGGTTTACATTTCGCAGCAAATTTTGTCCTGATGGGCTTTGCTTTCATTTCATTGTTCATGGTTCTGACAACATGATGCAGACGCCTAAGTAGCACTCGGAAATATTCAGGTGGCTCTCAGAATATATGGTTCGACCAGATGTTTAAACGCTGATCATTTGTTGGTGTCTATCCTGCCGCCAAAGTAACGGTGTAACATGATGGCCGTTGTTCAACATTCAGAGTTAATTTTCTACATACAATTGGTCATTTGTGCCAGTTTTTCAACTGACTATCTTTGTATGAGGGTAGTGAAGCTGTTTAAAGTGTGAAAATAATTCATTATTTATTTATTTTTTTACTTGAGTGCTCAGTGCTTGGTACCCAGGTACCAAGTGCTCTAATATGAAACAATGGAGTGGACCACAGGATTCAACAATCTCTTGCGAACAAAGGGGTGAGCCAACGATATTTATTAATAATTTTTACCTGGTTTTAAACAAGTTTATTTTTGGGCTCTCATTTCACACTCCTGGACAATAATTTCTGAGAACCCCCCATATCTTATAAGAGGAAATTCATAATTATATTCTTACCATTGAAATGTGCATGTAGCGCTTCTCCCAGACTTAATGATACAACCTTACGCCACACACTATGGAATTTTCGCCGTAGGGACAGAAAATAACATGAAAAGCCCCAGATAAAACAATGTATTCAAGTTAGGCGTGCTTAGCGAGTGGCAACGCAAGATTGCTACGGGTGGCTTCACTTCTCACTACGGCAAGTAAGCGGCATTGTGATTCCATTCATATCTACAGTAAGTCTGTGACTGTTGGTTACAGGTGAAAATGGGGTGGAGACTACCATATTTAAAAGAGGTTTTTGTGTATCATATAGCTCTGATGGTTTTCAGTTTCACTATGGAACATTTGTTAGAGCACCGCAAGCGCAAAATGAAGTTTGAAGTGATGGTATTGGGAGTGTTAGTGGAAGACAGGCAAACATCCTACTGAGTAACAGAAAAGAAATATATTGCATCGATAATATATTTTGGGCTTCTTTTAATCAAACTCAGAGAATAGGCCTACCAAGTATGCCCCCATCAGCAGTGATGTAGGCATTCGCTCAACATTTGCAGGCAAAATGTCTGATCATATTCTAACATATATTGTATGTTTGATGTGAAAGGATATTGTTACGGTAAAAACATTTTCCCTTCCTCAGTTACATGTTATTGCTTGACATGCCGTGAACAGGTTTCATCCTTATATCAGTTACTGCACAGTTGCTGTATAGGGACATTGTTCAAACATTGCAATAACATTGCATCACGCGAATTGTAGCTCGACTAATGTCGGTGTTGGCGTACAATCTACCTTTGGGCACAATTACACCTCCGCTCAAATGTGTCCTCAGCCATCGTTGAAAAATATGCAGGAATTGGTCACACTCTATTAGGCTCTCGGTGGTGTGGATGATTAATGAAGCCAGAACATGTGGACAAGCCATTGACAGTATACTGCCAAGCCAATGTCTGACTGCAGCAGTCAATGGGGAAGGGGCACGGCTCAGGGAGCTGGGACCAAATGATTCTGGCGGCCCTTGCACACAAAACGAGGGCATGCCACTCAGTTTTCCACTGAATGGAAAAGGGTCAGGGAGAGAATGCAATCAATATGCCCAATTTTCGGGACAAGCTCATATTTGATGCCACTGTATGAGACTAGTTGTTATCTGTCCCCTTTCCTCAACCCAATCACTATATTTTGCTTATGATTTGTTGCTCAGCATCATTCTCAACAAACCACTCTCCTATTTCATTTTTTTCCCCTCATTTCCTTTTCAGACCTCTTGTAGCATGCCAGCACACAGCTTAAAATGTGTTCCTTTTGTCCCAACACACCCAAGTCTACGTCCTAAGGGCGCCTTAGAAGCCAGCATTCTAATCATTATTTTTGGCCAAGGCTGTGAGGTGAAATAATCAACTCCTCTTCAGAAAAACAGGATCCAAGCTCTGCATGACCTCAGACCTACACTATAGGAAGAAACACCTCGTTACATTTGGATAAATTGTTTTTACATACCAATTTAAGACATTTAGATAAGAATATAAGATATTGGTTGATTTTTGTGCATTAGAAAAATGTATTGTTTGTGCATATGTGTATATACTTGTATGGAAAGAGGTAACAAATCTATTAATAAAGTGTGACCATGTCAGTGTGGCATGCTGTGAGTGACATATGTACTACTACTAGGAATGAATGGTGAGCACCAGTCAAAGAGGAACCTAAAGTAGTGCACACTGAGATCAAGGTGGGTGCTACGACATGTCTCAATTCCAACTGTGTCCTGTTTGATATATGTTTAATGTATTTCTGTTCCTGAAAGTGAAAAGCTGACAGTGAAACGAAGAAAAAGGTTAGCTGCTGCCACTCAGGGTCATGGTGTCTTTGTCTGGGGAGTTGTAATTACTGCTCCCTGGACTACAAGAGGGTGAGAACAGACCATGATTTAATCTTCCTTTCTATTTGCGAAAATAAATTTGCCCCAAGGGGATTGAGAGGCTTTTTTGAGGTCATTCAGTTTAGTATCTTTGGAATCTAACGAGTGCCTTTGACAAGGAGTTGGTGAGATCAATGCGGGCTTCAATTACAAAATTTGCTCTCTTTTTCTTTTCTTTCATCTGTCAAGGTTTGATCCTTATCAGGTGGTGTTCAGGGAATACACATAGACACGCTATATTTAATTTGGATTTTAAGATGACGATTATGGAGTGTAGACTGTTTATTTTGGGATGTTCGCATCAAGCACGCTTTGTGGATTGCAGCAGCTGCTTCAGACAAAGTGTCAGAGGGTGAGAGTTTGATAAAGTGCTGCATCTGCTGCTGGAACACAGTTGTTGTGCATCTGGGATAGCTTGGTGTGTCAACACATCTTAAAGGAAAAACACACGAAACACTGTTTGCTCTTTGTCGGCAGGTGTAGGGATGGGAGTTGGCGAACGAGCTCCCCGCGTGTGCACACCAGTGTGTGCAACGATTCTATACTCACAGTCGGCCTGTGCACAGATGAGGCAGGCTGTGGTGCTGTTAAAAAAGGTGAGAAGGCTCGCTATAGCCAGACTGACATCCATGTTGGTTGGCCTCAGGTCGAGAGTGGTGAACCGAGGGAACTGGACCTTGAGAATGTCTTCTGGAGCCACCTTCACGTAGGGCACCTGCACAGAGACAAGGATGTGGAGAGTACAATTTAAGTTTAAATGTTAACCATAGACCATTTGGTCAAGGAGGTCTGAGGACTACATGGAACCTGAATTGTAGCAAGAGTTTATAGGTTCGAAAAATCAAAGCCAGGTTATTTCGGATTGCCATTATCTATGAGGTGAGGTGTTGAGCGATCACCTAATCCAAAGTCATGCTATGTACAGCCTCACAGCTGACCATCACATTTCTCACACTACCTGACAGTTAGTTGTCTGAGAAATAGTACCCGCAACCTGTGTTTCAAACGTTGACTATTCCACTTCTGACAGCATTTTTCACAGAAGCCTGAGGACAGTACCCTCAACCTGGATTTGAAACCAGTTTTACCACTTCGGACATTTCTTAGACAGATGTCTGAGGCGTAGCATCCACAACCCGGATTTGAACCGTGTCAAATCACGGCTAACCATCCTACTTCTGACACGATTTGTCAGGGAGGTCAGAGGAGGCCCAACATTTTTGACACTATCTGATAGTTGTCTGAAGAGTAGTCCCCTCAACCTTTATTTCAACTGGCTTCAAATAAAGGCTGACTATCTCACTTCTGACACTAATCCTAAGAGAAGCCTGAGGAGGAACCAACTATCAAACTTCTGACACCATTGCTGTGAGATGTTCGGGGAGTGATAATACCTTCAACTCTTGGTTAAAATAGAATAGAAAACAATAGAATACAATTGAATAGCTTAAGCTCAGCTCACCCTCCCGCTTCAAAGAAAAGTCTCAGGTTAATACCTGCAATCCATATTTGACATCAGGCTGAAGCTGACATCCCACTTCTGACACGCTTTGACATAACACGCTCAACCGCAAACATATACAAAATTGCCAGAGTGTAAGATAGAAAACATAAGAAGGAGGAACGCCATCAGACAAAAAACATTGTGTGTGCGCCTGTGAGTATATGTTTTTCTTTTGCGAGTCAAAGAAAACCCAGGGGTCTATTCGGCTGCAGACGCATACTCAGAACACACAATTTTAGTGAGTGACTAAGATCTCTGTATGGATCGCAGAATTTGTTGTCATACCACCCACAAGAACAAGCTTTTGCTGGAGAGAATTCGTTTCAACGCCCCCTCAGCCACTGTTTTAAAACATGTGACTATGGCTCAGGTTAGCAGTTTGATTTCAGGTGATATGACAATGACAAAATAGCAGCACATATCATAAATATAATTGCTGGTGCTGATAGTATTTTATAGCTATAACAGGGAACCTTTTGGGGAAATCAACAATGATATACTTACAAGAGGTTGAAACAACATTTGTAACTCTTTCACACGAATGACATCATTCACTTCATTATCACAGAAAATTAGAAAGGCAAACTTTTCTGATCAGAGATTTTTTTTTAATATAATAGAGCACATTTTGTGGTTTTTAATTGTGTCCAAAACCCTGGGTAAATCCTGGCTTAGTAGTATTCAGCGAAAAGGATATCATTAATGAGTATAAAAGTCTACAGTGTTTCCCATGTCATCAAAAATTAGACACGGAGGGTAAGAAAAGAAAAGTCAGCCAAGCCCTCCATGAGAATCAATAAATACACTTATCCTGTCCACTTCAGTTGGTCATGTGATCTTCAAATTGATTACCCTTGTTCTCACAGTGTTGCTTTGCTGTAGTATTATAAATCTGTGTATCCCCGTGTGGCCTGCAATTAAATACAAACAACCCCACGTGTACTAAAAGTTATTTCTGACACTGGCTAATTTCTACTGCCAGTGAGCAGATGTAGCAGAACCTCTAACGTTAAACACCTCTCCGGTGGCACGATCCGGAATTCTCTGTGCAAAAGTGCTTCTAAACCATGACGTGAGTGTGCTAAACTGCAAAGGCACTAAATGTTTTATCATGGCAACTAGTCTATGTGACTGTGGGCAACAATGTATCCTTCTAACAACAACAAACTGGCACTTCCTAAACCCTATTGTATCACTATTCCAACCCAAATTGTCTATCTATTTCCCCTGAATGAAATTAGTGTCTGCTTCAATATGATGATGTGACCACATAGTCACGACCAAGGTTGACCTGAGTGGGAAATGGGGTGAGAGTGAGTAGCAGGTGTTGGGTCAGTCAGCTGGCCAGGCATTAGGGTGGAGCCCAGTGAGGCTTGAAGGGGATACTGGAGGACATGCTGGGTCTGAGAAGAGCAACGGGGATGGGAGCCTCTTCATCACGGCAGATTGCTTGTCTGTATTCTTCTCAATGGCCATACATTGCATTCCTCCTTGTCCCCATATTCCCTTGATTAGTTTTCAATCCTTGCCCATTGTCGTGTAATTGAGTCCCTTGGTGTCTTGGATGGATGGAGGTGCAGCCAGCAGTGACAGCCCCGATGGAACACTCAAACTTGGGTAATTAGGAACCCTAAACCTGGGTAATAGTTGTATAGCACGCAGGGGAACTCAGCCCCCCTTCAGGAGTGTATTTGATTGTTCCAATTGGATTTGTCAATTTTGCACTTCCATTTTCTAAGTCTGTCACTTTTTCTCGTGTTTCTTTGTGCCCCAGCCTGTTCCATTCTAAATTCCACTGCTTACCTGTCTCACTTCTCTGAACTTTCACTTGGTGTTTGCTGTGTTACTAAAAAAGAAACTCCCTTTTGGGGATGGGCAAAGAAACGATTAATTGCTCATTAAGAATTTGGTCTATTGTGTGGAATTGATTGTTGATTAATTGTGTCTTGAAGCAATCAAGGGAAAATGGATCATACTGCTTCGCTGCGATGAGCCAAGGTGGTGTTGATTCAGGCGCAACGTGTTTGCTGTCTAAAGATGTAACAGAGGACATTCTTATTCTTATATCTTATTGTGATTGTACCGAAAGGGTGGAGGTTGAAGCGAGACCATTTTAAAGACCTAGATACACCAAGCCAACGTCAGAGGTCAGGAAGCAGCTGATTGCGCCGTCTGATTGGTGTAGTGACCACCGTCGTAGCATCGGAGCCTGTCATGCAGCGTCGATTGGACATTTCAGCATGTTGAATCAGCGTCGTGAGTCATGACGTTTGGTCACTCTGATTGGCTGTTAGCTAGCAAATCAGTGCACGGAGCATGAACGGGTTCATCGTGAGCGAAAAATTTGGCTGAAATCATTGTTTACGTTTTTGTAATCCTAGAATACTAGAAGTCATTTGTGATGACATTTTGCTCGCACCTCTGCTGAATACATTGGTGGTAGGCTTGTGAAGTGTGGTCTCTCTGTGGCACCGTAGTGCACGTGCATTCTATTAGTTCACCATTAGATGGAACTAAATTCTACACATAGGACCTTTAATGCGGCTGACCGTCATGGAAAAGGAATATATGGAAAAATAATCAGGTCTTAAAAAAACAATATCACAGGCTAAGTAACATGATGTCACATATGAAAAACTGAGCAATCCCCACTCAGTATATCCGCATTGAAACAGTTCAGCACTATCTTAACATATTGCCCCCTCATGACAGCAATCAAAGCAATTGACTAATGAATTGATTACCTAACAGTTTTGACTCAGAGGTGCTCCGAAGACAGAAAATCCCGCATGAAGAACAGCAAGCTGTCAACCACATTTGAGGCCCCTGCCACACTTCTTATCTGCAACCAACAGCTCATATAATTCACCCGCATTCGTTTATTAATCTCAAGAAAATCTTTCCCATGTATGACCGTAGGTGAATACCTCTAAGACAATGCAAGAAGCTTCTGCTAGGATTGCAAAGAAGAATGCAATTGTAATGGGAGTAAATGTAGCTCATTTACTTCTTCCTAAGGATGGGTATTCCTTTATATGACTCATATATTTATCAAATATGACAATCGTAAATCAGCCTATCAATATATGTAAATGTGCCTTTTCCTTGACGGTATGCTCGATAACCCTGCCAAGTGCATCCCCAGATGAAAATAGCCGATAATTTACCACGACAAAATACCTGTTAATCCTCGTTCCCTGCACCACACGTCAGTCCATGTGAGATCCCAGCTGGTGAAAACGGCGACATGCCACTTGTGTCTTACTACCGTTCCTTGTCATTCAAGTTGCAAGAGGGTCTAAAAAGTGACTTATTGTTGGTAATGTCATACCATTAGAGTGATTTACTTAAACATACACGGCAATGTTCAAATATTCCAAAACCTTTCCAGTTAATAAACATTTTAGAATGATGGCAGTTTGGACTTTTGAACAAATGATTCCAAATACAGTTGATCTCAACGGGGGAAATTCCAAACAAAACTGAGGTGGCACTGTACCCTCTTATCACGTGGGAACAGAAATTGAGGTCCGATATTTGTTCCATGGAGTTTGAGGGTCTGTTTCCGCTTATTACTATTTTAATGTAGAATATTTGATAAAATATAGTTATATTTTATCTGATGAATGCAAATGAATCTAATATTTTCCCTCTCCCTGTTTTTAAGGTGTTTAATTTTCTGTTTGAAAAATTAAACTAGTAAAAAAATTAGTCAGGCACAAAACAAATATCCAAAAGTCAACATTTGCTGTTTGAAATTAAACTGATGTGTATTATATTATTATTTAAGCATTTGCTCAGAGTCATTATTGCCATGGGAGCAGGCTTAATTGCATCTGAAAATTGTGTGGGGGGAAGAAAATATCTAATATTTACAAACATGAAGACCCAAAGGTAGCGTGTGCTTTCTGGTGGCATTACTCTGAAGAGTTGCAGCGTTGACTACTGCCGAAAGACAAAAGCATGTCAGCAGGCTGACAGGAGCATGAGGAGATGAAGACAGAGTACAAGTCAAAGAAGAGAAAAAGCCGAGACAAAGCCTACAGGTGGATTGTTATATGATACTGACCAAGTGTAAGTTTCCATGAGAGAAATTGCAAAAAAGGCAAGAAAGACATTCCACAATAATGAAGAATGGTGTGAAATTGGACATTTTGCAGTTTCAATTTGTTACATGTAGTTTTTATTTTTTTGTACAAACCACAGACGATATAAACGTCAAGGACATGATGTACTTCAGTTCACAGTAAAAGCTTGGCAGGAAGGCTGATCTGTCATAGAAATACTGTACTTAGGCTATAAAATGGACAGTAGACATTAAGTCTAAGCGAGTGGAGCGTGTATGTTTTGTTCAATACCAGAGCTGGGATGACGCCTATGTGACGGGCCGGTCCGACTATCCGCCTATGACGGACGCCCATTTTGTAGGCGATAAGCAAAAGATGTGAACTTTGAAAAAAAAAAAAAAAACAGAATAAGCGTAGTCAGAAGCTAATTTTTGCCATGTATCTTCAATGTAATCTTCTATTGTCTATTTTTTGCAGTGATGCTTCAATGGCCACGGCAAGGTTTCCATTTCCCGTTGGCCGTGGCTTTTTGACAGCTCATGGGTCCTAAAAGGAGACCCATTTTCGTTGGTGGCCGGGATGTTTTAGCTCAGCATTCAGCGCAATTTGGTTCCCAGCCGGTGAACCACGCAGGAGTGTAGCTTCGAACCCCAAGCGCGTCACAGCAAATGCGGCCGTGCTGCGGGTGGACTATGCAGCAACATCATCAGCTACTGAATTTTTTTTTAATTGGATTCATTTAATCCGGACATGTAAATTGGTTGCACATGACAAACTTGTGTAAAACAAACATATGGTAATGTTTTCCAAAAGACACAACAACAGATATATCTTAATTAATTATTTCCCTTTTTATTATTCCAGCACGGCTACTGTGGTTGGCGTGGGCGTGCCACAGTGCAACAACAGAACATCGTCATAAGGACACACGGATCTCTCTTCCTTCTCATAGTCTGCTCTGGCACTCACACCTCCCTCACTCGCACACCCCTCACATCCAACGAGTCTCGGGAACAACAAAACTCAGTAAAACACAAATGTCATCACAACACAGATAACCCAATTTGTTACACTATATTGAAATATTTTTAAGAGTAGACAATTACGTTATTTTTAATCATGTGCAACCTTCTGAATCAAGTAAATTCAAAGCCCCCCCCAGTTGATGCAGTTGACAATTTTTTTGGGGTGTGACGTTGCAACCTGAGTCATCGATGCCTACACTCAAGAAATTGAAGCGCTGCTCAGTCTTTCATTGACAATATACAATAAGTGAAAAAGTGATGATAAAAGAACAGAGTGGTTTTGTGTCCTTTGTTTATTCCTCTAGAGTTACGAGACAAGAGAGTCACTAGAAGAAAACCTCTCAGCCCCCCCACCCCCTCCGCCATATCACACCGAACAAATATGTGATTTTGGAGTCAAAACACTTCATTCATCCAAGAAGGGCACTTTAAAAAGCATGAGCAGCACCTTTATAAATGGATAGGCAAAACATAAAGAACAAAGTTGCACATAAAGTGCAAAATCTATAAGTATAATATAATACGAATGATATATGAACGTTCAATTCTGAGTGAAACTGGACACCCTTCGGAGAAAAGATCTTCAATTCACCACCTCACCGACTGCATCGCTGAATTTTTTTGACCCCAAAATGTGCGTACGGATGGGCTAAAGCTTCCGGACTTTTTTCCCTCAATTTTTGGGGGAGAGGGTCACGTACTTAACGCAGCACATTGCGTATGCATCTTTCACGCCTGTTTTGTGCGCACGCAGCGTTGAGAAGTCCGGCCGCTGTACACTTGCGCAATTTTTCCCCGTCAAGTTTTTTTTGTTGTTGTGATAGGTCACATACAGGAAGTTACGTACGCACACACATTAAACTGATGATGTTGCTGTGACAGGCCTTTTTTTTTTTTTGCCTCAAGTGTCCTCCGGAAATTTGGATTGCAGGAATGTAAGATATAGCATTTGGTCACAAAATAGACATATAAAGAAATATGCAAGTTACGCTTTTTAGTTCTTGTATTATCAAAGTTTTTGTATGCTGCCTCATGTTTGTTGGCAGACATATCAAACACTGAAAACTACCACCCTTTGGCAGTGAATACATGTTTACTGAGTCAATGTTGTTGGTTTCCATTGTATTTAATACATATTATAATGTAATGACAATGTGGCTGTGTTGAAGACGGGACGTGATTTTGTTTATCCTCTTCTTGCATGTTTTGAACTTTGGCTGGCAGCTCTTTTAGTAATATTGTAAATAGAATTAATCATTTGACCGCACCACGCAGCGTGACAGAAGGCATGGCAGGTCTTCAGACCGCGGCTTGACAGGCGTTTAATGAGGACGTTGTCACTGGAGTACAAATACAATCCACGCCAGGCTCCACAACAGGGAAGAGAATGTACCTTTGTTCAGCGGCAAACACATGTCAACCCGGTTACACTGTGCTTACAATATGCTTACATTTATTATTGCTGGCATGACCTAAAATAGAGCTGGAAACCTTAGATTGCAAAGCCAAGTGATCTAATGTCCACTGACTTACTGTAATTACCTATGCCAATTATGCATCTTTGTTTGTTTTGGTTACAGCTGTAGCTGTTATGAAATGTTCTATGTATTATATTGTATTGTTAGGCAACATTTACACTGCGATGCTGGCAGCAATGACAACCCAGTTTTAGGCCACCGGGAACAAAAGGACAGAGGTGAGCATTTTGCAAAATTTTCCCGGTCCGTCAGTTTTCGTGACAAACATAACTGTCATCGTCAATTCTTCAGTCAGTCCGTCAGGCGAGTTCGTCAGTTAGTCTGCCAGAAGTCTGTCGGTCTGTCACTACCCCCGCCCTCCCTCCTCCCAAAAAAATCTGCAAAACGGATGTCCGTCAGTGACGGTCCATCAGTCCATCACTGACAGATGCGGTTAGTGATGATATCACTGACATTACATTCGATAACATGCGTCAGTCCGTCATTCCGGGCAAATGCCCGGGCAAATGTTACAGCCTTGGCAATGATTTGTGCTCCATTGAGTGCAATTTTAGTTCAACTCAGCTTTACAAATTTGAACAGTACATTCAAATTTGGACAGGAATTAAAAGCTACTGAGCTGGAGTTATTTCCCTGCTATAAAGTGTAAGCCTTTCTGCTACCTGTCTGCTATGAACCCACGTGGAGCCTGTTGTAGAGGCGGTGCGAGTAGGTGAGCCAGCCATATGGAGCAGAGCCATAATGTGGAAGTACATCTGTTGGTTTGAACCCCAAGTGGCAGGAGCGCTAAACCTCTTCATCACAAAATTTTTTATGGGTCATCAAACATGTCAGGCGCGGCTGCAGGAACGTTCACACAGTTTGGTGGTGATGTTTGAAGGGTGTTGTTTACAGTACACATGTTGCAAAGTCCTGGCTATCAATTAGCACACAACACAGGCTTGGATGATGAAAGGGATATGTCCTTGAAACACTTGTCGCCAAATGGTCTGCTGCAATGCACCTTAAATCAGTTTTCCTCATTGAAATGCCCTCATAAACCAGCACAATTGTTCATCATATTTTTAATAAATACAAGTAGCACTGCATTAAATACTAAATATTAAAAAAAGACAGCGTAAAGAAATCAACAGATTATATAGTCACTGATGGTATATATATATATATATATATATATATATATATATATATATGATGGTGTGGTATATTCACCTGAGCATATATTCATTTCCCAGTCAGTGATTTTGTGAATGTGCTCTTGAACACAACATATGTTTGATAAGTGCATGTGTGTTTGCAGAAGTCTGGCAAAATCACCTCCGTTTCCTCGTTCTTTGCAAGCTGTGTGTCAAAAGTGTCGGCCCTATTTAACGTTTGTGTGTTTTTTAAGACAATGATGAGTGAAAATAGTAAGGTTCGCCGGATTAAGTTGGCTTGTTTGTTTGAAGTCGATCTCTTTTATGCTTCGTTGCAGACGGACCATCGTGTGTCATGGAGGTAAGTCTCCGTTTCATATTAATATCCACTTAAGTGGCTTATTGTTTTATTTATTGCATCACTCGTAGCTTGAGACCATTAAGAAGGCGTTTGTGAAGCTGTTGTAGGGCAGACGTGTGCTTTTGTGGTCTTTTCAAAAGCTTTTTGCAGAATGGGGGCTTTACATGATCGCAGACTTTGAAGTACTCGGCTGCCGCCGACTTCATGTTTTTACTATCTTAATCAACATTAGTTACATGTGATTGAATGTATTTTTTTAGGTATACTGTTTGTTTCTACGCTATGTCACGGCTCCGCCACCCGCAGGCCAAGAAGGAGCAAGTGTGTCTGTGCGCATTAGCTGTCATGCTATTTTAGGCTTGCTTTAAAACAACCAGTGTAACCAAAACACATTTGGATGCAATTATTCTTGATAAACAATATATCTTTCTTTGCGACCACCACAGGTACACTTTAAATAAGTGTGCATTTCCAGATATAATGGCTTGTGACTAAAGGGATATGTTCAAATATTCAGATTTTACACCAATGACAATTGCATTTTTGTAGCGCGGAACATGCCATCCATATATCTATATGTGGCTCAATAAAAGTGTCTACTAATGAGCCCTGTAAGGTGATGGGCAGATTGTGCCTTGAGGGACAGAAATGCAACCCCTTTTTGATAGTGTAATCTATTGCAAATTGAACAAGTGCATGGCTATTTTGCTGGCAACTTCCCATTAGCATTTGATGCTTATTAAGTTGATGGGGATGGTTCCGCAGGGCAGTAGGAAATGAGAGCTTGCATGTGGTAGACCTCCCTGAACCCCTTTCCCATTAAGCACTTTATGAGAGATTTACTGTGTACGATCAGCTGTTGAAATTCAGATAACGCTGAGTAAAAAATATCGAATGGTAAAGAAATAAAGGCACAACATGGCTGTAGCAACTACACCCTTAGCAACCAACTCATCTTGGTGTCAGTCCCGCCAGTGAGATCTCAATTTGTGGCAGTAATGAGCCTGCTTCTGGTCCCAGTAGCCGTGGATGTAGCAGCCTAGTGATAAAGATGAAGAGTGCTGCGGCTCCCATGGTGCCGTTTAGGAAAGTGGAACATTGACCACGAGATCTCTATCTCATTGATCAGACGGTTCAGAGAGAAAAAATTCATTTCCTCCTGGAGTCGGTTCCTCACTCCAATGCCCTTTTTCCTGGGCCAATGTCGTCACAATGTACCGGTACATTGATTTAGCTAGAAATGCTCTCCTGTTTGGCTATAAAAGTGGTGACATTTTGTTTCGGGGAATGAATAAAAAAACACATTCAGATTTAGAGACAGTCTCACATCTTCTATGATTGAATTACGTATAGTTGACTTCAAATACAGTGCTGTTTATTGAAGTGAATGGAAATGCCATTAATTTGTTCAAGCCACCTAACAAATAGTAATAATTAAATGCAATGTAAAAAATAAAAATGTAATGCAACCTGATTAATTCATTACAACTGCTTCGGGTGTGTGTAACTTGACCACCGGGTACATTGTAATATAATCATGAAGACAAAAATGTTTTAAAAGTTGATCGCGATTAATCACATTTTCCAACTACAATTTTTTCCAAAGCTTGGAACCGATAATTACTTGAGTATAATCTTGGAATTAATGTAGGAAAAAATTCAAGTATATTTTGATTCAAAGACTGTTATAATAGCTTTTGTTGATCCTTGAATACGCTTATTTTCCTGTAAAATACAACAGTTGAATGATACACCAAAGATGTACAACTAATATGGTATTTGAATTTGGCTTTGCAAAGTGAGCAAAATATTTTTTAAATATTACTTAGAAACTTTTAAATGTTGACCAAATCCTTTCTTGGTTTTTACTGATACACACACACACACGCACCCACACACGCACACACACACACACACACACACACACGCTTAAAAATATTAGTATTGATATCAGCGATACCGGACCTGTATTTATTTGGTATGGGACTGTCACAAAAATCTTGCAGTATCGCACACCACGTGATGAGTAGGTTACTATTATGTCCAACATTTTCCATGGGTAATTGGGATATGAAATGTCAACGAGACAACCAACAAATCTTAAAATATCTTGCATTTGAGAGAAACACAACACAAGACAAGAACGTCTTAATGAGCAACTGCTCACAGGCTGAAAATTGTGCTATTTTAATTCTATACTGAATGAGACACGGGAGAGTTGAGTACGTTTTTCATATTTTACCACAGTAGCAGTTGAAGACACAATAAGCATCACAATAAGTAAAACAAAATCATCCACGTTGAAATCAAATTTCTCTGCTTTTAACTCACTGTTTTCCATCACTTTCATCTCAAAGACCGTATATTAATGACAAGATCACGGATGTGGATAAGCACGTGACGCTCGAGCTGTTGCAGCCATGACAGGATAGATCAAAAGTAGTGTAAAGAAAAGTTCAGCGGAGGTGAAGCCAACAGATGTGCTTCTCTAATTGTGTTCAGGTAGGGATGGAAAAAAGCTGCATTTTGTTTGTTTTTAATGGCACAATTCAGCACAACCACAATATTTATAACTACTATAACAACTATCTATTTTGTGCAGGGCAACAGCAGAAAGACTCACACCACTCATAAAAACTATTCGGCTTCTGGGGAAATTACAGGATGAAACTAAAATAGTCTCGACTCGGCATGATGCAAGACGGGAAGGACCCAAATGCAGGTAGGTGAGGCAGGAGCACAGTTTGTAAGATTTTAGTGAACTGATAGGAATACAATTGACCGAGTATTGATGTTTGGCGTGGTAACGAGGCTTGGCTTGGCTTGGTGTGGTGATCGGCTTTGTTTGGCGTAGTTCTGAGGCTTGGCGGGTTGACAAGGCTTAACAACAGGCAGCTCAGTTCTAAACAGTAACAATAACAAGGCCGACAACAGCAACTACACGACAATGACCAGACAAGGACTGAACAAAAACTAGCAACTTAAATACAAGCACACTGACGAGATAACGAGAAACACATGGACAAGAGACACAAGGTAGGAGGGAGTCGATTGGCCAACACTAGGGAGTGGAATGCCCACAGGTGACACAATAATCACTGACGAGACAGACACAGAAACACTGAGAACACAAAACCAAAAAAAGCCCAAATCAACACAGACCAAACATGACAAAAATGTACTGTGTGACCTTACACAGGTAAACTTCATTTCGCCTTAACCTAAGTTTTTGAACTTCTGCCATTTACATGCGCCACAACATTAATCACAATTGACGTTTTACAGCTGCTATGACATGTGATATCAATGTAAAGATCACGTGACACCAAGATAAATAATTAAAAAGAAAAAATCCACCATTAATGTAACCTACAACCTGCACAACTCGATTTTATCTAAATCTTTTCGAGGGGATTAATTTAAATTATGTGGTTGTACAAGTTTGCAAACCCTTTTATAACTGGGATGTGTATTCAAATGCATGTTAAATGGGAGTCAGCACAGACATTTAAAGCACCTATGATTAACTGCAAGTACATTCACTGCTACAGTATTTCGAACTGTTCATAATTGATTCCAACTTGACTAGGCCCATGTTATATCTTTATTTAAAAAAAAAAAAGTGCAGCCACCCCCATGATTCACTATAGGCATGGTGTTCTTTGCCAAACATACCTTTTGGGATTATGGGCAAAAACTCAAGATTTGTTTCAGTGGACCATAACACACTTATTATAGTATTGGTCACATTCATCAAGAAAAATGATTTGAGTTATTTATTTTTTGTCATTTTGTATATCACAAAAAAAAAGGCATTTGAACAATGGCAAGTCGATTTTTATATCAACTCTAAGTAGTTGCCATGACAATGATCTTCCAATAATTGCACTGTCCACACTATTTTAAAGCTGCCTTCGAGAGTCACACTGCTGCATACTGATGGAACATTAAATTGTCTACATAAATGGAATACAGTACATGACTCCTTTTATGAGGCAGGGAGACTCACTGTGCATTTTAACCTTAATTTTTAGACCCAAAATTCATCTGGCAGAGTGGCATATGGATGTACTATCGACACTGCCTCAACATTAAACCTAACACAGAGTGCTGCTCTGGTATGAAATATAAATTGATAAATGATTTACAGGAATGGCCAGTGGAAACTCGGAGAGGCCCTAGACATTCATTGGCATATTTATATTCGACACAGTTTTAAAGGGCAGCACCTCATGCGAGGAAGACACATTCTGCATATAGTGTACCTCCTTCTTACAACCTCTTATGGAGTCTTATTGGAGAGTGGTGTAAAAAATTCAGTGAGTAGGTGGATGGATGTCTCCCTAGTGACTGAAAAAAGACATCTGGGAGATGGACGACAGCTCAAAGCAAAAAATTGAATGTGAGAAACAGTCTCCAGTCGCTACTTTTTGCTCTTAAGAAGTATTACTCATTTAAATTGACCTTACTATTTGAGACATTAATCTTCAGATTATCATCATCCAACACTCAAACTGTTTTAAATTATACCGCAGTATAGTCTTTGAATTTGTTCTTATATTGTCACAGTACTATGAGAATGGTAGACTGTCAAAAACTTGGACGTTTGGACATAATCAGACCATCTGGTAAAAGCGTACAATTAAAAAAAAATAATAATAAAATCATCAAAATGTTTTTTATGTGATTTAGTAAATATCGCACTTATATTTGCACTTAAATAAAAATTGGTTACTACGCATGTCAACCATAACGAAGAGCTTATAAAGCGTGCACTTTGAGTCGGTTTTCTGGCCGTAGGAGTGACTAAATATGTCACACACATTCATTAAATATACTAGACATATGTGAACATATGTGATAAAACACGTTAATTTGTGATAAAAAGACAAAAAGCAATGTCTCGTGAATGCTCGCCCCAACTGCCTGAGCTGGAAATTAATATGTAGAGCTAGCCATACCGCCTACCGTATATAACGGACCGGTTGGCCTGTCCACCTATGACAGACGCCCATTTTTTAGGCGATAAACGATAGATGGTAAATTTTAAAACATAGTCTGACTAAGCATAAATGGAAGCCCATTTTTTTCATCTATGTAATCGTCTATTTTCATGCCAGTGTAAATCACGGACCATGGAACTAAAATGGAATAGAATTTACTTTGTCGAAACAAATCTTTGATTTGACTTTAGCTACAGGGTCTTTAAAGCTGCCTCCCCGAGTCAAATTGCTACATGTTGATGGCACATTCAATTGTCCACACGTATATCAACACATTCCTCATTTGCAGAGGTGGGCATTTTACAAAAATGTTCCAGTCCGTTTATCGGCATCTTGTCTGCAGCCTGGGAGCCCTTCCGCCCTCCATCCTTTTTGTCAAGCGGGATCAAATAGTAATCACTTATCAGTCGGTTCGTATAGAATTTTAAATGAGCTCTCATTAGTGCTCTCGTTGACCATGTTTTTAAAAAAAAAATGTTTTTGATAAACAGCAGAAAACAAGCAGAACTAACAGGAGTTGTCTGCGAGCACGCTTCAATGTTGACCCTCTGCCGGTTCGCAATGTGACGTCACGTGGCCAAAAGATAGCACTCGCGCGGCACGCTATTAGGAAATATTAGCTGACCAAAAACATGCCTGATGTAAAATAAAATGAATCAAGCAGCAAACTTACAGGCATCAAACAAAACAATAATCATCAATGTCAGGTAATAGACGATTACACAGACGGGCAAAAATACACTTCGGCTTGGTCCTGAATGTATGTCATGCTCAATTACCAGTGTTGAGAAGGTATGCATTAATGGAAAACCATTGCTTTTTGCTGTAATGCAATCTAATTAAATTAAGTTGCCATTTTAACTTGGCAGTGATCCAATTTTGTCCATGTTTTGCATTCTGTAAAAGCTTCCCACTGGTATTTGAAAATGAGCTAAAATACCATTAACTGTCCGCATGCATTACTCCTCTTGTTGTGACTTTGGATTCTCCTTATCTTTCCCACACAATATAGGTACCATAACCGGCTGTTTTTTTCTGGGGCTGCTGTTGCACCAAAATAACAATCAACCATTCCATCAGCACCACTGTATATTATTGTGTACATATAAAGCACATAACACAAGACAAAATGTCCAAGTTTCCATCCGTGCATTTTCCATACTGCCCAACCCAGCTGACTTTGGGTGAGAAGCGGAGAACATCCTGAACTGGCTAGCTATCTACTCACAAGGCACATACTGTATAAACAAACAACATTCACAGTCATATTTATACATGCCTACAGTATATATAATTTCTATAAAATGGTCTTCAATTAACCTAACGCGTATGTTTTTGGAATGTCAGAAGTACTTGGGGCAAATCAACACAAGAGGAAATCATGAAAGATCCTAAGATTCAAGGACCAGCTTCAAATCTGTGAGGCAGGCATGCTAACTTCTAGACCAGGGGTCAACAACCCTTTTGAAAATACTTCCTGTGCAGTGATTAATGCGAAGGGCTACCAGTTTGATACACACTTGTTAAATAACTAAATTGCTGCAATTATTAATGTTTATTTTTGAGAAAATACTTTAAGACCCAGAAGCTGTCAAAAAGCCTCGGCAGCAGCCAACGGGGAATTGCAGCCTCGCTGCGGGCATTGAAGCCCCACCGCGAAAATAGACCATAGACGATCACATACATAGTAACTATGCTTAGTTTATCCATCTATTTTTTATTTTTTTTTTAGTTTCCCGTCTATCATTTATCGCCTATAAAATGGGTGTCCGTCATAGGTGGATAGATGGACTGGTCCATCACATAGGGGTTATACCCAGCTCTGTAAATTGCGAAGAAAATGTTTGGGTTGATTTCCACTTTAACCTGTTTTAGGCCTTTTTCATTTGAAAATGTATCCGGTGTTTTTGCTCATGAGTCTATATGATTATTTTGAAAAGGCTATAAATGTTTGTTGTCATTGTTGAACTAGTGCTATGAACATGACTCTGATTGTTGCGGTAGTTCAGTCACTTAGCGAGAGAAACTCCTCATCTGATTTGACAACTGCTTTTCTTGGTGGCATTTTGTGACTCTTGGCAGTTCCCCATTTTTTTAATCTTTTCGCCATAAGATGAAAACCCTACGAGCAGGTTCAGTAAAGACACTAGCTAGTCGGTTAGCATGCTTAGCTGTCTCCATTAGTTAAGCGAAAGTCACGCTGCAAAACTAGCGGGTGCTGCCATTAATGTTTTGAATTAGAATAGAAGGTGTAGGTGATAAGATTAGTTGTATTTAGCATCAGGGTGTAAGACTTGGCTGAAAATATCAGGAATACCGATTTTTGTTTTTTGTAGCAATTGACTTTTTATTAGACTGTAATCTATGTAAAAAGTTTCATTTTACCTTCATAACACTGCCCATTACAAGGTATAGAGACTACAGTTGACTACCGTGAGCAAAACATAACAGACAACATAGCAGGCCTTCCTCAACGTTGATATTCAGCTCGAGACTGATGTCAACTCATTAGGGAGAGCCACATCGGGTGGCAGCCTTTGCAATTCCCGGGTTTCCATCAGCTGCCTGAAGCATGCCTGACCTTCCGATCATTTACACTCGCATGTAGGAAAGAAGGCAGAGGGCAAGGCAGAGACAGGTTGCAGAGGGCATATGATAAAATAAGCAAGGCAGTCGCAGGATGAACCGGAGAACAATAAGTAGTAAAACACAGTGAGCCGTGGCTCGTGTAGATGCCGTAAAAGCGGATATTAGAAAAAATTTATCTAGACAGAGAAGAAAATAGACTGGAAATATTGTATGGCAACATGAAAACAGAGGAATGAGTGGAAAGTAGGGCAACAACTGTACATTTTATTGACAGGAGAAGGAATGTCACACATTAAATCTGTGTGCTGAGATTTCCCTTGGGAGGTGGCTTATTAGCTACTTAGAAATGAAAATTAATTCAATAGCAGGTTAGATACTAGGCAAGGCAAGGGAGCTTTACATAGCACATTTCATACAGAAGTCAACTCAATGTGCTTCAAACAAGCAACAAAAGCACTTAAAACATTGTAAAAACACACACAGCTAACGGCATCCAGAAGCAGAGAAAAAAAAAACGTACATTGACAACATTACACACATTAACAAGATATTGAAAACATTTCAAAGGAAAGAAAAAAGTAGGTTTCTGAAATTAATGACTATATTGTGAAATTGATTTAAAAATGGTGTCCGCTGATAGTGTAGTGGTACACACGCCTGAGTTGTGTGCGGGCAGCGTGGGATCGATTCCCGCTCAGTGACAGTGTCTATGTGTGCCCTGCGACTGGCTGGCGACCAGTTCGGGGTGTAGTCTGCCTTCGCCCATTGACGGCTGGGATAGGCTCCAGCAACTCCCCGCGACCCTATATAGGATAAGCGGTTTGGAAGATGACATGACATGATTTAAAAATGATAAAAAAAAAAAAAACTTTATCAAAGGTGTGTGTGTGTGTCTGTGTGTGTGTGTGGGGGGGGGGTTGTGGTGGCATGAGCAAAGGTTTTAACCTGGTTTTAAAATCATTTACACTTGGGGGAGACTTCACTTCCATTAGTAGCTCATTGCATTTGCGTCCAGCATTACAGCTCAGTGCTGCTTCACCATGTTTGCTTTGAACTCTGGGCTCCACTAATTGGCCCAAGTCTGCAGACTTCAGAGCCCTATTGTGTTTATATTCCATCAGCATGTCTTTAATATATTCAGGACCCGGTGATGTGTAGACCGTAGTACAATTTCAAAATGAATTCTGCAGCTTACTGGGAGCCAGTGGAAAGAATTTAGAACTGGAGTGGTATGTTCTGACCTCTATGATCTGGTCAGAACCTGACCAGCAGCGTTCTGAATTAGCTGCAGCTGTTTGATGCTCTTTTGAGGCAGTCCTACTAATACAGTATAACCACTTTTACTTGTATTTCTCAGGTTCCAAAAAAATTCTTGAAGGAGTGCAGCTTTTTCTTTACCTTTTGTGGCTTTTATGCATTTTTGGGGGGTTTTAACGGAGTAATAACTTGAGAGAATAATAATTTGCACCCATGTGAAGTGAACTCACATTTAACACAAGAAACACTGTGGCCTCATGGGCATTATAATTTGCTATCAGTTAAAGTGGAAGTCAACCCAAAAATGTTCTTCACAATATTATGATCTACATAGCCCCAAAACTCTAAACATGGCATGGAATCGCAATTCCATGGCATGGAATATAAGTTAAGCAGTAAAACCCAATTGTTTTTGTCCATCTCAGGGGACGGCCACATTGCCACTTGCTGTCGATTGAAAATCACATTACAGCTCCTCAGGGCTCAGGTAACAACCAATCATGGCTAAGCTTCAGGAAACAGGTTAGCCGTGTGAAAATGCTTTCATGGTCGCCACTTCAACTGTTGTAAACAATTCAACCCACACTCGATAAGGTAAGTGGATGTGAATAGGAAATTAGCCAGCTAATAAGTTTTAAATAATGCATGGACTTGGCTGTTAGCGTCTCTCACACAGTGTCATGCAGGGACATTTTTTTTTTTTTTTTTTTGGTGGGACGGACTGACGATATGTAAGGAGGAAAGCGCTTTAAAAGGACGTGGACGGATGGGGCCAGAGGACAATTAATGAATAAGGACGGACCGGCAATATAGGGTAAAGTGCCCATCACTGCAAATTAAGCATACATTGACTTTCTTTACTTTGACATGAACAGAGATCAGCTCACTACTGTTTATTTGTTTATTACTGTCACATGTTTAGTTTAATGACTTAATGAATTGTGCTATTCTAAAATGTCTCATAGTTTAATTTGAAACCCATTAAAAATCAAATAAATGGACTTGGCTGGACCGCTCATGTTTTCTTTAAAGTATACTCTGAAAACAGTTGGGTTAAAAATAACACAATTTTAGGTAAAAAATGGACCGATACACAAATTGGGTCAATTTGGCCCACCGTCTTGCATTGTTTTATACAAAACAGACCCTTTTTTGGGGCTTTGTTTTGTACAAAACTACCCATTTTGGGATTGTTTTATGCAAAAACAACCAAGAAAGTTGGGTCAAATTGACTCAAGTTGTGGATCAGTCCATTTTTGACCCAAAATGTCGGTTCGAGTATATGGTTTCACATTTTACAAACACTGACAGGGTATGTAAATGTATGAGCACAACTAATGTCAACGATCAGGGAAACAATGATTCTTACACACATTTTCAATATCTTGATAATCATCTTATTTTGTTAACGATTGCAGCGCTTCCGGCAAGTAGCTGATACAACACAGTGGGAAAAAAATCATCAGTGCTCTGATGAAAAGAAGAAAAGAACAACATTACAGCATGATGTCTACCAGAGCATGAAATGTGTAACCAATTGAAATGTCAACTTATCCAAAATGAAAGAGATTTGTGTAATGATTACTTTACTGTCATTCTTTTTCACTGAGTTGTTTGGTGTTTTGCTTCCCTGTGGCAGTTTCTATTAACAAGCGTATGGTTTATCATCATTTGTGAGCAAAAACAACGCAATTAATAATGTGTTCAATCATTTCATAATTTGCGAGATTTGCGATCACAGTTGATTATTTTTCATGAGTTCTTCATTGAGATGGATTGTGAGGGTTCAAGAAGAGTGATTTTGCTTTACATTAGTCTGAAATGACATCATACATGATTTTTCAGAATTCTGCAGCAAAATGTATTTTATCAAAAACACTACCAGCACATAAGGCACTGTGAAAATAACAGCCAATAGAACACATTTTTCAGTGTGTTCCCCGCCATATAATTGGCGGATGTGACGATTTGAAGCCTCTTGTTCGGTTCATAATTATTTCTCACCTGGCATTGCTGCTGAATCCTTTTTTAATTAGACACTGGTTCAATTTACGTCACTTCGTCCCACCAAGCAGACGCAGCTTCCATGGCATTGTGAATGAGAGTGTCCTATTAAAAATGTACTTATTATCATTTGACTTGGCATGAGAGAGCAGGTACGCTTTCTGGATGGTTTTGACATTCTCATGCCAGAGAGTTAAAAAAAACAAAAAAACGTATAGGTCTGCATTGGTATGGAGCAGAGAAGTGACTGAAATGACTGATGAATATGTGTGTTGGCTGCACGACGATAGCAGCTGCCACGCGCCGGCCGGGCTTTTGACCGGTGTCTGGCAGGGACACACTCTAATTTAAGCGTAGCTGCAGCGTAAACGCTCTCTGGGCCAGAGAGGATTTGCAGGCTTGGCTCTCGGACTTATCGAGTGACAAAAAGCTGCTGAATAGCTGGAAGGCTCGCAGGTGAAAATCCGTTTCGACAGCTCCATAAAGACTGAACACAAACTGAAAAGAGACCATGATGCACATTATAAATAGACAAATGCCGTACTTAATGTTTCATAATAATGAGTCACACGAAGCAACATTGTTGCTGGGAAACGGTTTTATGAAAGACTACGTAAAATGTATTTGGTTATTTGTTTCTAAATACAATATACATATTTTAGATATTTGTTTAAAATAAGGGCAATGACAAAGAACTATCTAGTATTGAACTATAGAGATATAGCATTTAACTATTTTTCACCATTTCAATTTTCCATGCGTGGTGAAAACAGGGCCCAGTGACTGATTTGAGTCTGGCATGAGTTCCGCAACCTGCACTTTATAACTACTTATCACATGGGCATTTTACTAAATTTTGCTCGTCCCTCGTTTGTCATCCGTCAGCGGCCAAGGTACCCGTTAGGTCATTCGTCAGTCTGTCATTTTTTGTGACGAACTGAATTGGCCATCAGTCCGCCAGTGAAGTCCGTCAGAAGTCCGATGGTCTGTCCGTCGCTTTCCCCCGAAAAACGTCAGAAAACGGGCATCCACCAGTGATGGACTGGATCACTGTCAATGAGCGATGACAATTACACTGACGGATGAAGCCCACCTTCTGTCATTCGTTAGTCCCTCTTTTTTAAAAGGTGTCCTGTCATTCGTTAATCCTCATCAAAACGGGCGTCCGTCAGTGTCTGTGACTGATGGACCGGTCCGTCAATCTGACGGAATGCCCAGCTCTGCTTAGCACTGTATAACAATGTTATCGGCGCAATTGCAACGTACACATAGCTACATGGGCAGAAATGCATGGAAGACCACCCCACGCAAAATTTTGGGGAAATAATCTGTTACATTTGTACTTCATTTGTGCTGGTTTGTGCTGTTAAAATTGTTGTTTGTGCGGCTACTGTTTTGCAGTTTTTCGAGATTAATTTGTTCTCCAAATGCACCCGAAATGCTACCAATCATTTGTGCTTCGTTTGTGCTGTAAAAAAAAAAGGTGTTGCTACCGTTTTAGAGATATTACGAATTTAAAATTATGATGACGCCATCCAGCTCCCCAGTTACTAAAAACGGGGCCAAAATGGTACCCATTGTTTGACCTGAGTGATGCTGGGAACTCCAACCACCACAAAATTTGGGGGGAATATGTTGTTAGTTTTGTGCTTCGTTTGTGCTGGCTTGTGCCGTTTCGCCTGTAAAAAATTAGATTGGATGATGGGCTGGGTGTAGTATTTATAAACAACATTATGTACAAACGAACACAAAGGAATGGTGCCATTTTGCCTCCATTTCGCGAGTAGATGTCCATTTAAAGGGAACCTTTAAGAGGCAAAGAGCGAAAATTAAAAGGATCAAGAGCCTCTGAAAAAAGTGAATGAAGAAATCAAAAGTCCGGCAAAGTAAAGAATGAAGCATCAAAGCAAAATTCACACAAGCTACAGCAATTTGCAACTGCTCGGAAAAAGGAGCCATATTTGTCAGTGACTTTATTTATCTGTGTATGAGTGTTTGAAGGCAAAAAGCTCATTATTGCTTATCTCAGGGGCTTCTGCTCTACCAGTGACCTCCCCCAACTCGAAAATGGGCCCACCTCACCCCGAGCTCACCTTTAAATCCTACCTGAGTGCCCTCCCTCCCACCATCCACCATGTAGTGGTGTAATCTCTCTGTTCTCCTCCAAGCAGATGGCTTTGCAAGCCCCGAGCAACCACTGAACATCAGACTTGACATTAATATTCATGACTTTCTGACACATTTGAGTCACAGAGAAAAAAAATCTCTCCACTTAGACACAGGGATGATACACATTTCACGGTACAGGAGTGGAATCTAGGTTGCAAAAACAAGTCATGTAGGATCTAATCTAACCAAGCCATCACATTTCAACTTTCCATAACAAATGAACAAAATGTAAAACAAACTGGGGTCGAGTAGATCATGAGTGGGGTTGCAAGTGCAAAGCATTCGGGAAAAACACACCTCTAAAAAAATGCAAAAAATCCTCAGTGTGAACAGACAAGTATATATAACAGGCAAGAACTTTCAGAGGGAGGCACAGTCTCAAGATGAAGTTAAGAGAAGTACAAGTAGGGTTACCAGCCATCCCTTGAAAAACGTAACCGTCCTGTATTTGGAAATATAAGCACGCGTCCTGTATTGAGTTGTAAAGGGACTCTCTTTGTAATTGAATCCCTTCATAGTTATGGTGAGTGTAAAAGTGTAAAAGTCATAATGGAAATCTTTCTGAATGGGTTATTTAAATCTGAAAGTTAAATATTTCCTGTTAAAAAGTCTCAGAAAGTGTCATGCCTATTCTTTTCATGCATTTTTATGTAAACATGTCTTCTTTTTCTTTTATTTTGTCATGAAATCAATAAACAAATGAAAAAAAAAAAACGGCTAAGCAGACTTACTGAAGATGGTAGCATGTTTCAACTTTCTTTAACTGTTGGCCGTGTAAGCAAAATGTTTCCACATGTCAATCTGTGCATCTTTTTCTTCAACAGGCTGTGGAACAGAATGAAAGCTTGTGGCCGTTTCAAACACAATCTTGAGGACAAAGGCGCCACCCACCAAAGAGCACTGGTGCTCGTTGAAGTTACCCGTGTGTTGGCAGTGGGGTACTTGTGTTTGGTGAGATGCAATAGTGGCACATTCATACACACCGTGAATTGGATGAACCTCTGCCTCGACAAGTAAAAATATACTGATTTTGTCTTTATTGAAATTCCCGTCATTTCCCCACACTGTACTCCACTTCACTCCATAAGTAGGAGCCACTGTTTCACAAACTAAACATAAATTAGTTTAAACTAAACTAAACAATACAAAATGGGAACTGCAGTACACGTTGTGTATAATTCTCCTTAAAGTCCCTCAGCTTAATGCTAACACACAATGGTAAATGCCATTTAGGGGCTAATGAATAGCATCAGGGTTGCGGCGTTATAACCCATAATGGAAAAACACACTCAAATGGCGGCGTAACACATGTGCACAGATACTCACGATACTCACAGGCATATATTCGTTATCCTCTGCAAAGAGCAATTACTATTAGTATGGCTTACTGAGAAGGTGAAATTGGCTCCGTATACAGTATCCATATGTCTCTATTATACTGCCACCAGGTGGCCAAGTGGCGCACACCGGAGGGAATGGCACAATGTCCATTAAATTGAAGCAAACATGAAGACAATTGTTTATTTTTCTTTACATTTCATCTAATTATGCATTTTTTGGTATGTATTTATAAAGCACAATGGGGGAAAATGATTACAGATATGACTTGTTAAGAGTGTGGGCAGGAACAAATTCAACTTGAATCTCAATGCAACACTGCAAAGTCAATAAAAGGTTTAAAAGCATGGCAATGAATATTTTCATTGTTTCCAACATTTTTGAAAAACTGAACAAATCTGAGATTAACTTGCATCATGATATTTTGAACACAGCAAATCTCAATGGAACAGTCATACTTAGTGGCCCTTATATATAAAATATGAATTTTGTTGAGGTAAAACGGGGAAGCAAGTGGAACCATGGAAAATGGAGGATAAACTCCAGTTACTCTGCCAGCCTGTAGATAAGAAACACAGCTCTTATCTAATCCATGACTAAATGTTTCTCATTAGACAATATAAATCTGCCCTTGCACAAAATCCTGACCCTGACGTCTGCATGGTTAACTGCAAAGGATCGAAACAAACCACCGGAGTGGTGCACGCAGTGAGCCTTCTTCTCCACACTAGCTGCCCCTCCATTGGCTACCGTGAAAGCCAGATGGGCTCAATCCCACAGCGGAGGTTGCATCTGCACCAGCAGATAGAGATTGATAGGCGGCTGACGACGATGTGCTGATCATCTAGTGGGGTCTGTCAGCCGCAATATTGTAGCAAATGTTCACACGAGCCGCCACAGAATCGCGCAGCATCTGTGGCCTTGCCCTCACAGTGTAGGATAAGATTAGCAGTGTGCACAGTGGAAACAGGTCGTACAAACAGTCTCCCCAGCGAATATTGTTCAGGGTGACCTGCTTTCACCTTGAACAGTGAAAAAACTGATGATGTATTCGGAATGTGACAACCGCTGTCACATTTTATGTCCACTTTCACCAGATGAATCATTGATGCACTAGTGCTTTCCACAGTTGAAATGAATCTGTTTAAAAGCCTGAAAGAAATTCACAACAACCAAATGCCATGATGAAATCCATCCATCCATCCATCCATTATCTATACCGCTTATCCTCACAAGGGTCGCGGGAGTGCTGGAGCCTATCCAGCTGTCAACGGGCAGTAGGCGGGGGGACACCCCGAATTGGTTGCCAGCTAATCGCAGGGCACACAGACAAACAAACATATGCACTCGCAATCACACCTATATAAGGGCAATTTAGAGTGTCCAATCAACCTACCATGCATATTTTTGGAATGTGGGAGGAAACCGGAGTACCCGGAGAAAACGCATGCAGGCACGGGGGTTGGAATGCAAACTCCACACAGGAAGGCCGGGGCCGAATTCGAACCCACGACCTCTGCACTGTGAGGCGGGGAAATTACATCAACAAGCACCACTGTACGTATTGTAGTAGTGTACTGTCAATTACATTTTGAGCAAAGTTGATTTGCAGAAGCAGATGGAGGAAGCCGAAGGAAAATTTTTGTTGGTGATAGGGAGAAGTTGTCATCGGAAAGATCGTCGCTGGAGATTTCTCCATCTATGGTGCATTCTTCTAAGAGTACCAAGTTCAGGTGAGGCTGATGAGGCGATGAAAGCATTGCAGAGGATTCGGAAGCCTGAGTTGTCTTCATTCATCTTCGTCTTCTTCATTGTGGTGATTAATGGCAGCTAGTAAGTTAACGAAGTGGACTTCGTCTTCTTCTCAACGTAGATGAGAGCTGGAAATTAGTGTATGGAGCTGTGCTGCTCGGCGTTGGTTGCGGCAGAAAGGGGAACTACAGTACCCTGTAACAGGATGTAGCGCAAGTTTAAAAATGTGTCATTTTACGAACATTTATTAAGTACAAATGTTCGTAAATCAGATATTAGTAACTCGGGGACTTTGTGTGGAGTATGCAGAATTTATCGGGTGCAAGATAAAAAAATAAAATAAAAAGTGTTTGTTTGTAGTTTGTCAATTTATTTATCTATTTTTATTTCACTTGTTTTTGTTTCAATTCATTAACGGAACTGTTTTTTTTTAAATGTCTTATTTTAGTTTAAGTTATTTCATTAGTTTCCGTTAGCTATAATAATCTTGCTGCATGAGGTCATTTTTGAGTCTAGAGCTGTCAAGTAAGTGCCAATGTTCGGCCACTTGCAGGGGCCCTTTCATAAGAAATGTAGGTTTTTCTCAACCTTTAATGTGTGATGATAGTAAGCCCAAGTTTCCTGCGGTACATAAGAAATAGAGTCAACATCATTTTATGGAAGGGGTCTACTCGACGAGATATGGTGCGTTACTATGATATACCTTTAGTTACGTTAAGGCCTAGATAGACCAATCCGACGTTGGCCAACAGTGACAGACGCTTACCCCCTGTGGCGTCGGGCCGGATGGCGGCACGTCTCGCTGGAAAAATACAATGCAACGACAGACAAAGGCTGACCATTAAAGTACCTTCTGCGCATGCATGAGATGTCATACCCTTCCATACCATTGGCGGCGGTAGTCACTATTTGTCATTGTTAGAAAAATCCAACCGGAAAGCTATTGGCCGGGGGCGGATTATAAAAACGTAAACAATGCATGTAGCTATATTATCGCTCACAATGACCTCCCACGCGAAGTAAATCCTCACGTTCTTGACACGGTATTGTGAAATGCTTAAATTGTCAACTCTCGCTATTGTACTTGTAAGAAGATTAAGGCAGTGAAGGCGTGCTCACTGTTTATCCGCATTTGTCACTTCCCGTTGGTGCTCCGAGCACTGATTTGCTAGCTAACAGCCAATCAGAGTGAGCAAATGTCACGACTCGCCACGCCGATTCAACATGCTTAAATGATAAACGCCCACCGGACGCTTCCTGACGTGTTACGACACTACGATGGTGGTCACTTCAACAATCTGACGGTGCATTCAGACGCTTCACGACCTCCGATGTCGGTTTGGTCTATCTAGGCCTTTAGATGACCTTATAACTCTTTCTATACTGCTCAGCTCTGAGGGCTTTTTGGGGAGGGGGTGGCAAGTGATAGGGTGCCTATCTGATTTGGCATGCAACATTAGGCCACCAGGCAATCTTCTCATCTCCTGCAGAACATTTTTACCAAGGCCTGCTGCAGACTATCAAATTTTCAATAAAGGTTTATTTCCCAAAGGCAGGTTTCTCTCCCATGCTGTTGGATGAGCCTGATTTGCTGCAGTTTCTGAATTATTGTATAGAGGTAACTAATCGCAGTTGTGGTTTTACCCTCTACAAACACAGGCAGTACAATTTTCCACTGTGATGGTTTTGAATATACACAGATGCTTTATTCATTCATGGAGGACTTTTTTTTCCTGGTGGACCTTGCAGAGGTTATTTTGGTTCAGAGTTGCAAATCTGATACATGTGTGTGTTTTTTTTTTTTTTTTTTTACTTAAAGCTCCACCTTAAGTGGCATTATAGCACAAAGTAAACAAACTGAAAGGCATACACATGCGTTTGATAAGAATAGAGGCAATTGTATATAAATAATGTTAAACTGTCTTGAAAGAACATCGCCTCATATTTTTCAACTCCTTGAACTTTGAGCCCATTGTAAGGTAGTATTTGCATTTATTTGTTAGTATATGCTATAGCTCAAATGTGGACATAAAGGGCATAAAACTGCCACATCTTGATTTGGTGCAACCCTCCTTTCGTATGTTTGTGAATTTGGCAGACTGTACTGCGCCATGTTGGGCGTTCGGGCAGACCGAGGTTGTTTCCTTTTACACGCAGCCGGCGAACTGGACAATTTGGTGTCAGAAAGTAGAGTAATCTTTAGACCAGCTAAAAGCAGTTCTAAGTTGTGGCGCGGGTGGTGTAACGTGATTATGGTGGACTTGATCAAAATGCAAGCAGAGAGCTCCGCGGGTGTGTGTAGTGGATGTCATTGTATTTCATTCTTAAAGTGACAGCAGCATGGGACAATCCCTCTTTATCATTGCAGAAATAAAATCATTTAATGCATTGTTGTTATCATCCTTTATATATTTTTAAAAGCACCCCTGGCTGTGGCACAGCTAACGGTTTGTTTGATTCTCACCAACCGACGCACGATCGGGGGTGGAAGGCGGTCTCCAAGTGCCCACTTCGCGTGGACAACTTCACAACATCCGCGCAAGTAGAGATCTTTTTCATGTCACGTGCACAGTATGAGGCGCTTTGAGGTACACTTGCGCTAGGCACAAAAATATGGCCCAAAGAGTCAACTACTGAATCAGTTTCTCAATAAAAGAGGAGAATTGAAGCATGAAAACAGATTGACAGATGGTCTTAGGTGTAGACATTCTTAAATGATTAGTGTTCCAATGGATTCTGATGAAATCTTACCATACTGCTGTGAGCATTCATAGAATTCGTATATGTTCTTGGGAGCAGCGCAACTAAAGTTTAGAAAACTGAAACGCAAACTATACTGTAGGTGCACCCTGAGATTCAAAAGGCAATTCAAAATGGTAGTAAGGAGTTCATAATTTCAAAGGAAGCTATGAAGCAAACATTGCTTGACAGCCATTTCTCACTAAAATAGGGAGGCTGGGGTACCTTGCAACACCATTTCACATGACAGGAGGATTATACCTTGTCACTGCAGGCTGGCATTTAGTTAGACTCCTATGTTTGGCAGTTTCAGAACTCACTTTTGGAAGGAAATAATTCCAATAGCGGGGAGTGTAGAAGGCCATGAGTGCATTATTACTTTTGACATATTTGGAGATTTGGGATACAGTTTGGGAAAACCTACCAGCAGTTGCATTTAGATTGTACAAACTATGGACAGTCATATGAATAAGATGGATTCTGTGGGACTTTGTGGTGGGGGATCCAAAACGTGAATTCACCATATGATTTTTATCATGTTAGCTCTTAAAACATTGTTTATTCAAAGCCTTTGCTGCATCCCTAAAGTGCTTAAACGCAATGCAGGGGTGGAAACGTATTTTTTTTAAATGAAGTTTTTTCCTTTTTTTAATAAAGAAAAACACATTCAAAGACGGGCGGCACAGTGGGCGACTGGTTAGCACGTCTGCTTCACAGTTCAGAGGTCGTGAGTTCGATCCCGGCTCCGGCCTCTCTGTGTGGAGTTTACATGTTCTCCCAGTGCCTGCGTGGGTTTTCTCCGGGTACTCCGGTTTCCTCCCACATTCCCCCAAAATGCAAGGTAAGTTGATTGGACACTCTAAATTGCCCGTAGGTGTGATTGAGAGTGTGTGTGATTGTTTGTCTCTGTGTGCCCTGCGATTGGCTGGTAACCAATTCAGGGTGTCCCCCGCCTACTGGCCGAAGACAGCTGGGATAGGCTCCATCAATCAATCAATCAATCACATTTTATTTATATAGCACTTTTCATACATAAGAATGCAACTCAAAGTGCTTTAAAACATTCAAAGCAAAACATAGAATTATCTTCAATCAAAAGAAAAGATAAATTATTTAAAAGTTGTTGAAAGCCAAACTAAAAAGGTGTGTCTTGAGCTTCCTCTTAAAAATATCAACAGTCTCTGCAGACCTGACATCCTCTGGCAGGCTATTCCAAAGGTGAGGACCAAAACGGCTGAATGCAGCCTCGCCATGCAGTTTGGTCCTCACCCTTGGAATAAATAAAAGGCCCGCGCCAGAGGACCTCAGGATCCGCGAGGGCTGGTATGATAAAAGCAAATCAGATAAATAAGATGGCCCAAGACCATTAACACATTTATAAACTAATAAAAGTACTTTAAAATCGATCCTGAAACACACAGGGAGCCAATGCAGCAATTTCAAAACTGGCGTAATGTGCTCCCGCCCTCTGGTTCTCGTCAGCACCCGAGCGGCTGAATTCTGCAGTAGTTGCATTGGTGAAATGCTCTTTTTCGGGAGGCCAGAGAGCAGGGCATTACAGTAATCTAAACGACAGGAAATAAAGGCATGCATCAGCACTTCCGTGTTAGCCTGAGAGAGAAACGGGCGGACTCTGGCGATATTCTTGAGGTGATAAAAACCAATCTTGGTTACATTTTTAATATGAGGAATAAAACTGAGCTCAGAGTCAAAAATGACGCCAAGGTTCTTCACACAGTGTGAGGGATTAAAAATGTGTAGTTTTGGTAAAAGCTTCTCTCTCTGACCTTCGGGACCGATAACTAAAACCTCAGTCTTGTCCTGATTGAGCTGTAGGAAATTATCTGCCATCCATGACTTGATATCTAAAATGCAATTTAAAAGGGTATCAATGGGTCCTGTGTCATCAGGAGACACGGCAATATACAGCTGCGTGTCATCAGCATAGCTGTGAAAGCTGATGCCGTGTCCCCTGATGACATCCCCGAGGGGAAGCATATAAAGATTAAAAAGTAGAGGGCCTAAAATCGAACCTTGAGGAACCCCACATTTAATTTCATGAGTTTTAGAGGAACAAGTACCAGCTCCAGCACGCCCGCGACCCTTGTGAGGAGAAGCGGTATGGATAATGGATGGACGTTCAAAGACCCTGCAAAGAAATACGTCTTGGAAATATAACACCCCACAGAAAGTGTTAACAACCCTTGCAAATTTGAACGCACACAGTTCAGAGGTCTGGGTTCTATCCGGCCTCCCTGTGTGGAGTTTCCATGTTCTTCCTGTGCCTGCGTGGGTTTTCTCCGGGTCCTCCGGTTTCCTCCCACATTCCAAAAACATACATGATAAGATGATTTGACACTCTGAATTGTACCTAGGTGTGATTGTGAATGCGGATGTTTGTTTGTCTCTGTGTGCCCTGCGATTGGCTGGCAGCCAAAATTAGGGTGTGCCCCGCTGCCCGAAGACAGCTGGGATCGGCTCCAGCACGCCCACGACCCCTGTGAGAATAAGCGGTATAGATGATGGATGGATGTCCTATGCAGGATCACTAGTTGAAACAAGGCATTCTGTTTAATGTTGCATTTGTGGAATATAAGTTAAAGTTGAAGTCAACCCAAACATATTTTTTCCAGAATATGTTCTCTGCAGGCCCACTAGTTGAAACAAGGCATTCTGATTAATATTGTGTTTGTGGAATATGAGAAATCCACCCGATTTGAGCTATTTCAGGGGGCGGCCATTTTGTCACTTTTGTCGACTGAAAATGACATCACAGTTGCTCAGGGCTTGGATAACGACCAATCATGGCTCAGCTTCAGAAAACAGGTGTGCTGTGATTGGTTGTTTCTTGAGTCCTGAGCAACTGTGATGTCATTTTCCGTTGACAGAATTGAAAAAATGGACGCTCCCTGAGATGGCTAAAAGCAGGTGTATTTTTCTGCTTAACTCATATCCCACAAACACAATATTAATCAGAATGCCTTGTTTCAACTAGTGGGCCTGCATAGAACATATTCTGAAAAAAAATGTTTGGGTTGACTTCTTCTTTAAGCAGTAAAATCCAGCCATTTTTAGCCATTTCAGACATTTTGTCACTTTCTGTCAACTGAAAACAACATCACAAGGCTCAGGTGGCAACCCATCACGGCTCACCTGTTTTCTGAAGCTGAGCAATGATTGTTTTTTTATTAATCAGAATGCCGTATTTCGACTAGTGGGCCTGCGTGGAACATATTTTTGTAAAGAAAAGTTTTGGCTTGACTTTTTCTCTTTAAGGTTATGTCTTTGTACATGTTTTCAGCAATTATCTTCAAACATTAATTATGTATTTAGAAACAAATCCCTGAAATCACCTCCAGTCTTTAAGGTTGGATTTAAAACTTATCTAACCTAGATAAAGATCTGATGCCAAAATAAATGTGTGCTTCACAGGCCCTGTTGATTCACTCTCAATTTGCTGTCTAAAGAAGATTATGTCAGCCATTGGAAGTTCTTTGTCTTTTTAATCTGTGCGGAACACCGTTAAACAATTCTTTAAGGCAGCATTAACCTGCTCAAGACAATGCTGGCATTGAGACAGCTATTCAGAATGATTCTCCCACCAAGTGCAAAAATCTGTCGGGGTTACATTACATCTGCAGTATGTTTGTATACCCAGCGATACATGAAAAAGTCCTCTTTGTACATCTTCAATATCCATACAGTTTGATTATGACAGTGCATCTTGCAAAGCAGTCAGCTCAGACAATCAATATCAAGTGGCACTTGGAACAGCCAGCAGTCAGTGTCTCTTTGTTTGTTTGACAGCACATGACGTAACTGAGACGGCCGAGAGTAAACACGGCCTGCATACTGTACATGCATGTACGTCGCATGTTAAATCATGACAGCTACGTTTAAGCCAAATGACAGATCACTGCCATAAACAGTTCACATGCCGTATGCCATAATATTCCTTGTGCTACAATCTTAAATTTGCAATGGCCCATTTTATAAATCTTGTTAACTTCCATGTCTTGACACGAGAATCGCTAGGAAGACAACAAATTTATGTTGTTATGCTTAAATTAAAAATCATTTCACTGTCAATAAAACTGTTACATGTCATGCTATCATTTTATATCTCAATAATCAGTCATATATCATGATGTATAAAGGTCGGTCAATAATGATATGACCGAATGATGTGCATGCCTTTTTACTGACATGAACTGGCATTTATACGGGTGCACTCAATCTCAGTTTCCTTACACACATGCGCGTGCAAGCTGATGAACACATTTTCAGATCAATGCTTAAGTGGACTGAACAAAATGAGCAATAAGGGCAGACAAATGAACCTTCATTTTTAAAAAAATTGTCAATTTCACACAATTTCTTGCAATTTCTTATAACCTCATTAGGTACACTTGTAGGGATACAATCCATTACAACTGATCCGGTGTAGATTGCAAACAATTATGTAGAGGGGAGGAAGCCGTAATACGTACAAAATAATGTTTTTTTAAAAAGCACGCAAGTCCACGCAAAAGCCATCAAGGGAGGCCAGAGCCGAGATTTTAACCCTGAACCTCATAACTGTGCTGCCCCTAAAACATTATATACTGATAATTAAAAAAAATGGGAAAAAAGTTACAAGTTACATAGTGTCAAAAAGTATCAAAACAATGCCTGAGTTTTAAATTTGGACTTTTTGATTTTTTCCAATTAGCATTCTATGATGGGTAAATGTGAGACATCATCTCATATTTGTTAGCAACATCGTGTCCGACTACAGAAATAGACAACAGGTCGGTAATTATTATCCAAACCAATTAATGTTCTTTTAAGAAATGGATAGTGAAACAAAAATAGCAATCTTTTCCATTGATTGCCTCATGATAATGTGTCTCTTTTGGGTTGCCGGCGAAAAACTTTATGAGGGAAAATAATCAGATTAGATGGCTCAGAGATGTAATGGAAGTAAGAGAAACATGATTATGGCAAAGCAATTTGAGGTCATTTTCATAATGATGAGGATTTCCCAGGAGAGGTAAGTGGTGGGCAAAATCCATTTAAGTGTACTAACCCACTCAACAAAACATAATTTGAGGATTTTTTTTTTAATCCAAATTTGCATTTGTGTAGCATGGCCTTATGTGTAAATGAACTCACCTCCTTCTCACCACAGATATTACTGATGATAGAGTTGGAGGCCGGACTGGCAGAGGGACCGAGGACTGCCACCACCCCTTTAGACATGATTTGGCACACTGTGAAAGGAAACATAAGTGTTACTATTTAAAAAAAAAAAAAAAGGCAACTTTAGATATGCACCGGAACACAAACCAAAACCATGCATGACAACAGGAGACCCAAACCAGCTAAAGATAAATGACATCCTTCTTTGGCTTTTTTGCATGGCGTCGCTTGTTATCAAAGTTCCTGGTAAGCCCCACTGCACTTGCTTTTTGTCATGTTCACCATGAGTGGGGTGAAAGTTGGCACAAGGACGAGGAAGGTCTGGCACAAGCGTGTCCATATTTGGCACTGGTTGCCAAGATACTTAACCCAACTTTCTTGGTTGTTTTCTGTGAAAACAACCCAAAAATGGTCTGCAATGCAATAAAGTGTGTCAAATTGACCCAAGTTGTGCATCGGTCCATTTTTGACCCAAAATCGTGTTATTCTTTACCCAACTGTTTTTAGAGTGTACAACTGAAAGACGTAGCTTTGCTTACAATGAGGATGAGGGTAAGTGGTCGGTGTCAGCCACCCACATCCTCCATGGGTTCAAAGCACTGATTTACAGAGCTTTTCAAGATATGCAAAGAACCTATTTACTACTAAAATTGTGACAACATCTTTGAAATGCCTCATGAATTAGGATATTTCCGTTTCAGAAGTAAACATGTTTTCCGAACGTGAACATATGCTCAGGACAGGAGCGGATCTATTGTTTTGCAATCCCAAATGGATGGTGCTTGACAAATCACAGATTTTTACTGTTGCGTGTGTGATGAGCTGATATCAATCTAAAAGTGACACAAATAGATGGGAGGAGGTGGGATGGACTGTGGAAAACACACCCGGGAGAAAGGCAGTCCAGAAATGGGCAGTGATAACCTTCTATTTACAATAACATCATGAATTCTGCATCCATGTTTTATGTGCCTTTCCTTTAGGGGATGAATGCTAAAATTGTGACTTTTACTCTTGATGGTATACAGACTATTTATTTTAATCCTCCATACCATTTCTTGTGGGTTTATAATCTCTGTCTTCCAATTAAACTTCTATGACCAATGAAGTGAGACAGACACAAGTAGTGCAACTATGTTAAGTATGAGCATGTGTGTGTGTCTAATATGGCTTTGCTTATTAGGGGAGGTGCACAGCATTAATAGTATTGTGTGTGTGTGTGTGCAGAGGTGTGTGAGGGTGCATGTGTGTGTGTGTGAAAGAAGCAAAGGAGGACACATTTCAGGCCTGTGTGGTGTATCCAAAGGCAGTGAATCGAATGATTAATAAGTAATCCCTCAGTCACCCGTGGGGCCTGCAAAGACATGCATGTGTGCACATTTGCACTTGCATGCCCATACACACTTTCGTGGCTTCAGCAGATTATGAGGCTGAATGACGTGACTGTGGGCCAATATACTGAGACATTAACAAGAGTGCAATTTGTCTCCACATATCGTTTGCATCAATGCTGCTTGGACTCGCTTTTCAAAGACAATCATCGGTTTCGAGCAAAGTCCATTTCCTTCGCTTGACATTGATTTTCACTGATCGATCCGAGTGATTTTTAATGTTTAGTAGGTTGTTATGATAGACAGAGATACGGAAGAGGATTAGGGCCAGTGGGGGAAAAAATAGGTTGGCAAGATTCTCACTTTTATCTCAGAATTCTGACTTTAAAGTGAGAATTCTGACTATTCTCAGAATGTTGACTTTAAAGTCAGAATTCTCACTTTTCAGAATTCCCAATTTAAAGTCAGGATTCTGAGAATAAAGTCAGAATTCTGACTTTACAGTGAGAATTCTCACTGTAAAGTCAAAATTCTGAGAATAAAGTCACAATCCTCACTTTTCAGTGAGAATTCTCACTGTAAAGTCAAAATTCTGAGAATAGTCAGAATTCTCACTTTTCAGAATTCCCACTTTAAAGTCAGAATCCTGACTTTATTCTCAGAATTCTGACTTTACAGTGAGAATATTCAGAATTCTCACTGTAGTCGGAATTCTGAGAATAAAGTCAGGATTCTGAAATAAAAGTGAGAATCTTACCAACCTTATTCAACCCCCCCCCCCCCCCCCACACACACACACACACGCACACACACACACACTGGCCCTAATCCTCTTCCGTACTACTAATCCTCTTCCGTACGGAGACTCATAATGGCAGCATGAAATATTCTAGTGTAAATGACCACTGAAGTAAATGTACAATCCTGCATTCTAATGAAAATTTGTACAATGTGTCAAATGTAAATAAAAAGACAATGCAACACTTTAAGGAATGCCGAAAAAACACCTGCTTGGAACATTTCACAGGTGAACAGGTGAATTGGAAACAGGTGAGTGTCATGACTGATGACATGGGCTTCGGAACACTTCAGAAAAACATTGTTACTTAACACAGTCTCGTCAGGATTCTGATGTGGAGGAGGATAGAAACACAGGGAAGCGAAGCAGGACTGCAGTTGAGGATAATTAAAAAAAAGAAAACAAAAGGGCAAACAAGGTACTGGGATAATAAGAAATACCAAAACAAAGAGGATCACAAGAAACTAAACAAAACACTAGGACTGGACTGCATTAAACTAAACTAAACTAAACTAAACTAGACTAGACTAGACTAGACTAGACTAGACTAGACTAGACTAGACTAGACTAGACAATTGACAATGAACCCACAAGGACTGAGAGAAAGCAAAGCACTAAATACAGACAAATCGACAAGACAACAAGGAACACCTGGACAAGACAAAGGCTGATTGGCTCACACTCGGGACTGAAATGACAAGCACGGGTGGACCCAATAACTTAACGAGACCTACACACAAAGGTACACAAGGAACAACATGAAACTAATGTCAAAAACCTAAATCAACAAGGTCAAACCATGACAAGTCTGTTGCTACATCTACAAATGCAAAGCAAAAGTCATACAGTACACCCAGAAATACCTTCGACTTCTCCGGGCACTATCTCATCTGAGATGGGCTGACACATAGTTGAAAAAATGTGTCGTATGGTGTGACGAGTCCACATTTCAAATTGTTTTTGGACCAAAGAGGAAAAGGACCATCTGGCGTATCATCAGAAAAAAAGTTCAAAAGTCTTTGATGGTATGGGGGCGGGGGGTGTATTATTGCCCATGCCAGGGGTAACTTACACATCCTAATAGGGGAGAATTTGTTGAATGAGGGCTAGGACTTTTTAGATCAGGTACTGCTCCCTCCGTGATATTACCATCTAACTGCAGCCACGCAGCCATCCCTAATCCAATTTCGCCCTCTAATTGTGCATACTGTCAGATACAAAACATTTGCCAAGTGTACACAAACAATCCAAGCACACCACTGTATCATGCATGAAAAATATTTAGGCACCCCCATGTAAGCCAGCTATGAAAACGAGTGTACCAGTAAATATTCGAGCAGGAGAACCAGTGTTTTCATTGATAGTACCTCTGAAGCTCTGTCAGTGATAGTTAAAAGAAAAGGAAGAAAAACAATGAACAAAGACAAGGAAAATCAATGCACACACACTCAAGTCATGTAACCAGTAACCATACAATGCACATCTCCAAGTCATATGGTATTGATTTCAGATACTTTTGGATTAAAACATTAAAAAGGAAGGATATATTCAAAGTTGCATATTGAACATTGTGTGGTATTCATTGAATGTCACTGAAACCAAGCAAAAAACATTTACATTATTTAAGGTCATCCTAATTAAATTTCTTTAAATTTAGGAGGAGAATTTGTTGGTGTATTTGTTTTTTGTTTTTTGTCAGAGAACCAAAGCAATTGTGTTCTTGTTTGCGAGAATACATTGTCATGTGGCACAAAAAGGCATGCACAGGTATCGCTTTATTTGAAGTTTTAGGGATCACTTAATAGGGATGCAAAAAAAACCCAACTCTTCTTTAATTGCACTTGGATTGTGTATTACAGCACCAGTTGCCAGCATTAGCAGCGAGCATCTAGCCATTCAGCAAGTGCCCCATATAGGCTGGTCAGAGCAGAGTCAAGTTCCTCCATATCAAACCCATCATCTTTTTCAAATCATGTTTTGTACATTTACCCTAAACCAGGGGATGGCAATTACGGTCCTCGAGGGTCGATATCCTGCATGTTTTATATGTCACCCTGCTGCAACCCACCTAATTCAAATGATACGGATCGTTAACCAGCTTCTGCAGACCTTGCTGATTATATGATCATTTGAATCAGGTGTGTTGCAGCAGGGAGAGATGGAAAACAGGCAATTGCCCAACCCTGCCCTAAACTGTTCCCACCAAGCTGGATCAGTGTCCAATTGTCCAAACTATCTTGTTAAAGAATGAGGAAATGGAGGGAACGAAGAGTTCTAGTACCACTAGGTCAATTACTGACCAAGGGGTGTGAGTCAAGACGTAACCCGTCATATACAGTTACGTAGATATGAATATGCTGGTTTACTCAGTGGATTGGTCAACCTCAATAACAATTGCTAACTCTATTTTGGTCATTTTGAATTTAAGTGCTGGAAAAAAAAATTGAGAAAACGCGTATGTTTCAGAAGAATATTCATCTTAAAGTAGAAGTCAACCCGAACATATTTTTTTCCAAGAATATGTTCTATGCAGGCCGACTAGTGGAAACAAGGCAATATGATTAATATAATTAAGCAGCAAAATCCACCCATTTTTAGCCGTCTCTGGGGGCGGCCATTTTGTCACTTCTGTCGACTGAAAATGACATCACAACTGCTCAGGGTTCAGGTAACGACCAATCACGGCTCAACTTCAAAAAACAGGTGAACTCACTTGTTTCTCCCATTTCATATTCACTGTCTCTGAGCAGCTCAAAGATGTCCACCTCCAACTTTCCAGTGACAGAGCGATTGCTGCTCCTGTTAATGATGTCTTTGGCCAGCGTGATGGCCAGACGCTCTCCTCTGCTGCACTCCATAGGGTCATCAAGGATGGCAGCTGCACAGAGAAGGTGAAGATAGACAAGGAGATTTTGACTACGGAGGTGAATTGAAAGAAATGACAAGACAAGAAAACACTATGCTCAAGTTGAAATGACATTTGATTTGATTGATGCCTTGCAGTCGTTTCCCCACCAATTAGAAAAAAAAAAACATATTATGAAGCAACAAAATGCATTGTGTCAAGACTCAATAACAGTGGCAGTCTTGATTCGAGCAAAAGAACAAGGTCACGGTTACACCAATTCATTTTCTTTTCTCGAAGTATATGCAGCAAACAATACTTCGTATTTGTTGTTTTAGTCAGAGCCGCATTTACCGATGTTCTCATTTAGTTATTTTATTAATTTCAATATTACATGTTAGATAGGTTACCATCATCTCAAACAAAATATACTTGGCATGATAAATATTTTTCAGGAAATCATATTTTCAGGAGTGGCCGCAGATTCGGAGATGGACATGCAGTGATGATAGCCTGGATGAGATTGACGATGAGTACATGCGCTCAACTGGACCGTCTGACTCTGTGAATCAGGACGCCGAGATACCACCACCAGAACGGAGCCGCAAGAAAAGTCTAATTATAACATATAAATGAAAGTACTTGACAAAATAACATAAATTGCACGAATGTATAACACATCATTATTACAGGGTGAACCAAAAAAGAATGTGCCCCAATTTTCAATAGACATCATTTCTTATTTTTTTTACGGAATGAAATACAACTTGAGGTATAACTAGTATATTGTGTTTAGCACATAACATTAAAACATTATACTCATTGGCCTTTTCTTCGTCAGAAATCCATTTCAAATTTCCAAATCAAAATCTTCTTTTGGGGCCTGTTTTTTTGGGGGGGTGGTCACCCTGTATTTATTTTTTATTCTGCATTATTGGATGCTATGAAAAGGCAATAACAAAAATGACATTTTATTTCTTCACAACAGTTTTCATTATAGCCTTTGTAATCAATCAGTGGAACTGTCCTCCTTATTTCTAACAACATACGAGAAGAACTTACACATCGTTTGATATACTCAGGGGTGCAAAAGAAGATTGGTGAAATTCACATTGGTGAAATTAGTAACATTATGAATGTATTTTATTCTGTTTTTTTTTAAATAAACATAGTAAGTATTGTATTGGTTTTATCTTTTTACGACTGCATACTTTTGATCCCCCTGTATAGTTACAGTAGATATATTACAATAATTTCAAGAGAAAGAAAAAGGCATGGGGTATGCTGAACAGGTATTTTGATGATATTGCTGGTGCTGGGCTGATTAGAGAGTGTAGAAGCTACAAAAGAAAATGAAAATAGTTGGTGAGAAAAATGTTACATGATAACATGTATGCATTTGAAATGGCTCTCTGAATTAAACTCCTTATTGGGACAGACACTGACCCAGAATGAAATATCGACAAAGTATAATCTGATGCATACTATATGACACACAAAGTGGCATGTCATACTATTTCTAGATTTCTATTATCATTTACGCATACAAGCAAGTAATCCACATGTATACAACACACAACGTCATAAAAAAGTACTCCTGCCTACAAGCATAGTATACTGTACTTGTGAATAACTATCATTTCTACCACAAAATCATGAGGGCAATGACATTCCCAATCAATAAAATGAGTTTAGAAGATGTTAAACCTCACTCTCTCTTCACTATCTTTCAATCTAAGATAGCTGGCAATATAACACAATCGGACTGTGATAATCATGACAACAAGATCGATCAAATTACGAGAAATGATTTGCATGAGTTTTCTGCATGAAACACTACTATGTCCTTCGCTTTTTTGTGTTGTGAGACTCCTTTAATCGAACAATAAAAACAGAGCAACCAATAGTTTCTGACAGTTTATCATCGCCTACTTTAGAGTCGGAAGATTACCTTGTTGGGCCAGTGACGTCATGCACGCACTGGGTCAATATAGCTGGGGCGGCTAATGGGTGAATGCAGCTTATCTTTTTCAAGGCCTTTTCATTGTTTTTACCAAATTAATCATTGGAATCTTATCATTTGTACGTGTACTTAAAACAAGTTTTTAGGGCAACTTTTGTTTGTGTCCCAGGCACTTTAACCCATTAAAGAGGGGAGCGCATAACCGCGTTTCTACCACTAGAGCCGGGAACACTGTTGCGTCTTTCTACCCTTAAAGTCGGGAAAGCGTACGTAAATTACGTTATGCGTGATTTTCTATTTATTATTTAATTCTCATTTTCTTAACCAACGAAATGCATCAGAATAGACATGTGACAGTGTCGTGAGTTGTCGGAGGATATCCGGAATATTTTCGAGCAGTAATGGCGGACACGTCCGTCGCGGGAGCTCTGAAATGAGTAACAGCAGTGATATAGACAACGCGATTGTGGACTTCGAACCAGGAGAACCAGTCGAATGTGACATATGGTTAAGATATACGTTTGTAGATAATGACAATATCGACATCTTTGTAACTGAAAAAAGGATGGTAATTACCACTCTATTTTCAAAAAATTAAATGTAGTGCTTCTCTTGCACTGACACTTTATTTTTACCTCTTCGATTGAAACAGTAAAGATGAATAAACTGAAGTCTTTGTGAAAGCCGCATGTCTTAAGTTCTCAAATTCTTTTGGAATTATGTTTCTGTGTGCTACAGGGGCTGAGATGTTTTGTAGATGGTTAATTTCTGGGAAAACTTCAGTTTTTCAAGGGTAATTCCAAACATGACCTTAGGTTTTGGGGAGCTGTTGAGCCAGGCGCTTTAGGCCTTGATGGGTTAAAGCCCTTTTCACACTGAACACAGCAGTGTGCAGCGCACTCTCGTCAACTCCATTCATTGTGTATGTGGTGAGGGGTAAGTAACTCGTAATGGAGCATGGGTGGGCTGCGCTGCACGGCTGGGGACATCTGTTGCAACGGCAAGTCACCTCCAATTACAAAATGGAACAGAATGGTCAAGCGAGGTAGCGGGTACGTGCAACTCATGCACATGTGCTTTGACACAAATGACTTGGAAAAACCGTTGAGCAGTGTTGGCCTATTAATTCAGTCTCAAAATGGAAGGGAAAATGCACAGAAAAACAAAACAATGCATATGAGACAGTTTCTGCCTCATTAGCCCTCATTACAGCATTGCAAGACTTCAAATTCAGTTCATTCCATGCCATTGTCAACTACGATTTTTTAAAGGACAGGACTTCACAAGCACACGTTTCTTACTTTGAAAGATAAAGACAGTTGTTCCCCAAATTTATGAAGGCCTCATCAACTTGCTTGGAACATTGCACGGCCATACAATGAACATGCCAAAGAGAGCTTGGGGGTGAGGGGGGCAGTTTACGTGTGCCCTCGTGTCAGTGTTAGCAGTAACACAGTACAAATTGTGGCTCTTAGTCTCTGACTTGTTGGCCACCCCTTGGACTAGTTCTTTACTGATAATAATCATTCCTGTAACAAAAGGTCATTTCTATCGCACTGTGCTTTGTAGGAGTTACCCCTACATTGCACAACCTCAAGAAGATTCTACTTTGAGATATTTAACTGTGCTGTTTGTGCCCACTCATGTTTTTTTTTTCAGTCGCACAAAAATAATCATCGGCTCTTGATAAGAGTAATGGAACGCATGTGATCTTCACTTTCGTCTTTGTTTTCTATCCTGTTTTTCTTGTCTCATTAGTGCTAAACTTCTTTGACAAGAAGAAAATGTGTGATATCACCCGCAAGCGTTGTCGAGTCACAAAATGGCACATGGCACATGTCCGGATACGTGCAACCAATCCATCCAGGCTAGTAGGCGTGTGTCTGTTAAATGAAATTTTGAATTCTGATGTGGCCTGGTCTTATGGTATCTGACATTTAGGGCTGGTCAATATATGACAGCTGGCAAACAAGGAAGACTGATTTCACACAGGAAAAACATGAGCTGGCCCGTGATCCAGCGAAAGCAATCAATGAGTTGCCGCGGGGGTGCTAAGGCTGTGGACCGTGGAAGAAAGTCTTTGTGATGGCAGGCATTATAAAATAAAAAAATAAATAAATCAAATCCTCTGAGAACACAAAGCAGCAGAAAGTGATCTTAGGAGGTCTATTAGTGTCTCTCACAGATGTGATCCTTTTGTAAACATGCACGCCTGGCTGATTTGCAACGTAATGCACACCCTTTGAGCATTAAACGGCACCAAACTATTTAGCAAATCAACTTTTTCATCTGCAATAATAGTTCAGCGAGGCAGACTGGGAGCCTTTATTGCATGGTGCAGTGCAATTACTGCATTCAAATTTTATGCGCTCCGGCAAGCAAGCAGAGTTCAGCTGGGTTCGCAAGGGTACAGTTTGAAAAGGTTAGCCCCGATCTGGCGTGTGCATCTCAACAGGTGTGTAGTTGAGATGCTACTAGATGCATCAGCAACATGCATAGCTGGACATCACACCAGTGCAACATAACGTAACCCTTAACTTGAAAGTAGTACTCAGAAAATCTGGTGCAGTGCTGTGGAATTGGAGAACAAATACGGTAAGTATTGAGATTGTATCAACAGCGCCTCTCTGTTGGTTGCAACCTAGTATAGCACTTTTTTGCATCAATTGCTTCAAGATGTATTCACACAATTTCCCATAATCGATAGGATCCTGATGACCAATTAATTATTTTTCAGTTCTTGTGGAAAGGGTAGGAAAAGTGGCCTTTTGTAAGAGTGAGGGAATGTTTCATTCTTAGGTTGCTTTGACTTCTTTGGTCCATTAGATGTCCCTTATGTTGCTTCCACCAAAGCACCAACGTTCCAAATCTATTTCGGAACAATTTGAAGGACAGCCTTAACACTTCACGCTTTACCCCGCCCATTTTGACGGAGAATTATGTGATCACCCATCCCCAAAAAATGTTTTCCTTTCATGGACATGTCTTGTAAAGATATTTTTGGAGCTCACTTCCTCCTTAAGACGAAAGACGTAGTGTTTGAAGGTAATAAAAGTACCCATCAACTATTGATTGTGTTGAAAATACTGGCCATTATTGGACCAACAATTCTTCACTTAGCCTTGTTGTTCTTTTATGATCCGGCTTCTGTTTTCTGTCGGCTCCATGGGGACATGGCCTAAGTTTCCTGTTTATTTTTTTTTTCTGTCCTTGATGGTTCCTTCTTTGTGTTAGCTGTCCTTGTGAAGTCAAATCAAGTCCCTTTCCTAGTGTTTGTTTTTGTACTTTGAACATTGCTATTTTGGATTTCTGTTTATTTCGTATTTTCTAATTAATGCAAGTACTTGGTTTGCCTTTTTTGTTCTTTTGAACTTTCCAGTAGTTGAGTCCCCAACTCTGTCAAAGCTTAACATAGTGATTCTGTATTGTTCCAGATGATTTACATGCCACAGTTGTGCTGTTATGTTGAGCTTTAGGTTTCTATTTGCAATGTAATAGTGATGGTATTTAGGTAGATTAAGTCAGGTTAGGTCCCTACTGAAGGTGCAGCCACCAAATGCAGTCCACCGCCGTTCAAAATGAGTGCTACAAGAACCTTTGATAAGTCATTCTGTCATCTTCATCAAAACATTATTCTATTTGTCACACTATGACCAAACCACTCTTGAGTTTGTTAAAAGGGAAATGAACCCAGACATATTTTTTTTTCAGAAATATGTTCTCAGCAGGCCCACTAGTTGAAACACGACATTCTGATTAATATTGCTTTTGTGGAATATGAGTTAAGGAGCAAAATCCACCCTTTTTTAGCCATCTCAGGCAGTGGCCATTTTGTCACTTCTGTAAACTATAAATGACATCACAGTGTCTCAGGGCTAATGACGGCTCAACTTCAGAAAACAGGTAAGCCGTGAGTGGCCGTTACTTGAGCCCTGAGACACTGTGATGTCATTTATAGTTGACAGAAGTGACAAAATGGCCGCCCCCAGAGATGGCTAATAACGGGTAGATTAACACTTATTCCACAAACGCAATATTTATCAGAATGCCTTGTTTCAACTATTGGGCCTGCATAGAACATATTCTTGAAAAAATGTGTTTGGGTTGACTTCCGCTTTAAGCGTGGTCTCAGACCAGTTGAGTTGGTCCACATCCAAGCTTGATTGACAGCGTTCATCCAAAAAAAAAAAAAAAAAACTGCATGCACAAGGGGGAGCAAAATGTAAGATAAAAACACGCTCAAAAATGCCAGTGACTCAATGACTTCAGCATGTTTGTAACAAGCAACAATAAAAGCTTCAAATATAATAAGTCCAATCTTGTATGTGCCCCTTGAAAATGGGAAATGGAGTGTTTATCTTACCAGGAACAACAAGTGCAATTTGAATGTCACAAACGAGGTGTTCACAGTTCAAACTGCATCAAAGGGTCATGTTCTGTGATGTTTAGCCGCCTCTTAATGGTGAAAAAGAGATATTGTGCTGCTCCACTTTTGCCATGGCTTTGGAGATGAACAGTACATGCCCTCAGTTTAAGAAGTTTAAGTGAAGTGTCTGTCAGTCAAGGGTAAGAAACTCATTACCCTTTTGAAGAATCGCCTGGCTGGTCTATCAACCGAGGTGCTATGTCTCCTTGTCCATCAGGCCATGTACTAAATGCAGATCGAATGAACTAGTTGAAGCCGACTGTACCTTGTATTTAATGGCAATGTGTTCATGGGTGTTGATGGAGCTAAAAGCCATTATGTGATGGGGAAACCGTAAATAGTTCACACGGACTTGACCTTTGATCAAAGAACTTTGAACATGTTGTTGCCATGACTTTCATTTGAATCGTATTTTGTCTTCAATTTGTTTTATTCACAAGCACTGACAGATAACGATTGTGCAGTTTTATTACCTTCAAACACTATGTATTTCGTATTAAGAAGTCAGCTCCAAAAATGTCTTTACAATAATATGTTCTATGCAGGCCCACTAGTCGAAACATGGCATTCTGATTAATATTGCATTTGTGGAATATGAGTTAAGCAGCAAAATGCACCCGTTTTTATCCATCTCAGGGGGCGGCCATTTTGTCACTTCTGTCGACTGCTCAGAGCTCAAGTAACGACCAATCACGGCTCATCTGTTTTCTGAAGCTGAGCGATGATTGGTCGTTACCTGAGCCCTGAGCAACTGTGATGTCATTTTCAGCCGACAGGATGTGGCAAAATGGCCGCCCTCTGAGATGTACAAAAACGTATGGATTTTGCTGCTTAACTCATATTCCACAAACACAATATTAATCAGAATGTCGTGTTTAGACTAGTGGGCCTGCATAGAACATATTCTTGTCAAGAAAATGTTACAGTGCAAAAATATATTTACAGTGAAGCTTGCAGTGAAGCAGAAACAGCACTTTTCACAGGGAAAACGTCCATCAACTATTGAAGTATTACTCAGTATGATAAAAAGTTGTGCTTATTTGACAAGACATTCAGAAGGTTCCAAGGCTGGTTTCTTTGCTCTTTTGGCAATGCTTTAAATAGAAAACTGCGATAATAATAATTGTGGATTTACCTTTTTTTTTTCCGAAATAAGAAAAGTGATCATTTCCAGCCAGCAGAAGGACAGGATTTGAAAGGCAACAAAGCAATTTACATCTTTTGTGGAGTCAGTCATAAGAGTGGCACTTTAGGTCGTCAAACATACCTATATTTAGAATCATATAATTTCAGTGAAGAAATACAGTACAATACAACTTTATTTATATAGCGCATTACACAACAGCTATAGCTGTAACAAAGCACTTTACAGTACAACAACAAAATAGCTATAATATAACAAGTGAAAGCAATAAATTACAATAAATTGGTCATTCTTTCAAAAATTTCAATTGCAGTTCAAATAATCTAAACACACCATAATATGCGCTTCCTTTGACAATAATTGTTAATTATTATTCATCAAAGCACTCGCTAAATTCCAAGCTATTATTACATTAAGTTAAATGAAAATTTGAGATTTTCTGGGGGAGTTTTTGCATCGTTATCCATAATGGTGATTGTCAAGTGAGGCCAGCCAGGCCACGTCAATGCCTGCCGGCAGGTGTCCAAATGACGTCTGCAAATTATGTGGACATTCTAACTGGCCATTTCCTGCCAACGGAGAACAGTGTCTTCTGCTGTAAAATAATTATTGCACAAGACAAGGTAGCCTACCACGCTGCAAAGAAAGAAAATGCCCTTTAAGCTTTAGCTGCTATAGGTATGAAGGAAGAAAAACAACATCTTCCCTTGACGTCAACCCTACACTGTGGAGCATCTTTACCAGAAAACCCATATGTGTAGAGAGCATAATATAGTACTGGACCAGCAAACAGCTACTTTGGGAGCAATTATAGCATCTTCAAATGCAATTCAGGCAGAAAGGATCTATGGACTTACAAGGCCATTGGGATGTTGTTGCTAACATAATATCGAAGAGGGTTCCTATGTTAAACATGCAACTTGACCAGAATTTGGATTGCAGTGTATTTAAAGTCCGATATATTTTCACTCAACATACAAGTATAGCACTGCTTCATCACTCACTCTTGCTTAAACAGCAACACATTAACCAACCGACAGCCAGCCGTCCTGCTTGTGTGACAGCACAGAAATGAAATAAAGTGTTCCTCCTTTTTTAATCAAGCTCATCCACAAACCCTGTGGTGTGCACAACTGCATGGAGGAAGTGCATGTAGTGCCTGGCATAATTAGAAAACCTTGTTCTCACAAGACAAGGCAGCAAGAAATTGACTTCCTGTCGTCACATAATGTAATTATAGCCCACACGTACCTAACATAATGTGTGCAAACGGGCTGATGTGTGAAGTCGTGTTAATGTGAGGCTGAATGCTAAAAGATAGACTGCACTGGCATTTAAACTGTGAGGTTTTCACGATCAGTCTGGCGAGAAGGAAGTAGAATCACTTCATCACAGTGGAATAGAGTCAAAACTGCCTTTGATGTTGGAACGTTATTGAATAAATGTTTACATCGACAAAGGCCATTTGACTTAATTTCCTTGATAGAGAGGGGTGAAAAGAATTAAGGATTGGTGAATGTTATAATGATTTCCAAGAAGATGGGAGAGGTGTTCTCTGAAAATTCTGAACTCATGCTTGGCTACGGGCGACTAGACAGCACATTTGCCTCATGGTGCAGAAGTCGTGGGTTCGAATCCAGCCCTGGCCTTTCTGTGTGGAGTTTGCATGTTCTCCCCATGCCAGTGTGGGTTTTCTGCGGGTACTCCGGTTTCCCCCCCACATTCCAAAAACATGCATGGTAGGTTAATTGGACACTCTAAATTGACCTTAGGTGTGATTGTGAGTGTGAATGTTTGTTTGTCGCTGTGTGCCTTGTGATTGGCCAGCAACCAGTTCAGGGTGTACCCTGCCTAGTGCCCGAAGACAGCTGGAGTAGCCTCCAGCACGCCCGCGACCCTTGTGAGGATGGCAAATTAGCTAAGCCTCATTAACCTGTATTTATACTTTTTGTAAATCGTTTTGCTAAGTGGTGTGCTGTGATTTCTTTCCCGATATGAAATATGCGCCTTGGCTCGATAAAAGTTGAAAAACACTGCTTTAAATGATGGTGAAACTATGAGGAAACTTTAACTTTTGAAGATGAGAGATTTTTTTTTCCGGCTTTGGTGAGATCACAAGTACTATTACAAATAATTATTTTTATGAAAGGTATCCCAAAGGTTTCCGGTCTGAACAAGACAAGAGGCTGATCTGTCTGATCTGAGCTTGATCTTCTGATCTTTTACCACGTTTCAACATAATCCCCCTGGAATTCAATGCATTTGTTCCATCGATGCTCAAGTTGCACAAGTCCAGCTAGGAACCAGGTTTGATCACACTCCTCAAGGAATGCCTCTATCATGTCTTCATCCATATCACAACGCTGACCATACAGATCATGTTTCAGTCTGGGGAGCAGAAACCCAAATGTTTCTGTCTGATGGGGCCAAATTTGATGAAGAGGGAGGGTAAAGAAGGATCCAGTATTCACAGTCTCCAGCAGTCCTCGTTGAAACCTAGCTGGGGCATTTTCTTGCAACAACCAAACACCACGTTGATCCCTGGTGACTGAGCAGCACCATGTAAGTCATATAAAGAGTTGGCCTATCTGCTGTACAAAGATAGTAGTGGTGTGTACAGAGTATTTAATTTCAAGGTGAGTCCGGAAACTTTTGGGACACCACTCGTATGCGATCCAAATACTGTGATTTGTATTCTTTGAGCATCAATGATGGTATAATGGTTGTTGGCCTGACTTGGGCTCAGACAGCTTGAGGTCAGTTCCCATTCAGTGATGGTGTGAGTGAGTGTGAAAGGTTGTCCTTCCCTATACTTCACCAACAATGCAAGGGGAAAAAAATCATCATCAACCATTTCTAAATTGGGCGACAAAGAAGGCCAGAGCTGGGATTCGAACCCAAGATGTTCAGACTGTGAGCCAGATGTGCTAACTATTCTTCCATGCTGTTGTCAGTTTTGAAATATTTAAGTTGAAGGGAAATTGCAATACTCTGAAGTTTAGAGAATGGCTACAATCAGGTCGCTGTGACAATGTCAGCGTGATTATAGGACATCCACAAAGCGTAAAATGCACCAGTGGTGCACCTGTCAGGCGAGCACTCAGATTGATGAAATAGACGTAGTCAGGTCACACAAGGAGTGGCAGGTGTCAAATAAGACAAATTGTGGGCGAGAACAGAAACAAAGCAAAATGTTACTACCGATTCTTGGGTACAAAAAGACAAAGGCGCACATGTGACATAACAGCAATGTGTTGAGTGTTAATTTGTTGCAATGAATTGCAATGTGTCATCAAGAGGTCGCAGCCAGTAATTCAACAGGGGGTGTGACTGTAATAAACCCGGTGGTTAAAAAAAAAAAAAAAAAAAATGGTTTTAGAGGTAGATAGAGTGTGACATCAAACAGTCTGGCAGGCTTTTTCAAAACAAGCCAGGTCACGCAGACGTGAGCTGTCCGGTTGGCACCAACCCGCCCACTCCACTGCCACCGTGAGTGAATCAACGACACTCAAGCCATACAAAATTAGACACCATCAGAGGTCCAACACCGTTTGAAACACCATCTTTTATTTCAGTCTCTGATGCTGCGACAGCGTAGAGACTCCATGCCAATCTCATTGGGCTTTGATACTCTGAAAGTAATCAATCAGTGAAAAAAAACAAATCAGCTGAGCCGGGACAACATTCCAAATCCTGATGTCCTTATAGCTACTAATCATCTTCCATGCTTTGTAGCTGCTGGCAAGAATTTGACATCGAGAAGGGATGGCTTTTATTTGACAGTGGTGCACGTGTGAGTGAGCGATGGTTGTCATGCAAAGACAGCCAAGGGAGTGCGGTTCACTGAACCACTCGACACACTGGAGTGGGCAGAAGCAAAACACAGAGAGACTAGGATAGATGACATAGTCAGTTGTAGCCTTCTAGTTTTCATTTATAGACAGAGCAGATGAGTGTAGGAAGTAGACTGTAAAGGGCATTAGTAGCATTAGTGTCCCTTTGTGACTGTTGATTGTTACCTCTTCAATTAGTTTCAGAACATAACATGCTGGCACTGTAACATGCGTGCTTAGTAAGATCTCAATGGAGAATAAAAACGAGCAACGATTATTGTATACATGCCTCTCCTTGACAATTTAAGTTAGCAATGTTTCAGTTAAAATAAGTTACGATTTTAATTTACCTTATAAAATGGTTGCTGATTGGGTGCCAGCAAATATATTTGAGTGGCAGTGGGAAAAATGCGATTCTGAGAAACTTGATTGAGAAGTCAACATCTTGGTCGCAATTTCAACCAAAGCACAGTGTGATGCACCATGCCCTCTTTCGGCGACGTCTATCACATAGTCAAGCTATGTTAGATTTATTCATCCATTCATTCAGATTTCAGTCACATGCAGTGTTGGTGACCTTAAAATTACAATGCTCGTGGTATTTGAGAGCTGCACAAGAAACTAAAGATTGGAACTTGATATATTTTCTAACAACAAAATGACCAGGTTTGAGTAATTAAGAGTCTGAATAGTGGCTGCCAAATGGGAACGGGCTAGCAAAATGCAATCTACAAGAATGAAATAGAATTACAAAGAGCAGACACCTCTGGAAAGGTAAAACAAGTGTCTGAATTGTAATTGAACTGCCACTACCTGATTAAAGTAGGATGACATAAGACAATTGGGTGGTAACATCTTTGATTCTGGGGCATGGGAGCAAAGTTTCATATTGGCCGAAACCAGAGTGAAGAGAGAAAATGTCTTGGGGAAACAAAGGAAGAAATATGCGGTGTGCCACATGTTTTTCTCCATCCAGGCGATTTTTTTTGTTCTTGGAGAATGACAAAAGTCATGGGTAGAATAGATGTAGGGAACTACCGAAACAAAAACTATTCCTCTGTCTAAATTTTCTGCAGATTGGCACATATTGTGAATGCGAAAAAGCTACTTTATGATACATGTACAAGGTGACCATATTTGATTTCCAAAAAAGAGGACACTCGGCCCCGCCTCAAGGTACTGACATGATACTCAAAGATGCCATACATAAGTTTGCGATATGGGTGATGCATATTGCAATATCGATATTGCAACATTTAACATGTACCTAAAGAAATTACATCTTTATTATCTAATGAATGAAATATTTTCATCAGCGCATATTTTTCACCAGACAAAAAATATATATAGACTAGACGGGACTAAAACATCCATTAATAAACAATAACCGGGACTAGATCAATGTGCATTTTCATGGACGGATGACGACAAGACGAAAGTGTAGTTCATTAAATAAAGACAACAACAATCGTAATACACCTCTTGGTCCAGTGATTTCAACCACAGCGGTGAAATAGACAAATGTCGTACTGCTTGCTAATTCAACTGGGGCTTCGTTGCATCCCATTTCCAAAACAAACTGTTTTCTATGGCACTTGCACGCTTGTAACTGAGCGCCACACCACAGACTCATATGCGCTCCACAAACACAGTGCCGCTACTTTTCTTCTCTTCCAAGTTCTTACCAGTGTCCACGTCACTGCCGGTAACAGTGCACTTTGCCTCTCATGGTGGGGGGAAAAAAAAAAAAAAAAACATTCTGCCTCTCATTTCCAGTGAAAAACACTTATCTACAATTTTGGAAATGTTTTTAATTTTCACTTTAAAACGATGTCTGTAACGCGAAAACATGATTCATGTAAAAATAAGAAAATGAAAAAAAAAGGAGATAAGTACTTTTCACATCTCAGCGACGACATGCTAATTGGTCCCATGAAAAACAATTAAACACGGACATTTAAATGGATTTATTAAAAATAACAAAAACAAAAAAACAACAAGGGGCACGCAATGCAGACATGTTCAGGCAAAAGAGGACATTTGGTCACCCAAATCATGTACATTACTAAACCTCCAGAAAGTTTCAAGTTAATAAACTGTGTTTTTTATGGTCCGTAACCAACCAACAAACAGCAATCAAAACAACGGTACTTTTGTAACTATAGTTCTATGAGTCCCAAATGACTTTCTCCAGATTTTATAGTGTGGATGTCGCCACCCCCGACTCTCTGGGCGTGGTCTTTGGCTCTTTGGAAGCTTCTCAGTGAAGTTTGTGTCTGGGATTCCCTGTGCCTTCGCTGGTATTAGTCGTTTTGTGCTTTTAAGCCCCGCCTCTGGCAGCCTGAAGGGACGTCGTAGAAATGTTCCTCTCGCTGCCACGCTTTTAGACTTGTCAGAAGTAAAAATGTCACCAATGTCATGGTTTCTTCAGATTAGCTCAAAAAGGTAAGGATGTAACCTGGTCTTAAATTGGTTAAAGTCACCGTAGCGATTCTTGATTTGAGGACATTGCAGAAGTGGTAGCAGTGAGAGGGAGCTATTGGGGTAAACCACTTTCATCACTTTCATCCATTCACTGATTCGCTCATGAAAAGATCAACCCTTCTGGATCATAACATGATGACAGCCCTGGAAATACACATTGTGCGGTGTCTTGTAAAGTTAGTGTCAAAGCTAGGCACAATGATGACATCATCCTTGAAAGGCTGTGGGGTATCGAGAGGGAAGATGAATACACAAGGAGACAATACACACTGGGCCATGTTCCACCACTTTTGTAGGTCAAAAACATGTTGATGGATAAGCTTTACAAGCAGGAATGTTTTCAACTTTTGAGTTGTGATCATGCAATGACATTTTATAGAGGATTGCACAGCAGCAACGGGACGTCCAGTTGCAAGAAAAACTAGGAGAACCCTTTGGAATTTCCTGGATAATTTGGTCATGAAATGAGATCGTATTTCCATCATTCATGTCACAAAAATAGACAAACAGTGTCTTTAAATGGGAAGTGAACGCAAACATTTTTTTTTTTCAAGACTATGTTCTATGCAAGCCCACTAGTTGAAACTAGGTATTATGATAAATATTGCATTTGTGGAATAAGAGTTAATAAGAGTGATTTCATTTTCAGTCAACAGAAGTGACAAAATGGCCGCCCCCAGAGATGACAAAAAAACGAGTGGATTTTGCTGCTTAACTCATTTTTCACAAACGCAATATTAATCAGAATGCCATGTTTCAACTAGTGGGCCTGCTGGGAACATATTCTTTAAAAAAAAAAATATTTGGGTTGATATCCGCTTTAACTAATTATAGGCAGATAATTGCATGTTTTCGAGATAGCGGCCACTCTGATTATTCACAATCTCATTGTGTAACAGGCGTAAGAAGTTAACTTTTTTAGCTTTGTTACGCACTAAGTTAGCGTTCACCCAGTGATTCTATACCATTTGGCAGCTTTGGTGTTGCCACAAAAACGCCAGCCCGTTCGCAGTTGTGCTTTTCAGAGGGTTCGTTTGATGGGCAAAATACACATTTTACGTTGCAAACAGCGAGGCGGAACCACTTATTTCGAGCCTTACACACGGCATGTAAATGTTACAGTTCAGCACATACTGTAACACTCCGCACTAGTTAACATCAACTTTAATACTGCACAGGGAATTGCTTACAACATGCAGAAAATCTCTTCAATTCCCCAGAGAGACTGTGAGAGTGCTGCTGTTTTGGTTAGCAACAAAGTTCAGGAGTTAATTTGATGTCCATTTGTGATGAAAAGCATCGACAGTTCTGTTAGAGGTTACTACTGAGTTTGGAAGAGGCATTCATTTGTTCATGTGGTTACAAAGCAATGCAATGGGTCTTGAAGAAGGGAAGCTCTAAAACAAATACTAGTAGCTCAAAGCAAATGAGTCCATCACTAAAGAAGCAATTATGACACAGCCCCCAGTTTTCATATATGTATCTGTTGGAGTATAATATTGCAGCCCAATTTGCCTTTCAACTATGGTACTTTAAACAAAATTCTCTTTAGTCTTGCAACAGCAGCATAAATTAAAGTGTGAGTACCGGTCAAAAGTAAAAATGAAATGAGGAAAGCTGTTGATAAACACACACTGTTAATTCTCCCTCTGTCTTAGAATCAAAATGAGTGATGTTTAATAAAAGTTGAGTATGAGAACTGAGAGCGTGACAAATATGGAAGTAGGGCAGGTTACAATGAAAATGAATCAATATGTTCGGGCAGACTCGTTCAAATCAACAGATGGTGGTTGACACAGAGTGAGAGTATGACGGGTGCGCCACAAGGATAATCTCAACAAGGACAATAGAGACAAAGAGTAGACGGATGATGGTTATTATGAAGGAAATAGCAATGATGTGGCAGTTGTGGTTTGAATTTAAGACCCAAGGGATGAAAGGCTGACAGGTTGGTAGGTAAAAAAAAAAAAAAAAAAGAAAGAAAACAACCCTTGGGGAATTTCCACTTTTAGTGGGTGTCATTAACTGTCAGTCGGCCTATCTCCCTGCGCAGGCCTGGGCCTCCAGATAGAGGCATGTAATTGTCTGGAAGGTCAAGGGAAACCAGCTGATAGTTTGAGGAAAGATTAAGAGAGGAAAATATGGTGAGAAAACAGCTATTTTAGAAATCAGGTGGGGATGAATAAAGGAAGCAAGCCTTACAAGCATCGTGGAAAAGTATTGAGGCAGTGCAACGCAGGCCCAAAACAAAGTAATGACTTCAAACTAGGAGTCAAAACTCCATCCATCCCTTTTCTATACTGCTGGTTTTCATGAGGCTCACGGGCAATGTTCCCTCGAAGCTGCACGAATGAACAATAGCGCACTGCTCTCACCCTCTCAGCGTACACGGTGATGCTGATGCACACCTCGCAAACACGTTGCATTTCTACTTTCATTTCCACCCTAGTTTAATCTACAAAAGGACACCATTCCCACTTCCCTTACAGTGTCAATAGTACGCCCGAGGGTGTAAACTCAGTTGTTCTACGATAGTTGGAAGCATACATTGACACACGTGCAATCACCACTGATGAGACGCTGAAGGTGACACGCGGACCGCTCCATTCAGGAAGTCCGGACATGGGCCTAGATTAAGAGCCCTTAAATAGGGCTCTTTTGCACATTTCGAAGGTCAGGTGACTAGGCATTTTTGTGTTTTAATAAATGATTATGTTTTCCATTATTGATGGGTGGACAATCAGGGACCACAGTGAGACAGATTGCATTGAGACTTAATTATTAAAACGACCTCTGTGTGGAAATAGAAGTAACAAAGTGAGTCTTATTTTATTTGTGTCAGAAATCTTTATACAATGATATTTCTATTTTGATGTACTGTATAGGTGGTTTGAATTCATGTAAATTATGATCTCATGTTTTGGACAGGTGGGATACTGCTTTTGAATCATATCCAAGGGCCTTAATTTTGGAAAGAAGATCACTTTTATCAAAACGCAGAATAAGGGTTTGAGTGTCCATGGGTACCGTAAGCAGTGTAATGGTTCACATAGCGGACTTTCATGTAGCTTGCATGTAATCAATTTCCACTCACTGTATTCATTCATAACCTTCAGCATTTGCTGTAACCTTGAATGAGATGAGTCCGACAGAAAATTGGATGGATTGATAGATGCAGGGTCGGATGGACAGATGGGTGGATGAAAAAACATTTATCGGTCTTTTGTGCGACTGCAAGTAGGGGCAAAGAAACAGAAATGACTGGTAGCATTCTGCATTTAGAAACATCCTAACTTAGACAAAGTGGCCCCTACGGAGCAGCACTTATCCACTTCAAGTGAAAAAAGTCAGACTGAGCTGAGCGGGAAATCGGCAGCTCTCGAGAGAGAATGAAGTACTTTCGAAAAGATGAGAAAGCTCAAGGATGATATCAGGGAGATATAGATTGAAAGCAATGAGAGAGACATTTCAGAAGAACTGTGGCAAGCAATGTGTGAAAGTTGAAGAGTTGTACCCAAGGGGAGCCAAAGTTCCCACAGCTGTGCTCTATATCAGTCCAGGGAGAGAAACCAAGGAATCAATAAAAATTAGTGTGCCAGTGATTGCCTGCAGCCAGGTTCATCCGTCTACAGCCAATATATTAATTTGAACACCAAAAATAGGTTATAGACGGGTGCACGTAAGCGGTGCTCCGGTGCGCATGAGCACTGGAAATTGAATATTGCACCCCAAGTCAAGGCCATCACCACACTTTTGCACACGAAGAATAGGTCAGGCCAGCCTCAATTCAAAGCTAAGTCAGCTGTCACAAGAATTGCTTCCGAGGTCCAACTTCAAAATCAAAGCAACGTAAGGAATTATCCATAATATCCATCTACAGTAATACTTCTTTTGCTTGTATTTTGAAGTTGATCCTTGCGACGCATTCCATAGGAACCTATGAACAATCGTTGTGGTGGCTGGCTTGACTCGGCTGGCTCCCTACTAACGTCCGAATCGGAGGAGGGCCGCCGCCAAGACGGTTCTCCGTGTCGCTGCGCTTCGACAGTCCGTCAAAATGTCTTTATGTGAAAAGCAGTGCACTGTGTAAAAAAAATAATGGGCACTGGACTGCTGCCCTAGAGAACTGTGCCAAGTAAGATCACTGACAGGGTCCCACACTGCAAGTCGGAGGTGGACGATTAGTTTTATTTACTTTTTTTTAAACAGCATATTTTGTTTTATAAAACTGCCATTGTGTAGCATGACTGACCCGCCCTGAGCTATTCTATTTACAAAATCAGGGATCCCTTCCTTCATGAACGCCGAACACTGTCTGGGGTCCCCGATGCATTGCACTGGTTGCACCGTCGATATTTACGGCACTGGGCCTAGAGAACCAGACGGCATGCCTGGGTCTTGTTGATATATGACTGTCGCTTTGCATTAGAGATTGTTTACTTGTATTGTTAGAAGTAGAGATGAACTGTGTTAACCGACACTGGTTTTCCCAAGTGTCCCTGAGCCCACGTGGCAACATCCTTTACACAATGCTGCTGATTTTTAATGCAGTGCTGCCTGAGGGATTGAAGGTCACAGGTTTTCAATGTGCAGACATTACTTCAGATTCTCTGAATCTTTTGATGATATTTTGGGCCATAAATGACGGAATCCCTAAATTCCTTGCACTGTACTTTGAGAAACATTGTTAAATTGTTGTACTACTTGTTCATGCAGTTGTTCACAAAGTGGTGAACCTCGCCCAATTCGTGCTTGTGATCAACTGAGCTTTTCGGGGAACCTGTTTCAGATTAGCCTATTCACCTGTGTAATGTTACAAACAGGTGTTTATTTATTTGTTCATTATTATTATTTTTTTTAGCATTCCTCAACTTTGCCACTCTTTTGTTGTTCCTGTTTCAGCATTTTTGGAATGTGTTGCAGGCATCAAATTCCAAATGAGAGGATGTTTGCAAAACAACAATGTTCATCACATTTAGATCTTATCTTTGTAATGTATTTAATTGAATATAAATTAAAAATGATTTGCAAATTATTTTATTCAGTTTTTATTTACAATTTTAAACAACATTCCAACTTCTGTGATGTTTAAGAAATGATAAGGAGGTTGAAGTATGTCGGGACCACACAGGACTGGACAAAGGCAGAGGACAAAAATCCACAATGCTTCCTGACAGTATTGCACTCTGTAATCTGACGTCAACATATCAAAGAAATAAATAAATAGGATACCCATCTACTCATCCTGCACATCTAGGGGGATGGCCACAGAGGATAGAGCGGTATAAGAGGAAAGCCATGAAAGCAACATACACACACAGATACACACAATGCTGATATCCGCAGACCTGTCAAATGATTCAGTGCATACTGAGCAAAGAACACAGTTGGCTGCGCAGGGATCATAGCCTTCTTGTCTATCCATGGTAAAAGACTACCACCTCCTCCTACAAAGGCAGTCCCGAATGCGTGCTTAATTACGTCTGTGCTTATCTTATCAATGGTGTCCACAAGGTCCGCAATTAAATACACTCACTTCCCCAACACACTCCACTTTTATCCTGTGTGGATCTGAGCTTGCGCTGCTTCCTACTGAAAGCATTTGTAGTGTAGCTGTTCAACACTCACACTGGAGAGCTACAGTGCTGGTTGCAAACCTGGTTGAATGTGAAGGCTGCGTCAGGAAGAGAATCCAGCATGAATTACAAATCAGGAATGTTTGAAAAAAGACTTAATAGAGAAGAGTGAGGTTTTCTTGTATTTGATCAAATTCATTTTAGACTAGGGATTCACAAACTGTGGTGGATTGATGGATGGAGTGCATTGTTGCTGGACATGATTTGTTGAAAATTGCAGCAGCTCCAATTTCCAATGCTGCTAAGTGCATAACTAAGTGCAAAACAGAGTGGTGTAAGCGTACAGTAGTTATGCAGTACTATCACATCGGTGAAATGATTGAGATTGCTTTGGAAAGGCTGGCTTCAACATTGTCATGTTAGACTTTGCTATGTGCGCTAAGGTTTATTGCCGATACTATGAGCACAGTGCTCTTTTTTGTTTCCTTTTTTTCGGACTGGAAAGAAATCTCATCAAAACTGTGGTTGTAACTGTTTTGCCTAACACACTATAATTGGTGTGCCCTGACCTTTATCCACAACCTTATCTCTTGGCACTTGTTCTCACGGTGTACACGCTCAAGCCTTCAGGCTGTCTGCCCCGAGGGCCCTTTCTCTCGAGACAGACTCTGCTCTCGAGCCCCAGGGCATTTTGTCCGGCTACCATCCCATGAAAAGCCTGCCAAACCCAGCTGTTCAAACCATAAAGGTTAGATTGCTTGCCAACTCTCACATCAAAATAACAGCATGGTATCTTGAACTAATACTAAATAAGAACAGTAAACCCACAGGCCGCCTAGTTGTTGCACTTAAATGACAACAGGACACAGTTTGATTCAAATCCCTAGGCAATCAAAAGCTAAATATCAAAAACATCTGAAGCCTGTTCAACATTTAATCCGTTCTCTTCTGGTTTCAACCAATGACACCGGAAAAGAGACGGAAATTTCAGGTCAGATCAAAAGAATGTATCCCGTCAGGGATCCTCGGATTGTTCATGATACTGTCGAGTAGCTGTTCTCGGAAATGTGTAGAACTGAATAATCAGGTCAGCTCAAGTGATAGTTAACTGACTTTTGAAGGTGGTGAACTTTATTTGAATCTCGGAATTTAAGTAAGAAATACTTTTGGGAGTCATGTTATGATCTCCATTATGGTTTCAAGCACACAATTTGAACATAAGCCTAGAAAACAACATCCAAACAAACTAGCACATATCTATGCAGTGGAGGACACAGAACACAAGATGATGAATTCATTAAATCTGCCAAAAGTAAACAAAAAGACAAAGAGGCTTGGTAGTCTCCATTTAAGAGGTGTTTTTCTTTATGTTTAAAGTGTGAATACAATCTAATATGAACTATTACAGAGATCAACAGGAAAAATGATTAGGGTGTAAGGATACACTGCTCAAAGGTGAAATTACTGCATATTTTAGCCACCCCTTGCGTCCTTCTGAGGGGCCTGATGAATTACCCAACATCAAACTGCAATAACTTAAGAGGAACAAAAGCAGCAGGCAATGCCAGAGATAAGCGGATACAAGAGTGCACATTCAACACAGTCACAAATGAGTGGGAACAAAAAGGACATGTAAGAGCAGGTGTGTTCACCAGAGATGGTGCTGAATGCGAGTATGACGTATGTGGGTGACTGTGCTAACCAAATGTAATGTAAAAGAAACCTGGCAACAACTGGCGCTGTGGGGGATCTCATGACGCAAACTCTGAGTAGGCACAGTTATCACAGATGGAGTATAATGGAAGGGATGTTGACGCATTAATGTGTTAAAAGAGAGGGTCTACAGAAGTGTCCCCACATGAGGACATGGGTCAGTGTATGTGATTATGCACTGAGATGAGCCCTTTACCCTTTTTTGCCGGTCCGTCCTCCATCCTCGAGATGGGTACCCTTCCATCATCGTCCCGCTGTCCTTGTTCATAAAAATTATTGTCCTCCAACCCTGTCCGTCCTTGTCCTTTTAAGTTGCTCCTGATGCTGCGTCATCAGCAGGTAAAATGGTGTACAGTGTGTGAAACGCTTTGAGTACCAAAGGTAGAAAAGTACTATACAAGTGACAGCCCATTTACCATTTACCACAGTGCTTCCGTCCTTACATTCCGTCGATCTGCCACCACCCCATAATAATGTGTAATACTGCAACACTAAGGTGTGCATTTGCAAAGCTTTTATGTTTTGCCATAAGACATTTTCAGTTTTTATTGCATTTTACAATAAAAATAATTATTGAGGAATAACACAATGTTATTTTAGGAAGATATATAACGTCTCCCACTTCCGGGTCATAGCTTTCAGTGTTCGGCGGAGCTGACAAGACCTGTCAGGGTTGGATAGATTTTTACATGGCCTGCCAGGTTTTGATGGATTTTTACAGTATACAGATGTCCCAGACAAGGAAATACTTCACATGCGAAGGGATAAGGTTTGTAATCAATGTTAACAGTTAATTAACAAAACCAAATTGCTTTGAACCTTTTTCCTCATCAGTGAAATGTCCGTCCACTAGAGGACAGACTATCTGGTTATCTGGCTGCTCTTGTCCTGTGCATTTGTGATATTTGTGATTTGTTATGTGTCCATGACCATGTCTCTGCTATTATTTTGTTTGGTCTAATTAAAATGATTAATACAGTAACAAGTAAAACTCTTGCTTTATTAAATTCCAGTCTGGTTGAACAGCTTTTAATTATACCAGAACAGAAAGAACATATCTGCCTGCTGATGGTGAAGACTAGTCTTATGAATAATTGTGTGGTTGGCAAATAATGTTGTGTTTTACTACCCTGATCAGAACCTACTCAACAAAAGCAGTTTCCGCAGATAGGTGATAAAAAGCTAACAACACTCCACGGGATGTAAAGCAGAGTACAGTATGACGTTGACTTTCAAATAAATTTTCCACTGAGATCAATTGGACTATATTAATTCATTGCACAGGTAAAACTGTTAGAGCCATAAAAACCTATATGAACAAAATAGTAGGCAGCTACAATATATATATATATATATATTTGGGATAGGTGGCCCAGACGATTATCGACTCCAATATTCAGTGTTTTGACGAATATCGGTATTGGCCTTTTTAACATTCTGATGGCCAATAATAAATCAATTTAAAACTGTGTTAACTTCAAGGAAGTATTTATTTAAATTTTCAGTTAACTTTATAAGTTTTTCTACTGACCCTGGCGAACACTATGCACTTTTGGTTTTTGTTTGAAATCAAAACAACGATAAGTGAAATTGGAACATTTCTGTCATTTTTAAATTTTGGAGGACTCATTTACTGTAGAAAACTACTGTATATGGCACTATTGTTTAAGTTTTCATTTAAATTTTGAAGATACACTGATGACCCTGGGAGATCCCTTTAGTATTTGAAATTTAGAATTTAGAATTGAAAAAAAAAAAAACGTACAGTACATTGGCAAACATTTATAATGATAATAAAATGAAAAAAATCAACATTATACAAATCTGAAAAAAATGTTTAATAAACATGCTTAAATATGTTTCAACAAAATGAAGCGTTTTATCAAATTTGGGGAATTTTTATATTTTCCTTTTTGCTGAAAATGAATATCGGCTCAAAATTTCGGTTATCGGCCTCCTTGACAACTAACAATCAGTATCGGCCCTGAAAACCTCATCGGTCTATTATGTTTTCTGAAGCTGAGCCATGATTGGTTGTTATCTGAGCCCTGAGCAACTGCGATGTCATTTTCAGTAAGCAACAAGTGACAAATTGGCCGCCCCCTGAGATGGATTAAAAACAGGTGAATTTTGGTGAATGTTTAACTCCTATTCCACAAACACAATATTAATCAGAATGCCATTTTTGATTAATGGATGTTCATAGAACATATTTTTTAAAAGAACATTTTGAGGGTGAGGTCCTTTAAGGTATATTTCCCCAAAATATTTGTGGAGCTTTAAAGTGTCCAACCTTCTCTACTTTTGTATTATTATTATTATTATTGTATTGTCAAGAAGCGCCCAAAGCACAACAACAGTGCACATGCGCTTTACATTCAAGAAGTGAAGAATGGGAACATGATTATAAAAAGTGTTTCCTTGGCATGAATAACCACTAATCAAATCTTCTCTTCTATTTCCCCTTAAAAGCAGTGCTGTCCACAGCACGTGGGGCGTAATGGATGAGCTCCCCAGCGCAACAGCTTGAGGAGGCTAGGAGGAAATTGATGTCCTTGTCTTGGAAGATTCAGCGTTGGAAGTTGCAAATGTGCACTGAATAAAAGTAAACTATGAAATGTCCCTATTTTTTTCTTGGTGAAAAAAAAGGGGCTCTGAAATAAATGTTTGGAATGAAGCCCACGCAGCTTATGTGTCAAAGGGAGGGAGAGGCGGAAAGGTGCCTCACATTTTTATATTCTGTAAGCCATCCAACATAGCACATAGAAAGAAAAAAATAACACATAGTACATTGAGAAAAAAAAAAGGAAGTTTGGGGCCACTGGAAATCTTGTGGCCCAGGCAATTGCTTGTGTTTGCCTAATGGTATGTCTGATCTTGCCTGGAACCACAAGCCAACTGGAATAGGATGCAGCAGCTCACAAAAGACTAATGAGGACAAGCGCTATGGAAAACAGATGCATGGATTAATAACCACTGTGGTAGAGCTGTAATAGAAACAAATCTTTACTTGCAGTCCCAACAAATATACAGTTGTCAAATAATTACCGGCTAGTTTATATATTGTATTCTGCCGTTATAACTTTAAGATGCAGCATGCGTTTCAAACAAACCGTTGAAACTAAACCTGCCAACTTTTAGGTCTAAGATAGATTAGCACAAAGAGAGTGGTGAATTTGGAATGATAGATTTTTGCACAAAAACACCAGATAAAAGTTCCTCAGTGCTAGCTCGGAACAAGCCAATTGAAAATATCAAAAGCAATGGTGGAATATGCTCCCGTAAGAAATCCTAAGCTTAAAGGTACACAGAAGTGTGTTGGAGGTCATAAGTAACAACTTCCATATCCTTTAACGGAGCAGCCACACTAGAAAACCACACAAAGTGTTGTGCTAACACTATTGCATGTGATTGCATGGAACTCTACTGTTCCATCATAAAATGTTGTCACGACAGATGAAGGATTTTGCAAACACAACTGGCAACATTCCAATCATCTACTCCACTGTCATTTCCAAGAATTCGCAGCATGCCCTCAAAGTATGTGTGTGTGTCTTTAACCTTCTTCCTCACCGTTTGACTACTCTGAATGCACGGTGTGATTGATTGAGTCTTGTCACATGGGAGGAGCTACAATGCATTTGATACTGTAGGTGTGCGCATTTCCGCTGTGCATAGATTTACTGCCGTAGTTACCAATTACATTAATGTTGCGCCGGTTAAATTCCAATTGTTTGTCAAAACAATGGAATATTAAACTTGGGTCCATACGGAAAAGTGTTTGGGTCTGAACATCTCTCCCGCCATGGGGTCGATGAGAAAACATCAATACTGGAGAATGTTGTACTCTTTAAGACTGCACTTTGAAATGCACTAGGCCCATCTCAGTCCATAGTAAACATACATTGTAATTACTAAGTTACCAACTACCAGTGTTTTCAAGTAAGACGGTTTGAGACAGGTTTCAATGGTATTACATGGCACTCAAACGACTTCTGGACTAATGAGAAAACATGAATTTCAATTCATTTGTCGCAAACCACTTGAGGAAACATTCAATCATTAACGTGTGTTTTCTCTTGTTGTGTGCGCCTGTGTGTGTGTATTTGAAACACAAACAGTACACAAGGCTGTTGACTGTGACGTTATCAGATTTCCTGAATAATTTATTTGGTCACCTCAGCAGCCAAGTAGCGTGCATAATTGCATAGCATCGCTCCTCTCTGTCACCGTGGCCAATAAGAAAAACGTTTGGTCTCCCCCTTTGGTCTCACTAGAACGCCCAGAGGTTTTTACAACAACTATTGAACGACAAATCTGGGTGATATTTGACAAACAACTCTACTGGCAACAAGTAGATGACTTTGATTTGTAAATTGGCCATTCGCTGCCAAAATAGCAGGTGATATGGCGGGGTGACATCGTCAAATGTAAAGCATAAGTAGTCAAATGACCGCCTTCTGGGCGTGTTAAATTAAGGGTCTTTTACCTCGCTAAACTGCTACACTTCACCCAATCCTTATTAAAAGCAAAGATTTATTATAAATGCACCCTCAGGTTGGATGGTACCTTGCGTGGAAATGGTCCCACTCTTGGCAGAACTCACTTTTGTGCTCAAAGTCAAGTAAAGTGGAACGTTTCACAGTCCAAGGAAATCCTTTTCGTAATAGTGGTCAACTTTGGAAAATTATCCGATTTCAAATAAAGCGGAACTAAACCCAGGATCTCAAAACTTTGTAATATTTCACATGTGCAGATCGTCATCAGCTGCTGTTTACTTGCATCCAGGAGGATTTCTTTCAAAAACACTCTAAGTGGCTACCTTTTTTACACTTTGAATCCTGCGGCTTAAACAATGATACGGCTAATTTATAGATTTTTACGGGTTAATCAGATTCATGCTGCCAATATTTTCACCCACCCTCGGTTGTGTGCGTTCACGAGAACCAAGTGGGTCCCATTCCTTGGAGGGGTTGGTCTCACATGACAGAACGGTGACAGCTCCATGACATGTTAGGCCAACAGTACATCGGCGAGCGAGCGAGGTGCAGCCTGAATTGAGACTGTTATATCCCGACATACAGTCAAGTATAAACGAGTATAAAAACAAAATAAGCCTGAGAGCTTATTTCCGTTGTGACCTTCAGTACACTACATTAAAAACACTATAAACATATTCCAAAGGCATCAATCATTAAAGGGGAAGCCAACCCAAATATATTTTTTTCAAGAATATGTTCTATGCAAGCTCACTAGTTGAAACAAGGCATTCTGATAAAAAATTGCGTTTGTGGAATAAGAGTTAATCCACACGTTTTTAGCCATCTCCGGGGGCGGCCATTTTATCACTTCTGTCGACTGAAAATGACATCACAGCTGCTCAGGGCTCAGGTAACGACCAATCACGGCTCAGATTCAGAAAACAGGTCTGCCGTGATTGGTCGTTACCTGAGCCCTGAGCAGTTGTGATGTCATTTTCAGTCGACAGAAGTGATGAAATGGCCGCCCCAAAGATGGCTAAAAATGGGTGGATTTTGCTGCTTAGCTCATATTCCACAAACGCAATATCAATCAGAATGGCATGTTTCAACTAGTGGGCCTGCTGGAAAAAAATATGTTTGGGTTGATTTCATCTTAAGGTTTGTTTTTTTGTTTTTTTATGCTACAATACAGCACAGAATTGTTGTTCAAACTAGTCTTACTTACTATGCATTAAAATGCCGGTCATGATGGTGGTACTTGAGCTAAAAAAACCTTTTTGATGGTTCTTGGTGTAAACATTTCAAGAACCACTGCATTCAGCAATTAAGTATTGAAGTGGCTCAATTGAGAGATTGCTGCTACTGCTGCTGCTGACCTGTGGGTATTGGCAAAGCAGTATCAGTCATATCAGTATTACAATCCACAACCTCCACATTTCAATTACAATAACCCTCGCTGCATGCTTTCGTACCTCCAGGCATATATGGAGTTTGTGTGCAGCGTCAAACAACATGCACCTCTTGACACAACCATGGTAACCCGCACTGACAATGTTTATATTTTTTTTTGTTTGCTTTTTTTAACGAGCGCTTGCTCACATGATGTAAATGAATTGCAGTGGTCTGTCAGGGGGATAATGGAAAAAGTAAAACAAGGGGAAAAGAAAAGTTAGGAAGTCCAACAAGAGTGACCCACTGGCATTACAACAGGAATGTACAGTATATCATGTGGTATGATACCCATGCAGGACATTCTGCTTTCAGGATCGCTTTGTGCTTGCTGATTATGCAAGACAAGGGTATTAACTTCACAAGCTCTCCCTCCACTGAGGATCTCTACATCGGTCTCACCAGGCTTTACCTTCATATGTGCATCTATCACAAGACAAACTCTCAACCACCAAGAAAGCTCCATTGATGTCAGCCTTGGCAACTTGTGTAAACAGAGCACAGGCGTTGGTAGTGCAGAAAAGGGGGCAAAGTGAATACAGCCCACCAAAAATCCTTCAACGCGCTCCCAAAGTGTGCGGTGAAAAGGAGAGCAAAGCAGGAAAAAAGGGATTTGCCAGCCTTTTGTCTGACGAATATGCACTCGGTGCTGCGGGCTGCTTAGTGACTGCTTCTTAAGAAATAATATCAGAACAAAGCTGGTAGTCTGTTTACCTTGCTTCAGGTGTTAGATCTCGCGGTGAATCTGTTTATTGGGCACAGTAGAAGCTTTCACTCTAAGTGAATTTGTGTATGCCCCTTGTTACGGCCCATGTTGAGGCATGGCCGTTAGGTTTTGGTGTGCGGGTGCTCTCCCCTGCTCTGGCCAGATTGGTGGCCTTCGTCACCATTGCAGCGACCCAATCACAGCAGGGGAGAGGAACCAGTTGAGTTCATTTGCTTCAGGTGTGGCACCAGCAATCAGTTAAGAGTCACTTGGTTGCTGGTGGTCAGTGCCTGGGGCTGGCTGTGGGTGACGCAGTCAGTCCCTTGTATTTTTTTGTTGGTACCACTGTCTTTAGGTTTAGTGCACCTAATTCGCCATAACCCTCATTTATCCTTTCGCGTAGCCGCATTAACCATTAATTTTCGCCATAAATTCGAGCATTCATTACTCAACTATTATTCGTCCGTGTGTGCAATAGAGCAGTCGGGATTTGGGTGATCGCTTTATTTTTGTTGATTCAATGGCCAGGTTTTGTGTTAGTGCACTTTTCATTTACCCCTTCCAACTCTCACACCTATCTTAGACCCCTCCTCCTTGCCACCTCGAGGAGGGGTCGTAACATACTGTGTATTTCTTTATGACGTTAAACAATGGAGAGAGGCAGCTATTCACCTATTTTCAATAGTATTTTTCCTGTAGAAGGTCACAGTGAAGTTGTTTACGGCTTTACACAAAAAAAAACAGAGCTGGGCATTCGTCTATGCTTTCGTCCGTCTATGAGTTCCCGTCTATATTTCAGACCCGCCTGGTCGGTTCGAGTCAGCCAAACGGCGTCGAGAGGAGACTTTAACGGTACCACGTCACACGCAGGTGCCCCACTCCTGACACGCAGCCAAACGAATTAAAAAAATAAAAATATACCTTTCGGTCACACAGATTGAATCACATGTGCCCCATTTTGTTTTTATTTCACCAATCACCATGCTGTGCGTGTGTGTGTGTGTGTGTGTTGTTTGTATTTGAGATTTTTCCTTTATTTGGCGGCGTGTCTGCTTGTGCGGCATCTGCTTGTCATGTGAAAATGTTGTTCTCGACGCCAATTGGCTGTCGCCGACGAGGGATGGACTGGGATCACGTGGCTTGGCTGGAAATCCCACCCATAAATTATTGACGGATAGACGATGCGTAGCTCTGCAAAAAACTGCTTTGTACAACTCCAATGAATGTTTGATGATGCATTATGCACAGGGTTGATGAATACTGATACTTGTGAATAGCCCACTCTTAAGTAAAGCCATCACATTCTGTATGGTGTATAGATGTTTTGATCAGATGTGATGAAAATGATGAAGGCATCACATACAAGCATATGGCTGAGATTTCAACAACAATACGCAGCGATAATGTGACATCAATGTGAAGCTTGTCAACACAAAAAGACCAATCCTCACTTCACATCTTAACGTTGATCGAGCATAAAGCAGGAATCTTCAATTAAAATTCAGAAAAGTCCAGTTGCAAAGGACTTCTCGGGACAAAAGTGCAGCCCACAAAACATTTTGATTTATGTAGCCGACCAAACCATCCATTCTCCGTAACGCTTATTCTCACTCGCTGAGGTGGAGCCAATCCCAGCTGACTTTGGGTGGGACACGGGTTACTCGCCAGCCAACTGCAGGGCACATATTAACAACCACTCACACTAACACCCACACCAATCATTTTGTGTTTTCAATTAAGTTTTTGGAATGTGGGAGGAAACCAGTGTGCCTTGAGAAAGTCCACTCAGGCACATGGAGATCATGCAAATTCCACGCGGGAAGGCTAGAGCCCGGATTTGAACCCAAAACCTCTGAACTGTGAGGCAGATCTGCTAACCAGTTGCCTACTGTTCATTCATTCTTTAAAAAAAAAACTATTTTCTGAGTCAACTTCTGAACAAGTCATGCCGTGATCCCCGCTAATCTGGCAATCTCTTCGGGTAAACACACCCAGTTTGATTGGCTCTTCATGGTCTCGTGATCACAACAACACAGGTGACACAGCGTGTAGCTTGTAGCCTACACAGGCGGTGACAGTGGGAGAAGAAAATGCAGCCTGATGGTGTATTGCAATTGACTGTGGGTCCGCATGAGACCTTGACGCGGTCCAGACCTGAACTGCGGTCCACCATTTGAAGATTGGATGGGTTTACGGATAGGACTCTCTGTTTTGGCACCATAAACAAAAAGTGAAGATCACTGATCCGCATGGGTCCATAATATACAATACGTACACTAGTATGTCCGTGAGGTTTCTGTCACCACTGAATCCATAGTGAAGTAATCTGCAGCTTTGTATTTAAAGCTTGCATCTTGGCATGACAAGGCACAAGCTAACCATATACTATATGTGTAGCTTATAAGGATGTCCCTGTTTCACTGAGGTCTCTCAGAAGTGGGAGGAGATCACAGGAGAGGACACGCTAAAGGATTTACATATCTAAGCTGTCCCTTGAGTTCCCAGGATTGGTAAGAGAGCTGAAGGATGCTGCCAGGGAATATGATAGGTGCTCTGACCCATTTTGTTAGTGTGACAACAAGCCTCTCAAGAAGTCGAGGCGGAGAGAGATTGTGAATAAATGGGCAAGTGAAGCTAACAAATACAGACAGCCTGGCCCTCGATGTTTCCCTGAGGACTTAATCATGAAAAATGTTTTTCCAACAAATGTCAGTGGCGGTGAAAATAGTCGGTTCTCAAACATTCCCTGGCTCCCCCTTCTGCATAACTCAATACTTGTATACGGTGAAATGGAAAATGAATAGATTCCTCATCAACGACACGCATAGAATAGAATTACATATGGAGTCCTATACATTGGTTTTATGATGTTTTGTGACACATTATTACTGTGTAACGAAAATCCTGTATAAATTGTTTTTCTGCGAAAAATTGCGTGTAATTGGGTAACAAATTATAAACTAAAACTCTAAATCCATTCATGTCAGTGATTTATTAAAACAAAATAACAGTAATCTATATTTGCATTGTAAGGACTTGTTTGACGGACATGTCAAATGAAGATACATTATTACAGTTCAGTCCATAAAAATTATCAAAATGAATAATTGATATTTTCTTAGATTCACATTTTTGACAACATTTACGAGATTCACATAATAAGATTCTGTGCGCGGCACAGTGGTTGACTGGTTAGCACGTCCGCTTCACATTTCAGAGGTCGTGGGTTCGATGCCGGCTCCAGCCTCCCTGTGTGTTTGCATGTTCTCCCCGTGCCTGAGTGGGTTTTCTCTGGGAACTTCCTCCCACATTCCAAAAACATGCATGTTAAGTTGATTGGACACTCTAAATTGCCCCTAGGTCTGATTGTGAGTTGCAGATGTTTGTTTGTCTCCGTGTGCCCTGCGATTGGCTGGCAACCAATTAAGGGGGTCCCCCACCTACTCCCCGAAGACTGCTGGGATAGGCTCCAGCACGCCTGCGATTATATATATATATATATATATATATATATATATATATATATATATATATATATATATATCCCATTTCATAAAAGTAAATGATTTCCAAAGAGAAAGTCCACCACTTGTAGATGAAATTACTGAGCGGCACTTAAAGCTGTTGAGATAAGGTCACCTTCAACAGTGATAAAGTGTCGCGTTCAGGTTAATGCATCTGAAATAAATATCCTAATAATATACCACTCTCAATGTTATCATTTGCAATACACGTTTCTTTCGCAGGAGCTTCTTCAATTTATTCTAAAGGTTAAAGTTTGAATGTGTTTGGAAGCACATGTTTCTTGAAATTGATTTTACACAAGTAAAGGCTGAAAGTGCATACAGGTTTGGAAAGCAATGTTTGATGATTAATAGCAGATAAAAAGCTTTTATAGTCATATTTGATGCTGGAAGAGGCAGAGTGGGTGCGTGCAGTGTTTACGGAGATTCACCATGTTAATGGCAAGGTGTACGCCCTCCCATTTTTATTTGTTGAAAAACAGAAAACAACCTGCTTGACGTAATGAATTTGTGGCCGTAGGATTTATCCAAATGATCAGCTATGTATAAAAGGAAATCTATTTTCTCAAATTTGGAAAATACTAGTAGGCCTACTACTAAAGTACCATATGGGGTTGATTTGGAATTCAGTCATCATTTAATACTAAATTGTCCCATTTGGCTTTTTTCAGGCAAAATGAAATGTGCTTATTAGGTTCTTTGTGTTTAGTCAGTTAATGTGATTTCTGCTAATGCAGTGGGAGCCAAGAAGTAAAATCCAACATTAAGTTGTATAATTGTCACACAAATGTTCAGTCATCATGGAAGATCACAGCATTAAGGGGGAGTTTTCAGTGTTAAAACTGCTAGCATTAGCTCTGCAAAAAAGCTGACGCTAGCCACGGCTACTACAGTGAAGCATGACTTATTTATAAGTCAGAGTCTTACGATAACACTAAATGGTATCAGATTCAAGTTTTATTTTTCTTAAATGTACAGTCAATTAAAAATCCAAGAGTTGATAAATGTACCAGTCGAGCACAAATATTGCTAATTTCACATCCCTTCAATCTTTTGACTGAGGTCCCTGTGCTCTGTTTGTTTTTGCTAATATTATGTCCAGTTTTTGGAAAACAAGCGATGGGTACATTTTTATTTGAAATGCCATAATGCATGATGTCACATGAAGCATGCGCTACAAGAGTTATTCAAAGTGTAACCTCAGGTTTTGGTGATGCACTGGCTTTTTTGCGGGCAATGCCCATTCCAAAAAAAGGAGCAGCCTCAACAAGCGGTGATGAGAAGAGCGAAGTATTGCGCAAAAGTCTGAATACCATTACATTTTCTGGTTTAAAATCAGAACAAATTGGGGGTCGACCAGCAGGTTCCACGGAATTAGGTATAACCTATTGCTTGTCTTCTCTTATGGCCAAGCATAGAACAATATGTTAATTGTTTATGCTTCACCTCCTAATTGACATTTTACAGAGCATCCCATGGCCGTGGATGTGTCACAGTGGCAGTTAATCAAACGTCTGTATTATGTACAACTACCGTGCTCATCTATTTACTTTTGGAAACAAATGTCAATTTCACATGTGCCGTGCCAAATGCACAATTGAGATGTATTGAACTTGAGGCTGGTAGGTCCTAGTGGAATGTGTGGCATGGGTGGAAAGCTGGTTTTGGCCCTGCTACATTTAGTGCAATGCCAGACAGTGACATTATGCCAGGCAGGCAGGACTCAGGGGGGTTCATGTTAAATACCATCCCTTGGAGCGCAAATGGCATCAATTTGAGCTGGTGTTAGTTTGAATGTGTTTATGTGTCTTTGCATTATGTGCATATTCAGGACTTGCACATGCAGACACACAAACACAACCATAACCATTTGACACTAGCTGTGTGTTTGACATGAGAAGAGAAGGAACAACTTCCCCGCTGCCTAATTATCTATCAATAATGCAACTGAGATGAACATAAACCACCAGTCATGTTGCGCATTTGGACGGACACAACTTTAAAGGGCACAGGGGGACATCGGCTGGCACATTTTGAACAATAGTAACAAAGGTTGACTAATATGATTGTGGTTTTGTTGGTGCATAAAACTATGTTAACAAGCTCTGCTGTTTGGGTTGTCATGGCAAATGAGCAAACAACATGTTCTCTTGAAACAAGATGCTGGCAGGAAGGAAAACTCCAAAGAAAATAGAAAATAATGATAATAAGACATGTTGACATTGCTCGATGGTGACACTTAGTTTGATCAAGGTCTGGGGTACTGGGGGAGAAAATGGCCTGCTTCTCCAACTATGAGCGAAAAGATAATGATCTACTGTATATTCATATATTATATTGCCTCAATAATTGTGACTTTTTTCTTACTTGAACTTCATGTTTTCATAATTACCGGATGAGATTTCTCGAGAAAATATGCATCCGACATTTTAAAAGAGCCTAAAGCAACCCATTGTCAGAAAAAAGCAGAAATTAATTTTAAAAGATCAACCTTTTTTTCTCTCCAATTGAAACTGCACTGCAATTGCTCCCAGTCAAGAAATAGTCACATGTTTAATGTATGGGTTGAGTTAATGTTCCAACAGACTTTTAATATCCACATGGGGATCGTAAGAAAGATTTTACATTATTAATGTACTCCCCTCTAACATGAAAACAACTCTACAGAAAATGAGACACTAGGAACTTTCAAATGCAGTTGGTGGTTCAAGTGCGTGGGGGACAAAAATGACCAGTCATGATTTGTTGGAATAACTGCTGCATTGCGCTGTGTGTTGCCTTCAACAACAAAAGTGTAGTCAAGTTATTACATACTATAGCAGAGTACTAAGTGGTGCCAAGAGAATGGTACATAACACTAGATCATATTATTTCTCCGCTTTAACTATACAAGAACAACTATGTAAAAAACAATGGCTGTATCTCAAAATGCATTATCACATGAATGTAAAATGCTTCACGCACATGTGAGCTCCCTTGCATGTTTTAGGGAAGATACATTGAAGTCCCTGTAAAGTGAAAATATTAGTCTCATAAAATTAACACACCACAGAGGAGGGATGTTAACAAACCTTGCCAAACTTGAATGATTAAAAACATTACAAGGTACATAATTGAGGCTTCAAAATTATGAAACAATTCCAAGCCATTCTCTCCGATCTCAAATGGTGTGGGCGTGAATGCGCTGAAACTAAATGGCACTCAAATGTCAAAAGTAACATGACTTTCAAGCCATTAAATATATACCATATGATGAAAGCCTCCAGTGGCTAAAATATATCACACCAGCTCACTGTGGTGCTTTTCCAAGCCTCAACAATGAGGCGCTCTAACGCGACCATGCCTGTGCAAAAGCTCTGTCTACACACTAGCTGTTATGACAGTTTTTTTCCTCCAAGCACACTCATGACGCAACAACATGGCACTCTAAAGCTGCTATGCCAACCCGAAACCCCAGTCGGCAAACACTAACCGATGGCTGTAAAGTCAGACTGTTATTTATTGTTTTCCCCCTTCCCACGCTTTCATCTTTCTCTATGCCTCATGCACACACTCACGCCCAACAACGAGGCACACTAAAGTGGCCGCGTCGGCGTACTATCCTCAAGGAAGAAGTACTATTTGGGTTTAGGTATACAGTAGCTGGCTAACTAACTGTAGGACACAATTACGCTAGATAACCAATGAAAGTGGTCAACTTCTTATACTGTGTATTGAGGAAGAAGAAACTTAAGCCAGGACCGAGGTTGAGTATGGCATCATTCTCAGTCATTGTACAATTTCAGTAGTTGTTTATAGAAACATGTATAATATATATAGAAAAAAAAACACTTTACAGGGTCTTCCAATTTGTGGGAATTTATGGATTGAACTGGTTTGTCAAAAATCCTATAGCTATGCATTGTAAGTTCCAATGGAAGAGGTTTCTTTGAAGCTGATCTTTTAAACTTTTGCCACTGTTCCTCTGCAAAGGACAGACGCTGCTCACCTTGGTTTGGGTGGCCATTTTCCATATTAAAATAGTACTGCCAGAAAAAAAAAAAAACTGCACTGATTTGAATTCTGCCATGAACAAGAAATAGTGCCTTGTTTTTCAAAATGAAAAGCGTTGATAGCAAATGTGGAAAAGTGTCGCAACTATTATTGACTAACAATGTTTATTCTTACAAAGAAGCCTCTTGAGGACCAAGTTTGTTGAGAAAATTGGACCCGAGTTTGGCCATGTGGAAAAAGCTGTTCAGAAATTACCTCAGAGATGAAGCTACCATTATTACTGAATACTGTATGTGGAATGCCACACATTCTTTCTAAGGTGTGGGGGGGCATAGCAAAATAGCTCTCAAGAAACCCAATATTCTCTTTTTGATCAACGGTGGGTGCAGGAATGTAAACAGGAAGTGTTACTGTATGGATTAGAGAGTTACCATGCACTAATTAACACAAAATGGAGAATCCAATGTTGGGACACAATGATTCTATGTACAACTTAACCAAGCACACTACAGTACCACATACTTAGTATACTTAAAGGGGGATTATTTTCCATTTACTAAACCAGTGAGTATAACCTAACGGTGGCACACAGGTAAATAGATCTATGAGGGGAAAAAAATCTGGCCTGTCTGGCCCCATCTAGTTCCTCTAATTTGATGTTTCAAAACCACAGCACCCGAATAAAAAAAGCAATCAGATACACAAGGTGTGACTGATGAGGTGTCACTATTTGCCATGCACTTCAGGCACATTGCCTACATCCTCGCGCTGACCTGTTACCTTGGGCTTCAGAAGCTTTGTTGAAACCATGGCGGAATTTCCACCTCAGGAAAAAAGAAAAAATGCTCATCCTCATTTGCCAGCAACTGGGAATAAGTCTGGCAAACAAGCAAATTGAACAAGCAAAAAAGAAGGAATTGGGCAGATACTGAGCCAAAAATAAGGGTGAACTTAGGAGCTGCTTTTCAGAAGTGGAGGTCCATTTACTTACCACAAAAATGTCAGAGTTAGTTTGGAGCAAAACAGAGACCAAACAAAATCCATCATCACATAAATACTTAGCAGCTGTTTATTCATGCTTAGTAAGCATTGCGCTAAGGCAATAGCCTTGAGTGCTATTCTATTGAAATCAGTAATAGGCCTACCCATGACTCTTTCCTCCCATTTGAGCAACATAAGCGTAGAATCTGAATAATTGGTAGTTGTTCAGAACGACTAAATCACCTGAGGAAGGTCAACCAAGTGTGCAGAAAAAGCAAGAGCAAACGTAAACACTAGCTCCAAAGAATTAAAAAAAAAAATCATTAGAAGAACACTAAGAGTAGGGCTATAACTTGTTCCTGTAGATTTAGACATACCTATTCTGAAGGAGAGCGGGCCACCAGAGGTGCTTGTCACCCACATGGCTAAGAAGAGCAGAAGCGCCCAGGTTATGAGCATCTTCTATGCCTCCTCATGGGTCCTGCCCCGGGGGTGCCCCTGTCACAGCCACCTGGAACACACAAAGTACAGCAAAGTGAGAGTGAGTAGGTATGTAGAGAGATGGTTGACGGCGTTTCAATTAACTTGCTGGAAGCTAAGCATCTGTTAAGCTCAATTCCAAACTGCTGTGTGATGCAAAGCTATTCTGAATGTGTTTGTCGTCTCTGTGTGGCTCTTGTTGCATGCTGGGAAGCTATTAGTGAGAGTCTAAAACGGCTGCCAGCTCAACCTCAGATCTGCAGCAAAACATTTTACTTTATTTTAATCGATTTATCGATCAACACAAGAGGTAGGAAAGTTCAAATGAAGCATTTTTGTTTTTTTCTCCTTTAACCTCAATGTTACTGTTATGATTAAAATGCAGCAACCATGGAAGCGTCAATATTCCAGCATTACCCACTGAGTATACAGTATTCTTTACAGATGTGTTCCAAAAAAAAAAAGAAAAAAAAATACGGTATTGCCCACTATAACACAGACATACAGATATACGGTACACGGAGATGGTCTTTGCTCCTCAGTAAGCAGAAGCTGTTCTTTGCAGAAGATAAAGAATATATGCCTCTGAATATTGTTGTATTATCTATGTGTTGTGCCATCATTTGTGTTCAAATATGTATTGCCTAAATATAGGTATATGCAATCATGAAAACAATCCTATAGGTTAGCCTGTCTTATGCCCTCATGTATTGGCATTAAGATAGTGTACTGTAAGGCAAAGGTATGTGATTGTTTTAAATCAATGTGCAATTCACGTTGGTTTATGTTTATGATGATAGTAAACTTGGGAATAAAACAGATTGAACCCACTTTCTGAAGAATTGTTCACTATCTGCCAGACTGCTTCCTGTTGTGAAGGGAGATGAGCTGAGTTCACTGCCACCAGATTGCAAGCAAAAATGTGAGATGAGCGCTAAGTCAAAGCAAAAAAAAAAAAAAAACACAACAACAACAAACAAACAAAACGGCCGCACAACAGTTCTTAGCTCAAAAAAACTCAGGTCACTCGTATCTTCAGGCACCACTATTTATGATTTGTGTTGGAAATCAAACCTTTCCAGTCATGAGCTGCCAAGGAAAGCCCATATGCTCCACTAGGTACAATCAAATGCACTCTTCACACTCTAAGATGCTGTGTTTCCCTCAAGGTTTAACAGTATGACATTTTGTCAGATGTGCCTGTTAAATATTAGTGAATGACCCTTGAAATGAAGATTGCCCCATGCTTTGTTCAGCTGCCCCAGTATTTGTGTGTCATCCTCCACACCATTTATCTTGTACAGGGTCATGGGGAGGTGCTGGAGCCCATGCCAGCTGACTATGGGCGAAAGGCGGACTACACCCTGAATTGGTCGCCAGCCAGTCGCAGGGCACACACAGACACACAGATTGGACAAAGCAGGAACCGATCACACCCTGCCTGCACACAACTCAGGTGCGTGTACCACAACACCATCATACTCTCAGTATTTTTTACCGATCAAAATGTTCTGCTGTATCTTCTAGGCCAGGGGTGTCAAACCAATTTTTGTCGCCGGCCAGATCATCGTTTTGGTGTCCCTTGGAGGGCCATTCCGACTGTGACCCCATTTAAATATATGATCACATAGACAAAACAAATTGATGGATAACTAGTTTTGAAACCAGAAGCCAGTAAATAGTTTGTTCAATTATTTCTGTAATGTATTTTAAAGGAGGGCTTGGTAACAAATGCTTGCAATATCTCATATGTTGTATTCACAATGAAGGCAATTTCAAAGAAACATGTCAATGTACACTTGATTTGTCTTCGCGGGCCACATAAAATGATGTCGCGGGGCGGATCTGGCTACCGGGCCGTGAGTTTGAGACCTGTGTTCTAGGCAGATCATTTTAGGACAAAGTCATCAAAGATAAAAAATGGATGAGTAAAATTCAAAACAGTAGTTGTAAAGCTGAATTATGTGAAAGAAGCTGGCAGTCAGATGTGAAGCTAATGAAGCACATTTAGAAGGCAAGGACATTGAGTCCTTTGTTATCGGACTCATTTATGTCAGCAACAATAAATGGGGTCTTATTTACACATGCTATCCCAGTGTGGGGTCGAGTTTTGAAATGTGAATCACTGCTCGTCAATAAAAAAAAGAAAAATCCTTATTTATTGTTACAATGCAGATGTGTACAGGTTGAGGGTATGTTCATTTATTTTTTTAAATCAGAGTATTTTACATGTTTCTTTTATAAAACCTCAATACATTCATTGTTGGTCAATTACACAATACACAATGAAATCCCGACTTCCCAAGAGCACACACAAATGGATAAAATGCATTGATTAATGAATTAGATGTTATGGTGAAAACGAATGGCTCGAGTGGCTAAACAAAGGGACGGATGAAGTATATGGTAAAGAAGGTGCACTAAACAAGCGACAGCGGTACCAAACACAGAAATATGGACTGACTACGTCACCCGCAGTCAGCCCCGTCCACCAGCAACCAAGTCCTATTTAACTAATTTCTTAGCTGGTGGCACACCTGAAGTAAATAACTAAATTGGTCATTCTCCCCTGCTCTGATTTTGATGGGGAGAGCACCTGCACACCAACAATTTAACGGCCAAGACTCATCGTGGGCCGTAACAGTTTGGTTGTTTTATTAAAACATAACCATAAACATATCCTGTGTGTTTGAAAGCGTATTAAGGTCATGATGAGCATCATTGCAATTTCAGCATAAGGAGGTGTTAGATAATCAGCGCCTTATTTTAATGTTTCACACTGTTGGAAATGATTGACTGTAATTTGGCTGAGGCATTGATGTACAAAGTAGATGAGGTCTTATTGTGGCACAGTCCCTTGGACATGACGCTGGACAGGACCAAACGAAAAAAAAAAATACAATTGAAAACAAAAAAGTGATTAATTTTGGACACGGTACAAATGATTTTCCACGTTAACCTCGGCATGAACCTCAGAGATATTTAATCTCATGCTCAATGAGATAAGCTAAGTAGTAAATGTAAAACACAGTGAATAAGTCTAGCGTATTACAAAACAGATTTTGTGTCATTCAATTCATAGCATGAATAGCATTGTTGATTACGCATTATGTCATGCTCTATTGTACTGCATTGTAAATTACAAGAAACACAGTACACTCAACAAGAATGAATCAAAGCAATGATAGCAACAATCAATGTATGAGTAGTGTAAGTATATCCCATATATTCAGGTACAGTGTACTTGGTGATCCGACCATGCCAGAGTGAAAACTCCATCCATCTATTATCTGAACCGCTTATCCTCACGGCTCAATGGTTGAAGAAAAATCTGATGCACGACACTGAATGACAAAATTTCCCATTAAAAAAATAATGGATGTTGAATTAATCAGTTAATCCAAGTCTATCTGCCACCTTCACAAAACTGTTAATAACTTACAACGTTTTAAGCAACGTTTGAAAATTGGGAACCAAAGGTAAAAATAAGTTGGTCAAATCAGTAAAACGCTCTCTTAACATTAAAGTTACCTCAAAATTTGTACCCGAATCCTACTGTTTTCCAGAATTGTAGTTCAATGGCAATCCTTAGGGTAGGTTCATGTTTAAAAGATCCACTGAAAACTTGATTAAAAACAAAAAATGCACCCATCAACCAAGGCTCAGTTTTCTTATTCAAATCATCACATCATCAGTGTACTGAAGGAGCGCTAGCTGCTTCCAAGCACGGATCAAGAGACTTTTTTTTTTTACTTTCAGTGTTCATGGATGGTCTATAACAAAGCAAGTCATTTCAAAGAAGTTGAGGAAGGTCGCAGAGGTGCCAGTGACAGCGTGATACAGTAATGTTAATCAGACAGGACAAACAAAAAAGCATCCGCAGTGTGTAAGTGTAATCTGGAAAATGCAGAGGTCAGTGACAGACACTTCAGTCAAGACAAGAACAAAGGGAGTCATTGTTTTCATCAGAGTTGTTTTGGGTTTACACAAGGATAATGCCACGTTCAAAAGGTTAAACAACACTTTTTTGACAACCAATGTGGTAATTAAACTTTGAAGACTCCTGCCTTGTAGGACCATTATCGAACATGTTTCAAATAGTCTGAAATCAGACCCAAAAGGTTGTACAATTTAGAATTTCATCAAACTTTATCCTCAGACAAACCGTATGTTGCTAGACTTTTGTTTTCTTTCTTTCTTTCTTTCTTTCTTTCTTTCTTTCTTTAACCAGGTAAGGCAATTGAGAACTGTTTCATTTACAGGGCTGGAGTTTTTACCACTTTCCAGAAAGTGAACTGCAAACACCAACCCAAAAAATCAGATTTTTGTCATAATAACAGTAACAATAACAAGATAACCATAAATGTACTAGTAACAACAATGACACTTATCTCCAGCATGTATACATAATTATTCTGAAATTTGAACAGGTTGTACAATGTTTCATACTACAAGAGAAGGTCATTTGAAACATGCTTTGATTGCAATTTCTACTGATGAATCTTAAGTCTGGAAGCTGTTGTCTTCAAATATCAGAGTGTAGCTGACATCATGGAGATGGAGGCCAGAGCTGGGCATTTTACTTAAATTTCCTGGCCCATTTATCACCTTCTGCCTGCAGCCGGGGTACCCTTCTGCCTTCCGTGTATTCGCCTTTTTTTTTCCGGCCGGAACAAATAGTAATCACCTAAAAGCCGGTCCACCTATCGTTTTAAACGGGCTTCCGTTTGCGTTTCCATTTAAAGACTTCAACCGACTTCCACTTGCTTTGACCGGCTTTGACTGGAAGCCGCGGCTTACCGCGGCATGGAAGCCTTACCGCGCCCGGACTATGCTTAATCTATTTCCTTTTTTAAGGTTCCCGTCTCTTGTTTATCACCTAGAAAATGGACGTCCGTCATAGTCGGACAGACATACCGGTCCGTCACATAGGCGGAATGCCCGACTCTGATGGAAGCTAACACACAACTTAGTAGCATTAACTCAACTAATTAAGACCAATATTGGCCTGGACAAAACAAATCACTGGCAGCATGGACAGAAGGTCTGATGAAATGCAGGTACTCAAATACTGTAGACATCGTGTCCCAATTATTCACAGTGTGCGTCATTCACTTACGACGAATAAACATCTCTCTCTAAAAGAGACTCTCCAATTAGGAAACAAAAAGGGGTAATAACTATTATCTCTATATTGTTCAGACATGGACATTAATTGTTCAGCCAATTTGAACGCCTTTGCTAAAGAAAACAGCACTACCTGTGTGAGAACAGTCTCTTACTTAGATTAATTAAACTCTGGAGTTACTACTGCTGTAAACATTTATGGAGATGAGACTCTATGTGGAGAGAGCATCTTTAAAGTAGAAGTCAACCCAAACATTATTTTTCCAAGAACATGTTTCATGCAGGCCCATGTGTTTGTGGAATATGAGTTAAGCAGCAAAATCCACCCATTTTTAGCCATATCAGGGGGCGGCCAGTTTGTCATTTCTGTCGACTGAAAATGACATCACAAATGCTCAGGGCTCAGGTAACAGCGAATCACGGCTCAGCTTCAGAAAACAGGTGAGCTCTGATTGGCCATTACCTGAGCCCTGATCAACTGTGATGTCCTTTTCAGTCGACAAAAGTGACAAAATGGCCGCCCCCAGAGGTGGCTAAAAACGGGTAGATTATTCCACAAATGCAATGTTCATCAGAATTCAACTAGTGGTCCTTCATAGAACATTCTAGGGGAAAAAATGTTTGGGTTGACTTCCTGTTTAAGGACGATTGCCATTCCAGTAGACTGTGACATGTTGTGCGAGTCCCTGTTTTATCTGCATTCCTCTATAAAACTCCTTTTTGTTTTGTTTCAAACTCCACTTTCACAGGACATAAATTGTAATATACTGTACCTGTAGCATTGTGACAAAACAATATCCAAGGCTCTCCTCTGAATAAACACCTCCCCCCTTAGTAGTCAGTCGGCCACTGTTTGTGATTTGATGCAGTGAACAGAAAGTTTGGAATGGTTCAAGAGTGGCAAGAAATGATTATCTCCTTATTTAGTTCATGTTAACGCTCTTCTTCTCAGTTGTGTGTGTAGTGTGAGAGGCTGTGTGATTTGAATCACTAGAGTAGGAGCAGCATGATCGTATATCTCCTTCGTGAGTCACCAATTTGTCAGGACAATATATGTCCAGTGGCAGTCGAATCCACTCAGAGTGGAATCTGTGTGATGAATGGAGCCAGTGGTTAATCACAGAACTCGTGTGCTCTCATCATGTGATAGATCAGCACAAAAAGTACCCGCTGTGTATCCTGTGTGATGAACACTCAGTGAATGACCATAAAGCATCATAACTCTGCCTTTTGGATGACAAAAATTTAAGTTTAAGGATCACAGGGATGTTAACCGGAGTAAATGTAATATTGTGACCTGTGTACAATATGGGTTAGTTAAATAGAGGAAAAGGTTAAGAAGAATGTCTTCCGGAAGTTTGATTTAAAGCATAATACTATTGTCCAGAGTTTACTTTTCATAGTAGGTATAAGCAGATCTGGTCATCAAAAATTGAGCATCCGTAATTCGTCGTCCGTCTGCAGCGCGGGTACCCTTTCACTGTCCACCATTACCATATATATATATATATATATATATATATATATATATATATATATATATATATATATATATATATATATATGCAAATAGCTTTTCCTCTGAAAGCCGTACAGATTTTCGCTTGAAAGATTATGTTTTGTAGTAATTTTTGTTGCGTGACTATTAAAAACTAAATGAGTCACTGAGGTGGGAAAAGCAGGGCTCTGTATGACACACTGAATCCAAGATGGAAGCCTGAAGCCATTACTGCAGTTTGTTGGTGTTTATTTGACTCTGCACTAAATTAAACTTCCAACTGTACAATCAATCAAAACAAAGTTGCAGCGTTGGACAAAAGGATGGTAAAAACTAGTGGTCAACAGAAATATCTGAACCCTGCCTTATCTCTCCCTGTACCAAGCAAACGCAACAATTCCAGGTAGACACAAGTGGTATTAATTAGGCAATCACTCAACCCAGTGACACACCTCCACACACTTAGCTCGTCGTGCTGCTGGGTATCTGTACTAATTACTCCTTACTCTATCAAAATAGGCTCTTCACTTTGATCTCAAATATGACGGTTGTGTTATGTTTTAATATTTTACATTACATTGCCAATTGAGTTCATTTACAGTAATTGTGTGACAACTAATGTTAAATAATTACATGTGCAACAATGGCAGCGAGAAGCAATAAAACAAAAACTGCAACTTATTGCATTACATTGCTGAGTAATTGCAAAAGAAAACCCCCTAGGAGAACATAATCGGACTGTCAACACATCCAAATAATTCCTCAGACCTTTTGTTGGAAATCTCAGCAAATAACAGCTGTAAAAAGGCTGCCCCAGGGACTTCAAGACAGAGAGCCTCAAATGAGGGGTCTGTTCCAAAAGTAATTGAGCAGGGGAAATTTCTTGCAGCTTATTTCATTATGCTCACAAGAGGATTTACCTTGCTTCATTCTTCATGGAGGCTGGATCTGGAGGAGGCATGTGGTAAGCAATACAGGATGTGTTCATGCCAAGAGTGCGTGTTTAGTACGGCAGCAACATGAAAGATGAGATTTCCTAAATTTAAACTCCTCCTTAAAATGTTGCAGATAATAGTCATGAGCTTGGCAGTTACTACAGATTGTAAGCTTTTTTCACCCACAGGAAGGGAAAATGAAAGAAACATACACACAGCTTGAGCTTGTACATAACGATGATGTAATCAATATCAATCCAAGCACAAATACATAATCAGCTGCTTATTCAGGTTGAGTAATCACTGCACTAAGGCAATAGCCTGAAGTGCTAGTCAATGCAATATCTAATGTCCCTGACTCTTACCTCCCATCTAGTCAAAATAGTGTTAGAATCCAAATTATTGTTTGTGTTCAAGACTAACATATCACCTGAAGAAGTAAAGGTAAAAGTAAACCATGTTTACAAAGAGTGAAAGCGAAGGGGCCATTTAGGAAATGTTGCCCCATGAGAATATCAAGTCTTACTATGTGGATTGTTGTGAAAAGAAGAAAACAATTCCAAACATGGTGCTTCCCATGACTCTGTGTGAAAAGGTAGAGACAGGCAATTAATTATACATTAGTGGGTTGTATTTCATTTTCAGTTTGAGTCTGACCTGAATAGTCAATAGGCAGCAGATTGTGAAACAAAATGTTGGCTATTGCAACGTTTTGTCTTTGTTTCCATTCCAAAACAAAAGTTGCAATACAATCAACCAAGACTGGTTTAGCAGTGTAATCAGTGTGTTGTCAGCAAAGTTGTAAAAACAATCTAAATGTTTCTAAAACGTGTTGTACAAACACTATCAGAAAAAAAATATACATACTAAGGTCTACAAGTATTAGAAATAACTATGACTTGATAACATGAGTTTGGCTGGCTGATCATCCACTTTGGGCTCCAAATCCAACTCTTGCAGAAACTCTTGGTTTTATGATCAGAACAGCAGAAATCACAATATCCTTCCAAACTCCAAATTGACCCTCTGATTTCTACAGATACACCCTCACTGAGATTTCATGGGATACCAGTCTGGCACTTGCTTCATTTACACAATGACACAGACAAACACACAACTCTACAACGCGTAAGACACAACACAATCAGAGGTCAGACTTAGCAATCAAGTGGCGAGGTTATCTGCACTGTTTCAATGTGGCAGGGATGAAGAGGATCCGACTGACGGGACAGGATAGTCTGACAACGTCTTGACTTGCCAGTCACACTGACACTATACACAATTCAAATATCACAACTGCCAATCAAACACAAGGTAATTCCCTTGCAAATGGGTTACTACATCTGACGGTCTGATCTAAATGCACGTCACAAGTACAATAGGAGTCGTATATTTGAATTTATTCATGTAGTGTTGAGCTGGGAGTCTCCAAAGTGGCATCAAAGTGTAGATGGCAATAAATGTTGTGTGTGCGTCCTAATGTATGTTCAAGAAGGTATGAGCAGCTGCACACAATATGAATATGCATGTGCAAATGTTTGAATTCAAAGATTTAGAGGGAGAGAAATAGACTGTTTGAAATTTTGAGAAAGGAGAGGAAACAATGAAGTCGGCCAAGGAAAAGGATAGTTTGAAGTGTTTGCATATGGAAAACATCTGTCACTGTTCAATGCCCTAGAATGACCTAATTGGGCATGTACTGTATTCTGACAGTATTAGCAGTAAGCACATTATGAACTGCAAAGATGAAGACTCCTTAACTGAAATTGGAGATATGCTGTTGTTGATTCATCCATCTATCCTTTCTTACCATTTTATACTGCTTATCCTGTTCCCACACGGTCATGGGGCAAATGGAACCTAACCCAGGTGACTGTGGCTGAATGGCACATGTCGAGCTTTTTCAGTCAAGAAATACTGAAAACAAAACAGTCATTTTCAATATTGTTTGTCTTGTGAAGGTCAGTGAGCTACTCCATAAATTGGTTGTCAGTCAATCACAGGACAGCCATTCACATTTACATTTACAACGATGATGTTTACTGAAAGGAAAACATCAAATGCTTATATGTTGTTGCTGTTGCATTTTTTTTTAGAAACTTTAAGAAACTCGAAGACCTTGCATTAAGAAAATGTATACCGGTAGTTAGCTAAACCTATGGGGTTCATTCAATTTAAAAAGTACCTTGAATGAAAAATCTAATACTATTAATAACATTGCCCTGTTGCCATTCATACTGAAGAGGAGGAGAGTGAATGAGATAGCCGGATAAAAATCAGGCCATCAAGAGCATCCTCCTATTTTTCCTGCCTTTGTCAGCTCACACCACGAGCAGTCGGGCAGGACCTGAGGCAGTAACTAACTGTTAATCAATAGCTATTGTAGCAGCACAAGCCCACTCTGCCCTCCCTTCCATATATTTTGTCCAGTACCTCTTTCACCACAATCCACAATGTGCAATCAAGCAGAGTCAAGAATACATTTAAATCTAAGGACTCATAATGAAAATTGTCTTTTGAGCCAACTGAGTTGTTATGAGATTACTTTTTAAAAAGAAGAGTCTAATCATGTATATATTTGGAACCTCATAAAGTCGAAGGCCTCCTCTTCGAAAATGGACAATATTTTCCTTGTAAAATGCGTCTCCAAATTCGGTCTAAATTTAAATAGCCCTCATGCATGATAACAAGCAAGAAATAACATGCGTGAGACCTCCAAGTACCTTGAGACCAATTCATAAATAGCTTAGCATTAAATTTGTATGCATTTGGATTTTTGGTTTGCTTTTTTGTAACGCGTATTCCAGAGAACGTGAAGAATCTCACATTCAAAGCACTTAGCAACTGCAACCTTTCTGATTGACATAGAGCAGCAGTGCTCACACTTTTTCAACATGCAAGCTATTTATAAAATGACCAAGTCAAAATTATCTACCTTCCATGTAGAGTAGGTTTTGCATATTTGGAGTGGGTAGGTCCAACCCACTTTTCAAATATATTGAGAATTCTTTATTGACAATGTATGTTGATTTACCTTGCATAACTGCATGAACCAATGTTGCACAACACAACATAATTAACTATGAACATCTATTTTTTTAATGTTATGCAGCCCATTGATTGGATGGGAGACTCCAGTTCCTTTTACTGTTGTAAAAGGTGTTTATTGCTCCGCAAAACGCTGACGTCCTCTCCCAGAGATAATCCTTATTGTCAAAAATGTGATGCTTCAACAAACTTGTTATATTAACTTCTGGCAAGGCATTTTCAAAAAAGGCCTCGTATTTCCCATGGAAGTACTATGAAAGGAATATTCTATTATATTCTTCTGTAAGGAAGGTAAATGGAACTTTTATAGCCACGCTAACAATTTTGTATTATTAGTGCAATGCTATAAATAGTCGTATGGACCCGCTGGATAGTGGCCTTTGGAGAGTCAGAAATCTGTGATATTTCATGAAGCAGAAGATGAGATCAGAAAGGAAGAAAGGAAAAGGCAAGATTGAATCAAAGATGAATGGGTGCGAAACATGCGTTCATCTGATCCACCACCACTGAAGGGTCTGCTTCGACCATTCCTGTCCTCCACTGGTACACTTAGTGTTGGTTATTGAGATGAGCAGACAAGTCAAATTGCTGTTATTTGACCCCAACCTGCACTGATAGTATGATTGACGGGCTAATACAGTCTCATTCTTACTACAATCTTTGGAATACCAATGGCAGGTATGAAGAAGCAGAAACATACCAGTAATAAGCAGACGAGCCTGAAAATCATTTTGTCTGCAGATTCAGGCAACGACACCTCTCACTTGGCAGAAAGCACTGGAGGGAAACAAACTTCATTTCAAAATCAATGTCCCACTAAATTGTAACAGCTTGTCACTCTGGTTTAACAGCTGCATTGGTTAAGCAGCAAAGGCAGCGATTGATGTGTGTATTTGCTTCGTTAGTCATTCTTTTCTGCACATGAATGGAATACAACTGCCTCTAGATAGCATATTATTAGAGGATTTCAAAGGTTGGCTGATGAGGTGACGTATGCAAGATGTATTTTACCACCTAATTGCAAACATTTTTCCATAGTCAATAATGAAAATGAGCTCTTCCAGGCTTTAGCTGTATACAGAATACATTCTTCAGTGACTGTTGTTGACGGACAAGTGTAAAATTAGTCAACCACTGTGAAATCTGAAAAAAAGCAAACCTAATACACAGTTAATCCTTTGAGGATTTGAAGCCTTCATTTGAAGGACTTCAGTGGAAATGAGGTTCACAAAGGTCACGCATGAAGGCAATTCTCCTAAATATTGTGCAACATTTGCCCTTAGTTCCACAGTACTCCCTTTCTTAATGTGCCAGTGCTGGTAAATAACGCCCGTGTGACGGACGCCCGTTTTGCTGACTGTTGACAAATGACGGGAAACAAATTAAAATAGACGGACTAAGCATAGTTTAGTCGGAATCGCCAACGGAAGCCCCTATCAAATTAGAAGCGGACCGGACTATAGATGGGTACTATTCCCCCCCGGAAAAAAAGGCGAATGATGGACAACGGAAGGGTATCCACGCTGCTGACGGATGACGAATGACGGACACTCAATTTGTAGTAAAATGCCCAGCTCTGGTATTTACGACCCATATTTCTCAATAAAAAACTATATATCAACACATCAACATTTCCCACAACAGGTGTGATTTCACAATGGCTTACTTAGGTAATTATGCAGTTGAAAAACCACATTTTTGTTGTTAAAATGGGTTATGCAACGCCAAATTATTGCTTTGTCATTTTTACACGACCCAAAAAAAAATAGCCTTCGGGTCCACAGTACTTTTGCCAAGCCCATCAGACTTAAAATAAACCCAGTTGTGAAGTAGTCTGCAAGAACAACAACTGTTTTGTATTTTCGCCACTGAAAGAAGTTATTTGAACTTATAAAACAACAACATTCAGTGTGTCACAACAATTGACATTGTGAATTGGTTCTGTATCATGAATGCTATTTACTAACATTATTGCATCAAACACACACTGGCTGTTCCTGAAAATGCCGAATGTCAAAGAGTCCGGGTTTTTAAGCAAATGGCCCCCAGTGAAATAAACGTCACTATGTTTTATAGACATGGCCTGGACAGTTAAACAAGTCTTACATGCACTTCTGCCACTGTTTTATAATGAAATATAAAGTACTGAAGATAGGCACACATTACTGTTACCATTTACTGTCTATTAAAAAAAAACTATGAATGGATTAATGCAGATGCAAATGTTGACAAGGAAGCTTCACTGTGAGAGTCCCAAACCTACTGCACACTCCTGCAAATGCAGTCAACAAAACAAATGTAAATATCGATGACAGTCAGTTACCAGGCACTGCATGTCATATTACATAACAGGACTAAATGTCCTTGATAAGACAAGCAGAGGGAAAAACTAACCACGTGTTCAGCCAATTAAAAAATATGTTAATGAGATGGGATAATCTCTGTCGTGTACTTCTGTACTCTGTTTTTATGCCAGTGTTGTATTTAGCTGTGGTTTTGTTATAGTGTTCATGTATCTTAACTTTACAAAGTTGCTATTTTGTTTCCATTTAAACCACAAACTTGTTGAAACTGGCGTTATGCCTACATTTCTATGAAACATTGTTTATCAAAAAACCTTTCCGCTATATTCTTAGTATTCAACAGAGCTAGGCATTGCGCCTATGGGACGGACCGGTCTGCATATCCACGTATGACGGATGCCCATTTGTGGGCGATAAACAATAGACAGGAAATTTTAAAAATTAGTCGGAGTAAGCAAAGTCTGAAGCGCATTTTTCCCGTCTATGTAATCGTCTATTTTCGTGAAAGCAAGAGCAATGGATAACACAAAAATATTATACAGTATAACAGCATACTGATCCCTCTATGTGTTTACAGTAAACAAATATAATTTTTTTCCCAAACGAGCAAATTTATCGTCTCATAAAATACATCAATAATCATGCCCAAACAGCAACATTAGCAAATTAACCTACAGTCACTGCTTTTTGTTGGCGTAAAAAGCAGGTTTACAGAGGATGACAATCAACACAAAAGCAACAAAAATTAGGCTGTGTTGAAATACTTCCTTGTTCATTCTTCTTATTTCAAATTTACACAGTCTCAAACTAAATAGTGTGCTGCTATCTCGTGGTCGACGGTGAAACTATGCCCATAACAAACAAAAGACAAACCAGAATAGAATTTTTAACTGTACAAAAACAAATTCGCAAAATAGCGGTTTACTGTAATACAGAACATTGCACACAGGCGGCCATTATCTACCAGGTTCTTTTCTTGTGCTTTCAACTTAAAGTCTAAAAAAGCATACTTCTCAGTGCTCCTCTAATGAGGCACAAGCCTGACTTTCATCTGATGCTACAATTACAGGCATATCTATGGCGCTTGGGTTGTTTCCTTTGCTGTGCTATTAGGGACAGACAGTGTGCTCTTACACCAGACACGTTGCCGTGACTAGTATGTCAAAATTGCAACCATTAATAATGGACAGCTAAGGGGTCCCCATCCCATGCTGCTAAAGCTGGCTAAACCACTGCTCATGTTCACTACAAACTGAGTTTTGGGCTGAGATTGTGAACTATATACACACCCTGAGAGGAAATGGCAATTATTATTAGTGCAGCATAGAAAGATTCATAAACATTTTGGCCCCTACTGAAGTTTGGAACTGGAATGTGATGTGATGATGTTTATTGGGCCAAAACGCATTCATTGAGGGAAGAATTAAAATACTTCCATAAAATCTGTTTAGTAACTCTTGCATTATAAAGAAATGAACGATAATGGTTATGGAAGCCAAATATGGGTCAAATGTTTGTATGTACTGCTTGTCTTGAACACTGTGTGGCGCTGTCACTAGGAGTATATAAGAAAGGAGAAAGAAACTGTACAGGTGTTGACTGGGAAGGGCAGGTTTTTGACCGCTTCGTGCGGCGGAATTTATATTTATAGACGCCATGTGTTTTATGGAGGTTTTCATGCTTGGAAAGTGACAAATGAATTACGTATTTTAGAAAATGGCTTATGGACCCTTTATTGATGGACACAATCACATATCAGAGTGGCTATTATAATGGTCATTGCTGCTTAAGGGATCAAGAGCTAGTGCATTGTAGATTAATTCAATATGTTTAAACTGTGAAACCGAAGTGGGTCAAGTATCTTATATAATTAACTAAAGGCTGCTCATCTTGGCACATGTACAGCAACTAATTATTCTGCTCCTGCCGATTGAACCGTAATGACGCGAAAGAGTAAAAGGAACACACTGGCAGAAAATTGCTGGTACCCTCTAATCAAGTACACTACAGAAAATCAACAAATGAAAATCAAACATGTTTTTGAATTGTGGTCCAACAGGAATAAACAAAATTGGCCTGGACAAATTTATAGTAACCTGACTACAGAGATCTGATGAACTATGCTGTGTGTTGTAATTAGCATCACATCTTTGATGGCATCCATATACGTATCGTTCTCAATATCTATTCAGTCTTAACTAGAATATTCATCAAGTGCATGCCATCAAATATTATAAGTTTAACTATATCATCCATCCATCATCGGTTGGCCACAAATGTAAAAGTGGTGTAGATATTGAAATGAGGGTTTTGGCCTTTGGGAGCTCTGATGGAAAATCTGAGAGAGCCCTGCAAACACAAAATGAAGTTTGAAGTGATGGAACTGGAAGTTAGGAGAAGAGGCAAACAGACATATTACTGAGTTACAGAAGATGGATCCAAAAATGATCCAAGTGAACAGAAATACTGAGTTGGAAGGAGTTTTGTCATTTGATGACTTGTTCTTGTGACCGGCTCAAAGTCAGCCCTTTGGATCATTCAGAAGCTCAGAAATTGCACAGTTAAAGATATGATAAGTCGTGCTCGTTTTTCACATGCAAGGGCCCTACATGTTTTGTTGATTATTCCTGCTACGCACTCACATACCCTTTTAACAGACATTGTTGACTTATTAAATAAGCAGTGCAATTAATGTTACACTTCGCTTAACCACAGCCTTGGCCTGAACTGCAACTCTATATGTCGCAAAAATGAGATGACACATCCACTATCTGTCTTTACATCACATGGTACGGGAGCCATTTATCTTGTAGCATTAAAATGAACCTGGTCAGTTTACCACGAATCATTCAGTCTAATGTAAGCTGAAAAGGAAACAGAGTAGTCGGGACCATGGGTCCGATCACAGTTCTTGGACATTTCTAGGGTGTGTAGCCTTCATATTAAACATTCCATTCCAGTCATCAATCAAAGTGGCCAGGCTGCAAAACGATCACAGATTTAGTTTACCTCTGTGACTTTGCACGGTCGGCAAGAGAAATGGCTTGTACCTGAGTGCAAGATAATGGAGGTTAGTGTTTGAGGCTGCAAAGAAAGCTTTAGCAGCACCATATTACTGGTACAAGACCCATACGACTTATTCAGGAATTTAAAGGGGAAATCAACCCAAACATGTTTTTCTTCAAGAATATTGTCGTCGGCTTATTTGTACTTGTGCGGTGTTGGAGGCGAATGGGAGGGCAATAATGCCACGACAAGGATTTCAGTAGTCAGGTGCGTTTACTGGCAGAACGGCAAACATTTCACAGGACGGGTCGGTAATACTGATAGAACTTCTAACGGCATACAGGTAAACTCGCTTATTACTCACTCTGTAAGGTAACTGCAGTCTGTGATTCTCAGTCTTTGGTCCCTTGCATAGGCGGAGGATATATCACTCGACGTCCATACACTGTGGGATCCGGAAGACAACTAACTTCTCGCAGAAGGGGCTGAACAAAGCCACAACAGAACCCGCGAAGAACGAGAACAAATAGGTGCGCGTTCCATGAGTCGTCACACACACCAAAGACTGACGTTATATAACAGGTAGGAATAGGCTGATGTGACACTGCGTTACACTACCCCACTTCTGGACTGCTGAGTCCCCTCAGCATCTTCAGGCTGAGTTATTCAGAACAAAACACTAAATCTCATAACAGCAGAACACATGCAAGCATGCAATATTTGATGAACTAAACCATAACCGAAAAACTGGTTCTATTAATTCAAAACAATGACTTACTCCAAACCAATTCAGCCCTCACAGAGTTGCTTTAAAGGGCTAAAACATATCCATTTAATTAGTCGTCTGCTTATCAAATTAGTGTTCAATTCACCCACAGTAATACCGGTAATGTGCAGGTCTGTTTACCCAACTACCCCTTTTAGTTGTCTGGATAGGACTGGCGGCCTCCTCATCCGACGCAGAGCTCGAGTCAGTGGCGAATACAGGCTGAGACGAGTCACTTGCCAACATAGGCTGGGTGGATTCACTGGATCGTGCAAGCTGGGTCTTGCCTCTCTGGCGCCGACGACGTGCAGCAGGCCTGCTGTGGCTCTGTAGGGGGGGCCTTTCTCCTCCCAGGAAATTCACACGGGTATGCTGTCAGAGGAACAGGGAAGTAGCCTGTCGTGGTGAAGGACTTTACTTGTCCTTAGCTCTCAAACTAGATAGAGAACAGGGCAGAGGCAAAACCATTTTCAGGAGGGTGTTGTTGAACATTTCCACCTGCCCATTTGAAGATGGATGATAGGGCGTGGTCCAGGTCTTCGCCACATAGAGCAGACGACAACAGCTCACTCTCAAAGTTGTGTCCTTGGTCCGTAAAAATCTGCAGAGGTTCTCCAAACCTGACTATGAAGTCATAGACAAACTACTTGGGTGTGACTTCTGCTGTTAGCTCCGAGATTGCAACAGCCTCTACCCAGCATGTGAAAATATAGTGTTCAGTGGAAATGTCAGTTAAGACTTTAGTGAGATTACAAATAGAGAAGTAGTTGGGCCAATGATAGGGTGAAATCAATTGAGTGAAATGTGTTGTGTGTATACCGTATTTTCCGGAGTATAAACCGCACCTTTATATAACCCGCACCCACCCTATGTAAAAAAAAAAAAAAACACACACATATATATATATATATATAAATATATATATATAAGGCACACCTTTATATAAGCCACACCTATTTGAATTTTAAAAAAATCATCAATCCATCACATTTTATTTATATAGCACGTTTCGTACATGAAAATGCAGCTCAAAGTGCAGTGCAATAAAAACATCCAAAATACATCATAAAAAGAAGACCCGGTCCCTTCCTCCCTCCCGCCTGTTTAACTCCTCCACCTGCAGTCACATCTTGTTAATGGCAATTGTGTTGTATTCTATTGTAATTCCGGTTAGACCGCCCCTAGCGGTGGAAGAAAAATCCACAGAATAGCCACATATTTATATACACCGCATGGTTCAAAACCTTGGAAAAAAGTAGCGGTTTATAGTCCGAAAAATATATGGGATTCAAGAATCCATTAACAGGATAAAATGTTGAAAGTCTCCATGAAGTTAAGCACTTAAATCTTGTAGAGAATTTGCCCAGAACATTAGCAGGGAAGACCAAGTCCCTGTTTTCTTCAATGTATATTTTCTGTAAATGTAATCTGTGAAGTGCTCTACATTTTTTTCCATATTATATATATTGAGCATAAGTCAGGTCAGGTTGGGGATCATGTGTGAAGGCAAAGTATTGCCACTAAATACCAGTGGGTTCTTCCCAGTGACCAACTTGGGAACCAACGGCCATTGGAATATCTGTCAAAACATATGTTGACAGATATGTGGGCACCCTCTGGGTAGCGGCCACCCATCACTTGGGCATTGGATCATTTTTTGGGGTAAAGCCTGCCTGTAGTGTCTCAGTTGACGTTCACCAATACATTTAGGTCTCCTTGAACAATTGATTGTTTGCACTAGTTGTCCAATCTGAACCAAAGTATTTTCAGGGACTGGATGCAAGAGGATTCAGGTCTTTGTCGAAGGTTACTAGTAAATGTCCATGCGTTGCTGCTATCAAGCAAGACTTGGGGCCACATTTACCAAAGAGTTTGTAGAACAGGTTCTAAATTTGTTCATACGACCGAAATTTTGACTGTGCCTACATACGAAAAAACCCTATATGCATCAAACGTGCGGACACTTGCCGTACACACACCAGTAAGTAATGTGTGTTGATAACTCCCACCCGTTCTAAACTGCCACTTTAAGAACCCAAAAGCGAGGCAAAGAGGGTGGGGAGAATCTACATCCCTGAGACCAGCATTGAGGTAATTGTCTGAGAAGTGGAAACAAATAGATACAGTTTGGAACAATTAATCCAAGTGTTACCAATAAAAAAAAAAACTAAAAAAAAAACGGTTTGATACGAACTCATTACTACCCAAGCCACACACCAAATCATGGACGAGAATTATCTCTGATTAACATGAGGAGGATGAGCAAGTTATTTGGATCCCCATATTGCAAACTGGGGGCATGTTACGTCACTATTTGTACACACGCAGCCAGCCCACCTTAGCTTCTTATAAGAAGCGCACGTCTACAATGCTGGATAGCTCTTCCATCTGTAGTTTCACTGTTCTATCACAAGGCTTTCTGTGTACGCATGATTAGAGCTGTGCTTAAATTTACGCATGTCCTTGCACAGAAGTCCAAATTGATAAATCCCATACTTTGCGTGGGAATGTTCGTACACACCCTTAATAAATGAGGCCCCAGGACGCTAAAATCTTGGATGTAAATACACTATGTACTTGCAAAACCAAAGCCCAGATGTCATTTGACTACCTGAGCACAGTCGCCAGAAGAGTGGATCTCACAGCAATTGTGTAATTGAGTCTGTCTTCCATTGTCACGCTCATACCGCCTACAAATATAGGGCAAGGAGTAGAATACAAAAAGTAAATGAATGCTTGGATTTTGGTCCAGGGTTTCTCATTGACGGGTTTCTCCAGTGCAACAATGACAATCATTGTCTTTGCTAATACAGTATATCATCTTAGTCCCTCTGCAAATGGATATGAACTTCACATTTATTTTTGAATATAAATCCAAAGGTATACAAGTTGTAGGCCTCTATATCCTAATTGAACCACCAAAATGATTCATTTTCCTGATTAAGGAGGTATGTAAAGCTCTGCAGAAATCTAGAGGCATAATTTTGGCGTGTAGCTGCACTGCTCCTCAGCTAAGCCTCTGCTAATGCTACAACAATTTCCAGTGATTCATTTCACAAGGATGTGTGATCTATAGTGTCCATACTTTGTCACAGAAACAGGATTACTCTGCTTAATCACTGCCAAGGTTTTGTTTTAGTCAAGGTTGCTTGACAGTAGCTATGTTGGTGAGGGATTTAAGCAAAACAAAACTATGAGATATGAAGGGAATTAAAAATAAAGGGAAGAGAGCAAATTTGTATTTTTGAGGTGGAAAACCACACATTAGAAGCCATTTGCCACAAAGGAGGGCATTCTGAAGGGCAGCAGATAATAACCAGACGCCACTGTCATATATCTTTTATGACGATTTTGTGTGGTGCTCCGACCTTGACTCTCCACCAGCATTTTTTTATGAGTAAGAAAAGCAAGTTTTGTGGAACATATTGTATGCCTGTAGTTCATGTTTTATGTTTTACATAGTATGCAGGTTGCAAGTTCTGATCTGTCTTACTGAATGCTATCATTCCATTAGATATCATGAATATAGTGCATGTTTCGGTGATTGTCAACATCTTCACATTGAGAAAATTACAGCATAAGTTCTGCGAACTAAATGACAAATAAGCCGTCATCTCGATTAAAATCTAGCATGGAAGAGTGCTGAAAGTTCACAGTCAACCAAATCAGCGGTCAAATGCGCCAATGTGTACCACTGCATCTTGCACCCCAATGAAAAGGTACTGAAAAGTGTGATGGAATTAGACATGGTGAGGAATGGGCTTAATAATCGATTTACTGATTGGAAATAATTTGGTCACTAGAACTGCCAGGCATTTTCAAAGAGGATTCCCCACATTCCCAACCATTTTAGAGTATTTTTACTTTTATTTCAAGACCCACAGAGTGTGATATTCTGAATATGATATTCTGTGACAATATAAGCAATGAACATACCAAAAGAAAGACTGGGTTCTGGTCTTTTGGTGATTCTGAGAGACAAAAAGAAGTCAACAGGATCCAGAGCATTTTCTTTTCAAGCTCCAGTACTCTGGAATGCCCTACGTGCGGAAATTAGAGCCGCTGCCTCAGTCGAAATGTTTGACTTAGGACTTATTTTTACTCTCTTGTGTTAGTTAAACCACATGTAGGCCAGTTTTGCTACCACTTCTTCTCTGCCCTGCCCCCACTTTTCCTGCTGGGAGAGGACGCAAGGTGACGATAACCCAAACTGATGCTGCTATATGGATTTGTCACTGACCAACTGGCACAAGATCTGAAGTGGCCCAAATTCTAGGAGGCATTGCTATGGAAATCTCTACATCAACCAAGTTTTAGGGAGGATCTACTTCTCTGAAGGTGTCTTGTTGCGGCACTTTATGTTACTCCATACTACATTGCTCTAGTCCAGTGTTTCTCAACCTTTATTGAGCCAAGACACATATAAGACATAGGGGAAAAAAATCATGGCACATCACTTAGCAAAACAACTCACAAAACGTATACATACAGGTTAATTGTGTACCTTCAGTCATTCAGTGGAAGAGCATTTAATTGTTTTACCCATTACTGTATGTGGTTGCCATAGGTTAACTAACACAAAAAGTTATTTGAAAATATTTTTGGGGTCCAACTTATTGACACTGGATAATTTTCTGCGGAACACCTGCTTGTCTCTCACGGCACACTAATGTGCCACAGCACACTGGTTGAGAATCACTGCTCTAGCGCTCTTCAATTACATTGTATAGCATCACATTATGTGTTAAATGTTGCCCACTCAACATTCATTACAGCATGGTCCCCCTGGAAGGGTTCCACCAATTTCCAGTCCCTTCTCAAGGTTTTAGATGTTTCTCTCCCCCAGCAAACCTGATTCAAACGATCATCAAGCTCTGCAGGAGCTTGATAAAGATCCTGATCATTTGAATCAAATGATCATCAAGCTCTGCAGGAGCTTGATAAAGATCTCTGATTTGAATCAGTCCTGTTGGAGGAAGGAAGCATCTAAAACATGCGGGATAGCGGCCCTCGAGAACCGGAATTTGAGTACCATTCTTACACACACTGTTTGAGTGGAGGGTGCGTAAACTTCCAGCAACTTTCAAAATGATGGCATTTTTGTTGCTCGTAAATGTCACGACTACCCGGAATTCACACCCTAACACTCCTATTCTAGGCAAAAGCTGCGCTGGTCTCAAATCTTGTGTGATGCATTAATGCCATCATTACAGTGGTTTACAAATTTGATAGTCACAGACAAGAAGGGTGAGACCCTTCTCCATGCCTACCCACTGAAAAACGTACTTGATAGATATATTCGTGGCAGTAAATGGTTAGATTCCAGTTGACGAATATGGTAGCGATGAATCAATCGTGTTTGGAAGCTACTGAGGTCAAATTAATTGCAGTACTTTATTGCAGAGGCAACGTGTATTCAGTCTCAACAAGTTTGCTGTCTAAAGCCCATGTCTCACTGAGCGGTGAAGGTTGGTGTTTATGCATGGCCCAAATGTTGATTTTTCTTCAGGGTTCAAGGTCCCAAACGGCAGAGGTGAGCATTCTGTCAGGCTGACAGACCAGTCCGTCTCTGAAGGATGCCCATTTTGCTGACGATTGACGAATGACGGGACACTTTTTAAGAATGGTAGGCTAAGCATGACGGAAGTGTATTTTCATTCATCAGAGTGATCAACCTGGTCAAGTACCGACGGACCTCTCACTACGTCACTGAGAAATGTGTTTTTTTTGGGGGGTGGGGGGGCAGGAGGGTTTACGGACTGACAGACGGGCTGATGGACCAACAGACTGGTCGACGGACTACAGACGGACTAACTGACGGATCAACTGATGATTACAATTCAATTCAACTTGAAAAAATGACAGACTGACGAATGATGGAAGGGCACCCAGAATACTGACGGATGATGGATGACGGACCGGCCCGGACCTCTGGGAAACAGTTGCTAAGACGTTTGCCAGATGTTCGCCAACAGTTTTAACGGTCGCAAACAGCTTTTCTTGTCACCAACCTTCAAGAAAAAACATTACCTTAATATTGCACACAATCGCAAACTTGCACCGCTCAGTGAGATACAGGCTTAAAGAAGACCATTCTGTGTGTGTGTGTGTGTGTGGGGGGGGGGGGGGGGGGGTTGGTGAGTGACAATAAACGGACTGCAAATTCTTTGTAAAATGCCCAGCTCTGCTCAATACAACACGTAACAGTATTGTATCCCAGGTCACTTTGGGCGAGAGGCAGAGTACATCCTAGACTGGTCACCAGTCAAGCGCAGGACAGTGATTATCCCCTCTCATTAAAATGTATAATAAAATGATCAAAATAAGAAGGAAGTACTTAGTTATAAATACAACATTTTTCTCATAATAAATTAAAACAATAAAATCGGTACACTTCTGAACTGAATCGTACTGCTTAAATATGGCTTATAAGAGTTCTGTACCATGAGACAGAAGAAGGAGGAATTCATGGCTTGGCGAAGGACAAAAGGCGAGATGAGGTGATGATAAAAAGCCATGTGAAGGTAAATGAAGGGGGAGGGTACTGAATAAATGACAGGGAGGAGGAAGGTTGCTTTCTCCAGAGCGTTACGTAGCCGAGGGGCGAACGTTTTTTCTACATGACACACAGGGATATACAGTATCACACACAGATAAAAAGTTTGTTTATGTGTATCTTGTCAGATGAAGAAAAAAAGAAAAATGGTGCCTGTGATCACACATCTGAGGCGTTCTTACATCTCTTCCGCTGGACTACTTTCACCATGTCTTCATCAAATGAGCCAAGCTAACAGTGTCATATAGACAGGCATCTCATTATAAGTGAATCTCTGAAGGTGCTTTTAAAAAATGAACATTGATATGGCAGCAAGAAGACTTTGGCATCCTTTGCTCGTGTCTGCATGTACAGTATGTAGGTGCTCAGAGGCCACATAAATCACTGTTTTGTATATGCAATGCTGCCTCTTACTAGAAACAAGTCTATAGTATGTTTGGGACTCAATGCAATGCATGATTCTGTATATCCAGTTGTGTCGGTTCATGTTGTTGTTGTTTGAACTTCAGGAAGGTGTCTAGCATTATTACTTTATTGTATGTTCATGTCTTCATTTACAGTGGTTTAGAGGTGTTGCTATCATTTCAGAAATGAGGGGCACAAATCGTTCAGGAGTAAGCCAACTTATGAGCAAATCATCTCCTATTCTACTGCTCCTCTCCATAGTGGCCAAAGAACTAAATAACCAAACTGTCAAACCATGAGCGCAGATGGTACTGGGGACGGGGGGGATGTGTGTTAATGGCCGCGGCGAGGCTGTTTGTGTATAAAGAGACACGAGACAGTAGTGTGCGTTCAGGCATGCCTGTATTTCCTCATTCTGACGTCACGTACACCGCCCCTCCCTCCTGCAGCTGGGGCATACCATCACAAGAGGGGGAGGACAATACCACAATCCCTGTAACAGAGGCTTCCGTTTCCCATTGGCCATGGCCGAGGCTTGCAGCTTCAGGGTCCTAAAAGGAGACCCACTTAGTCCATGCCGCAGTGAGGCTTCCATGTGGTGAGTCTTGCGTTTCGTTTCAAATATCGCTCAGCGGGCGTTTTTTTTATCTAAAAAATTAAGTGGTTAGATGCGAGTGAAAGTTTAGTCTGAATCACCCATTAAGGCCTAAAGCGCCTGGCTCAACAGCTTCCCAAAACCTAAGGTCGTCTTTGGAATTACCCTTGAAAACCTGAAGTTTTCCCAGAAATTCAATACCTACAAAATAATTAATCTCTCAGCCCTTGAAGCAGACAGAAACATAATTCCAGAAAAATTTGGGTGCTTAGACACGTGGCTTTCACACAGACCCGTTTAGTACTCTTTACTGTTTCAATCGAAGATTTAGAAATAAAATGTCAGTGCAAGAGAAGCATTATTTTTAATTTAAAAATTAAGTGGTAATTACCATCCTCTTTATTGTCATTGTCTACAAACATATATCATAAAAAAAGAAAATGAGGCTCTTGAGGCTTTAAAGGTAGAAAGATGCAACAGCGCTCCTGGCTCTAGTGGTAGATACGCAGTTACAGTATGTGCTCAGGGCCTTAATGGGTTAAAGTTGAAGTCAAACCAAACTTTTGTTTTTCAAGAATATGTTCTATGCAAGCCCACTAGTTGAAACAAGGCATTCTGATAAATATTGTGTTTGTGGAATAAGAGTTAATCCACAGCCGTTTTTAGCCATCTCTGGGGGCGGCGATTTTGCCAGTTCTGTCGACTGAAAATGATATCACAACTGCTCAGGGCTCAGGTAACGACCATTCACCAATTCTGAAGCTGAGCCGTGATTGGTTGTTTCCTAAGCCCTGAGCATCTGTGAAGTCATCTTCAGTTGACGGAAGAGATGAAATGGGTCATCCCCTGAGATGGACAAAATGGGTGGATTTTGCTGCTTAACTCATATTCCACAAATGTAATATTAATATTAACATCAGAATACCGTGTTTCAACTAGTGGGCCTACTGGGAACATATTCTTGAAAAAAATATGTTTGGGTTGATTTCCGCTTAAAACATTGCCTGTAAAATTAATAAACATTTTATGATGGTCCTGGATATTAATTTCACATATTTATTCCTCTTGGGACTTGGAAGTCTTTAATCATCACAGAGGCTCCACTGTTAATAGGTTTTGCTTTACTAGGATGTGAAGCTAATTTAATCTCAATACACAACACGCATTTTACAACTGTCAGCATCAAATGTATTGAACATAAAAAAGTCTTTCATCATGACACATTAATAATATTTCAGAGCATTCATCTTCATATCTTCAAATGATATTTTTGCGAACGTAATCATCCCTTTATCGGAAGCCATTGAGTTGAAGGAGTTTATTGAGCGAGTGAGAGGTTGTGCTGCCCTGAGCCACACAGAAAAAGTAATGTAAGAGCTAACAATTTGGAAGGCCTTTTTCATTAGATACCTCATCACAAGCAGTAATGGGTATGAATCAATAAAAGTCTCTTGATTGGATAATAATGCAATATAATAATTAACTGTAAAACATTCATTCTGGATGTCAATCAATGCAATAGACGAAAAGGAAATGGTAAGCAACACCGAATGGCTGGACCAAAGAAAGCAGAGGACACACTCATTCCAGCACAGATGAAGAAATTTGCATTAGCTTGGTATTTATAAAATGAACTTTAGATTTTAAAAATTCTGGTACTCATTCATTAGAAGACATCATAATAGAGAAAGCAAAACAATCTTGGAAGCCTAATCCATACTCCATGCCTGAGGTGCTGCTTGAATCCACTATTTCCCAGAGTAATAACATACAGATGAAAAGCATGCTATGACTTTCATTAAAATGTTAATGTCATATTCTGTCTGACTCTCAAAAATAGCAGTAAATTGAGTTTAGTCCAAAGTTATAAAAGTAGTGAATGGGTTTTTTAATGACGTCTTTGCATATTCTGACTCCCACCGCACATCAAGCGACACAGTCAAATGTGATAGAAGTGGACCACTGAGAAAAAAAAATAGTTGGTGACTCTTTACCGCACGCTAGAGGTGGGCGATATACATCGTCATCGATATCGTCGTCAATCTTGCTTTCACGATGTGGAATTTTACATTATTGAGTATTAATACCGCCTTAAGCATAACGTCTCGAGTCAGCCGACGGCCGCAAAGTGTGAGGAAATGCTGAAAGCCAGTGTGCATGAACGGCAGAGGAGGAAGTGATAATCATTCGCCAAATCAGCGGGCAGGACCCGGTCACGTGACACGGTCCGCACAGCAGACGAGCCTTTTCAAACATGGAGTGTCGAGAGAGGATTCATAGCGAGGCGCGAGTCCGCGTCGTCCGTAGTCAACCCCAAATGACAACACCGTCGTTGGTGGGAATATTATTGTTAGATGTGCCACAACGATCACCGTGAAGAGCAATTCTGTTGCACCACGAGCCATATGGATTATGAGGAAAACTTGTCAACCGCACAAGCACGCTAAACAAAATCTTAAACACGCACACACACTCAGAAAACAGTTGCCGAGTTGAACCAACAAATATAAACAGATGCACGCGCTCAGCCACACACACACACTCAGTACTTTAGCGAGCAAGTCAAACGTGACATCTTGGATGATCGGTTAACATTCAGTTTTACACGCTTGTAGTCCGCATCATTCATAACTAGCCTGTATTCCCGAGGCATGTTGCACAAATTAAGGCGGGTTATTAGTGTGACGCCAGTATACACCCAAACATGAATAAAGTCACAAGTCTACATATCACAGTGATGAATGAGTGGTAAAATGAACTTTTCGGTAAATTGCAGTTTTGTTATTCAACTTTATTCTGAATACGGTGGCCAATGTCTGAGAATGGGTGTTGTCATGGCGACGTCTATTTTTTCCTCTCGCTGGGTGACACTTCGTCACACGTCACATACATGCATTTTTTCTCATTCTGATTGCTGGAGTTAACACTTTTTTTTCATTCTGATCCCTCTAGTAGTTGGCAGTGGTACACCAGTACTTACGGCAGCTCAAAATGCCACATCATTATGGAAAAACAGCACAGACATTTAAATGACATAAATATTCTCAAAAATCTATGTAAGTCTATACATATTTTTTGGTACTTTATTGATAAATATTGTCATAGAATATCATTATGTTTTGCAGAAGCTGTATTTAGCAATTTAAAAGAGATGTTGCTGACAAACACTGTCCATCCACAATTGGTCTGTGAAGCAAGTGCAGATTTAAAATATTTTTTGTAGAATATCGTCAAATTATCGCTATCGAGTTTTTGGAAAAAATATCGAAATCTCTATTTTTTTTTGCCCATATCGCCCACCCCTACTGCACGTCAAGCGATTGAGCACCGTACATCTACCGGCACACTGCAACTTTAGGGCTACGAACCTGCATCGCAGTGGTGTCAAACTCATTTTTTTGTCGCGGGTCACATTATAGTTCTGGTGGCCGTTACAACTGTGAACCCATATAAATGTATGATTGCCTTATATTATCACATATACACATCAAATTGATGGATAACTAGTTTTGAATTCAGAAGCCAGTAAACAGTTTGTTCAACTATTTTTCAATGTATTTTAAAGAAGGGATTGGTAACAAATGCTTGCAATATCTCATATGTTAACAGTGAAGACAATTTCAAAGAAACATGTCACGTCAACAAGCATGATTTGCCTTCGCGGGCCAGATCTGGTCCCCGGACCTTGAATTGACACCTGTGCTGTATCTGGATTTGAGGCTCCACATACAATACACTACAGAATACGGTACTATTGTTTGTTCATTGAACCGAAAAATCATGGAGTAATTGTCAAGAAAGAAGAGGATTGTGTCTACGAGAGTAAACAAAGCAGAGTGTATGAATATGTTGAATTGCTATTGGCAATGATTGATAAAGCTCCATTCACTGACTGCCCTCATGCATTTGGGTGACAAAAATTCTATGCACTTTGCTTTCTAGCCACAGGCATATATTAAATTATAAATATGGATAAGAATCGTTGAGGCTTGCAGAAGATAAAAACCCAGAAACTTTATTATTATTATTATTTTTAATTTTTGAACATTTTAGATTGTCTGCTTCATCAGTGACATTCACCAGCGATTCAAATTTTGAATGCCAGCAAAACCAGATGGTTGGCCACTCAGGAAATGTAGTTGCCAAATGGTGCACACTTGTCGTGCAGGGTGCAACAGGCCTTAGGATGACTAGCGAGTTGCTAATTTTGATCTGATGCACAACAATTGTAGATTTGGGTACATCTGTATCCTATCTTGTTTAGTTGGCTAAATCCAAACAGTCAGTGGGATGAAGTAAACCATATTTGACTGCATTAGATTCTGCATCGCCTCCTGAATGCCTTTCCTGAATTGTAGAAGCTACTGTGTATGCAAGAGTTGGTGTCCATGATAAAGGCCAGGGTAACCGGGATTAGCTTTAACTTTCATTCATCAAAGAATAACGACCCTCTAAATTAAGTTAGGGTGGTGGTAATGTCTGGCAGGATCAAGCAAGGTAATCCTGTAAGACAAGAGGAAAGTCTTGTGATACTTCCTGCCCTTACCAGTGCTTTAACTTTTTGGGCACCGAATAGCAAATTTTCAGACTACAGACAAAAAAACTTTTTTTTAAGTATAGTGGTACCTTGAATTACGAGTGTCCCAATTTAATAGCGAGTGTGTGAATATGCACACCAAAGTCCACATTTCCACTAGTCATTTCAAGTTTGCAACATTTCATCAACAATTAACGAGCATGCGGCAATGTGAGTGCACACGCACAAGTTTGTTCCTTTGGTCCTGTCATTTGACACAAACCTATAGCCTAAAAAGTCAGATTCCTTCAACTTTCTTGGCTTCCTCATATCTGTTTCTTGCTCCCTTGAGTTTGCTTTTCACATTCCTCACTCACCGTCAAGGAGCCATTGTAGAGACATGCAGTCCACGCAAACATTTCCTGAAAGAGATTACAACATCCTACAGTGACAGCTCTTAACTGTCCAGCAGCCTCATTCAATTTGACACAGCTTTTTTGCAAGAGGAATAAAACGCTCCAACAGACTGTGCCTTTGAGTGTCACTATAGCCATTTGGTATTAAAGTTCCACTCTGTCAGATTATATACTGAAGTATCGTGTATGTGTTGTCCAAAATTAAATGCTAACCAACAAATAAATGTTATGTTTGTTTGTGTTTTTTTCTATATAGAAATGTGGTGACATTGTGTTTGATTATAAGAGCATTCAAATAATTACTAATTTGCGAAGGAAGGTCCTTGGCTCAAAGTTGTTGCTAAGCAACTGCTGTTGTCTACTCTTAAGATTATCTATAGTACTATGAATATGGTGCAAGTGTGCATTTAGATGAGGTAAAAACATTAAGGCAATACAATGAAAATGAGTTTAATTGTAAAGATGAGCAACCAATTCAGGGTGTCCCCCGCCTACTGCCCGAAGACAGCTGGGATAGGCTCCAGCACGCCCTGCGACCCTTGTGAGGATAAGCGGTATCGATAATGGATGGATGGATGTAAAGATGAGTGTGTGCCTGTGTCACACAAACCTAGCAATTAAATAAGCTATTTAAATATAAACTGATGGAAATTGATTGGGGCGGCACGGTGGGCGACTGGTTAGCACGTCCGCCTCACAGTTCAGAGGTCGTGAGTTCGATCCCTGCCCCGGCCCCCCAGTGTGGAGTTTGCATGTTCTCCCCGTGACTGCGTGGGTTTTCTTCGGGCACTCCAGTTTCCTCCCTTGTTCCAAAAACATGCATGGTAGGTTGATTGGACACTCAAAATTGCCCCTAGGTGTGATTGTGAGTGCGGATGTTTGTTTGTCTCTATGTGCCCTGCGATTGGCTGGCAACCGGTTCAGGGTGTCCCCCGCCTACTGCCCGATGACAGCTGGGATAGGCTCCAGCACGCCCGCGACCCTTGTGAGGACAAGCGGTATAGGTAGTGGATGGATGGAAATTGATTGGAAAAGAGATTAAAAGAGAGGCTTGATAGTCAGAGCCCAGTTCAGATTGCCGTCAAAACCTGTCACCACCAACATCGACACTTCATCATCCTGAAATCAATCTCTAATTAAGGATGCAAAAAAATCCTTTGATTAATTGCGCTGGTATTGTATAATGCGGCACCTGTTACCAGTGTTAGCGGCTAATGACTAGCATAGCAAGTGAGTGCCCAATATAGGCTGGGAAGAGTCGTCGAACTACTTTTCAAAGATAGTTTAATAGGTGAAAATTACTTTACAGTTTGATGATGACAGCCTGACAGTTGTTGTTCCTACCGATAAAACACACCAACAAACAAACCAGGCTTAGACTACTCAAATGTGCTGTTTGAGCCGGTGGTTCTGACATCAGTTCGTCCCATGCTCACTTACTAATGTTTCTAGAGAACAAAATACAGTTTGCTGATATGCACAGTTTAAATGTAAGTAAAAAATGTTGATTACCTAAAATACCTAAAAATGAAAAACAATTGGTCGTTCATTACTAAGTCAAATGTGTTATTTTCTCTTCTGTTATTTTCAATAGGATAGCTGAATACCAAAGAATTCTATAGCTGCAACTGTATATACAAGTAAAGTTTGATAGATCGACTGATTGACCAAATCAAATGTTCAACCTTAATCCGTGTTTCTATCAATCATAGCATGTATGTACTAAGAAATGATATACATGCCCGAAGACGGCAGAAATAAAGAAAGCAATGTTCAAGCAAGAGGGTTCCTCACCACTGTCTAGCATGCTGCCAAAACATAATAACCAAGGGGTTGAATTCTTACCGAATAACGTAACAGTAAACACATAAAAACAAGTCATTTAGTAGCCTAAAGCTTTTTTCAATCCACTTTTTTTCAGCAATGTACAATGTCAATTGGCATTAAAAAAATATTCACTGATGGGTAAAGGAACTTGAATAGAGTTAGGATTATTTGCATCTTGAAGCAGTTAACACTGCCATGCAATCAAGAGAGCAAAATATAACAATTGATCTAAATGTAGTCAAACTTTATTTTTTTGAATGTACAAAAGAACATTTTGCTGCTGTGACATCTTGTAATAGATGCAATTACACCTGCATTCAATCAACACTCAATTCATGTTGTGACACATGATCACAGGCTTGTCAGAAACGCCCACATAACAGAGGACAATTAGTTGAGAGAAGGAGTTAGAAAAAAATTAAATGTGACATATTTTGGCACTATCTGTTAGTTTAATAATGCACTGGGTTAGAAGGAGATGTCGAGGCAGGAAGGGTCATATAAGCAGTCAGTCTGCTCATTTACTATTACACATGGGTGGTCAAACACAAAGACTACCATGAATATTTTCATTCAGCTGAGATGCAAGAGAAGCAAAATTCCAAAGAGTTGTAATTGGAACCTGAATATCATTTAAAATGTTTTTCCATAGAGGTATTTGCAAGGTAAGTGTTCCTATATTTATATTTTGGCAGTTTTAGTGTCCTTTTCCTATTTGATGTACTTAGACTACTAACACGCTGCACATAAATGATGGATGATGCCTTTGCTACGGCTTTAGTCTACCTTGCAAGTTTTAAAACACGCTTGTTGTGTTGACATCTCAGCTGAGCATAATAACACACAGAGAACAATGACAACATTTATTCAAAGTCCAAAACAATCCTCTTGGAATCATGTCTATAACAAGGTGCTTGGTCATAGGTTTAGAGATCAATGTATTACATTTACTGCGCAGCAATAATACAAACAATGCCAAGGCTCTTAAAAAAATTCCCCATTCTCCATAAATGTCTGCTATGCAACAAATCATCATTTACAGACACACAACTGAAAATGACGTAATACAAAATGGTTAACATGAGTGGCTGTCATTTACTTTGATTTGTGTACGAGTATTAGACTCTTGGTTGTCATTAGAAGCTGTGAGATATGTCAGGCTGTGACATGATAATACAACGTCTGGCCCAAGGGCCTGATTAACGAGGCGCCCACTCAACAGTCATGTTAGCAAGCGCTGTGCGGAACGCAATTTTCACTGTGAAAATGACAAATGGAAATGTGAGCTGACTGATGAGGTTTGATGAAAAATTAAGGGGATTGCTGAAGTTGGCAGCAGGCATTCCTGTCTGCACCAAAATACACGCCAACACATTTCACACTAAATTACAAATGTCAACCGGCTCTCCATGAAAATAAGAATGACCAAAGGCAGAATTATCATTCCCTACAGTAAAAGAAAAAGAAAAAAGAAAAAGAAAATGAGGAGCTACTTCTCTGCTCTTCTGTACATTGTGAAGTAAAGGCAGATCGGAAATAACTGATGTTAACCATGCTAGTACCCATGTTTATCTACATGAATAGCACAACTACAGTATTTATTTCACAAACTGTAGACTTGCTGACTTGTGGCTGGTTGCAAACGTGCATTTCAAGACTGCGTTATATTGAGATAATGATTGGTGACACTCTCATAAATGTGATACCGTATTCTAAGTATTGCCTCCTCTATCAACCACTCTTCGTAAGCACATTTCACATTTACTCTTCTTCTATCAAGCTACGAGAATTCCCCAGTGCGGAGACTTTTTCGATCAAGAGGAAGTCGGAGGGCTCACTGACTGCTTGCACGGCAGGCGGTCGCGGTTGTGTCGCTTAGCATGCGACTGATGACTCAAATCTTGACTTTTTAAAACTGCGGTATTTCTTGAAACTGGTAACTGGCCCATACCAAATTGCAAATGAAATTCTGATTTCTTGCTAGCATTGCTAATAATTATGCTAACTACTACAACTATCAGCAGTGAGTATGCATTTTCTTCCTGGTTCCAAATTTGTACCCAGGGTGACCGCCACCCCCACTCTATGCCTCTGATGGACATCGCATTCATCCATCTATTTTCACAACCAATTATCCTGTTCAGGGTCATGGTTACCTGGACTCTATCCCAGTTGCATTGTGGCGAGAAGCAGAGTACACCTTGAACTGATGCCCTGTCAATTACAGTACTGACACAGACGCAACCATCACATTCACACCTAAGGGCAAATTAGAGTCCACAGCGAAGCTAGAACACATGTTTTCGGCATATGGGCGGAAGCCAAAGTAGGATGTAAAACAGAAGAGGAGAAAATTGGACAAGGTGAGACTATCCCTTCACACAAAGATTCCCCCAAATTAGCCTTTTTAGAGATGCAAGAGCAAAGCACAGGTTTATTCATTCATGCCTTTTGCAAAGAACCAACCGAATTGGGCCTAGGCAGTGTCTGTGTGCAGGGATGTTCATACAGTGACGGGGCTTTCCTCCAACAGATAATCAGATGTGCCATGATGCCTGTGGTAGCATCAGACAGCGACAAATATTTTTGAAACAATAGGCAGTAGAAGTCAATCTTGAACATGAAATTTCGTATCTTGGTCCTGGCTTTTCGCCTTTCCCTTTCACTTACTCTAGCTGTCTCCAGAGGTGGGCATCGCCTATTTCCCGTCTGCATATTTAATCAACCCACGTGGTCCCAGTCGGGCCCAGTCAGCCAAACGACATCGAGAACGGACTTAACATGTACCACGTCACACGCAGGTGCCGCACTCTTGACACGCGGACGAGTAAGGAAAAACAAAAAAAATCAAACAGCGTTGTGTACCTTGCGGTCCCACAGACGCAATGAAATGTGCCCTATGTTGTTCTTATTTCATCTATCACCATGCCGTGCGTGTGTGTGTCTGTTGTTTTTGTTTGATATTTTGCCTTTGTTTGGCGGCGTGTCTGCTCGTGCGGCGCCTGCTTGTGACGTGAAGATTACGGTCTCGACGCCGATTGGCTGTCGCCGACAAGGGTTGGACCCGGACCACGTGGTCAATTAAATATGCAGGATGGAACGGCTAGGTTGGGCGATACCCAGCCCTAGCTGTCTCTGTTCCATCTCTGATATTAAGATAGAAGCCAGGAAATTTGTCTCAAGCCCACGGTCTGGCCAGGGAAAGACAGTTTTGACAGGCAGCGTTAAAGGGGTTTGGGATTTGAAACCTTCATCGCAACCTGAACTGTTTTACTGTAAAGCATCACAATTAACCATCATAGATATCTCCTGAGAGTAATTAATGACAAATTAAGACAAACCCAACAATGAGTATCGTGACAGTCTGCCATTTAAGAACTTCTGCTTTTTGATCAAACAAAGCTATATGCCAATCCTTATAAATGAGTATTTGTTGTGAAAGCTGCTTTTCCATTTGTCTTACTGCTTTTTGTGCTTGTTGCGCAGAGAATTTGGCTGCAGGCTGGACTTTTCTAACCGTTAAATGCTGTGCCAGTAAAGGCTGCCTTTTTATGGTGAAGACTGTGAAGCTGGTGGAGAACAGGAGCAATATAGAAACAATCAATAGAAGCCAAAGGCGCGAGAGTGTTTAGCAGCTTTTTGTGTTTGTGCACATTATTGTACATGTGTGCTACTGCCTCTGAAATTGTGTAAGCCGAATGGTGGCCCCATGCCCTGGCTTTGATGTGTCCCTTCCGTGGAGATTTCAGACAAACAGGCCGTAGCGCCGAAGCAAATGCAGGGCTGGTTAAGCCGAGCTGAGCCCAGTTGAGCTGTGTGGGTGCCACCTACACACTGCACTTTCCTTTGCTTCTTCCAGCTTCACTTCCACACCTCTCCATGGCTTCTGACTGTTGAGAGCCCACCCCCATCACCAGCTGTGTCACTCACTATCTCTGCCTTGCTTCGATACACAGGGCATGACTTGGAAGGCAGAATAATTTATTTTTGATTGTTTGTATTTGTCCCAGGCCATTGAAACTCAAAGGTCCCTGATTATCATCCATTGCAACCAACCTCTGGTCTGTTTCATGGTCTACATTAGATGAATGGTGCTTTGGTGAAAATGGCCAATAATTGCAAAATAATCCTTTTCTACATCCGAGGCCAAACACTGCTTTGGCTCTTTTTTGAGCGGCTGCATGTGTGATCATAGTACAAGCTGGATAACCTTCGGATTGTTTTGTTTTCTTTGGCGACTGCATGACAAATTTATAATATATGACTTCTTCTCAAGTAAAATACCTCCACTGGTTAGGCTGTTACAACAGTTTGTTTCAAACAGAGTACGAGTCCAAGATTGCATGCAGCATCAAATGGTCAATTGCCTGAATGCCTGAACCTACATTTGACATGAACACCCATGACGGATGTGTCGCTCCAAAGACATTTATTTTACAAAAACCTAGACCAAGAACAGTAGAGCTCGGACTTACACCCAAAATTCTCGCTGCCTAGTCGTGTTGACAGCAGCGAACGAATTCCGTTTGGATTAGAAACGTCTGCTTCTAACTCTGGAAATTTTTTCCGGTTTAGTTTAAAATTGCTTACCTTAACTAGAATACCGCGTCACATTGTGGCAAAAGTTAGAATCCTGGTTGGTTATTGCGCCTTTTGGGGCTCTAAATAGTTCATCCTTGTTGTGGCAGATGATGGTAAAGATGTTGGCAGTAATACACCAAAAGTACTTGTCAACTGCAAAATAAAGTAGTAGTAATGTCAACAAGTAGACGTATCACTAATTTAGCACACGACATCTGCCGCAACAAGGATTTACGGTACCATTCATTCATTCATTATCCATACCGCTTATCCTCACAAGGGTCGCGGGCGTGCTGGAGCCTAACCCAGCTGTCTTTGGGCAGTAGGCAGGGGACACCCTGAATTGGTTGCCAGCCAATCGCAGGGCACACAGAGACAAACATCCGCACTCACAATCACACCTAGGGGCAATTTAGACAGTCCAATCAACTTACCATGCATGTTTTTGGAATGTGGGAGGAAACCGGAGTACCCGGAGGAAACCCACGCAGGCACGGGGAGAACATGCAAACTCCACACAGGGAGGCCGGAGCCGGGATCGAACCCACGACCTCTGAACTGTGAGGCGGACGTGCTAACCAGTCGGCCACCGTGCCGCCCATTTACGGTACCATAAGGCACAATAAATGCCTATTGTGGATTCCATTTTGGTTTGTTTATTTAACTCCATTAAAAGAAGATGATTTATAAAAACAGATAACGTGTTGGAAATAAATACACCAAAACAACAACAACTACAACAGATAAGAACAAAGATGTCCTGTATTTACTTCTCACTTTGCTGTTGGACACAGTAAGGAGCCTGATTTGATTCAGTAGGAGAGGAGAGACGACAGCAATGTAAGCAAACATTAGCTTTGATTTCATATTTTCTGCCTTGTATCCTCAAAGTTCTGGACCGACGAGGAGATAAGCAGTGATTCCATTAATCCATTCAGTAGCTGCATGGAATTCTTTGAACCATGGCTAACTAAATACTTTTATACTAAATATTAATTTGATCTGATTACTTTGACTTGCTGCCATAACACCTTTGACTCATCCACTGGAAAACAGCATCAATAACAAGTCAGTCACAGCAGCTTGGATAGGCAGCATTACTTCAGATTTTTTTACGCCAACAATGTGATGAAAGTCGAGTCGACATCTACTAGTCGCTGAAGAAGTCATTGATATTTTTTCAGTACGGTACTATAACTTTTTTTTTTTAATAATAATTTAATAATTATCTATATTCAGCATTAATGGACACCGCCTCACACTAGTACATAGAATGCAAGGGCATGGACCTAGGCTGAGTGAAAGCGCGCCCCATGTCGCTGTAAATATTCCAGCGAGAGAAAAAAAAATATTGCAGGGTGTGCTTACCGCTGCGACAGCCAGTTGATGTTTGCACAACTTGAACAGTTCCCTGTTCTGATTCTGAGCACACCACAGCAGCAAGTTCTACATGGTGGAATCATTCCCTGCTCTCTTTCGATTCTGATAGTGTGCCCAAAAAGGCTGTCTCAATCCTGCTCTAGCCTTAATTGCTCTTTCTTTCCCCATTGTTGGTTCTCCCTCACTTACCAAAACCGCACATTCAATATGAGAAGACAATTTAAATCAATTAAGATGATGGACTAATTTCATTCAGTTCACTAATCTGTTGCTACCGGTGGCAAAATTGTGATTAGTGACTAGTCTACATCATTGTAAAGTCATCAAATTGACAGAGCTGGGCATTCATCTATGCTTTAGTCCATCCTGTCTATATTTCAGATCCGCACGGTCGGTCCGAGTCAGCCAAACGATGTAGAGAACGGACTTTACCAATACCGCGTCACACGCAGGTGGCCCACCCCTGACCCACAGCCAAACAGAGAAATAATGAAAAATAAAACAGTGTTGTATACCTTTCAGTCCCACAGATGCAATGAAGTGGCCCATTTTGTTTTCATTTCACCGATCACCACTCTGTGCGTGTGTGTCTGTTGGTTTTATTTGCTATTTCTTCTTTATTTGGCGGCGTGTCTGCTTGTGCTGCGTCAGTGTGTCACGTGAAAATTATGTTCTCAACGCCGACTGGCTGTCGCCAACGAGGGACGGACTGGGAAAAGGTGGGTCGGTCGGAAATACTGCCTAGGAGTTCTCGACGGAGAGCCGATGCCCAGTTCTGCAAATTGACTAGTCTGTACAACCCCTAATAGGTACTGGAAAACACTGGACAAAGGACACAACATTTGGTGAGCATTTTATAAGTATGTGAATGTTTTGGGTGATAAACCAAGGACACTATGACAGCTCTCCAACAACCAAATGTCTGTGTCAGCAATTTATCTGTAAAAAGACCAATGGAGGATACTGCAGGGTTACACATAGTGAGCCACTCCCATGATGGAAAAGGAGAGAGAAGGTTAAAGCTTGCTCTGATCCACACTTTAATTGAGAACAAGTTAAGCTGCTGATTTAATCTCTCTGTCCGCTGTTGGTTCGGAGCAGTACCTATGTGTAAAAAGCCTGTATCTACATCTTTACTATTACTCTGTTTCTTGGGAGATAGCTTTTACAATACCGGTTTTTATGTCTGTGTGTGTGTATACTGGTGTGTCTGTGTGCACATATATATTTTTGGTTTCTCTGCAGGTTTGAACTAACTTTGACTACCAGATTCTTTTTCCACCAGAGGTACTGTACCGTAGCATCGGAGTGGAGGAGGTGTCGGGGGAAATCACAGCAACCGCAGCCCCTTTGTTAGACATTGCTGTGCTGCAAAAAAAAAAAAACCTGAGGAGTAGCTTCAGATAAGGCTATTGTATTTTTGTTTGACGAACAAAGTCACTTCTTTCAGAGTATGTGGGATAGCAACTGTTCTACTCACTCTGGGACTTTGGATGTGATGGCACAAAGACGACCACGAGGATACGAGTTCACACACAATACAGTGGAACCTTCAAATTCAAACGCAGTCAGTGCTTTGGCGTGAACCGGACAGCAACAATTCCAACTGAGACACTTATTTGAAATGAAATATCGGCAGTCTAACCTGTTGCCATCCTGAAACCTGTGTTCAGGCATGTCATACAAGTATAAGCAGTCTAATATTAAACCATAAGAAACACACACTTCAAACACTCTCTAAAATTCATTAATGAAAGTGCTAATAAATGTTTGCTAATGCAACATGCTAACTGTCACACAAGTATAAAATGAAATCTAACATTAATTGAATGTAAAACATTAACGACAACACTCTACCTTTCGATCGACACCACTGGAGTGGCAAGTCTCTAGCTCGGTGGTCGGCAACCCGCGGCTCTGGAGCCGCATGCGGCTCTTTCATCCTTCTGTTGAGGCTCTGTGTGGCTTGGGAAAATCCATTTTAAGTGTCCAATTGAAGTGCATGTTATTTGTCTGAAAAACGGGCCTCATGTCTTCTTAGTACGTCAAAGTTTTTGGCCACTTTCATGTGTGGTCCTGGATCCGATGCCTATCGGATATTTTGCAATGCGACCGCAGTCTGAACCGCCAGGTCGCATACATCCGACATTAACGTCAGGAGCCCAAAATGTACTCCACGCGGGCGGATAGATCAGTGCTGACGGTGACTCTGCAGTTGTTTTGAGTAACAGTATTGACTTTATATTTATCTTTAATTAATCCCACTTGAAACATGAAGCATAAAGTTGACATTTATGGTGATAGTAGTAATCCAGCCACGGCTCGATCGGCTCATTTTTTGCGCGCTGCTATGCATGACATCATGTTTTGTGACGCCTCCATGAAATAAAATTGAATGACCAATCCGAATGAAAATGCTCCATATGAACACCGCAATCTGAATGAAAAGGCCCAATCCGAATGAAGTTTCATTCACAGTGTGGTATATACCATATATTTTGCCAATCCGACCGAGTGTCAAGTAAACAGTTCAATCGGAATAGCCAGGCTGCGTCCAGTCTGCACATGCTCCGTCTTGAAGTAAATGCGTAGTAATGTCGTTGTACACCGACTTTAAAATGGCAGCGTCTTACCAGAGTGACACAAGAACTTGTTTTAAAGTACTGGTAACTTGTTTTTATCAAGATGCTGCTTTAATTAAAGTGTTAAAACAAACATGAATACTGTGCTAAATAGATGAATGAACTCCATCTTGATAGATCACGGGATGTTTACATCTCAGGTGAACAAGGTGGAGCAAGCTGATTGGAATAGACTATGTCACATGTAAACAGGTGGCCAGAGGTCTTCATTTCGGAATGATTCCAATCCGAATGACAAAAAAGTCTCCATGTAAACCCGGTTAGTGTGTAAATTCACAATCGCACTTCTGGGAAACTTGTCAAATTTCACATAAACTCACTTGTGAAAAGCCTTCCAAGAACAGTTGGACCTATTGTAGTTGCAAAAGGTAGACCGATGTCATATTAAACCCTATGGATTATCACAGGGATGTGTGAGGTGAGCAAATATCGAGTACATACAACATTTAAGGCATATTTTTCCTGAAAATGTTGTAAAAGATCAATTTTTGAGCTTGAAGACATTTGACTTTGGAGGTTTGACTGTACAAAGATTCTGTGGTGCCATCAGCATATGGGGCCTTGAGTGATTTATTGCGCTGTCATGACCAATGTCTACTTTTGTCAATTAAAATCCAATTCATCATGATGAGTGGATAAGATCTTTGAAAGCAAAAATCCTTGGCAATGTTGATCACAGCGCGAGTCTCAATTATCGGCAATTCTGACACAATCATGAGCTCTGCCAAGATACAGACGGCAAGCCTTGCTAATGAGATGCCGTCACGCAAGCCAAATAGCCAGTCAAAAACCATGGACAGTACTCAATGGAATTAAAACAACCATTGATCGAAGATGCGCATCAGCAGGATTTGAACTGACATGTATTTATGTAATATATTTGCCTAATTGACAGAGTTGGAAAGAAAAAGGGAACCATACCCAAATTCGTTTAGGCTAAGTCAGAATAAAAAACGGACAAAAGGCTTCCTCTGTGAATGTTGTGATCTCTTTTAAAAATAAAAATATAATAAATGCAGCTTTGACTGGCTTCCAAATATGTGCAAGGACCTCAATAGTATAATCTTGAAAGCAAATTGCAACGAAAAAATTACTTTGCCTTTGTCAAAACACTATAGACTGTAACAACTGTAACACTAGCCCTTAGGAAATTGTTCTTTATGCAGTTATTGACCAACTATGCAAACTGTTCCCCCCAAATAAAACTGGCAAATTATTTAAACGCTTCATAAACAGAAAGCTCAACCTTAGGAGATGACTACAGTACAACTTCAAAACTCAGATGTCTTTTAGTGGTAAAATTTAGAGTTCACATTAACTTGTAGATTGAACATTCATTTTCGACTGGATGGCTCACTGGGTAAGACCGCAGACTTTGTTCACAGAAATTTGGATGGTTGCATCGGGAAGGGCATCCGATGTAAAAACTGCGCAAAATATATGTATCAATGAGTCGCTGTGGCGAAACCTGACACAGAAAATCAGTAAGTTCCTTCTTCATCTACAGTAGATAAACCGTACTAGTTTTAGCCTAGAAAACCAGAAATAAACATGCATTTTGCTGAATTAAAAAAAAAGCTTCCTGCCATGACAATATTGTTCTGCATTTGGCATCCTGTTCCCTTTCATTATGTCAGTCAATCAGTCAACAGATTTAAACAGTGAGTATTTACTTTTTACTTACATTTAAATTTTATTGAACAGCATAAAACCACTGCTCATACTTTCATGACACCTATAAATGTTAGAACTGTTATTTTAACAGTTCCTTGTTAATACAGGTTTGATGATGTTTGATCATCAGTCTGAACCAGAAGGAATGTTTTCTATGGGAAAGATGATCTGAAATTAGAACAACGTGGAATCAAACCCACCTCATGGAACAGATTCGGCTGGAGGTCTTATACTGACATTGCGTTGAAGTTCAGACTCCAATGTGAGTTTGCATAAGTTGCAGCATTTGGTGACCAGAATACAGGTCAAGTCAGCCAATTTTCAAGAAAATACCTACCCCTCTGAGGTGTGAACACATATTTGTGGTATACATTCCTGCACCATTAGATAAACTTTGTTTGAAGTAATCTCTTATGTGGGTTTGCTCCCTCGGGGCCACACTTTTAACTGGTTGCAGGACAGAGCCACCCGTGTCAAACACTGTATGTGCATCATAGACTACACTCATTATAGCAGACAGGTTTCCTGTATTTCCCCGGGGGCAGTGCAGCACAAAGGAGGTGAGCACAGCATGCCCCCAGTGATCCCACTGCCATCTGCTAGGTCACCATTGATTTCTGCAGTGTGTGGATGAAAGTGTGCCGACATGTCAGTGTCCTGCACCCCATTCCTGACTCTGTGTTCGTCTTGTTGATTTCTCCTTATGAGAACCGTAGCAATAACACACATACTTGATATCGCAGCTTGAAAGCTGATGGGAATACGACACAACACGTGTGTTCACTTACAAATAGAATGATAAATCCGAATGTTTTTTCCTTGCAATTCCTTAAGCATGTTACAACGTCCCGCGTTTCCCGGGATTAACAAGTATTAGCCACACTCCAGTTTTCTATTTTACAGTAGATCTCATTTTCCAAACATCCATTATTTTGTACCGACACGGGTGAGCTGGAACCGTCTTCCTTTCATTATCAGTCAATCACAGGGCATATTCACAGTTCTGAGGTTGAGGGTTCGATTCAGGGCTATCAGTTTTCCCAAAAACATGCATGTTAGATTCATGATGATTTCCATACGTCATGCTTGCTTTGCTCCCTCTCCTGTCAATCAAATTGCTCGTACATTGACACACGTGCACACACGCAGATGGCGTGAACAGAGTGGATGCAGAGAAGTTGCATACTCAAAGTTATGTTTTCCGATGGCTGTCTTTGTACAAATACAGAAAGATGAATGCGGTTTACACATTCACATCAACGAGCTGGTACACATCCTGCGAAGAAAGTCACACCACAACGAACCACAAAGTCAATTTCCCGACAGCTTGGAAATAATTGGAAAAGGCAGCTTGGATGCCTTTGCCCAATAATGAAAATACACGTGACAGCGCAAAATGACAGATGGTCACAGATAACAACGTTAGCAGCTTCATAACAAAGAGATGCCGCTAGTGGTAGTTTGTCAAATTTGGTAGTCGGAAATTATTCCGGCGATTATTATTTGGTCCGTCCAAAATGGTGGATAAACGGACAGCGGAAGGGTACCCCGGTTGTAGGCGATAAACGGGGCGCAAATTTTTAGTAAAGTGCCCAGCTCTGGGTATTTCGCTCGACTTTGCACAGGTAGCATTGGGTGTAATGGGGCATTTGTGCCTTTGTGGTTGTTGTGGGATGGAAAATAATCTTATTACGGCCAATCCTAACAGCACCCCTCATTTGCATCAAAATCAGAGTGGTCCAGGCGCAGTACGCCTGCTTGACATTGCCAAAACAAAAATAGGCTTACTAGGGTCCGTGCATGACATTGGCACGTAAACTGCAGGTTTTCCCCTTGCAGATGATGCAGTCGGCCATGCATGTGACATGGCAATTGAAGAGCGCCTTGTACCACCAATCATGCGTCTATGTGTGACACCCCCGAAATAGTGACGTGGGTGCTATTAAAATACTTTTGAAGATGATAATGATAAAAATTTGTTCAATTCATCGATTTTTACAATGATTCCGACCGATTGTTCCGCGCCGATGTCCAACGCATACAACTGCGAAACGCCAAATTTGTCTACCTGCACCTGGATCAAAAATGTTGTAATTGCATTACACCACCTACACACAGAGTTAGACCTGCTTTCAGTGTAATATCTAGTTTACTTTTCGTAACCAAATTTGCTGATACGCCGGGGCGTTGCAGCAGGAACACCCAGTGAGGTGTAGTGCGTCTACCAAATTCACAAACACGCAGAACTAGACTATTGCCCCGGCACAAAAATGACGATGCGCCCGTTTTTACGACTAGCGCAGACTACTTTCTGTTACCAAATTGTCGGATGAGACGGGGGTGAGGCAACTCCGTGCGTCGGAACACCCAGAGAGGCGCAACATGGCCCCAAACACGCTACCATTAAGTAGAAGAATTTAAGGCTATGTTATGTTTTCATTTACAATTCTCTTTGTTTTATGTTTAATTTACACTTGATTGTTGAGGAAATAAACCGCTTCAAGCCTCTTCACTATTACTATTCACTACCGGCCAAACTGCTACTTTTTGTGAAGTGAGCTGAGTGGATTTTAAACATCTCACATTTTTGCTCAAAAATCCCCCCCACACCCGCCAAAAAAAAGGCCAAATGGCAGCTTCCATATCAAAAAACTCGAATGTTGGGTCACTCGCATCTCAAGGTGCCACTGTTTATTAGCAAATATTTCTATACACACTAAAAGTATGAAATGTTTATAGTGTTTACAGCCCAATTAATGAGAACATTTTCTTTTTAGAAAATATGAAATCAGTTGCAACCACAAAGATGTAAAAAAAAAAAAAAACAAAGCACTATAATTAACACTAGATAATTAGAGGATTGAGAAAGGATCTCAGTTTTACCACTTGGAAAACATGAAACATGCACTACTCTCCAAAGGAACCAACTACCATCTTGAAATTAATGTTGTGTATGCATGGCTTCCGCACTTGAATCACAAGGGTGAATGACTGATGGCTGATCTGAGGGAGCAGGCCTGTGCTGTGTGGAGAAAAAAATATCACAATGCATCTAACTGAAGTTGTGCTTCAAAAAGCCATGTTTTCACATGACGTGGGAGTTTTTTTTTAAATTTTTTTCAGCACATGTACTCCTCTGCTTGTTGGCTGGTTTTCTAGAGTGTCTCATCTAAAGGAACAAAATCTGGTCGAGCGAGGAAAGGAGTGCTTGATGTAGCAGACTTCCATTGCTTGCTTTACATTATTCATGAAAACAAAAAGAAACCTTCAAGTCGGCCTAGTGGGTTAGTGTGGCTCCTGATTCACACAATTTGACCATTCGGAGCGGCTGAAGTGGGGTCAGTATCACAATACTTGTCATTTTAAAAATATTACATGATTAGATTTGTGATCAAACAATGTACTACTACATTTTTGTTGGTCGTTACGCTCATTCTCCATTACGCTAAAATGTTAAACAATAACTATGAGTCAATTACATATAGCAACATTTGTTTGTTACAGATTTAGAGATTAAGTTTCCCGTCATTCGCCAGCATGCCAGCAGCCCGTCACTAAAGGACTGACGGACCTTCCGTCACCACTGGCGGAATGCCCACCTCAGGAGACATCCGTGCATTATTCTCCGGTAAATGAAGGTTAATGTAAAAAAATTAAAAAAGACCACTCAACAGCAACATCATCAAGATGCTAGATGAGAGAAACAAACAAGCAGCGTGGTACCTCTTTGTTGAATATGTAGTCTCTTCCATGGACTGGAACGTTAGCATGTCTACTTGTCATCGTAAATTAGCCTTTTACTCTGCTCTTCTCCCTCTGGCTTTTGTATTTAAACAAAAAAAAAAGCAGCAACTCCATTCAGTGTCAATGGAGAGCAATGGCATTTTGCCCAAGTCAACACTTCCAAAGAGTGGCATTTAAACATTCCACACCCCGAGAGGGACCCGCTCATTATCATCAGCAGCAACAGCGGTACTACTGAGCACGTAGTAAAACTAACACCCACACTGCCTGATCATTTAACTATTTTTACAATACATCTGGGACTCTATAAAATAGAGTTTTAAATGTGAACCAGAAACATAATTGACAGAAATGCAAATATTCATCCTGTCCCTGTTAGAGTAAAATACTGTCAGCAATTATATTGATCACCAAGCAAAAAACACAATTGCTCTCATGATTCTGGTCTGTTGCAGGGTGCGCTGGAATTGGAGGGTGTGTCTTCCGATGCTGCACCTGTTGTGCATGAGCAATCAAGGACTTTAAAAGGACTGCTACCGCGACAGCTCGTCAGATTATTCATCGGTGCTTGCCACTGTTGCTCCTTGATTGATTTTCTAGACGCCTTGTTACTAGTGTTTTTTGATCGCTGTGTTTTTGCTACGTATTGAGTGTTTTGTTTGATTATTCTGACGTGTTTTGTTTCTTGTAATTGGAGTGTCCTTGTCCTTTGCCTAGGGATTTTGCGATTTTTGTTGTTCATTTTCTCCTGACAGGTTACGCCAGCGACCTTGGCTGTACTTTAAAGGTAGTACTTTTTTTTTTTGTAATTAAATTGTGTTAAATGTATTCTTTCTCCTTGTCTACGTTTATGGGATCCACCCCCTTCCAGTTTCTACTGGAATTCGTGACAATTTCTTGCCAAATGGCTTTGTATTTAATGAGCATCTTCATTGTCGATTTTGTTGTGTTCTTTTACTTTATATGTACTGTACAGTGGTACCTTGATATGACTTTAATTAGTAACTCAAAAAATGTGTATCTCAAATCATCTTTCCCTATTGAGATGAGTGGAAATGTAATGAATCCGTTTCAGCCTCGCAAAACTCAACAAATGTTTTGAAATGCATGACCCTGCTCTCAAGTCAATCATTTCCATTGTTATTTGGAGGAATGGAAGTAATCAAATTAATTATTCTTAAATGTGTAGTTCACCTATTATTTGTTTCTGTGTATTGCAACAGATCTTTCAAAACATAACTATTGGATGAATAACAGGATTTAGGGTAGTCTTCAGCTGTTGCCAGCAGCAGTATTTATTTATTTATTTTATTTTTTATTTTTTTTCTCCAGTCTGCCTAGTGAGCTACATTTTTGTAAAACATCCAACACTTAAAGAGTACACACCTCTGCCAACACTTTTTATTCTGCAAATGTTCTATCATAATGAGTCACTCTATCTCTTCTGATTCTTCGTGGCTGATTTATATTTTTTTATACACCCAAACCACCATGTAAATGCAAACAACCAAAAACATGATCTCTTCTGTAGCAAAGCATAGTGCCCCATGACACAATGTGCCGTACAGCAGTATAAAACAAAGGACTGCTAACTTATCTATCAGCTAAATTATCCACGCATTATTATATTTAATTGGTATTTATATCGCAATGTCCTTTTTCAATGGTAATGTGTTCTTGATCAGGTACAATTGTTCCTGACAATTAACTACAAGCAAATTTTGATTTTCCCTTTTCATGCTCCCAACTACTGTCCAGAGCGTAGTTATTGACGGACTTTGACATTCAGACGTTATGTGTGCTCCCACGTTGTGTTATGGATAATATTGTTTCTGAGAGTTGGAGCCAAACAGAAATCACACTTTGAATACATCCATTAAAATTCTGCTGTGCACTCCAGCTAACATCAGCAGACAGAGGGCACCAGCAAAAACTACCTTACTTCATAAAGTCAGTGAGAGGAGCATAAATAACGTAAGACACATTTTCTCAAACTGCTTTTATATCGCTACACAATACACAGGCTTCTTTGGGGTCCAGCTTTCTGTCAGTACATTCTGCTTTCCTGCATAAGGGAAAGAGTACATGGAGTGTTTCACAGTCTGCTTTCTCTGGTTACCTATTTTTAAACAAGGCATGAGACTCTGCCCTTGTTTTAGTGTCTTATTTATGATTTTTTTTTTTTTTTTTTTTTTTTTTTTTTACTTTTCTATTTATTTTTATTTAATTCTGAGTTGTTAAATTGTCTTATGTTCCATGCCTCTTTGACGGCCATGTCTGGCCCATGTACTTGAAACACAAGAACAATTTCATCAAAGCTGAAAACAAACTAGAGTTTGAATAAAATGGACCAAAGGCTGTGAATTGAAAGCATCCTTAAATTAATCACATGGCTTGTCCTGCCAGAGTATGACTTGTCTACCATTCTGTGGTGACTAATGGGCACATTTGCTGTGTGTTCCAATACTGATCGAGATGCAAACGAAGCATACCTCATATATAATTTGGTAGTACAGCTATTACAAGGCCAATGATTATTGCGCAGTTTATGTTCTGGAACTGTTAGTTTTGGCTCACCTTGCTAAATGAATATGCAAAAGTAGAACTGTCAGAATGTATTAGTGCACAGAGAATTGGTCAGTGCTTTTGGGCACGATGCTCAAATTAAAATTCTGACCCAATTCGCACAGTCTGATACAGGGGCTTTTACTCCCTGGACAGGCGCAGCAATTTCCTGAAAAGCTCACCCACCTTGTGACTGAACCCCAAAACCCCGCAACATACACCAGCAAACTCCCCTCAAGCAATGCGCCTAATTGGGCTCAAGATTCCAATACTTGTTATTTTTAAATATATTATTCAATGACATTTGAGAAACTATTTTCGTATAACCCCCGCTCATTGTGGTGCTTTGCCCAACTGCTACCCACGTAATGTTTTGGGTTTGACACAGAAGTGAATGTTAATAAGTTTATCAGTCATAAAATTTCTTCTCGGCTGAGCAAAAGGTCAAAACTTAAGATCTGTTCAACAACACTAATTTTTCCATAATTGTGGGGGTGATCTTTGGTTTACTGGCTGTAGTATAATAATATTTGTTCAACAACAGGAAATATCCTGTGCAAATTGTGTTGTCCTTTAGTCAACGGTTGTCCCATCACCCCCACACCCGGGTATGAATAACTTAACAAAATTGTTCCCTCTTGACAAGTCAGTTCTCCCGGACTCTGGCATTCAAAAATGCGAAGCCTCTAGTAGCACCAATGGCATACAGATACAGAAGGAGTTGTACATATTGTTCAGCACGACCGCCAAAATCTCCTGAGCCCTGAGCAAATATTGCAAAACTTTAGTGTAGTGGACATCCAAACGATTAACTTAAAAAGTCGTGATGACCATACAACCATGAGATGAAACCTGGAACAAATTGTTGAAATTCACCAAAATTAATTGTAAATTCAAACCAGCTCCCAGAATGGATTGTGTTTGGTGTTAGTGGGCCTCTTGTGTTAGATTGGACAGAATTTATTTTATCCTTGGGCACCAGCTCAAAATTCCGAGATTTCCACTCGCTTCTCCATATGGGAAGTCGTGTGCATGCATTAATGATACCGACAGTGTTGCCCCACAGTGGAATAACAAACCACATTACACTGGTGGTGAGCATAAGCGATGAGAGTTTTGCTTTGGTGTGGTGTTTAGCCAGAATGGAATGTGGCCCTTGTGGAAAAAGATGCAGCGATTCAACTACACAAACAGGGAGGAACAAACTGAACAAACAAACTTATTTGCAACATGGAGAACCTCTTGCATTTTTGTCCTTTTGTGTATCGACTTGGCCTCCATTGTAATGCTCTAATTTCCTTCAACGATCCTCTTTCTCTCCTTCTCGTCAACCCTGCCCGTCCAATCTTTAATACACGTCTTCATATCTGAAGGTCATTGGCAGCCTGAGATGTTCCCTGAGGGAAGATAACCTGCCTGAAAACTACAATGAAACATGCTTGAGCAAAGAAAGTCAATCAGTTTTGATTCAGTTGGTTCGACACCGGCCCAATCAATCTAATCGAATCGAAATGAAATGTTGACAGGTAATGATCCGGAGTTGTGGTTGAGTTGTCATTTACATGCTTTGATTTATTTTGAAGCAATGCTCCTCTAAATTGAGTGAATGACCTAAGACAGGTGTTCCCAATCACTGGATCACGAATGGACCACACAGAAAAATGACAAGGTTGTTGTTGTTGCTTTTCCCTTCTCACCCACACACACACACAAAAACTGTATCTGTGATCCATGTACTTTGACAAATTGACAATTTCATGTCACTTTTTTCATGCACCGGGTTCATGCACCCAATAGTTACCAGCTAAAAACAATGAACAAAATGTTGTTTTTTAGTCCCATATGGACGCCCGATTTGTGGACGGACGGGCGGAGGACGAGAAGTCTTTTAAGAAGGACGGACTAAGCAAGGACAGAAGTGTGTTTTCATCCATCCCTCTAGTCGTGCATAACCGGGTCAAGTACTGACATACGTGATGTGTTGGGTTCTTTTAAAAAGCAAGACCACTGTTCTCTTCTGCGATACCACCGGCATCATTGACTGCCAACACAACACTTTTCATGTGCCTTCCCTGTCGTAACATTTTGTTATCCGGGATAATGTATATATTGGGCGAAGGAAAAAGGTGCATCACAATTTTGTTTGGTTAACCAACCTACATCTATAGACCGTAAAAATGTGTCAGTGCTGCCGTACACTTAAATGACCCGAAAGTGGAAGTCTTTCGTTTCCTCCAAAAAGAACCTTGCATTATTTTGCAATAATTATTTTATATAACGCAATAAAAAACTGAAAACGTATTGGGTTATAACTAGGGGTGTAACAATTCATTCAAGCCCGGTTCGATTTAAATTTTCGATTTTCGTGGTGCTGCAGCCATTCAATGCGTCAAGTGGGGCTGCCACAAACTATTATTTTGGTAGTCGACTAATCACCAACAATAGTACTGAGTTGCACTAAAAATTCCTTCATTTCACTTCAAACATTTCACTTTTTTGGGCACTAATACTTTTTTTTAATGTAGAGGAGAGTGAAATCAAATGAGTAAAATTGGGGAAAAGCACTGTGCTAAATAAAACTAAACTAAACACTTTAAGTTTCTTTATTTAACCTTAACCCAAAACGGTTTGTTTTACGTCACTCATAAATATAATTTAATCTATACATTCAAAATGTTGCATGCACCTGGAATTTTTTTTTTTTTTAGCAATCCAAATTAGTACATTCTACATGTTATGTCTTCTATTGTTAGGTGTTGCCATTAACATTTTTTTACATCAATGCATATTTTAAGCATTTATATTGATATCAAATCAATTTTCGATAAATCGTTACATCCCTAGTTATAACACAAAAGTTTGGTAAAAAAAAAAAAAAACGCAATAGTATTGAGTTATAAAGCAAGCTTAAATATTCTTGTGCTGCCCCCTGGCGGGCTTCAGTCTATGAGTGCCTGGATGCTTTTTTTTTTTTTTTTTTGGGATCCCTAACCCCATTGTATTGAGACACGGACAATATCAATCCATGTCACTGACACATGTAACCTGAAACCTCCATACACACTGCAGCGACACGTTGAACCAACAACCCCCCCCCCCCCCCAAAAGGGATCCCGACTGCCCGTGGCTGGCTTTCTGCATCAAAGTCGAGGAAAAATGAAGTGAGCGTATCCGACCGTCAGGGAGTGCAAAAAGAAAAAATAAGAAGAAGGTGAAGAAAAAAGAAAACGGGAAAGAGGCAACTTCAAATGTGTGCAATCTGACCTTGTTTTTAAAAAAAAGCTCTGATTCCACTTATTAGTCCCAGTCTGTAGGCTCATGAAGCACAACCGGACATGACATGTTTACGCTTAGCCTATCTTATTTAAGCACATTAAGCTAACCAGTAACTAATTTGTATTTGGGAAAGGGCAATATGTATATCCTCTTGAAATTTCTGTTTGTCACAAATCAAATATATTATCAGGAACAGTGAAGTTGGCTGTTCATTAATGATTCCAAACAGATCTTAATGTTTAGTGTGTAGCAACAGTACTGTAGCATATACAAGTGTTGCAGCGTGAACATAAAGCCATCTGACAAAATATGTTGTGCTTTTCGCATTGTTTGTTCCAACTCAGAGGTTTTGTTGAAGTTCTTGGGGCCACAACAACACCAACAACAGCATTAAAGTTGATAAATAGAAAGTACTTGAGGTCAACCATGTGTCTTGGTGTTTTGGGGCTGGGAGGGCCCCCAAGGTAACTAGAAATACCACTACTCTGCAGCTATGTCTCATGGCCATCTTCATTCATGTCTTCAAAATGAGTCTCCTTGATAATCCTCTTTAGCTTGGGAAACTGGAACAAATCACACAAAGCCAAGTGGTATTCCTTGGGAGGTTGCTCCAGCATGGCGTTGTTCTTTTCCGCCAGGAAATGTTGGTTGCTCAGGTTATTGTGAGCAGGTGTGTCGTCATGGTGAAGCAGCCACAAGATGTTTTGCCGCAACTGTTGCCTTTTCTTGCAGGATCTATTTGTCGTGGTGGTGGTTGATCGTCTGGCCAACACTGAAGTTGGAAACTCAGTTTGGCTTCAAAATATTTCTTTTGTGACACAATCCCTGGGACTTTTCCGATATTTGGGATATTCTATTTTGAGATCTTGCATAAGCTTCATAGAGCACAAGTCAGTTGTGAAGGAAATAGAATTTGGTGACCTGAGTTCTGACATTCAGAAAGGTTGTTCAGTGCAATCTAACAGTTGGAGCTCAATGTGCCATTGATTATTAGGTGAATGAGAGCAAAAGCTTTCACGGCTTCTTAATATACAGAGAAAGTTGTTGGGAAGAGTCTATAAATAGCATTAGAAGTTGAAAACACCGCAGTGTGTGTATGCGGGTGGTGGGGCGGTGCAAAGGGTGATGTATCAGAGAGATCTCTCTTGCCTTTGTTCAAACAAGAAACTTTGTAGCTCAAGGACGCTGCGCTGTTTGGCAGAAAACGACCTCTTTAAGACGATGACTTGTAGTTCGGTGAAAATGGAACAAAATGGAACAAAATGGAGTAAAATACTGCTAGTTTGCCTTATATCATATTGCAGAGACGCTTGGGTTCACTCAGAGAAACTGCACCGTGCAATTAGGTAATTACTACACGTGTGACGATGTCATCTCCAGCGTCTGGTGTGATGTATACAAATTACACAATACTTGTCTGACAGCAACAATTGCTTACAAAACAATAAGGGGTGAATCTTGAGTGTTAAAACCTCCTTTCCCTGATAGGGGTTTGCCGCTATTCCCCACTCACATCTACTGTCCTGTCCCCTGTTACACTCTTGATACTACGTTGAAATTTTGACACAGTATTTGCATTTGACTACAACCCCGCTTCGGTGCCTGTGCCGTTCACAGAAAACAGCAACGGGGGGTAGGGGTATAAATCTGACAATTCCTGCCATTATTAGGCTGGGTGAAAGGGAATAAAGAATTGGATTCTTAACTTACTGTCTGATTCAGAGGATTCCAGGCTTGAGATATTTGCCCAGATCTCAAATTCAAATGATGATGCTAGGAAGCAGAAAAAGCCGGATGTTTAAAACACACAGGAAACTGTATGAGCCGCCTTTAGAGAACAGGTACACTTGAGACAAGCAATAACATCCCTTCCCTGAGTTCAGCCTTGGTCTCACAGTAGGGCCTCTGGACTCATTCTAGAGCAGGGCCAGCGTGCTAAATGAGGACCAGTAGAGTCTGAAGAGTAGCCATGAGAACACAGGAGTTTTAAGAACTGACTACATTGTGACCATCCTGCTTTACAATAACTCATGGTTTAAACAGTGATTTTCAGAAAACAGTAAATGATCTAATTTGGACACTGAGGATTCCAAATTGCTTAACGCATTTGTAAACAATTTTTTACGTTATGTATGTAATGTAAACATTGTCAAGATTCAGAGTTATGCCGTTCATCAGGAGCAACAAGAGTAATGATGTGGAGCACAAGCTCAATCTCCACTAATCATTCATTCATAATTTCTTCTGAGTCATGACACCTTGCTTTGACCCATTCATACTTTTTACTGCACCCATTTATTTCCCTATCACCTATCAATCTCAGCAGCAATATCAATTAACCGTGATCAATGAAGCTGTCAATCTGAAAGTCTTTCAAGACTAAAAGTAATTTGCTGCGAGCCCCGATTGTCGTGCATCACAAAAATGTTCTGATAGCCTAAAACACTAGAGTAGAGAATGTAAATCCATCTCATAGCGACAGGTCAACCAGTAACAACTTTTGAAGTGCAGTTGCAGCTATCGTTCATTTGCGATTTTTTTTTTTTTGTTCCCCCGGTTGGCCAAGCTGTACCCAGTACTCCTCAGGAGCCCTTTACATGAGCTTGTTATCAATTCAGTTAGCTGCTTCTGATGATAGCAGCTCACGGCGCTGCAGAGGTTAGCGGTATGAAGCTTTGTCAAGCTCCATGTAGAAACAAAGTGGTGATCTGACTTGGGGAGGGGAGGGGTGGTGGTTGTTGGGATATTTTTCTGACAATTATCCTACTCACAATCAATCAACGTGATGGAGGGACATGTACAGTACAGGCAGGCCATGATAAGTAAAAAAAAGTTGTACAAATGTACAATTAACCTTAAACACTGTTGTGACTGATGTTATGACTAATGCCTGTAGGCTTTAAGACATGGACATCGTAAGCTTGCATTTTGCCCTTTGGATCACCAGTGACCCGAAGGAGATCAAAATCGTTTGATAAATGTATCTCTCGGTCTCCTCAGAGCCAATCACACTTAAAGGGTAGAGCAAATTGTGACAAATGGGACATTCAGCAATCACGTTTTATTGTATCAATAACCCTGGCTATCGATTAATCGGTCTTAAAATTTTACAAGCACAAACAGCCACAATTGGTCTTGTTGCACTATTGTTTATTGCTGAACTAGACCTCCATGATTGCATTTTAAAAATGTATATCTTGTCTGTTAAATCATTTTCATTATCTAGGATGACACAATAAGCATTTAAACAGAAAATATGCAAGTAGATTCAATTACTATTTGGTAAAAAAAAAAAAATGTGAAGATGAGTTTAAACTTCACATATGGTATAGTATTATTACCATAGTGAACCAAATTGGGTACCAGTCTTTTTCTTTTTTTTTTAATGTTTTTTTTCCATGTGTGAAGTTGCTTCCAACAGGCCTTGTCTTATATTTGGGGATAGCATTAGCATCTATCTAAACCAGGGGTCAGCAACCCGCAGCTCCGGAGCCAGAAGCGGCTCTTTCATCCTTATGTTGTGGATCTGCGTGGCTTGGGAAAATAAATAGTCGATTTGAAGTGTATGTTATTTCTCTCAAAAACGTGTATCATGTCTTCTCAAGTCAAAGTTTTTGGCCACTTTCATATGTAGTCCTAAATCGGACACGTATCGGATTTTTTGCAACGTGACCGCAGTCTGAACCACGCCAGGTCGCATATAGCCAACATTACTGATGTCATCCGGAGCCCCAAATGCGCATCGCGGGGGCGGAAGGGGAAGTGCTGGCAGCCAGGAGATCGAATTTGCAAAGTTGTTTTGAATAACAGTATTGACTTTATATTTGACTTTAATTTAATCCCACATGAAACATAAAGTGGACATTTATGGTGATAATAGTAAATCAGCCACGACTCAGATCGGCTCATTTTTACATTTACTTCCGTAAACACTAAGGTGTGAGTGACGTTTTCTCTTCTGCGCATGCGGGTCACTTTTGGGATACATGTTCACACAAGGAAGAGACCGAGGTCGCATTTATAAAGTAATATGAACAATTACACACACAAAAAAAAAAAAAAAAGATTTTTTTTTCATAAAAGACGGTAGCTTACAGTCGTGCGTAATGATGAAAGTGTCTTCCTACAGCCCTTATTTGCAGAGGTTAAGAAGCAGAAGTCCCATTAACCGGGTAAAATAAATATTCAGGCATTTATTTTGCAAATATATATTTTCATTGTTCAGTGAAATAGTGTTCTTTTTTCCATTGTATTTTTAAATTCAGGTCAAGGCTACATGCTCCGAAAGCCCAAAGGATGACGGCACATGGTATTTTGTTTGCTAGGTGGATAATTTACATTCAGCTTTTTAATTCATTTGAAAGAGACATTAAATTCTGTGATTTTATTTTATATTTTGTAAGAATTCATTTTGAATTTATTCAATAAATAAAATATAATTTTCTGAAACATAGATGGACTGCATGGGTTTCATAAGCAACACACTATTTTGCAATTGTGTACTGTATATAGGCTCTCATCTTCTTTTCAGATGTCAAAAAGTGCTTGCGGCTCCCAGTGTTTTGCTTTCTGTGGAAACCGGGTCGGAATGGCTCTTCAAGTGTTAAAGGTGCCGACCCCTGATCTAAACGTTGAAATGTATGTGTGTGTGGTGAAATAGGAAATGGAGTTCACATATATAGCCTTTCATCTACATTTTATGGTGCCCAAAGTGTTTTACAAATTCTCACATGCACCCATTCACGCACATTTTCATACGCCAATAGGAGGCTGCTGCCATGCAGATCGCTGCCAGGTCCACTGGGAGCAAATTAGGGCTAAGTGTCTTGCTCAAGACCACTTTGACACTTTGTCACATGGGCTGAGGATCAAACCCACAACCTTCGGGTTGGGAGACCACGACTGTACCACTGAGCCATGCCGCCCCCAAAAAAGAAACCAATCTCCCTTAAAGCGCTAATGACGGACCAGCATTTTGTTAACTCTCAAAAAAGTAATGAGTCACATTGCCTTAAAGGGAGGGACAATACATAAAGTATAAACATGATGTTGGTGCATCTCAGGGACAGAGAGGAGATTGCCCTAATCAATCTAATGCCTCTCCTATACTGCAGTAATAATTTCCACAGGCAACATGGCACCTCATTATGCTGATTCACTCATGGTGTCAGTCAAATTCAGGACACCTTCACATTTGGCTTCAGATGCAGCATACATGCACACAACAAACAATAGCATATTCCCCAACACAGAAATAGTCCCAATGTGTTAAAATTACAATACTAATCACAACTAGGGATGGGAATTTCTACTAATTTGCCCGCCGACTAGTCTCAAATTTTATTTGCGACTAGTCGACTAGTCTAAAAGCAAGAAAACTTGAAATTTAATACATATTGAATTCAAAGTTTAAAAAACAAATGTTTTGTGTATTTACAGTAGGGGCTATTTTAGCCCAAACATTCAGGACAGTTTGTTAATTTAAATTCTATTGATGTAACAACAACTGACTGAATACAAGTGAACAATTGAAAGAGAAATACATTTCTGATACATTTGCCAATGCAATGCATGGTATTTATTATGAATAATGTAATGAGTAATGGTACCGACTCCCAGTCCAGCAGGGTCTCATTCGCCATATGTTAGGTGCATAATCATGCACACAGGCGTCGGCTTTATTTCCTAGTGCCCACGTACCCATCACACTCCGCAGGAGAGCAGCCAAGTTTTCAGCTGTGTGTCTTTCCTCCAAGGCGCATGAAGCACACAGCTGCGGGGATGTCCTTCGTCCACATACGTTATACACGTTATAGTCATGTAGGGTTTGGTGGCTATGGACGTCCATCCGTCTGTAGTTAAGGCATTCCACATAGCTGACCCGCTCAAACGCTCGTAGTATCTACGCTTTCATTTGGTTATGGCTACTCTCGAGTTGGGGGCGTTATTGTTTGGCGACTTGGCACCGCGTAGCCTACTCAGGCTCGATATACAGCATTAATGTTTTCGAACCGTTTGCCCTCAACAAAAGAAAGCGGCAGTGTATCGCGTCATTTTACAAATTAGTTGGGTAATCCTTGCTGCGCGGTGAGCATCGCAGCGCCTGGCTGGAACAAACGCTCTCATGCTCGTCTGACTGGGCCCGCCGCCATCGACCTGCAGGTTCACATCGAGATTTACTTTGGATGTGGTTTCTCATCGCTCCGAGAGAGTGGTTGTAAGCAAGTTTATGCTTACAAAGCCTACAGACGACCTTGTTGTCATCTGCTGCATCAAAATACTGCCAAACGGTGCCGTTGTTTTTCGTGGTAGCTTCGACATCTTCAGAATTTACTTTTCTTC